>NW_022589731.1:13923539-14565959 GCF_004348235.1 Phoca vitulina | reverse complement strand
GAAGGAAGGAAGGAAGGAAGGAAGGAAGGAAGGAAGGAAGGAAGGAAGGAAAGAGGGACGGAAGGAAGGAAGGAAGGGAGGGAGGGAGGGGACTCCACAAAGGTGACATTTGGCAGAGGTCAGTGGTAAGTGGGAGCTAAGCAGGTAAAGAGAAGGGAATTCCAGGTAGCAGGAATGGTAGTAAAAACAAAAGCACAAAAGGAAGGGACAGCTGAGATTCAAGGTCCTTTATCTCTGACTGAGAGACCAAGCTTTCAAATGCTCCGTAGTCACTTTGTAGACAGTAGCCCTTCTTATCTCCAGGGACACCTTCCAAGACCCCCGGGGTTGCCTGAAACGGCAGGGAGCACCCGACCCTCTACATGCTATCTCACCCCTAAACGCACATACTTGTGATAAAGTTTTATTGATAAATCGGGCACAGGAAGAGATGAACAACAACTAATAATAAAATAGAACAATTATAACAGTAAGCATAATAACATAATAAAAGTTATGGGAATGTGGTCTCTCTCCCTCTCTCAAAATACGCATTGTCCCGCCCTCACCCCTCGTCGTCTTGTGATGCTGGGAGATGCTGAACTGCCCCTGGGATGAGGCAAAGTGAGGTGGGTACCGTAGGCGCTGGGACCAGTGGGGCTGCTCTGACCTTCCCAGAAGGCAGATCATCTGCTTCCTGACAGTGGTTGGCTGTGGGGAAAGCTGTGGAAAGTGAAACCGCTGTTCAGGGGGGACTACTGTATGGTCCTCAGGCCATGAGGGTGTGATCCAGGATGTTCCATTTATCTCCATTAAGTGCTGCAAATGCTGGCTTCCTGCTTTCTGGCTTCTTGGTGGGAACAGCTGTCCCTCGTTGCCGCCCTGATCCATTGGCCCAGGATCCGCTGGTGATGAATGGGACCATTTTGAGAATCTCTTAGGATCTGAGCTAAAAGTCGGTGTTCTCTCCTTTTGGAAAAATATAAATGCTGTGTTGTTTTCTGTGTGGAACCAGGATATGTGCCCTGAGCTGCCCACCCTCCACCCCAGAGCAGGAACTCCAGGGTGGGTGGGAAATTGCTCTGTGAACAGCTTAAATGAGGGTGAAGAGACATTTTTAAAAAAGTCTATTAAATGCTTACTTTAAGAGAGATAAAAATCTAATTTTGGATTGTTTCTGTCCACAATCTAATTTACACACAAGCTGCTGGACAGGTTGTTTCCAAATTTGGATGCTCTGTCAGGGAAGGACTGGCTAAAATACAGGCCATGTGGTCTACAAAAAAATTAAGTTTTCTGGGTCCTGGGGGTAACTCAAAGTCAGAGGAACCTTCCAGAGTGCCTGAAACTAACATATAAACCGGGGCACCTGGATGACCCATAGAGATGTATGATACACATGAAGATTCCATGGAGAGAAAACCAACGGGGTTCTCAAATATAAGCTGCAAATGCAAGGCCACAAGCCACATACCCCATAGGTGATGTTTTGCTGCTTCTCACATGGGCAACTCTATTTTGCAGGCTCCAGTGCAAGCAGAAACAAGGATTTATTTATCTGTTTTGCGATGGCCAATGGTTCTTCTAAGCAACACGGGTGGGAGGTGGGGGTGGGGGGAAGACAGCTGGTTACTATGATAAGTTTTCACTTTACGTGAAGGCGACATTGTCAGCTTTCATTGTGAAAAGCAGGGTTGGCTCTTCTAGGCTCCATGACAGGAGTGCCTACACAGCTGAATGTTCTGGGTCCTGAGGTATGATCACCAGAAGATCATGTTAGGTCCTCCCCCCAAGACCCATTCCCTTGTCTTATGAGCATGAGCACAAACATCAACCCCTACAAACCCTTTACCCCCTTATATTCTTAAGGCTCACAGTGTTAAATGCATTTCTAGAGTGCCAGAACTGGATCTAAAGTTATATACAAAGTTTCTTCCCTGGAATGAGATAGAAATCTCACCTCCCATTGAAGCAACATGCCAGAAACTCAGAACGGATGGTCCAGATTTAGGGAGAAGCTTATTATTCACGACGACTGCTTGGCAGCATCATGAATCGGTAATGAGAACACCACTATCATGGTAGGATCAAGCCCAAAGCCCTGGGATAGCTATGAAATACAGTATTGTGTTTACACACTGTAACCTCATCCCTCAGAAGGCAACAAAAAAGCAGGGCTTCAAATGTGCCTGCAGCTGAGATTTCCCCCCTCCCAGCGGTACCCTGTCCTGAGCTGGCCATTCCAGAAGCGGGGAAATGGGACAAGAGCGAAAAAAGACCAATGCAACCAAAACACTTTGAAGCAAGCTTTAGTAAAACCAGACTGTTGACATTTTATGAACTTAATGGTAAAAAGAACGTGCACTCAAAATAATTTGCATTCTCTGATTATATATGTCAGATCCCTAAATATCTTGATCATGCTATTTTGCTAAAGATATCCTGATGGTGGATCTGTGTATGATTTACATAAGTGAGGCATTTGCATAAATTAAATTAACAAATATAAATACGTACTTATAAAATGCTGATACCACTTACTACTCTCATAAAAATAAATTATGAGAGGTGACATATGATAAGCCATGTGGTTACTGGGCAATCATTGAATGCCCCTGATGCATACTTGGCATTTTGTTGCTGGAGAAGGAAAAAAGCTCCATCTCCAGCGTTTCTGAAGGCATGGTTCTCCCAGGGAAGCTGTAGAACAGACTCTTGGAAGATGATGTGTAAAGTGATCAAAAAACCAGATTACTGCAGGGGCTAAGCACTTGAGCACTAGAGTCAGGTTGCCTGAGTTCAGTCCTGCCCACTGCTAACTCCACGGGTAGTTTAGACAAGTCACTTCATCTGTGCCTTGGCTTCCTCATCTGTAAAGTGGGGATGGTAACAGTACCTACCTCAAAGTTGCTGTAAAGATGAAATGAGTTAATGCTCACAAGAGGACTGAGAATGGTGCCTGGCATATGGAAAATGCACAGAAACTCTTGGTTCTATTACTATGATTCATTACGCTATTGGCATGTTGGAAGACTATTTTCCCAAGGCTACATAGACCTTTGCTTCCGACCTACTCTTCTCTCTCTTTCAACTGGGACTGGTGATGCTTAAATTTTTCTGGTCTTTGGAACGCTGGAGTCCAAGAAGGAAAATGATCCCAAGGATCATCCCTTTACCAGTATTCAAATCACAGCCTGAATTGAGCTGCTGGGGTGACCCTCCAAGGTGGGCTCCCACGAGGCAATTGCAGATTTGTACCAGATTTAAGACATGGCCCCCAAATGATTGGCAATGCATCCAGAGGCCCCAGAGAACCAGCGGGGCTGGCCGATTATCCAGAAAAAACTGCTGCTAGTGGGCAGGCCATCCCCCCAGTTCTGATCTGACCAGCGAGAGAGCTCAATTCCTTATAGCCCCATCTGTCGTGCTGGGTCCAGCTCAGTGTATGTCACAGCAGTAATCATGACATTTTCGGCGGGTAGCTGTTGCAGTCTGCCTCTGAAGCTGGATCCTGAATCCTACAGGCTTATCTACGAAGTGTAGCAGATGCGCTCCTGAGTTACAATGTCTTCCCTTGCTCACACCCATCGGAACCATATGATGCCTACTCCTTGGGAGAGAATTACTTTCTTTTTTCTTTTCTAAATGAAGCTATATTTTATTTAAAAATGTTTAAACTGATTCTCAGAGATCAGATGACTTTGTTTCTTTGATTGCTTTTTGGGTCAGTGGAAGAAACTCTTTTCTGGTGAAATCCAGATCTTTCCTATGGAGCTTGGACCAATCCAAATATGTACTTCTGTTCATCAGCCGCTCTCCAAACCATAAAACACCTTCAGAGGTTTATAAACCACCCTCCAATGTCTCTCTCGGACTTTCCCTCCCATTCGAGAAGGCCCGGTCCCACAGTGCCCTGGCTGGCCATTAGAGTAGAACTCAGTGTGGCCTTGCTGGGACCATCATCCCAGCTGTGGGGTCTGAGGGCACCAAAGGCCCTCTGTCCTGGAAAATCACATCTGCTTTGCAATTCTGCCTCTCACCGGGCTGGTTGGAGAGTAGGGTGCCTCTCACTGGGCTGGTTGGAGAGTAGGGTACACATTTTTAGGGTCAGACCAGTAATTACCATAAGAGCAGCTATCAGTAATCCCGCCAAATTTTTTACATATGGTGTCCCAACCACCCTGCTTTGTAAATTTGGCGCTACTAGAGATAGGACATTGTTGCTGGGATGTGAGATTGAGGTCCCATCCCTGGTAATTCACCATTAGCATAGATGGTAAAGTCCGACTTGGCAGACACACTGATGTCCGCCTACACTGGGCTAAGTGTGTGGGAAAGGAACTCCAATTCCCATTGTCCCCGAGGCCATCCTGTAGTCCTACTTGCCCTGTAATCTTCATCAGATTCTCTCACAGTCCGACGCAGCTTCTCATCCAGCTGCTCTGGGCCTCAGCCTTCACATCTGCTTGGATGGGAAAAATCGAGTTCTGCACAGCATCTTCAGAGGGTTATTGCAAAGACCAAGTGAGATCACGCGTGTGAGAAGCACCAACACCTACGTTGGTTATTGCGATTACTTTCACACTGAGAAAGATACACTATCAGCCTTGTACGTGAGCAACTATCTATTGGAAACTTCTCCATTGGAAAAAGTAGCAGCTTATTGAGACTGTTGCTTGAATTCTAATTCTGGATTTCTGGCCCTCATCTTTTTCTGAAGCTCTAGACTCAAGTGTCCAACTACAGGCTGGAAGGGCCCTTGAGTGAAGCCAAGGACACTGGCAGTGAAAACTCGTGTTGAAGGAGCAGTAACTGAAGTGACCCCTGGGGGCCAAGGGTGGGTCACGACAGCTCTGGCCTTCTCCTCCTCCAGTCCAGGACTGAAACCACAGGACTTCTCTGAAGATAGTAACCTCTTGCTAATATCACGTGGAGGTCCCAGTTGAATGAGAAGTTCTAGGTGATTCCAAAATTGGTGCTATGCTCTCCTAGAGCAGCATTTCCTAGTAAGTTGTCCACCAACCACCTACATCAGAATGTAGGTCGCTTGATCCTGGAACAGATTCCTAAGTCCACTGACCCACACTCCGAGGGTGGGCCTGGGGATCTGCATTTAATAAGCCTCTTAGATGATTTCTCCATTCTGAAGGTTGAGAGCCACAGTGTTAGTTATCTTTCTCTGCTCATCTGTACTGTTTCATGAAGAACACAGGTGGCCTTTCTACTAAACATTTAAGACAGAATGTAAATGACGTTTCCGTTGACTTTTGCAGGTTGCAGCATAAATTGTGGGGCTCCCTGAAGATCTTAGGAAATATAAGGGCTTTGGAAAGGCAACCCATTATACAAAATGAAATTTTTCTATCTCTCATCTTCCTTATTGCCTTTGCCCCTAAGAGGAATTGTCCTTGAAAGAGCCCATCATGTGCACATTCATCACTCACTTAGTGCTTTTCTGTGTCACACAGTGATGAGTAGATGAACAAGACACAACCCTGGTCTCAAAAAAATTTAAAAATTTCTATCTAGTAGAGAAGACAGATGATTACGTCAAGAAAGGCAACACACTATCCTAAGTACTACCTCAGATTTCCCCTTGGAACATCCTGCCATTGAGCCAACCCATTCTGGCTTTGGCAAACAACGGTCGGGATGGGACTGATTTTTAGCAATAATGGCTTGAAATAGATTCCATCCATTTGTCTGATTCAACATAATGCTATGAACAGGGTCTGTACCTTATCCAAATAGTTGAATTGAATTATTCAATATCATGTGTGCCAACCATCTTGGCACCAGGCACTCCATTTTAAAGAAGGCCCTGTGTTTTGGAAACTTCGATTATGACAGCAAAGCAGTGAGAGGACTATGTGAATGGGGTATTAGGCCTGTGGCTGGATTAAGAATGGAAGATGAAGAATCTTCTAGGAATTTGAAGAGAAGAACAGGGGAAAGGGAGAAATAATGGAAGGCAGAATGAAAGGCAGCAGCAGAAAAAAGGGAGGGGGGAGTGTGGAGATAAATAAGGACAGACGTAAGCGGTGGTCCCTAAAGGTGGGCCAAACCGGTGACCCACAGGTGGGGGCTGTCTCTCCCGCCACCCCTCCCCCACCCCTCATTCCGGTCAATCCCCGGGCTCCCAGAGTAGAGTGGGCCCACGACAATGACAGCAGTCCCCGCGGAGGAAGCCGGAGTGGGAACGCGCTCATTCCCCCTTCCCTCTCCCTGTGACATCCATCAGAAAGGGGTAGCTTTTGAGCACTGAGAGAGGGGGGAAAATAAGCAGAAGTAATTTATTCGGGATCTTTGAGAGGATAATAGCCAATTATTTGTTTATAACACTGGTTAAATTTTCATTAGGCAGATTAATGGAATATCATGTACTGTCAACATTGGACTGAGGGGTGGTCTGTAAGAGATAAACGGGCAAACAGGCTCTGTGTCTCTCTGAGTAAATTAGTTTTTGCTTTCCTGTTTTTCATATGAAAATGGGAAAGGTGGGCAAGGTGGTGCATTTTAAAACAGGTCTCGAGATGGACCAAATTGGTTAAATATGAAAGCAATCCTGGTAATAAATACATTATAATAACTTAGCATCATGGCCATAATTTTGATTTCATGAAAGTCTGGGATAATGTCGATTTTTAACCTGCTCTCTTAATACACATTTCCTCTCCCTGAACTCAAACGTTGGTTGCTGTGAGGTGAAAACACATTACTTTGGGGGCCTGATTTGTCTGTATAATGTGCCGGGCATTACAGCTGGTAAATGCAAGAAGCGCCTCTGCTTTCTTGTGAGTTCTAGCATTGTTATCCTGGATGGCAGGAGTGGGTCCCCGAGTGCTGTTATCAGGATCAGAATCCCCTGGGCTCAACAAGCAAGGAGAGTTGCTTATCATTCTGGAAGTAGACTGAGAGGTGTACCTTCAACAGTTTATTTGATGCTAAATCTCCGGTTAGGGTTGAAGCCCTAAATGGGCTGGCTTCTGAATCTTGACACTATTTCATGTAAGAATCAGTGGATTAAACTTTAGAATAAAAGAATCTATTTTATTAGCAATTTGGAAATCTCTCTCTCTCTTTCTCTCTCTCTCTCTCTCTCACACACACACACACACACACTGAAATGGGCCATTTTATAACAAATGATATTTTGCAGTTTTAAAAAAAGTAATTGGCAAGTTAATTCTCAGTTTAATAACCATTGGAAAGACATTCAAGTTCCCAAATATACAATGAAAATAAGACTTTTCCTTTGCACATCCACTCTGGATTTTCTTAAATGCTATTACTTAGAAGAAATGCAATTTGATAGAATGATAGAATGTTATTTCTTTCTTTAAAAAAAAAGAAAAGAAAAGAGGGAGGGAAGGAGAATTACAAGGAAGAATTGGAAAGAAGGCAGAGCAGAGGGAAAGAAGGCGGGAAGGAGAAAGGGAGGGGGAAGAAAAGGCCGTTTGCTGTGCTGTGGAAAATCAACTAAATGAGACCTGTTGTTCTTTTTGTAAAATGCCAAAATATGCAGCAAACGTGACTAGTAAAATCTCTTTCAAAAAGATAAGGCACTATTGTGAGTTTCTGCAAACCATTTTACTGGTCGTATACGGACTTCTCTTCAAAATAATTCTATGCCCCAAAGTAATTCCCAACAAGAACTGGTTATACACGCACATTTGTTTTCTAAAGAAGAAAATGAACGTAGCTTTCCCTACTAAAAACACGTCTGAGAGGCCCAGGTCCAAGGTCATGTGCGTGGGGAAGCCCTTACTGCGCATGACGGTGTGTCTGCAGGGGCCGGGGGGCGGGGGAGATGGAGGACCTTCTTCCTGCTCTGCTTTCCCTTCTCGCACGCTCTCCTCCGCATCTTCACGACAGTGATGGAAGGGGGTTCTGGATGAGCAGTAACCAGGCTGAACAGATAGCTGAGGCATTTGGTGTGCTTGCATAACCAGGGGCCTACCGGGAAAGTTGGGGTTCCCAGCCTCCCTTCTGAGTGGTCTAAATCCTCCTTAGTCAAAGATTCCAAGTCAGGGAACAGCAAAGGGGCAGGTGGTGTTGGTGGATGAGTTGTTCGGAAATGAGGAGATGTGCGGCTCCAAGGCCATGTTTGTCTACAGACTGTGAAGTGGGGAGGGCCCTTTCGTGGCCACTGGCTGGGATACTGACCTTTCAGAGCTTCTAGGGAGATTCATTTCTTCAATATCCAACATCTATGTGTTACATAGGAACCTCCTTGGGCACAAAAGCCTCACAGTTGTGCAGCTTTGGGCAGAAATATTACGACCTTCAAGAGGAATCCAGTTGGAGGGGAAGGTGGGTGGGAATTGTTTCAAAGTCTCTTGAAATCAGCACAGGACCACTTCCTTTAGAAATAGGATCCAGAACCACAGTTCCCAGGGTCTGGGCTGCAAGATGCCCTTGTAGGAAGGTCGTTTTGGTGATTCATGAACCAAAACTCTGTTGGCTGGAGGATCCACTGAATGCAGAGCTTTGCATTGCTTTGAGCAGCAATAAGGGCAGCCACAGGGAAGAAGGCAGCGCTGGGTTTTCCTAATTTGAAATATGAAAGATATTCTCTGGGCTATTACATCCCTTTAGTGAGGGCAATTCACATTCTTTTAGTGGTTTATCCTGCTTAGAATGATCAAATCCTGGAGTCAGAACTTCTAATGCAAACCACTTTTACAGCTGTAATTGGATCTAAGGCAAATGAAACCACCAAGTGGCCTAAGACTCCCTAGCAATGTTCAATCAGGATATGATATCGCTTATGAAAGTGATATCTTACTATTGATACTTCTCCCAAGAGCAGCGCAAATTAGAGACATACTCGAGTGATTCTTAGGCCTCACAGACAGCATGAGCAGGCCACTGGTAAAGTGGGGATTCACAAACATAGTATGATGCACATTTCATTGTGGTCATTTAATGCAAACCCTATGAAAGTCTTTTGCTGGGTCTCGGGGTAAAAGAAGTTCTAACATTTTGGGAACCACATGAAATGTGGTTCTTAAGAAAATTCAAGAACTGATAATGCTAACAACATCTGAAAGCAGACTTTGGAGGACTATGAAATACATGGTCACAAAGTAAAAACACATGAAATTCCCCATTGCTTCTACCCAGACAGGACCCTGCTCTAAGCCCATGTGTGCACACACACACACACACACACACACATATACACACACACTCCCAACCCAGGGGCTTGCAGATGCTCACCAAAGGTGCAGAGCTCTGAGTCCTATGAAGAGATGGCTTCAGTTCCTAAATGCCAACGTAAGTAGCAGGTATAAATCTCAGTCTATAAATTCAAGTAAACAAAGACATAATAATTGCCATATTGACTATATTTATATTTTGTATAATTAGCAATGTATCTTATGGTTTCTATATTCAGTGTAATTTCTGACTTCAGCATACCCCTAATTGACCTCCACCCTCCCCCATCCCTGGGGTTAAGCTACAGTTTCAGGATCATATGCAGCGAGATGGGGAGATGAAGAATATCCGGTCTACCTGCCATCAACCTACAAAGGTTACAACTGAGATATCTACTGTCCCTCCCTCGGTGGTTCCTGCAGGCCTGAACTCTTTGTTGCTTCTATACCATACTTGAGATATGGGAAATTTTGCCAAATTGCTTTTGGCCCTCTGCCTAGACACACTCTATGGCCACTTCTCTCTGAGGTCTTGTCAAGAGGTTTTGCCAGTAAGTGGGGCCTGTCTCCCTTCTGCACAAAAAGAAGCCCTGTCTGTTACTTAACCATTAAACCTTAATTTTTCCATCTGTACAATGGGAAAAATAATAGCTATGATAAGCACTTGATAAATAATAGCGCTTTTAAGCATCATTATTACAGATAGGTTTGAATGGCCATAGATGGAAACAAAAACACCCAGACTCACAAGGCTCCCTGACTCATTGATGCTATGGTGGTCACATCCTTTTATATTCAAATTACATCACTGGTGTTTCTAGAAACAATGGTGCCTACTTACTACAAATTCCTGGATGCTGCTATGGTCTTCCTTCATGACTTTATATTTTAACTTTCCATTGAATTATACTATATATTATAAAATATGAAAAAGTACAAGTAAGTATAAAACTCAAACACACTCATGTAATCAGCACTAAGAGCAAGAAACAAAATAACCAGCCTCCCAGGAATTCCCCTCATGCTCTCATCACATCACTACCTACCCTCCAAGGGTAACCACGATCTTGACTTCAAACAACATGGATTAGTTTTGTTGTCTTTATACTTTATGTAAGTGGAATCATATACTACATTTGGGAATCTGGCATCTTTTACTTTACATTTGTGAGATTTAACCGAATGTTGTACATAGTTGTATATCACTCAGTCTCATTGGGGTATAGTTGTCCATTATGGAAATATACCTCCACTTACTTGTTTTCATTTCAGAGCATTTACAAGTGAAAACCTCGAAGCTTGGTATCCCCACCTGGATGAATCTGTAGGATACTTGGGGGCCTGGTCATCATGATACAGAAGTCTCTGCTGGCCTGGGTGGCTCTAGGTGTGTGTTGTGGCCTGATGAGTTGGACAAATTTCCTTGACACTTGAAGAATGACAGCATATTATTTCATCAGCACAAGTTCTCCTGATGTGTCTCTGAGCATGACAATGCAGTGTCTTGAGTAACCTTGGCTCTTACACAGACCTGCTCTGCAGCTTTGATGAAGCCCTGGAGCATAATGATTCATAAAGGACACTAATTTTCATGTGATGCCTAGGAGGTAACATGGATGCTCTTGGAACTTACATGTGCTACCTCGTTTACCCTCACAAAATATTTAGTCTTCTTTTAATTCATTTAATGTCTGTTCTTGAGTGTCTACTATGTCAACTACATAGCCTCTGCACTCACAGAGCTTACTGTTGGATGGTTGAGACACAGGGATAGATAGGCCATCTCAATAAATGTGGACAAGTGCTAGGAGAGGTAGAGCAAGGACAGTGTGGAAAAATCTAGGTCTGCAGGGTCAGAAAAAGATTCTGGGTGGAAGGGACATTATTCTTCTCATTCCCCATTGTCATCTGTGGCTAAGATAAGTTAAATGGCATGTCCAAAACCACAGATCTAAGAAGTCTGGAGCAGGAAATAAAACCCAGGTCACTCCACCCCCAAGCGACCGGTGCTTACCCTTTCCATGTGTGCCATCAAACTCGTGGTGAGTCATCTTCTTCCAGCTCATCCCAGTCTATTGACAGAGTCCAGGATTGTGACACAAGGAAGGAAAAGGAGGGAAGAAAACAAAACTGTGAAGAGGGGAGGGAGCCAAAGGAGGGACTGAAGAAGGGATGGACCCCTAGGCTTTATAAACCCCCTGCCTTCTCATTAGAAAATCAGAAAGAGGCTGAGAATCTTAAAAGCCCATTATTGGAGCTGATGTTCCACATGACATTTCAGATAAAATTGTATTAAGCAGTGATGGCAAATTCCTCTATGATGTTTAGAATTGGAACTAGAAGGGAAGGACTAGGTTTTGAATTAGACCAGCCTACATGTGTGTACTCTTCATTGTTTTTATTTTCTGGCTTTGGGAATAACAGTGCTTATCAGAAAAATGTCAAGGAATAGCTTGGTGTAGAGTCATCCAGATTCTCTCTCTCTCTCTCATATATATATATATGCATGATACTCATTTATGTATATATATAACGTCATGGTCAATAAAGCAGAAAACCTGTCCTACATGTATTTCAAACCATGGCATCTGAATCACAAAAAGCATGGAACTGTTAGTGGTCTCAGCCCCAATAGGTGATGTCATGGAGATGATAATCTCCAAATTGCCTCTAATCCTATAATGGCTTCCAAACCACATATTATGCCACACGTGACAACCCAATTACTAATACCACCATTTTCATGTATGCAAAGGACAGCTTGCTTTTCAGTCCTGTGATTAGATGAATACACAGCTACAAATTAACTGCCAATTTCAGTGCAATATGAGGAAACTGCCATTCTTACTGCATTCCAACGAAAGCCATAACCAAACAGCCGTAGTGAAGGTCAAGTGTCATCGAAGTGAACTTGTCAATCAGCGAGGCAAATGTGTCTCCAAGGCCCTGGATGTTCTCTGAAGTAGGAAAACTCTTCGTGGTTCTTCATTTAGTGAAGAGGCAAATAAGGACCCATAGGCATTGGAATTCCAAAGCACAAAACTAGAGAAGTATAGACTTTCTGTGCCAAGTTTCCCCAACTCTAATAATTAGAACAAAAAACCATGGGGGAAAATCTACAATTTATGTCACTTTCAGAACATGGACTGTGTAGTTATTCTTTGATGGACCTTACAGATCAGCTAGTTTAGCCAAAACCCAGGGAAGAGAGGTCTTACATGTAACCAGGCAGAGCTCAGCCTCAACCCATGTCTCTGGACTTACAACGTCACCCAGGAGGCTGCAAGACAGATTGAGAGCCAGTGGCCAGACTTTGAAAAGGAAGGAAAGGAAAAAATCCTCAATAGGAAAATAGCTCCTCCAAATCCTCCACCCCATGAGCATCAAAATGGTTCTCAACTGAATTTTCTAACCTCTCTTTTGTCTGCTCAAATTAACAATTTCTCAGTGAACGGTCCAACATACTCCTCCTTTAGGCTTCATAATTTTCCAACCACTCCAGTTCTGACCTTTATTTTGTCTCACCTTTTATGGCTTCTCCATGAATCTTCTCCTTTGTAACCTTGGGCAGGGCTGACCATTCCTTCTCCTGTGCCCCAGCTCCACCCCAAATATGGCTCCTCCCACATATTGTATGTTAAGGATGTGCCTATCTTCTCCGAAGATGGTCAGTTCCCCAAGACCAGGGACTGTCTTTTACTTGCCTTTATAGTCACACAATCCCTGTCACATGTCAATAAACTCAATAAATATTTGTTGAATGAATGAATGGTTGAATGAAGAAGGAGTAGATATATAGATGATAGATAGATAGATAGATGATAGATAGATAGATAGGCAGATAGATAAACAAAGGAACTAATCTCACATTCCATTTATATGTCCTGGCCTGATTCAAAGTCAAGTGGAAACAACTGCCTTTTCATCACCATCTACCCTAGAACCTTCTGTTTCTGAAAAGAATGTTGTGAGTGTGATATAGGATATAGGACCATAACCACTCTAGATTTCAACATTCTCTTCTCCCTTAGAAAAAATATGGTGGCCCTCTAGCTGCATTGAAGGCCTGTGTTCTTTGCATAGTGGATGTATAAAAATAGATTTAAACTAGAGATGGATGGCCCAGATGGATGTGGTTGGGATGTGGAAGAACATCTTGAACTATTTTTCAAACATTTCAGTTTCGGCAAAAACCAAAACATGTTTTGCCAATCACTTTCCCTTAATTTTAAAACCCATGGATTTCAAAGGAAATTTAATCTGAATGTTTCTACTTCATTTACCTCATCTCTTCAAAATGTTCTCCTGAAAAAGTGAACTGATGTCCTAGAAGTTTAAAGGACCTTTTAAAGTTTGTTGGTTTCTTTTAAACAAAGAGCCACTTCACAATTTGAGAGGGAATCAAAAAGCCCCAAATCTTAGAATAAAAGAAAAAGAAATAGCGCAAGTTGGTTTAAGTTTGGATCTAGGAAGTGGGCAACATGTTGCCCACACCGAAACAAAGAAGAAAGGGTTAAAATAAAAAATTAAAGGACATATAATTGTTTAAAAGGTGGATAAAATCAACATGATCAATGGACCAAAATAAAGTTAGAGATTATTACAGATATTGATTCATCTGTAATAGAGATTGTCACAGATCTTGGTTCGTTTGTTCACTCTTGGTTTATTTGTGATAGAGTCCAAGTATATATTGTCAGTATCTCCTTAATCGATATCTCCTTAATCCAAATCATTGCACATGACCATGGCAGAGAAATCATGATGATGCTTTAAAGGGAAGGAAGTGGCAGAATTATAGGTGCACAACTCCCTCTAAGCTCCTTAAAATATGTCAGTTACCCCCCACCCCCCGCCCATTACTCCATAACTAGGTCATTAGTGGCACTTGGGTGGGATTTTTGTCAACAATCTGCTTCCTGGTGTTTTCACACAGGGGTGGACATTCCCTACAGACATTACCTGATCTCCTTTTGTTCCACCAGATCCTTCCACTGTGTAAGTTACAAGCCAGGAACAGCTTGGGCCCCTGGGGCATGTATCTAATTCATTGGAGTCACTAAGGGAAATTTAGTGCACAGCAGAAATCCAGTCAACACCCTTGTTCCCAATGGTTAATATACTGTTTGACACCACTGTGGCCAGCAGAAGAATTAGTCCATCTATCCCAGACCACCCACGCTACTAATAGCTAATAACTAACACATGGGGAGACCATGGCTAATGATCTCCCTGGGTTCAGTGGTTCATTGTGTTTTTCTTTCTTTTTTTTTTTTTTGCCCTCTGTATCAGCATTCACTCATTCAATTAATAATCATTGAGTGCCCATTGAATGCCAGGTGCTTTGCTGGGCATTTTGGAAGAGACACAAAGATGAGGGTACTGCTATCAAGAGTACAGGCTCATAGAACTGACTGTCACATTGGTACTTTCATTCATGCACCGCTATGGTGAATAAAATACATATTAATGAGGGTACATTTTAAGTCCGACAGAGAAACCCAAATGGGGAGGCCCACTCTGTCTCCTAAAGGAGTGGCTTATTTAGTTAGCCTCCCAGAACCAATCAACATTGATATATTCATGCGTGGAGAAGTCCTTAGCAGCAGATACGTTACAGAGATGTACTTAAGATGTACTTAAGACTATATTAGGAAAGTTATAAGTTATAAGGAAATATATAAGTTATTAAGACTCTATCACAAATAAACCAAGAGTGAACAAACGAACCAAGATCTGTGATAATCTCTATTACAGATGAATCAATTATCTGTAATACTCTCTAACTTTATTTTTGTCCATTGATCATGTTGATTTTATCCACCTTTTAAACAATTATATGTCCTTTAATTTTTTATTTTAACCCTTTCTTCTTAAGTACATCTTAAGTACTTAAGTACAAATGAAAAACTGGAGGAAATTCTTGAATACTTTCTGAAAGACCATGGGAGTGCTGGGAATATTAAAAAGGCCAATAAGGAAAAACATGAATCACAGACTCCTAAAAAAGTTGACTGAGAATACCTCCAAATGAGAACTGATAATAGAACTCCCCCATTAATCAAAGCATCTGTCTTTAGACCAGGAGTCTTTGACTTCTAAGAGCTTGCCAATCCTAGTCCTGCCACATTAACTTGCCTCCCAAACAAAGATTCCAAGAACCACACGTTTTTAATTATACAAAGTAAAGGTTGATGAATGATTCATACAACTAATCTAAACTTGGGCCAGGTTAAAATAATACTGTGTAATAACTTATATTTATATAGCTCATAAGAGCACTTTTCTTCAGAGCTAAAAGTAGTTTTCAGATACTATCTCGTCTCTTCTCATAACATCTTTGTGAAATAGACATGGTGAGAGTATCCTCACTTTCCTTCCATGGACAGGGCAACAAAGGGCCAGAAAATCTCAGACCCAAGTCCAAGATCACACAAGATGGCAGACAAAAACCCAGGACCATATCTGCACTTAGAAGCAAAGTCACTTCAAAACTCTGGAAATTAAGGGACAGTGACTCTGACAACGCAGGCCTCTTTCCTGAATACAAATGATCACATTAATGGTGGAGGTTGGGATATTGTCAGCTCTAGGCTACAACATTCCCTTTGTCTTGGTGGTTTGGGGGGCATCAGAAGTACTTAGGGATTTGGGGTACTAAAGAAATTCTGAGTCAAACCCATGGCTCCAAGGTCCTTCCTCTCAACTAGGAAGTGAAGACAGTAGGAATCGGCATGGCCATTGCAATGGACAGCAGCGCCCGACCTTGCTCCCTTGTAGTCTGCCACCCTCTATACCTGTTCCGGGGCTTTCTCTGAAGTCCTAGAAGAAAGGTGTCTTGCTCACTTCCGGCAATCTGGAAGTGTCTGCATACTAGCTGCTCCCTGAATGGAGTTGTGTGTGAATGTCTGAGCTCCTCATCCTTTCAGCAGGGTGACTGAGGAAGGTCCTGTATCCTTCCCAGAATCTCCTGATGGGATTAGGCTCCAGGCACCTGCTGTGGTCACTGGACAGATAACACACATTTCAGAGCTGCCTTCCCATCCCTGTCTCACTTCCCAACAGACAACTTGCCCAGAGACCTCGCATCGGGGTCTGCTTCTGGGGAACTCAAGCCAAGACAATGCTTCTAACAAGTTCAATGTCCTGGTGACTCATTGTAGAGTCACATCCATGGACCAAGCCTCCCTTAAAAGCCATGTGTGTCCCTCTCCCAGGCTATAGGCTTCCCCAGGCTCCTTATATACCGTGGAAGAAGAGGATATTGTTCAGCCAGGGACAGAACTTGAGCAAAGAGGAATAAAAGTAGAGTTGTGCTTTGGAAACCCCGAAATCGTCCATGACTCTGCTTTTTTTTGTTTGGTGTATGTGTGTGTGTGTGTGTGTGTGTGTGTGTGTATGTGTATGTGTATGTGTATGTGAGAGAGATAGAGAGAGAGAACTGAATCAGGAAGTTAGAAATGAGTGTACTTTTGGAATCCATATTTTCATTATTTAATGTAGTTTAGATGAGTTTTTTTTATCCCACCTATTGTATGGGCAATGGCCCGTGTGAAGTACCATATGATCTGAACGTGGTTCACTTGCATGCAGAAGTCAGTGTGATAAGTATAGTTGCCCTCTATTGGCTTAGTAGTTCTTTACAGAATGTAAATTCGTTCATTCATCTGTCCGTTCATTCATTCATTCACTCCATCAGTCAGTCAAGTAATAATTGCGCCCTTGCTTTGTTCCAGACATAGTGCTAGGGCTGAGGAAATAAACAGCCACTGTCCTTGGCCTCATAGAGCTTAGAGTTTTGTGAGGGGAATAGATCTGAAAGCAAATCAACACTGATAATCAAATAATTGAAAATAGTAATCCGACCTACCAGGAAAAGCAATGAGGTGCCATGCGAAAAAGCAGGACATATTTCATTTGTGAAGTGCAGCAAGAACCAGAGAAAGTCTCTCTAAGGAGTGATATTTCAGCTGAAATCTGAAGGGTGAATAGTCAGGCGAAATGTGGGGAAGGGCAATCCTGGCAGAGGGAACAGTGTATGCCAAGGTCCTGAGAAGGCAAAGAGCTTGAAGCATATTTTCAGAGGAAGTATAGCCTAGTGATTAAAATCATGTAGTATAGGTTCTGGTAGGCTGGGTCCCCAAAGTCCTACCTCTGTTATTAGCTCTGTGACCCTGGGCAAGAAACTTAACTTCTCTGTGCCTCCTCAGTGAAATGGGGCTTCCGGTCACAGTAAGGGTCTTGTCGTGCCAAGCACTCTGTGAGCAAGTGGGCTGATTAGGCATAGAACTGACCAAGTCTTAGGAGGCCACTTCCAACGCACTGTTTCATTTAAGACTCGACGTTCTTTGGAATCTGACCACTCAGAGTGCAGTCTGAGGATCAGCAGCATCTACATCACCTGGAAGCTTATGAGAAATGCCAAACCTCAGGTCCCACCGTAGACCTTCTAAATCAGAATCTGCAATTAACAAGCAGTGACTCCTGCACATTCAAGTTTGGGGAGTGCTGCTTTGGAGGCCTTGAATGCCAAGGACACTCGAGGTCAAAATAGCACAACATGTCATTGTGGAAAGTGTTACCAGGTGACAGCTCTATCCTATTTTGACTTCAACACTGTCACTTTGGAACCCAAGATCCAAAGAAGAAATGATTCCCCTCCTTTTGCCCAGGGATTGGAAGGCGGGGACAGGCACTCCCTTGGGGAGATTTGAACATTGGATTGTCCAGTTCTCAAGGACAAAATAGTAATGCAGGGAGAAAGAGAAGGGAAAAGGAATATAATTATTCTTCTTTTATAACCCCCAATGTTCACCCCATCTCTCTCTAAAAGTGTCTTTCTAAAAAGTGACTGATGGGCCTCCCTTCCCTCATGTTTGGTCACCACTAAAATAAAAGTTCTACTCTCATCCATCTAAGACTCTGTGATGGACATCACTGTATTGAAATGTAATGATATGCTTGATTACGTTGCCATGAAACATAAGTGATATTTGTTAGAAGATGATGAGCAATACCACCATGTGGAACAAAGCTAAAAACTATAACTTTATCTTTTTAAAAAAGTAACCAAATTTTTTATCTGTGTTTTATAAATAATCCATGACTCTGGGATACTTCTAATATTATTTACAACACAGAGAACAAAACACAAAGGCTTATAAGCTGCTGGTATTATCTGAACATCAAGCAAGAATTTTTAGCACCATTTCCCCCCTAAATGTACAATTTAGATTTTGTCACATTTGTAATTACTTTGAACATTTCACACACACAGCACAAAAGATTCTGACGTGATATTTCCTTTGATAAACTATTATGTTCATTGTGAATTCTAAATCAAGTCTTGTTACCAAATAATACTGCACATTAGAGGTTTCCATAGTTTATTTGCAAAATAAATAAATAAGCCCACAATAATCTCAAATGAAAACAAATCAAGGATGCATTCCTAATACATTTGCATTATGTTTGATCATTTTTGTGATAAGATTTAGGTACCATTACTGGAGAGAATTGGCTGAAAAATAATTCATCAGTTGGACAGGCCAGTCTCTTCTTTAGTCTTTTAAAGCACATGTTTTAAATAACATCCATTTGATGATGGGTCTCTACCTGTGTTTAAAGGGCACTGGCTGGGAGTGATTGACGGATTGCTGTGAGGAGCTCTTGGGAAAAGATCTCTCCATCTCACCAGGAAATAAATCCATGTCTCCACAGCAGAAGTAACAGAGGGTTCCAAATTGTTTAAATATTGAGCATACTTGACACTCTTCTCCCTTGACCTCAGGCTGGAGTCTTCTGGGGCAGTGCGAAGGATGTGTGCACGGGGATGGGGCCCCCGAAGTGTGAGAATTCATTTGTTCATTTGAAAATGTGCATCATTATTCAGTGCAGGGGGTTGAAGAAAAAGGTGGAAACTCTATTAAAACCTAAGATTTAATCTACACTATATTTTAAGAAACCTTAAAAAAAGAAAGACACATGGAGACGTTAAGAAATTCCCCCCAAAGTCGCACTATTCCCATTCACAGGACTACTTTTCTGTTCATTCCTGTAGAGTAGTAGCTGTTTTACTGGTCTGCAGTTTCATGTGTCTGTATCTCCTTAAGGAACGATGCATGTCTCGTTCATCTTTGTTCTTTCACATCTGGCTCTGAGCGCTCAATGGATGTTTGTTGAACGAATGGATAAATGGACAGATGGAAAGGATGGATGAACAGAAGAAGGATGGATGGCTAGACTCTGTGCTCTCTCTCTAATTAGACTTGAACGGTGGAAGAGCAGAGGTGAGAGAAAATGAAGTCAGATATTATTACAGATTGTTTCTTTTTGATTTCATGTAACAGAAATCCAAATCAAACTAGCCAGAACCAAACAAATATAGAGATAGATATAAAAATATATATTTATACGTATATTATTAGATATATATATATATCAGGTAATTGTGAAGACCAAGGAGCAAGGAGCAGCTCTGCTTCAGGTAGGGCTGGATCAAGATGTTAGAATGACATCCTTGGGAGCTTGGTTGTTCGCTCTTCCTTTCTTGCCTCTGTTTCCCTCCATGTTGGCTTCACTCTGAGGCAGCTTCAGGTTTACATAGTCTTTGCAGCACTTGCTCTCAAAAGGAGAAAGACCATCTTGTTCTTGGTTCCTCTCGCCTTCCATTCCCCATCTCCATTCCTTGCTTCCACCCCAGGCACACGCACAGATACACCAGGATCCCTTAGACGTATGTCACAATCTTTGGATAAGAATATGAAAGCCTAAACTCATTGGCAATAAACTGAAAACTATAATTTTAAAATGTGTTTACCAATCAAAATATAGGATTCTCTTGTGTAATAAAAGAGGAAATTTGGGGAGGTGCCTGAGTGGCTCAGTCGTTAAGCATCTGCCTTTGGCTCAGGTCATGATCCCAGGGTCCTGGGATCGAGCCCCGCATCGGGCTCCCTGCTCAGTGGGAAGCCTGCTTCTCCCTCTCCCACTCCCCTCTGCTTGTGTTCCCTCTCTCGCTGCCTCTCTCTCTGTCAAATAAATAAATAAAATCTTTAAAAAAAAAAAAGAGAGAGAGAAATTTTTATCTCCAGAATGCTTAACTATAATTTCACATTGTTATCTCCATTTTAGAGAAATAACAGTTTAATGGCCACTAAAGCACAGAAGGCCTAAGTGACTTGCCTAAGATCACACAGCTGATGACAGTGGCTGACTGTTAAATGCCTCCTGGTAGAGCTAGAATACAGACCTGGAGGGATCTGTAAGCAAAGCCAGAGATCCTTACCTTTCTGCTTGGCTGCTAAACTCATTTCCTCATCTGTAATAAAAAAAAAAAAAAAGTGGATAATAATAGTACCTACTTCTAGGGTCATTGGGGGGATTTTATGAATGAATACAAAAGTGCCTAGCACACAGTAAGGACTCACTAAGTGCCAGGAGTTGTTATGCTCTCAAGCCTCCTGGGCCAGGGAATGGGGAGGGCTGGAGGAGAAGACAGGAAACCAAAACTTAATTAATCAAGTGTCCTAGTTAGTAGGGTTCTGGCTCATTGATATTAGACTACATTGAGTTGACGAATGTCAAACATGCCTCCATGAGGCTTAACTCGGCACGTGTTTAGGGGAGCTCTTGGCGTTTATGATTTTTTACCCGGGGACCAAGCCTCTGCGAGCAGGCTCCCATGATTGGGGCTGCCTTTTCCAGCCAATGACAATGGAAATTGACCCTGCAGCTGAGTGTAATTTTAATTCTGTTATGGAAATTGTATGAGTTCCATGCAATAGAATTCCAAATGTTTCACTTTGTACTTAAAAAAAAAAACATATACCAGAAAATAAACATGTAGGCTTCTTAGGGAAAACTTCAGACACCAAAGAATGTAGGCATTTGAACTCTGGGCAAATGTTAGGATCTCAAACCGAGATTCCTCTTATAGGCACCATACTCTCTTTTCTCAATCCTGAGGAACGTCCCTGTAGGATCTACACTTGTCTTTTCTGTCCGGCGAGAAACTGGCTCTCCATCAGGTTGTTCAATACCTGGGCAAACAGCACAGTCACAACGAATGCCAACACCCCCCACCTCCGTTTCTCCTTCCAAGAGAATGTATTTCTAATGTCACCAAGTATTCTTCTAGAAATGATAGATTAATTCCTGAGATGGAGACATAGGGGTCCCTAGCAATGCAAGGATTACTAAAAACTTTGGGGCATCTTTCTAAAGAGGGACACGAGCTGTTAACTGACATTGACATGTATTAGCAAAAAGGCCAAAGCAGGTGTCTTGCTTTGCCAATTCAGCACAAAGGAGAGGATTCAAGCATTATGATAACAGGGCCATTCATGTTGCTATAGGCTATAGCTGTGTGTTCACACTTCCATAATAAACCTATTTTCAGGGGCTTATAATTCAACCGTAAAAATCTGCTCCATGCTCAAACTTGGCAGAACAAAATCTCAGGCTCCGAGCATAGAATCCCTCCCTTCCTTAAAATATTTTTTAAGGATGTGTTTTGGATGGGTTTAAATTTACAAAGTGCCAAAAATACCAGGGATTTGAACAGCTATTTTTCTTTAGTTGATATCGAGGACAACTAATCCGTCCCTGTGCAAAAGAGGCTCCAGCTTTTTTGATCAGTTTTGCCTGAAAGGTTGTCAAGTTGGAAAGAAGTTAAACACCAATCTGAAATGAATTAGAGAGCATTAGACAATAATTAAACTGAAATTAAGGCATCATTTATTCATCAAGTCACCACTAAGAAAAGAATCCAATCCTCCTAGATACCTTTAAAATATTTAGATATCTTAAACACCTTTGCAAGAAGGGAGAGAATGATGGGAATGTTTCTGCTCAGAGGGGTTTGCTGATGACAGTGACTGAATGTTAAATGCCTCTGAGCCCAGGGGGCGGGGGGAGTGGAGGGTGAAGCTTGCACTCCAAAAGCTGCCTTCCCCTGGTGTTGACAAATGGAAGTGATGACTGATCTCAGGCAAACTCCCATCTCCATAAGACGCCCTTGGTCGCAGAATCCCCAGGGTCTTGTGGGGCAAAATCAGCAGGTGGGCAGACATACTCCTCTAGCGTCCCTCTGTGAAGTTCACTGCCATGTACAACTGGGGCTCGTCCCACTGGGGTGCTCTGAGGAATCATGCAGAATGTACCTGAGACATGTCTCCCCAAAGGAGGGAAGGCTAGGCCATCCAGACATTCAGAACACTAACTTCCACACACTTCTGGACTTTCGGAGCTTTCTAGAAAGCCTGGAGGCAGAAAAGACACACAACGGCCCTGGAATTGAGACACTGTCTGCTCGCTCAGAACTGTCCCCCACAGCAACAGCTCAAGTCAGAGGTGTCCCAAGGAGATGTGAGGAGGGTGACCAACGTGGTCTGCCAGAGAGACCCAAGGCCATCCTCCAAGACCACAGACCCTTCTGAAACTACTTTTTAGCAAGAGGAGTCCACTTTCTGTGAGTTGGGACCACCATTGAATTTCTGGGACAAAAGGTGATACCACTGGATGGGGGGGGGGTTTGTCCTCATCTCTACCCCCACCCCCACCAGAGCATTCAACCTCTAATCTAAATGAATGACTAGAAGATACTAATGACTCTTGATGCGGGAGAAAATCAAATTTCCTCTGGCCCACATGTTTCCCTCAGACCTGCCCCGATCTCTCCAGGGGGCTTGACCACTTCCCTCCGGGTGCCCCTAGGCCTCAAACTGCCACCACAGCTCACACCGAACCCTGCCAAGGTCACCCTGTCCCCTGATCTGCACACTCATCTCTCAGCTCAGTCACCTCCTCCCTGAAGCCTTCCTGACATGCCCCCTTTGGAAGAACGGACCTCCCCAACTAGACTCTAGTTAGCACCCTTCCTTGCACACCCCTGTTCTTGCAACTGTTGCTGACCAGACCGGAAGCACCTTGAAGGCACGAGCTGGGCATTTTTTGCTCTTTCCACCAGTTTCCACCTTTCTGGGCATGCCATGCAAATGTGTCAATCAGCAAATACCTGAATGTGCCTTTTTTAAACCAGCTCTGGTCAATGTATATCAGCCAGTCTTCTCTGGGGCCTTCTAGAAATTGTAGCCTCTCGATCCCCAGAGGCTTTGCTGATTTTCCCCGAGCTTCAGTGAGACCTGGAGGAAGCCCTGCAGGGCTTTACCAGCCGCTTCTCTATTCGTATGGAGAAACTGAGGCTCAGGAATGAGACATGACTTGCTTTCAGCCTGCGGCCAGTGAAGGAATGGGGCTGTTCCCTGTTAATCACTATCCCTTCTTCCCTTCCCCCAAACAATGCTTCATCTCCTAGGAACTCAGGAGCAGAGAAGACTAAGTCTTCTGGGACCCTCTACTCTGAGTGTGGTTCCTGGACCAGCAGGCAGGGGCCTCAGCCTGGAGCTTGTTAGAAATGCAGAGTCTCAGGCCACACCCCAGCTCCAAGGAGTCAAAATCTGCATTTTACAAGCAGGCCAGGTGTTGTGTGTGCACATAAAGTCTGAGAAGCACTGAGCAAGTCTGCCGGGACTGTTGACCTAGCCCCCGGGTGATTCCAATCACCTAGGGAGCTTTAAAAAATATGGATGCCTGAGTCCCACCCCAGCAGGTGCAGCCAGCAGTTAGGAATGGTTTTAAAGCTCCCCCAGGTGACTCGATAATGTGCAGCCAAGTTAGGGAACCCCTGGTCTGACCCATCATGTCCACTAGCCTCTGTCTGAATCATGCCAACGGCAGAAACCTCACCAATTCTGTGAACAGCCTAGTCCATCTGGACACTTAGTAGCTTGAAGAAGAGAAAAATCTTCCCTGGAGGTAATCTAACCACCTGGGATTCCCTGTCCGACCTCTTGGTCACTCCCGTTGGTCTCTGGTCACAGTAGAGACACTTGCTCATGAAGCGCACATTGGGGTATGCAGATCTGGCTTGTTCTCTACTCACACGGTGTGCCTTGCAAGCGTCCTCTTAGACGTGCTTGTTCTCTCTGGTTGGAATTACTATTGTTTTCTAGAAACAGTTTTTTCTAACTCCTCTGTATCCCAAGGAGCACTGTTCTGTAAGAATGAACTAGAATAATGGCGGTGGAGGCATTTGTCTCTGCTCTTAAATTTAGTGCTGTTGATGGTTTCTTTGCTTTCAAAAAAACTATTTAAAGTAGATGAATTTCCTGAGAGAATCTTTAAATACTTTTGTATAGAACCTTAAATCTTTTCATTATGTCACTTTGCTTCCCTGGTGCCATTAATCATTAATATGATTATAGCTTTATGACTTATCTTGAAAGTAACTCAAAGAAAAGCTTATATCCTGGAAAATATATACAGTGAGATTCAGTTGGAAGTGAAGGTGGGTAAAAATAGCTCACTCGCTCTCTCTCTCTCTCTCTCTCCCTCTTTCTCTGGTCCTTTCTTTGTTTCTTTCTTCATTGGGTGGTTTGCTGGCTGTCTTTCCAGCCTATTTGTCACTCCGACTGCTGAATTGTATGCGCTTCCAGCCGTGTGAACGTAGAAAGAGGAGCCGGTCCCTTCTGGTGAGCTGAGAAGTTCTGTCAGATGATTAACAGATGAGCACTAGAAAGTGTAGCATTTCAAAGCTGCCCAAACGTTGTGGAATATTTTACATTTCGGTGGGTTCATCTGTTCAACAGCCATTGTTCGCCTGGTGTGCGCCCCTTCGGGACATGTGCTTTTGGTTTGGTCTTTATTGGGTTTGTTCTTTATTTCCACTCTTGCCTTTACACAGGCACATAGGAAATCATGACTGAAATCATATTCAGAAAGTGGTGGATGGTGGGAATCGAAACAAATATTCCTTTTCTTCTGAGGAAGACACCAGTCTACGAACAGTTTGGGCACGATGAACCATCTCGCTGGCTCTCAAGAAGTGTGGAGGGGATAGGAGGGGGTTCCCGGTTAAAGACCTTCTTCCATGCTGCTCCATGAGGGCTCAAAAGGCTCCAGGAAGTTTAAAACATGGTCATATCCGTGTGACTGTCAGAAGAACTAAACTGGTAGGTTTTTATTCAGTTGTACATCCGAGGGAAACTTTCCCTATTTCCTCTCCCCAGCTCGAAATGTTCTAGGCCATGTGGAAACCTGAGTCTCTAAACATATTCATTTGTGCTGAGGTAGGCATTTGTTTTAATGGTTTCCACAGAAAAGTCCAGGCTACTTGTGTATGTGTACATGATCTCTACAAATACAGCCTGCAGAGGGAAACTGCGGGAAGGTCTACCGGGAGCAAGGAGGTTATGGAGAACATGGTGAGAGAAATCCTTGATTATAGTACAGTAGGAGGAATTAAATAAAACAAATATCCTAAATATCAGTGTGTGTGTGTGTGTGTGTGTGTGTGTGTGTGTGAGAGAGAGAGAGAGAGAGACTTGGGGGGAGATAGAGAGGCTATATATCAATAAGGAATATCAGCCTATTTTTTTTAGTTTTCATGAGTACTGATAACAATCACTCAACTCAATTAACATCCTCTATTGACTGACTCACTTGCCAGTGAGAAGTTCAGAAAGCTAAAACCCATGCTGATCCTCGAGCCCCACTTAGACACATCCATATCCATACAGAATTAGTACTTTGCTGCTCATCAACTTGCCTATAAATGTCCCCTTTTCCCATTTTTCATGAGCACGCCTGCCTGTCATGCTGGGTTTGTGTGTAGGAGCTACAGATTACGAAGGCAGAGAGAAGGTGAGGGGAGAGAGGCATTCGACATGAAGCTATGAGGGCTTTCATCAAATACAATGTAGTGCTTGGAACTCCCTTTGTTTATGATGCCAGGTATTGAAACAGCTTCTCCCCATCTTAGCACCACCCCCAAACAAGCAAAGATCTTATTGAGTTCTAACATACTCCCAGGAAACCCACTGAACCTAAGTGTACAGCAATGATGCTTTACGCTGTTGTATGCCCGTGTGGCCATCCCTCAGATTAAGACACAGAACATTTTCAGCCCCGATCCATTCCTTCTTGCCTCTTCTTGGTCACTGTTCCTCCCAGAGGCAAAACACTACTGTGGCATTGATCACAACTATCTACCACTATCAGTTGGTTTTGAAATGACAGGAAGCTAAATATCCTAGAGAGCAGCAACCAAGATAAATAAATTAATAAATAATAATAAGAGTAATAGGAACCGTTTATTGATCATTTACTATGTGCAGGTACTGCACGAAGTACTTGAACATTATGGTTAACCTTCATAGCAACCCCGTAAGGAAAGTATTATCCCCGTTTCATAGATGAGGACATTTCAGCTCAGAGAAATTATGTGATTTACTCAAGGCCACACAACTCATAGGAGGTAGAGCCAAGATTTGAACATGAGTTTATCTCTCCAAAGCTTTAGCCCCGAACCACTGTGCTGTTATCAAGAAGAATCATGCTAGGGGCACCTGGGCGGCTCAGTCGGTTAAGCGTCTGACTCTTGATTTCGGCTCAGGTCATGATCTCAGGGTTGTGAGATAGAGCCCTGCTTTGGGCTCTGCACTCAGTGGGGAATCTGCTTGAGATTCTCTCTGTCCCTCTCCCTCTGCTCCTTCCCTTCTAAAATAAATAAATAAATCTCTAAAAAAAAAAAAAGAAGTAACATGCTGGCTGGAGTTCAGAAGGGTACAGGATAATATTCTATGAAGCCACAGGCCTGAAACAGTAAATGTTACTCTAAAATTCTAGGTCAGATATGGATTAGGTTGAGCCCTATGAAATTATTAATACATTATTAATTATTAATATATGACCGCTTTTGATCTGTAAAAATGGTAATTTCATATGGTTTAATCTCATTCTTTAATGGACACCAAATTTTACCAAAATACATAACTAACCTCCTCTAAAACCATAATTAACTTGAATTATTGCTATTCATTCGTTTATTCGTTTAACAAATATCTATTTGACCCCTTCTCTATATCAAGCAGTGTGAGACGCACTGGGACTACAGAAGCAAACAAAACAGTTTAAAACCTAGCATATCCACTTTTTATAGACGGGTCAAGTAGAAAAAAAACTCCATGAATCAGAAATTTTTTCTGAAACAAAATCCTTCTCAATTCCAAGGCTTTCTTATTTTTTATAATGGTCAACAGCCTCAGCTGTCAGAGATTGAGCCCGTGATGTTTATTGTTTTGTACTCGTAAGGTTAGAAAAACGATTAATACATTTTCTAAAGATTTGTCACAAAAGTTTTTCAACAAAAATACCCCATATGGTGAACCTTCTGTTTCTTTGGGGTTTTGTTAAATAGTATAAACAGTAACTCAATGTTTTTTCAAAAAGTGTCTGAGTTCTTGATTCTAAGCAATTGGATGGTTTTTTGCATATTATTTGCATACTGTTAATATAATACCCAAATTAACTGAACTCAGTTTTCCCCACCCACCACATACCTTGTACTCTTTGCTCTTCCTGTTTCTAGTGTTCTCACTCAGCTTGAGAAGAACAAATGAATGAATAAGGATTCTTTCAGGGACATCCAGCTAAGGCTACAGTAGTTCTGCTAGCTGATGGAATTATTTTTTAATAAGTTTTGTTTTTTAGGGCAATTTAAGGTTCACAGCAAAATCAAGTGGGAAGTATAGAGAGGTCCTGTATACCCCAGCCTCCAAGTATACATATCCTCCCTGAGGGAGTTTTTTATTTGTAAAGATATTGGGTCTGAAAAAAAAATATGAAAGGAAGTATTGAAAATGGAGTTATTTGGACCAAGTTCCCAATAAATCCAGACCATAGGAAAAATATAAGACCACTCTGATTGATTTTATGGAACCAGAAAAAAACCCAGATCTTATAAAATAGTACTAAAGGAGAAAACTAAAAGAGAAACCATAGAAAAAGCCCAAATCTTATAAAATAGTACTAAAAGAGAAAACTATAGACCCAATTCCCTGTGGTTACGTATACAAATTGAATCCAGTGATACATTTTAAAATGAATGCATCATGACTAAGTAGGGTTCATTCCAGGAATGGAAGATGATCTAATATTAGGAAAGCTAACAAAGTATATTGGAGAGAAATAAAGGAAAAAAGTATGATTACATTAGCATTTGATAAAATTAACAACCATTCTGAACAACAAAAAATTTTAGTAAAATAGAAATAACTTATCCCAGACTTATAGAAACCATTAGAAGTGGCAAAATACTGAAATCATTCACATCAAATAAACAAACCAGGATGTTTATTATCCTCATTATCATTTGAAATGACTTCAGAAATTTAGCTATTGTAATAAGACAGGAAAATAAAACAGTTGCTGTAAATGATGACAATGAAGAGATAAAGCTATCTTTATGTATACTTGATATGAGTACACATATATATAGAAGACACAAGAGAGTCTACTAAGAAACTTTTCAAATTAATAAGATAATTTGGGGTGCCCGGGTGGCTCAGTCAGTTAAGCATCTGACTCTTGATTTTGGCTCAGGTCATGATCTCAGGGTAATGGGATTGAGCCCCATGTTGGGCTCCATGCTCAGTGGGGAGTCTGCTTGAGATTCTCTCTCTCCTCTCCCTCTGCCCGTCCTCATGTCCTCTCTCTCTCTCTCAAGTAACTAAAATAAATCTTTGAAAAATAAGATAATTTGCTGTGACTGGATGCAAGATACACCTACAAATATTAATAACTTTAAAATTAGTGAGCAGGGCACCCAGGTGGCTCAGTCAGTTAAGTGTCTGACTTTTGATCTCAACCCAGGTCTTGCTCTCAGGGTTGTGAGTTCAAGCCCTCACTGGGCTCCACACTGGGCATGGAGACTACTTAAAAAAAGAAAAATACTGAGCAAAAGCTTTAAGAAAAATAAATTTTGCTTAGTCTCAAAGTATTTTGCCTGAGACATTTATTAATTACAAAGGGAAAGAAGTACTTTGTAGTAGAGAAACCAGGTAGAAATCAGTTTAACATAGTGATCAGGGTAAACATCACCAGAGATAAGACATATGACCCCCCCCCCCCCGCCCTTTTTTTAAAGAGAGCCGTCTTGATGCCTTGAGCTTTTTTTTCCTTTAAGTAGGCTCCATGCTGAGTCTGAGACTTGAACTAACAACCCTGAGATCAAGAGTCGCATGCTCTACTGACTGAGCCAGCCAGGTGCCCCATTATGAACCCTTTTTATATTAGGTACTGAGTAGGATACACAGCTTCATTTTCTTTGTAATCCCACCAAAAATGTAAAACCTCAGTCCAATCATGAGAAAATACCAAACAAATGCAAACTGAGTAACATTGGACAAAATAATTATTAATAATTTTCACAAATGTCAGAGTCATGAGAGAGAAGAAAAGAACGAAGAATAGCTACAGACGGCAGGACATTAAGAAGAAGCAACCACGAGGGGCGCCTGGGTGGCTCAGATGATTAAGTGTCTGCCTTCAGCTCAGGTCATGATCCCAGGGTCCTGGGATGGAGTCCCACATCGGGCTCCTGGCTCAGTGGGGAGCCTGCTTCTCCCTCTCCCTCTGCTTCTCCCCCTGCTCATGCTTTCTCTCTCTCTCTGTATCTCTGTGTCTCAAATGAATAAATAAAATCTTAAAAAAAAAAAAAAAAAGAAGAAGCAACCACGAAATGCAACACGGCTTCCTGGATATGATTGGAAGGGACAAAGGGCACTAATGAAAAAAAACTGATAAGACTCAACCAACATCTTTAGTTTAGTGAATGGTATTGAACCAATGTTAAAATCCTGGTTCTAATAATCATTCTACAGTTGTGTAAGATGTTAGCATTAGGGGAAGCTGGGGGACAGATATACAGAAACTATTTTTGCAACTTTTCTCAAAGTCTGAAAGTAGTTCAAAATTTAAAAATTTAGAGGATAAAAACCGACAGCTTTCCTCTCTACAGGCTTTCTTAATTTGGTTTCTCTGATGCATCTCTAGAGACAAGAATTTGAGGGCAAGGAATTTCTTTGAGAGGTGTCTTAGCCAGTGTGGCCGCCATAACAAAGAACCACAGACCGGGGGCTTGAACGACAGAAATGTATTTCTCATGGTTCTGGAGGCTGGAAAGTCCAAAATCAAGATACTGACTGATGTGGTTCCTGGTGAGAACTCTGTTCTGGCTTGTAGATGGTCACCTTCTTGCCATGTCCTCACGTGATGGACAGGGAGAAAGAGAGAGGGCCAGCTCTTTGGTGTCTTCATAGAAGGGCATAAAACTATCAGATCAGGGCCTCACCCTGATGACCTCATTTAACCTTCATTACCTCCATAAAGGCCCTATCTCTGAATACAATAACATTGGGGTTAGGGTTTCAACATACAAATTCCAGGCGGGGTGGGGAGGGGGCGGTGGTGGCATGGGCACAGAAACTCTGTGAGCTCTTGAATGGTGATTCTTGAATGGCACGGGCAGGAAAAGCAAACCCATACCCAGAATATGTTTCAGTCCCAGTTAATGACAAACTGTCACCTCCTCCAAGGGGAAAGGGGTCCAGTTGAATTAATTTATCACCAAATGGCAAGTTTTTCTTCCCCAAGGGATCCAACAGAATTAATTTATCACCAAATGGCAAGTTTTTCTTCCTCAAGGAATCCAATAGAATTAATTTATCACCAAATGGCATGTTTTCTTCCCCACCGTACTGAGGGCTCAGCGTTGGTTTCTGTAGCTGACAGATCATGCATCCAGCAGCAGGAGGGGATGTGTCAGCCATGGTGAGAGAGAGTCTGCCATGAGCGCTCCATTCACGTTGTGCCAACACGAGGGCGGCCAGGGCAGGGGGCCTGCTGTCCTCCTTGTTATTTAGGGCCTCCTCTGCTGTGGGTCCTTTCTGCTGGGCACTGATGTGGGTCACTGTGTGCTTACTCCCTTGGGTCCCTCCACATGTTACCCTCCCAGATCTCTTTGCCTCTGATCTTCTCATCTTTGTAGATACTTCCCCAACCAGCCAGGCCATCACCACTTCCCAGGAGCCTATGTTTATCCTTACGTCAGGTCACTTCTCCCTCCCCAGCAAGTGGGTGACAGGGGTACCCCTGGAAGCTGTGCCCACTGGGAAGACTTCCCCTGCTGCTGTCTTCAGGGTCACCTGAAACCTACACCTGAGAGTGTAGGGCAGAAGCACTCATTGTTAGCTTGCTGCAATACCTCGAGCTGACCCATCTGTGAGCCCTGGACCTGGGTGTTTCCTTTTCCACCAGCCGGTCATAGGGAATGTCCCATGTGGTCCTAGGTGTGAACTAGGGGCGAGGTGAGGTAGCTGGGGAGTTTATGTTTCATAGTCTCCTAGAGAATGTTAATTCCTGGCACTTAGAGAAGGATGTCAACCTGGGAGCACTTAAGCAGGAAGGCTGCAGGGATGTGGGTCAGCACCACAGTGTCTGCCACACTAGCAAAAACCAGTTATAAAATAGAAATTAAAAAAAATAGAAAGGAAAGAAAAATCCTATTCACCATATTAACCAGGAATAAATTTAGTAATAACGACCTAGAGCCTATATAAAGAAAGCTCTAACATCTTATTAAAGATCTTAAAATAAGACACGCCCCCCCCCCCAAAAATGGAGAAACACAGTATGTTCCTGGTATAAGAAAGCTTAATAGCATAAAGACATGAATCCTCAAATCAACTTAAAAATGAAATGCAATTCAATTCTGCAGCCCGGTGCTTTTCTTTGGGAGGGGGCACTGGGAATGCCTGAAACTATTTTAAAGTTTATATACAGTAATAACTATCTGAGAATGACCAAGAGAAGTTTGAAAGAGAAAAGTATTTTGAGGAGTTCCCTTACAAAATAATGAAACTTGTTATACTATTCTCTATAACATATATATATATGTATGTATATATATATATATATAGCATCATAATCTAAACAATATGCCAGAGGAATAAATTAATAGATCAAGAGCAAAATAGAGAACCAGAAATAGATCACACTCTATATGAGAACATAACACATGTAAAGGGTGACACTTTGTTCAATGTGAAGAGTATGTTTTTATACTAAATGACCCAGGGATAACTGGTTGGCTATGGGGGTGGAGGTGAATACTAGAACTCAGACTTCACATCATAAACAAAAATAAATTCCAGATGAAATGCTCAAAAACAATAAGTTTGGAGAAAGTTTAATACTTTCCACCTGAGAAGCAGCACCCTGAGTTCTATGCTCAGGGAGGGGAGTAAAAGAGCCTCATTGCTATGAGCTTGGATGCTCCACCATTCCTTGCTTGGCAAACTCCAATGATTGGAATGGTGATGTGAACAGGTACTGTGTCCCAAAGCACTTTTCCAGAATGAGCCTGTTTCCATAGTGGGGCAATGCACCATTTCATCCCAGCTTCACCACAGTGAGGCTTTCTATACCTCCGAAAGTCAGCCAGCATTTCCATATCTCAATTTCCTTACTCATAAAAGACTGTGAAGATTCAATGAGACAAAGGTAACACACTTAAAAGGGTTCCTGGCACAAAGTAAGCACCCAATAAATGTTAGCTATTATGATTTTTATTATTATTATCATTAATAGAGTCCTTGTTTTCCTCTGTCAATGTATCAAGTAAAACCAACCGGTCATTACCAGAAAACATTCTCCCCGAACATTCTAGACATCAACTGCTTCTCATCTAATCATTAATGCACAGGCGCGTGGCCCAATAGAAACAGCTAAAGCAGTGGGTCATGACTGCATCCGTTTCCAGTAGCACCTGCTCTCCTGTACTTATTATAGTTATCATTCTGCTGGCTCCGTGACTTTAACACATGGCTATTTATTTTCCTTTATAATTTTTTTTCAAAGGCTGTTATCTCGCTCTTTGTGAAAATCCAACCTAACTAGGTCTACTTGTAGCCTATCATTTGCTAATGTATTTTTTTTCTGTTCAAGAATTTTTCTCTGCTAACTTTGAGAGGTAAGAAAGCGCGCCTGGCTTGACCCTATCAAGCTAGACTCATCCCTATGTCATATTGTTCTATTTTAATTAGACTCCCCACCAGTTTTCCCAGTTCCAAGACAAGACTCCTCGGGGATATGTGAGATCTAAAAAAGATTTTCCATAAAGTAATCTTAGAAAAGAAGAAGTCCTGAAACACATCTGCGTTTGCCCTGTAACTGCAGAGCTTGCCCTAACGGGAGGCCAGCTGGGACCCCTGCTGCATCTCAGACTTCCTCTGGCCAGATCTGAGTCGCCCCTTCCTCAGCTGTTTGAGGTGGCTCCCATTCTTACACTTGAGATGGTATCTCTTTGGTCTCTTAAACAGATAACGGGCTTCCGGCAGAGGAAGCTAACATTTATTAAACACCTACTGTGTGACCGGGCACGATGCTCAGCTCCTTATGTGCGTACAGAGCACTAGCTAAGTATTTGAACTGCTTTGATGTTTTTCAAATAACTTCATATTTTAAAATAGTTTGATTTGCAAGAAGTTACAAAACACAGTACAGAGTTCCCACGCACTTTTTCGCCTAGCTTCCCCCAATGATAAAATCATACATAACCATAGCACATGGTCATGGCCAGGAAACTGACATTGGTATAATACATTAATCCAGGCACCACCCTCGACACATTACACTGCATTTCATGTCACAGATTTGCTTGCATTTGAATCTGGCTCCTCGTTAGTCATGAGCAAATGCAATGCATTTGCTTGCATTTGAATCTGGCTCCTCGTTAGTCATAATCCAGGCACCACCCTCGACACATTACACTGCATTTCATGTCACAGATTTGCTTGCATTTGAATCTGGCTCCTCGTTAGTCATGCCCCAGAACGGGCACATTGCCACTTCTGCTGTGTTCAGTTGGCCGAAGCAATGCTCACTCACGAAGCCAAACTCCGCAAAGGGTGGGGAGATGGCCTGCAGCCCTTGATGGGAAGAAATACGAAGTCTCAAGGGAAGGAGAGGCCTGGCAGCCAAATTTGCACAGTCTCTCCCACACTGTCTACCTCAAAGTGCTGTTGTAAGGGTTCATGAAGAAGAAGAGCTAATCTTATCGAATTCTCACTGTAATCCTATGATGGAGGCACGATTGTTGTCTCCATCTTACAGATAAGTGAGCTGAAGCAGAGAGGCAGGTGAGCCTATTTTCCAACACTGGTCTGGTTCCAAAGCTGTGCACTTTTCCCTCTTGGAAAATGTCTCTGTTTCCTCTGTCCTCATGTCGTGGGGATATGTAATACTATACTAATTCACCAGAATTGAAATAGTGATACATGGCAAATGGTGCTCACTCTTCCCCTTTTCCCCATGAATCTGTAACAAACTTTTACATTAAAAGTTGATAATATGAAAGAAAGTTGACAGTATGAATATTATCATATACGCATATCCACACACAAAGAAAAATGTTTGACATTTTCAATTATTCATTTAAAATGAAAACACTCAAATTAGCATTGTGAAGGAAATTCCAAGTTTACTTCAGATCTTCATCTATTACAATACTCTAATAGTAACCGATTTACATCTCAATGTAGGAACGAGTGCCCCAGGAATTCTCCACAACCGTTATGTTTGGAACATTCTGGAATGCTGGGCAGAAGTCAGTTTAACGTAGCTGAGGGGAAAAAAAGAGTCAAAGGAAATAAAATCTCAGTAATTATTAGTCCTACAACAGCACAATATATGTTTTTTCAGGTGAGGGCCATGGGCTGAGCCCATGTACCGTTGTGTGCAAGTACAACATACTAATGTAAATGAAGAGACGGAGCCACATCAAAGCCCGTGAGAGAGAAAAAGATGAGAAGATGCTACACCGGTGTGTCCCTTTATCAAGAAGCCAGACATAGTGTGAGTGGAATGTTTAGGAAAAGGACACAGGTGACCTGATGGTTTTTATATTGTCGCAGACCAAGTGGAATCATAGCTAGAATGTAAAAAGTACAAAGTTGTGTTCATCTTCTTTTGATAAGCCAATCGTGTAACCATGTTTGTGGCCACTTTATAAGTTATCACTCCCACTCCCAGAGGAGTGACAAATGTGCCTCTCAGCACTCCTCATATGCTAGTATCCCAGAGAAGAAACTGGAAGGCAAAAAGCCAGCTTGATATGTAGGGGGTCCTTCAGCCACGGTGGGAATTAATGGAATTCTTCCCCAGAATGAAAGAGAATGTCATGCCTCCGGGCAGAGACAGCTGGTAGGTCACCCAGTGTTTACCTCTCGCCTTTTCATACTAATAAAACCCTGATTTGATTGGGGGTAGCCATATGCCAAAATGAAAAAACTGTACTTCCCAAACTTCCCTGCACTGAGTGGCCATGTGACGAAGTTCGTGAGAGTGGTATGTAGGCTGAAGTTCTTAGGTGAGGCTTTTGTCACTTTGCTTCTCCCTTCTTCCTTCCCGGAATGCAGTCGTGATAGTTGGAGCTACAGCATCCAGTTTGCAATTATTTCATATCTCAGTGTCTTGAATCTCAGTCCAAGTTCTCTCACTCTGCAGCCGAGTAATGAACGGAACTTTCCTGTCTCGACTTCTCATCAGGATAACAGAGTATCTAGTCATAAATCGGATTGTCCACATAAATGACTTTGCAGAATGATTGGTTATAGTGAACGTTTTGCCAAAGATAGGTGCATTTTTGTAATAGGCGTAGTAACAGTAGTAGGTATAATATTTTTGGAACAATTATGATAATAATAGACTAGGAAATAATGTTGGTACGAGGAATTTGGCTTTGATCCCACAAAAAGGGCATACTGAATAATTTCCAGCAGGAGAGTGACATGACAGCATCTGAGTTATAGGAAAACTCTGGATAAATTCAAGAACTATGCTAGAGATGGAATTAATTCCCTTGGTTACCAACTTTTATATTTAGAGGCAAAGGGTATTAAATGGGAGGAGAACTACTATTTGCTCAAAAATTAAGTTGGAGTTGATGGAGCCTTGAGTAGGGCTCCTGGATATTTCTCAGCAGGGTGCTCTGGGCCTGTTTTGCAACTTCCCAAAGCAGGGTTTTCCTGCACTGTCAGTGTAAGCTCAGGCACAAATGAAATTTTTTAAAACTATAGTTGGATGCTAAGTTAGCTTCAAAAACATCTTCAAATTCCAAGTGTAGAAACTGCAACTGATTTAGACACCACACGAGTTGAGTTCTTACAATTATTGAAGGCAAGTATTATTTTGAAGTCATTTTACCAAGTGTGTTGTGTGTGATTTGCTATAGAAATGTTCTATGTAAAGACCATAAGACATCAAGAGTTATACTGAGTTAAACTACCTAAACACCTAATTTAAGCTACATAAAAACTGCTATTCAGCAGGCATCTTTTTTTTTAACTTATTTTGATATTTCTCATTTGATATTGTCTGTAAAATTGAGTACAATGAAACAGACCACCTCTAAGGTCTCTTCCAATCCTAATCCATGCGCTTTTCGAAACGACCGCAAACAGGCAGATGATCATCGGTGTGATAAAATAACTCCCAGAGTGCTTTTGCTAAGTATCACTTCATCTAATCCTGAAAACAGTCCTCTGAATTAGGTGACTATTATTACCCCATTTTATGATAAGGACACTGAGGTGCCCTGAAAGTTAAGTCAATTGCCCAAGATCACAGATATAAGGGAGAAAAAAATAAGGTAAATGTATTGCAAAGCTTAAGGTAGAACTAAAAGGATGGGAGAAAATCACATATGACGTGAGTTAGAGTGAAGGAAAAAGAACTCGAGTCCATACCCTTGAGGCTGGTCGTGGGCATTCAGCAGGGCTGGGTATTTCATCCTGGATGCATCAGCATCTCGTCAGGAAGTGCTCAGGCCTGGCTCCTGTGGTAGAATGAAGAGAATTTGGAGTCATCATGGCAGCACCAGGCTTTGGCTACATAATTTTCCTGTCCTCCTCACTCTGCCTCTCTGGCCTCCAACATAGCATGAGTCTCCACCAAATTTAGGACTCCTGGTTTACCACAGACTGGCCGACATAAACCACAAGACATATGTGGAAGCCAGGAGAGGGACTGAGGTTTCACTAGGGGGCTGCCCGTGGCTGCTTCTGGAGTGAGGATCCCAGGCAGCCCAGGAGCTGGATCAGCCATGTCCTGGACACTGCTCCCAGCTTGACCTTGAGAGGGTGATCTCTCTCCTCCAGGAAATCGGGGCTGGTGACCCTCAGCTGGTGCTAGGAGAGGCACTGGGCTTTCGGCTAGGTGCTTGGATCCTTAGCAATAGGGCTGCAGGGCCTTACTACTCAAAGTGTGGTCTGAGGACCAGCAACAACAGCATCACCAAGGAGATGGTTATACATGAAGAATCCTGGGCCCCAATCCACATCTGCTAAATAGCCCCTGCATTCATTTTAATGAGATCCCCAGGGGAAATGTGCACACAGGAAAGTTTGAAGAGCTCTGAAGTACAAGACGATTTACAAATATTAAAGCAGTTCTCACTTTTTAAAAAATTCTGATGTCAAAGCAGACCAGTTAAATCAGAATCTCAAAGCTCCCCCGGCTGATTTTCAGAGGCAGCCTCAGTCAAGAGCCACTGCTCGAGCGTGGCCCACCCTTCTTTTCTAAATCAAATCTACACTGGCCACTTCTAGACATCAGTTGGCAAACCGATACCATTTCATGGCAAAGAACACACAAATCTTTAATTAAAAGAGGAAAATAAAGGCAACAGAATGAGCTTTTCATTAGCAAAAACTTATTTCATTGAAAGGATTGGCTTTAATTCTAAAATTATGTCTTTTATTCTAAAATTATCATTTTGTCATTTTTTAAAAAGTGTTCTTTCTTGGGGCACCTGGGTGGCTCAGTTGTTAAGTGTCTGCCTTCAGCTCAGGTCATGGTCCCAGGGTCCTGGGATCGAGCCCCACATCGGGCTCCCTGCTCAGCGGGAAGCCTGCTTCTCCCTCTCCCACTCCCCCTGCTTGTGTTCCCTCTCTCGCTGTGTCTCTCTCTGTCAAATAAATAAAATCTTTAAAAAAATGTTCTTTCTTTCATAAAATATTAGAAAAGCTAAACATTGTCCATTACAAACTAAAAAACAACTAACCCTACCTGGTACCTTGAATTTTTTTTTTTAATTCAAAAGTCTAAGAATCACAACTCTAGAAAATTGATTTAAATATTTCAGTGGACACACTTGCCACCTCTCACTCCCTACTTCCTTAAATTAAAGCCCAAATCGCCTCACTCAGTAAGGTACTACATCATGAGTCAGAACTCAGGAAATGATTCCAGCCTTGGGAATATGCATCTTGGTAAAAAGTAGACAGGCAGCAAGTCAGGCTAAATAACGGAGGGTGTCTGTTATGTAACATGTTGGATTTTTTTTGAATAAATGGCGATATTAAGATTAACCACTCAAACTGGCCATCTACAAAGGAGTTTCTTGGAAAAGCTCTGGACCAGTGGCTCTCAAATTTTTGCATGCCTCAGAATCACCTGGAGGGTATGTTAAAATCTAGGTTACTGGTTTCACGCCTGGAGTATTTGATTCAGTAGGTCTAGAGTGGACCCTGAGAAATTCGCATTTCTAACAAGTTCCCAGGTCAAGTTGCTTGCCCAGGGAACCACACTTTCAGAACCACTGCTCTAGCTAGAGAAAAACTGCTAGAGAAAATGTGAGTCACAAAGATAAAAAAAAATTAGCGATATTAGTTATTAGTTACAGAGTTATAATAGTTATATATTAATGTATATTAGTTATTAGTTACTATATAGTTTTATATATATAAACTACTATATATATATATTAGTTTAGTTTGTCTATACAGCAAGAATGTCATTTGAAGGTAATGATTTGCAGTGATCTTAGAAAATGGTTGTTTAAAAGCAGCATCATATGAGCCGAGAATTCCTCGGGGGGGGAGGGGGGAGCTCTGATGTCCGAGCCCAGGTGAATTATTCCATAGGCAGGGGTCTCGTTCCAGGCCCGAACTTCACATCCGACCGAATCTTCCGCACATCCCTCCCCTTCTCCATTCGGACCTCTGATTTATGGAACAAGTCTAATAAGACACAATCTTCCCAAAGGTTGGCTCCTTTCCCATCCCGCTGTCCAGTGCTGACAACAGACCCACTAAATTTAGCGCAAGTGGAAAAAACGCGGCGCAGTCCCACCACGGCGCGCACCTGCAACCCACCGGACAGCCCGCCATCCTCCAAACGGTTCTCGGAAAAATTAGGCTATCTTTCATTAGCTATCTATCATGTGGCCTCCACCAGGCTGCGGGATATGAGGGCCATTTAATTAGGCCCTGCACCACTCTCTGGTGTGAAAAGGCTCTCCGACGCTTTGATTCCCCACTGCTACGCAGCAGGAAGTTCTTGGCGATAATTGACATAGGATTTCCTTGTTAACCAGCAGCAGACATGCCGGATTAAAGCGACAGAGATCTCGAGAAGAAAGTGAAAGAGATAAGAAGCTCGGGAAGACTTCTGCTTATTTGGCACTTGAGGACCGGGAGGAAACAGCAATCACCCACTCAAGTGGCGACTCCCAGAGTGGAAGGGCGTCCCCTTATCAGACCCATTTCAGCTTGGCTGATCAAAGATTGACTCCCCGTAAAATCACATAGGCCTGGGGTTTGTTAGTTTATTAAGCGGCAGGTTTTAGGAATTATCACAGGTTTAAAGATGGATTGCAGTTTATGTGAAGGGGGAGAGGATTATCGGGTTTTCATCTTAACAATTATAAAATATCACAGCTGAAAGCTTGCTTGCAAATGACATAATTTTCCACTATGGACTAAACAGGTCATTGTGAGGCTGCATGTAAGCGTTCTCCACGAGGGAGGAAACGCAGGCAAATTAACTCCGGGGAGGAACGAGGATGAGGGGCCTCCAGACGCCTTGTTCCACTTGGGAAGCTGGTGCGATCCCATTTTGCCCTGTGCGGTTCCATAGGTAATTATATTTAATTTCTTACTGGGGCCGTTTAGGTCGGCTTGCATTCAAAGAGAGGGACAAGAGAAGCAGCCCACTGAGATGGTTCTTAAAAAGCCGTTGTGATAAATGATATCGAAATAGATCCACATGAGCTGAGTGAAATGAAATGTCTACTTTGGAGTAGAGACAATTATTGTATATCACTTAATAACTTAACCTTACAAGAGCACATGTGGCATTAATAAAGGGCTGGGAGCTGCAAAAACCATGTTAGGGGACTTCCTTTTGACAACTCTATACAAGTCCGGGAATAGCAGGATGAGACAAGTCAGCCAGCCCGCTAGCCTGTGCACTTGACCATGGATCCGTGCTTCCGATTAAATACTTGACGGCAAGGGCTTGCATCCTTGCTGATTTTTAAAAGCAACGTTTATGGAGTTTGGGGGGTTTGTTTTCATCACCAAAGCAATCTGTGTTGAGGGCAGGAAATTTGGGAAATACAGCAAAATATCAAGAATGAAGAAGAATAATCTGCTCCCCCCACCACACACACACCCGATTGGTAAGCACTGGTAAAGCACCACAGGCTTTGTTGTTACCTATACACAAATATGTAATGTCTCATACAACCTGGCTGACTGCTGTATTTTTTTTAAATGCATAATTTACTTAACAATAAGCCATGATTGTTTCCCTATATTTAGTAAATGTTATTCGAAGGTATGCTTTTGGATTGTGGCACTATGTACGATAATATCATTGATTTAGATAATCCCCAATAGTTGGACAATTAGATTGCCATCGGTTTTTTGCTATTATTAACAAAACTGAAATGACCAGGCTTGAACATAAATCTTTGCATGTTTTACTGCTTCCTTCGAAGAATTAGAAGTAGAATATCAGGCTCAAAGGGCAGGGAGATTTTTAAGGACACTGCTACCTACTCAAGCTTGCAGATTTTCAACCTAGCTTAAAAATAATTTGTCCGGTGTTGAAGTCAGAAGCATTTTGTGCCCTCTACCCTGGACTGAGCGCAGATGACAGAGGCTATGTCATGGAAAGAAGATCCGTCACTCTGCATCCCTTGGATGCTTGCGTTCTGATCTGACCTTTTGCCATGAAGCTCTGTGACAGACTATGACAATAAACAGAGACTCAAGAATCAAGTTAATGGGGCCACACTCTGAAGATAATTATGTCAATGTTAACGACTTAAACATGGAACACATCTTTCATCCAAGAAGTTCAAGTTCCTCTAAGAGCACCAATTCATTATCATTCACAAGTGCAAACGGAATTGGTTGAAAAAAAAACAACAAAAACAAAAACCTTGAAAGAAAACTGAAAGGAAGGCAGGCAGCTGATTCTGGACAGAGCTTTTTAACAAAATGCCCCTCAGCGCCTGATCTAGTAGAGAAAAGAGGCTTTTTTCCTTTCTTTTTAATTTTTATTTATTTACTTCTTTAATTTGCTGCAAAAAGACTGGGGCCAGTCAGCCATCAAGTGTTTGGGGCTATTTTGAAAACAAGAAAACACACATCATCTTTGCTTTTTGTGTCCTTAACACAAGTCTCTCTCAAGTGGGGTTTCGCCTGTAAGAGTCTGGTTGTTCCTCATCTGAGGGATGTTTAATGCGCAGATGGTCGAGGTGTTCTGGGGCATTATATTATTCCTGGATGAAAGTGGTCTGCATAGGTACAGGTTTATGCTACCATAGGATTTTTCTGCTTAATTTGTTCATTAAGAAGGTGCAAAAAAGATGCTCTTAGCTGACCTATAGCTTTAGAAAATAGATGCATCTGTAAAAAAAAAAAAACATACTCTTTTCTATATCTATCTATCTATGAAAGATAATCTTTTCCATGTATAGTCTATCAAAAAGATACTCTCAATTGACCTACAGTTCTTAAAATATATATTTATCTGTGAAACTATTTTTGTAAAACTCAGTGAAGACATTGTCTATGTGATAAGATGACATTATTTCACTGTTCATTATTTTGAAGCCACCAACGTTTCTCTCTCTGTGAGCAAAGATAGGAAATGCTTGTCCACCTCCTGGCACTGCAGACTAAAGCTCACTATACTGAAATCACATCGAGTCCAAACACGAGGTGCTATGTGCCAGAGATTAGCCTGGTTTTTGCCTGGGGAAAAATAGACTAGCATAAATCCATTTATCCCAAATTTAATTTTCTGCTTTTTGTTTTGGGTAATCTCTAATTGTTTTATAAGGCAAAATACAATGAAGTCGTTATCCACAGTGTAGCCTGCGAAACTGAGGCATTTGTAAGTTTTGCTGTTGCAGCAGTAACCCTAACTTTCAACACTGTGACCCATCTGAAGGGCTGAAGAGTAACCAGCCTCCTTGTCCCTCCAACCTGCTGATGGAACAGACTTAGAAATCATTTCAGCGGCTAGGGCTGCTTTGCTCAGAGAAACATCTGTCCAGGGGAGGCAGGGAATATCGCTAAGTGAAATAAAAAGCAGTGAGAACATCACCTTCTCAATCTGGTCCCAGGGCGTGCCTTGGGAATGATAGTCCCCAGGACCCCTTGTAATTTAGGGTGCAGAAATCAGAGACAAATGGATCTTGTTGTAATAGTTTTCTCATTACCATCTTGGGAAATTTCCAGCAAAGGTTTGGCAAAATAATGCAATACCCCTGATGCTAGTAATATAGTCTCACTCGTAATTCCAGCTTTCACAGCACCGTGGACTTAAAGGAAAAACAAATTCTAAGCTCAAGCTTAGAAAGGCTGTCTGTAAAGGAGAGCCACAGAGAAGGTGGGGAGCTTTTGCTGAATAGCAATGGTCAATTCCGCTTTTCAAATAGAGAAGAGTTTGTACTTCTATCTTAATACACAAGAGAACCTCAATTTTCAACCTCTTCTAATTTTCCTTTGGGGCCCAACAAAGCAATATTTGTTTTAAAAGTCCTTTCATCAAGGAGGGCCTAAGGATTGCTTTTATTTTATTTATTTATTTATTTATAAATATATTATTTATTATTTTATTATTATTTTATTTATATATTTTATTATTAAGTTGCACATCCTTCATCCATGAGCCAAGGGGCATTCTGTTATGTATTGATGCATATATATCATATGATATATACACACACACTATAGTGATGTAATAATGTATTATAATGATAATATATATAGCGAAAGAAGAACAAAAAGGTGATGCACATGGGCATTTTATAAATTGCAATTTCTAGGGAAGATGTCTTGCGTGAAGATTCCTCTGTAAGGTACCTCCCCCACAGACCAAGCCAAGACCGCTTTCTAGAAGGAGAGCTGATTTCTTAACACCCGTGATGAAAGTCACTTACGTAGAGCAGGGGCTTCCTGTGTTGTGTCAGGCACGGTTTTAAGCATTTTACGTGTATGATCTCAGTTTTGGTTTTTTTTGTTTTTGTTTTTGATCTCATTTTCTCCTCATACCACCCTAGGGTTGAAAACAAATTTCCCAAACTGGAAGTCTTCATTTATTCATTTGTTTAGATATAGGCGTTAAATGTCTTACCGTTTATCAGGCACTATGTTGAGTGTTGAGGATTTAAAGGCAAAAAGGGACACTGGACTACAGACCCCCAGACAAATAAGTACCGTAGCACATCATGGAAAGGAGGCAGGGTGCAAAGTGCTTAGTGCATGGGATTCTGGCTCAGACGGACTGGACGTGGAGTCTTGGCTCCCTCTACCAAGTTTCCGAGAGCCAGCTGTGGGACTTCTCTAGCCATGGCTGTCTAACCCAGAAAGTGGCCAGAATAATTCTGATTTCATAGGTTGTTGCAAGAATTAAAACATCAACAAAGCAAGCACATAGTAGAGCTGGCATCCAGTATACACTAAATAAATGGTACTACCTACTTATTCCTATCATTATTATTATTACTACTACTACTACTAGTATTTTTGTTCACCCTGTAACAATTTAGTAAAGTATTATGGAATTACAAAAAAAATTTCAGAACGAGGAGTTTTCACCTCTAACATCAACATCCGTCCTCACGGATTTTGCCAGATCTTCCAGGGGCTCCCGAGGATCATCTGCTGATAAGCGATAATACCTTCTTTAGTCTGTAGAGAAAGCACCTCTGGGCTCTTTCTCCTAGAAAGGAATACTTCCCTTCTGAGATTGTGTTCTTGTAAAACGTTTATGTTATTTTAAATTGTGTGTGTGTGTGTACATGTGTGCAAAAAGTCCTTTCTTTATAGGATGATGGAGACCATCTATAACATTTGTAGAGGGAGATTTAAGAGTTTATTTGGCCGAATTAATTTAATTTGGCAATTCTATGTAGATCTTCCCCTGCCAATTTTTAAAAATAGTTTTGTTGCTTCATGAAGTCTGGAAACCCCTAGATTATGCAAACTATTCTTTTAAGCAAAAGCAAAAGTCAGTTTCCTTCCTAGAAAAACTGCAGGTTCTTTTTTAATATTTGTTTCCTTTTCTTTCTTTTTTTTTTTTTTGTAGCAAATGGGACTTTTGTGGTGCCTTTTTCGGTGGCAACGGGCTTTTGAATCAAAGACTCATTTTTCTAAGTGATGCATCTGCTTTTAATGTCTTAAATGCTAGGCTAGAACAGACATATCTTTCTGATCTGGGTTTTCTTAAATAGCCAGAAGTCTTCATGGTAAAGACAGCAACCATCTAATAGAGAAATAACTCTAAGACAGAGAGCCCAGGCTGCACGATGTGGCCTCCCTGACAACCTATAAATGGACCATATTGATGAAGTGAACAGGACTCTCTCTGGTCATTTTCAACTAGAAACTAATAACCCCCGTCATGATATCAGGCATACAACCTCGGTTAAAACTAGGTTCATCAAATAAATCACTCAGGAATTTTTCTATTTCTTTCTCTGGACACATTGCACATCTGCTCAATGAAAGGAGGAAAGAAGCAATATTTCTTTGATCAGGATTTTTTTTTTAATATCCTTGTATCTGTCCCTTGGGATGCTATCTTTTCAAGTGGGTGCAGATAGTACATTGCTTTCTAATGAATGTAGAGAATTTATGAATTTAAGCTATAAAACCAAATAAGAGGGATTTTAGTTTATCTCAATCTATATTTTACATTGTCATGAGAAAATAAACCGGACCACAAAGCTGTATTGTGCCCAGTTCACTAAATCTCCTGATCTCTCATGACCTTTTCAATGTGTTCCATTTGTGGCCACATGTGGGCTGGGGAGGGGGGTACAAACAGATGATCGCTTTGTATGTTTCCCCAATATGTCTAAATACGTCTAACACTTTTCATACCCTCTGGCCGTGGACACTAAAGAGCTTGGCTGAAGCATCAGACATCAGCCACAGCTAATCTTGTCATGTTAACATCTTACTGACTCTGTTAATACTTTCTAGGTATTTGGATGAATTTTGAAATTTGTAAAATGGATATGGTTGTCATCCTATGTCCTGAGGATCTTACAATCCCCAGGTCAGCTCCTTGTGTCTTAAGGAATTATGGATATTATTATTATCATTATTATGTCTTTTTCTGCTTGTAGGATAGAAAATAGTAGAAGTTGTTTGAAAGGAAAGCTAAGCTTTCCTGAATGTGGAAGAGAAAGTGGGTGAAAAGGCAGAGCCTCCAGTTTGCTGGCCCCTTCTGCTAGTATTGAAAGGAAACTAGTTTGGTAGAGAGAATGCAGGACTGGGATCCAGTGGACCCACACTCAGATCTCCGCTCTGCCACCTGCCAGCTAGGTGACAGGAAGATTATGGAAACCTTGAGCTCCTCCTTGGAGAATTTGGGATAACAGATCTTGTAGAATTATGTGGAGAATATAATGAGTTAAGGTATAAGAGACATTTGGCATCTGGCCTGCTACATGGTAGGTGCTCAATGAATCCAAGTTCCCTGTCTTCTCCTGAGTTTAAAGGAACTCAGCCTTGCAAGCTGTGTGATCCTGAGCAAGTCATTTAATCTCTCTGACCCTCTGCTTCCTCCTCTGTAAGACAGACTATTATAAAATGTCCTGTAGGGTGGTCGTGAATAAGATGGTCGGTAGAAGCCCCTAGAACAGGGCCTGAGTTACAGAAAATGTTATTTACTATTATTTATGTTATTTATGACTATTACTTTTACAGTTCTTACTATTGTTTCTCTTTTGAGCACCACTCCTGTTCCTCATCTTGCTTCTTTTTCTTGGGCTTCCATTTCTTCAGCTGGCAAATGAAGGAAGATAATACTTCCATCCCTTCTAACTCGAAACTGTGATGACTTGATGTGTGAAATGACATTGGTAAGAGCTTTTTACCGTCTATGAGTTGTTATACAGCCTAAGATGGAAGTTTTATGGTCTACATTTCCTGCCGATGCTTTCACCTCAAAAGAATAGCCATCATCATTGAATGCTTGCTATGGGCCTGACATACTTATTTTTTAAAATAATTTTTTTTAGTTTGGAATAATTATGGATTTACAGAAAAGTTGCAAAGAGAGTACAAAGTTCCTATGTACCTATCAGCAGGTGGCAGTTCCAGTGAGTGTTACCATCATAGGAAGATGCCAACATTGATATATCACTATTAACTAAATGTCAGACTTTATTTGGAATCATTTTTCCCTTTAATGTCCTTTTTTTCTGTTCCAGAAAAATAGTGACCATTTCTCAATCTTTTTCTTGTTTTTCATAACCTTGACAGTTTTGAGAAGTACTGGTTAGAAGTAGAATGTCTCTCAGTTTGGGTTTGTCTGATAGTTTTCTCATGATTAGACCATGGGCTTGGGGAGAAGAATTCTATAGAGGTGAAGTGCCTGTCCCATCACATCATATGATATTCATGTGACGTCATGAGTGATGACCTTTCATGGGGTAGGCCACTGTGTGGATCTGCCACAGGTTACCCATTCCACCAGTTGAGGGATGTGTGAGGTGTTTTCAGCCTCGGTAATTTTGAATAAAGCCTCTATAAACATTCCCCTAAGGTTTTTGTGTAAACATAAGCGTTTCTTTCACTTGAGTAAATACCTAGGAGTGGGATCGTTGAGCCTTATGACAAGTGTATGTTTAATTTAATAAGAAACTTCCAAACTGTTTTCCAAAGTGGCTGTATCATTTTGGAGCCCCCTGGCAGCGTCTGAAAGCTCTGTTTCTCCATATCTCTGCAAACACCTGGTGTTGTCAGCGTTGTTGTTTTTGTTTGTTTGTTTGTTTGTTTGTTGTTTTAATTTTAACCATTCAAATAAGTGTGCTATGATTTCTAAATTATAGTGTTAATGTTCATCCTCTAATGACTGATTGTGAACATCTTTTGTAAACTTATTTGCACTGTGTTATCTTCTTTGGTGAAACTTTTATTCAAACATTTTGCCCATTTTTTGAAAACTGGGGTTTTTCTTTATTCATTATCTTGGTTTGAGAGTTCCTTGTGTGAATTCTGGCTACAAGTCTTTTGTTAGATGTAGGATTTGCAAATATTTTTTCCTAATTTGTGGGTTTTTTTTTTTTTTTAATTTTCTTAACTGTCTTGTGAAGAGCAGAAGTTCTGAATTTTGATGAGGTCAAATGTATCAATTTTTTTTTTCTTTCATGGATCATGCTTTTGGTGTTGAAATATTTGAAATATTTGCTAGCCAATGTCACAAAGATGTTCTTATGATTTCTTCTATAAGTCTCACAGCTTTACATTTTATATTTAGATCTATGATTCATTTTGAGTCAATTTTTACATAGAGTATGAGGTATGGATTGAAGTTAACTTTTAGTAAATGGATATTGAATTCTCCCAGCGCCACTCATTGAAAAGACCATCCTCTCTCCATTGAATTGCTTTTACACCTTTGTCAAAAATCAATTGACCCTCTATGTGTGGGTGTCTTCCTACATTCTCTCTTCTATTTCATCGATCTCTATCTCTGTTCTCTCTGGTTGTTTTTGCTTTGCTTTGCATTTGGGCCAGCCTCACCTATCTCTAGACAAGAGGGTTTCCACTCATAAGCCAGAGCCCCCACGGCAGCGTCCCTCCTGTCACTGTTGACCAGAGAGGAAATGAGTCCAAGGTTGATTTACTCTGAGTGATCTCGTCATTGAAGTGCCACAAAGATATTGATTTAAAAATAAATAAATAAAACAGTGTTTTTGAGAAAGTAATCCCATGGTGGAAGAGGTTTGAAAAGGGGCATAGCCAGAGAGTGGGGTCCAGAGTGTCCATTCTGTCTGACCTGCCTTCTCTGGCCCTCTGAACACCCCAAAAGTAGAGACCACACACTCCCTCTCCAATAAAACATATATGTAAAGACCATGACCCCGCAAGGGTTCAGAGTGATAGCCATACTCTTCCTTTTTTTTTTTTAGGATGTTCTCTGTCAAATTCTTTTTTTTTTTTTTTTTTTTTAGGATATGCTCTTCCTTTTATAGCCATCAAGAGCAAGCTGTGAGCAGGGCTTTGCAAAGATGGGGTGTTGGAAAAAGTACCCCCAAGGACCTCAAAAAAGGAGGTCAAGGATTCAAAAAAGAATCATTATTGAATTCAGAAAATTGTGCCCTTTAAATTTAAAAATTGTGACCTATCATTAAGAGTCTCGTCTGGTTTGTTAAAATGAATGAATGAATGAATGAATGAATGAATGAATGAATAAATAAATAAATAAATAAATAAATAAATAAATAAAAATTGTGACCAACATAAATTCTTTTGAATCGATCTGGCTGGGCTATGTATAGAAGCACTCAAATTCATTACGTATTTACATTTTTAAAAATATTTGTGGGTGTTGTCATTTTTTTCCACCACAAAGGTACTGTTCTACAACTTAACAAAAACATCATATTTTTTCATGCAAGGCACCAGTACCAGGTAACTTCAAGTAGGCAATTTAGAATATAATCTTAGACCACAAAATCCAGTGTGTGGCAAAGAGCTTTTGCCCAAACGGAGCTTATTCTAAGAGTGAAATCTCAACTGATCCAAAGAAATAACAGTTTTTTTAAAGTAAACATTCAAACCGCTCCGATTGGGACTGATGTGAAAGAAAGATACATTTTATCTGTTCACGTTTAAAGGAGCCGCATTACATCTCTGCCTTGTATGGATTTGGCAAGACTGTGAGCCCTGAGCATGTTTTCTGAAATTTAAGCATTTTTAGTAAGAACCTGATATGACCCAGCTGAGCTGAAAGACACCTGTTAGGCCTGTCCCCCAACACCAGAATGACAAAGGAGGTCTGCCAAACACAGAGGGCCTTGAATTAGTCCAACAGAACACACCTTTGTAGGGGCCCTCAGGGATTCTGGCTTAATGAATAAAAAGGATTGATTTATAATTAGCCCAGCAATTGTGCCTGAATGGGTGTTTCTAAAGTGATTGAAATTTTCTGCTGGGAAAACGTATTTTCTGCAGACAAAGGGAAAAGAGGTGGGAAACGGCTATTTCTTAAGATCCTACTATGTGTTTGGCATGTTGCATTCAAGACCACATCTTAGCCTCACAGAACCGCCCAGAGGTAGGTAGCAAATTCCAAATGGGTGGGGCTCAAAATGAGGTCGGCTATGTTCTCATTTCTCCTAGAAAAATGATGGCATTCTCTAGAAATTATACCTGCCTCCTACGGTCATTATAACCCATAGTGCGTGCTATTTAAATGTTTAATTAACAGACACACACAGGAATGTAAGCATTGTGAGGCTCCATGCAAGTTAGGTAGCCCATTTGTCTGGTGCCCCCCCTCCCCGGACCCCTAGCCCTCTGATGGATGAGATCAGATGTTTTTATGATACCGCTCCCAAGGTCTGGTCCAATGGCCTTAACATCCAGCAAATTTACCAAGTATGTCCTGAAGAGCCAGAGGGAGAGACAGAGACTGGTGAAACTGTTCCGCTTGTTCACTGACATCCACATCACCTCCCCCCTGACTTTAGGATCCTGCCGGGACCACCCCCTGCCCCTCCTCAGAGTGAAACACAGACCCTCTGCCGTGGCCCCCAAGGCTCTTGGTAAACCTTGTCTCTTTCTGCCTCTGCTCCTGACCCCCACACTCCTGCCCCCCTCCCTGGGTCTCCCCAGCACATGGACCCCTTCCCCAACCCTGTTCCTGGGTGCAGCCCTCTCCTCCTACTGTACTTGGTCCTTCTTATCCTTCAGCTCTTCGCTTAAATGTCACTTTCGCCGAGAGTCCTTCCGTGACTCAGGCAGGTGCCCCCCGGCTATATTCCGTCTCACACCCTGCTGTCTCCCAGGCAGCCTGTAGTCCTATCTGCAATTACATATAATTCGGTTTGTATACTTGGTTGCTTTCATTTTTTGTTTGTGTCCCCATGAGATAGAATCCTCTGCAGGGGCAGGATCGGATCGTCAGCCCCTTTAATCCCCAGGATATTTTCATTTCCTAGGGCACCTGGTGCAGAGCAGATATGCAAAAAACATTTGCTGAATGGGTGAGAAGGAGACCAGGGGTGCTGATGTTGCTGAGCGCAGGGAGAACGTCCAGCCCCAGAGCACGGCTCTGCTCTCCCTGGGAGTCACTGCGATGCTCTTTGCGGGGGTCATGGCAAATCATTACAAGTTGGCTCATGTCATCTTGCATCACGGCAGGCTCCGGCCGCCAGGCCCCCCTGGCTGTGACAGGAGCCCAGGTGTAGCCCTTGGTGACACTGATGTCCGGCTTTCGGATCTGGGGAGCTCTGTGTACAGCCACAGGCCCTAGGGTCTTTCTGTCCTCTCCCCATAGTCAGATGGCTGGCTGTGGGTTTAGCCACGTGGGAGGAGCGCCATGCTTGCTGCTGGGCCCCATAGCCAGGGTGCCCAAGGTGGATGCTGCAGAGGCCTATTGAAACAGACAATCCAGGCAAGAAAGGGGAAGGGTGGCTTTCAAGAGGAAAGGGAAGGAGAAGGAGGGGAGGGAGGAGGAGAGGGAGGAGGGAGAAGAAGTCAGGAGCTCCCACACTAAGAGCTTCCTATGTACAATGCACCGTGCCAGAAAAGGACATACATATATCTCATTTGTGCTCCTCAATCCTCTATGAGTTGAGAGGACACCAAGGCTGACAGAAATGATAAAGGGTGCCTGAAGTCATGCAGCCACAAAGTGGCAGAGCTGAGATCAGATTTATTTAAGAAAATGCATTTTTTTAACCAAATCCCTCTTGGCGGAGACACTGACATTCTTTTGCATACCACATGCCATTCCTCGTACACACTGCCTTCTATGGAGTACCATCCGCCCTACGATTCCGGAGGATAGCGAAAGAGAAGGCGGAAGGGTGCTGTTGGGGCAAGGAGGAAGTGGAGGCTGGCTGGGTTCTTCCTGTGGTGACAGTACCTCTCGGCTCCTGCCAGGGCCCTGGCTGCAGAAACGATAATGGTGAGACGATGATGATAGCAGCTTGATTTAGTGAGTGTTCACTGTGAGCCAAGTCCTAGAAGTGAGGACTACTAGTATTGGACCCATTTTACAGATGCAGAAACCGAGGCATGGAGACTCACACAGATAAGAAGCTAGGAAGGCTTAGGGGCTGGTTCATCTCCCCACAGCAGGAGCCCGTAATCACTGCCCCGCAGTGTTTTGAGGGGAGTGGTCCAAAGGAAGATCTGTGACACTTAAAATTGTTGCAGTTGTCCAAATGTCACCGTAGTCTCGACGTGGAGCCTCCAAAGGGTGGAGTCCAGGAGCCAATGATCCCAGGCCACCCCTGGATCCCATGCAACCCCTGGAACAACCTGTCCCAAGCCTGCTATCCTTTAGGAACCAACTCAATGGCCATGTGTTCCTAGAAGCTTTCCCAGAGGCCCCCCTCCCCCTTGAAATGAACTCCTCTCTCCTTGGGGCCCACAGCTGCTGGTGACGTGCCACATTCTACTTGGGCTCCTCTGTCACCTCCTACTCCAGCCCGCAGTCTGGTTGAGGGCAGAGACCATGTTGTCTTCACTTCGAGATACCCTGCTCACTCCTTGGCACCCAGCAGGTGCAAAGAAATTAACCTCTGTGTGGACTGAGCTCAGGAATGGATTTAGACATGGAACCCAATGCAGAGACAGTGGCTACCACCTGGCTGCCCAGCAGTCTGAGCTAGTGGTAACGGCATCTGAGCACAGGTGGGCAGGCCAACACCATCTGTCCCCTTGCTCTGCGGGCTGTTTGTTTCTTCCCTGGGGCCGTGTGGTATGGGCCTTCCATCTGACCAAGTTAGACTCGGATTCCACTCTGCCCCTTCGTGGCTAATTGGCCTTGGACAGATCATTTGATTTCTGCTTATCAGTTTCCTTGTCTGGGAAAAGAGGTACAGTGATACTTACAGGTGTGGTGAGGGTTGAGTCAGGCAGTGTGCATGAGCAAGAAGAGCTCTGGCTGGGTAGTTCTTAGCTGTTGGCGTTATTTGCATATAAAGCCACACCAACGACCTTGTCCCAGGAAAACCCGACGGGCTGGGTGGCCGCCCGCTATCGGGAAACTTGACCCAATATGCAGAGCTCCGTATGTGCTGCATGGTCCACAGCAACGGCTATTGCAGCCTCCTTGCTTATAAGGCCTGTATGATTCAGGCTTTGCCTCCCAGACCAGGAGTGAGGGCTGCTCACCCCTTCAGCAGCCGCCCTGCGGCATGAGTTGGATGAGGGGGCGGCCACCCAGTGACTCACCTATGGGCCCGGCCCTGGGGAATTCCCAAGACTGAATTCCTGGCTGACCCTTTTTGGGATCGGGGGCTGGGAACTGGGCTACATGGTGAACCAAACCAGACTGAGGCTGCGGAGGAGGTAGAACTTTGTTCCTGGGTTACTTTTGTCAGCATCGCCAGGAAATCATTCGTGCCCCGGATGTGGGGGCGATCTGGCTACGACATCTGTCACCCCATTGATCACCAGGGTTGATTCGGCTGATCTGGCCGGCTAGGCAGGTGCCCCCTTCCTCCCTCATGGCTTCATGTGAGTCCCTCATGAAGCTGCACGCTCGGTGGAAGAGGGCGACCTTCCCTGGCAGAGGAGGACCTTTCTTTAGTCAAGGGTAAACGAGTAGCTGCGCTCCCTGCTAGAACCTCCAAACAAGCTCTCAAGGTCCATTTGGAGGAGAACGGAGGGTAGTCAAGCTTCCAAGACTCCAGACACATTCAAAGCGAGGTGCTGCATGTGGCCATCTGCCTTTCTTATAAATAAATAAATAAATAAATAAATAAATAAATAAATAAATAAATAATCACTCATGTCCTGAACCTCTCTATCAACTTCTACGACCTGCCAGGTGACAAGTGACCACCATGCAAAGGCGGGAAGGAGACAGGTCAAGAACGACAGTCATGGAAACAGGTGGGAACGATTTTGCTAACAGGGTGAGGAAGGGGCGAGGTGTCAGCGATGTTTCGGGGGGAGGGTCCCCTGAGGTTCCTTTCTGGCCCTGCTTCCATGAAGAGCCAGTCCCTGCTCAGGGAGCAAGAAGGGGCACCAAGCCCTTGAGCTTTCCAACCTCCTGAGCACAGGGTTTTGCTTGAGTCATGCACACCGAGGATGGAATCCCTGCTCCCCACTCACTACTTCTGGAATGCTGGCCACATGCCTTGGCTTCTCAGCGCTGTCACTTACAGAATTAGGATGGCAGGGGTACCTGCCGCACCACTCCCTGAGACCCGTTCAGGTAGCGCGCTGGCACGTGATCAATGCTCAAGAAATGTGAGCTATTTTGATCAGAAGTAGCAAGCCGGCCCTTTAAAGCTCTAAACAGATCAAGCAGGATCAAACAGTGGACTTTGGCCAGCAGGGCCAGCTGAGCCCAGGGTTGGGAAACAGCCAAAAAGAGCAGACAGGAAGATTCCTGCACCTTCCAGGGGTGTGGAAGAGAATGGCTGATGGAGGCCAGATTTAAACATGGAGCGGTGGGAAGACAGGAAGGGGGAAGTGGGGGAGCTTCGGGAGGAAAATTGCAGTGAGTTGGGGGCAGCACACTGTGCGGAGACAGAAGTGGACAGATGAAGTGTGATAAGAAGATTATGGGCTGCTGAGAGCAGACGTGGGTGGGGGGCGGAAGGCGGTGTTGAAGGAGAGGTAGGAAATTTGCCGCGATAACCAGGTGGACCAAAGGTAACGAAGGGCCAAGGCGAGAGAGGATGTATAGGGAGCAAGAGAAAGAAATTAGAGCTGTGCTGACTGGGATGGCCCAAACTAGGGGCCAGAGAAGCAGGAGAGAATGTCCTGCCAAGATCCTGCACACGCGTGTGTGTGCACACGTGAACAGATGCACAAGCCCACGTGTTAGTGTTCATGTGCATGCAGTTTTACTCATCTCAAGAACCCAGTGTATATAATTTCAGGTATACAAGAGCTACACGTGCTATTGCATATAACAAATATCAGTGTTCATAACATTGGCAATAACATCGTTACTAACCACTCGCTGTGAGCCTTCAGTTTACTTGCTGATCTCACTTCAACCGCAGTACAATCCAGTGGAGCTGGCACTATTATCTTCTCTATTGTAAAGATAGGAATTCGGCTCAGAGAGGTTAAGTTACTTGCTCCAGGTCACACAGCTGTCAGTGGCAATTCCAGATTATAGCATTTAGCCCCAGGTTACAGGCATTTAGCCAGGAGTCCACATTCTCTAGTTGATATTTCCTAAAGTAATTTCTTAGTGGGAAAGTAAACAGAGGATATGACTTGGCAGGTTTTCAGGGCAAAGCCATTGTGGTACATTGAGCACGAATTTTAGGGTGTAGACTTGGGAATGGGGATAATAAAGATAACAAAGTCACAGGACCATTGAGGGGGTTCTACGAGATGGTCTATGTCAAGGGTCCCGTCACAGAGCCCTGCACTGGTTAAGCAGTCCACAAATGGTGTGCAATGACTAGTGTCGTAATTTGCTTCCTGATGATGGTTTTGGTGTGTTTTTCTCTAAAGCTGTATGTTAAACCCATGTGCTAATAGTATTAATGGTATGTTGGTATTTTGATTTTATTATGCTGTTATGTTTAAGGGATTGGGGGTGCAAAGGTAAATAGGCCCTGGGGTATTCCTTTAAAAGGGTCAGTTCTGATCAAGGGAAAAAGCTAGCAAATAGCTACGAAACAAAGCCATGAGAGCATTATAGATAGGAACTAGAGTCTGTGGGAGGGAAGGACTACTTCTACACTAGGCATTTAGGGAAGGCTTCCTGGAAGAGGTGGTCCTTGACCAAAAAGAATAAACAACGTTGATATGAATGGAGACTATAGCCAGAGGAGGAATGTCAGGAGTAGGACCGAGATGACCAAAGGCACACAGGTAGGAATACCCTAGTTACTCAGAGAAGTCTGTGGATTCTGCCCATGAGTGACTGTTGACAGAATCTCATCTGTTGTGCCTTTTCCTTAGGGTGTTTCTCAATGCTGGTTTCTGGTACACCTGCATTAGTCAGGATAGGCTAATTACTATGTAACCAACAGCCTCTGAAATCTCAGTAGCTGAACACAACTAAGTTTTATGTCTTGCTCCTGTCAGTCTGTTGGGGAAGAGCTATGACTCACATGGTTTTTCAGGGACCAAGTCTCCTTCTCTCTAGTAGCGTCATTGTCCCCCAGGACCCAGAATTCTCCACTGGACTGAATCCTGCTGACTAATGAATGGAAAGAATATGAGGAGCCCTCCCAGAAAGTTTTAGGGGCCAGGCTCGGAAGTGGCGACCTCACTTCTGCTAACATTCCCTCAGCCAGAACTCAGTCTCCTGGCCCACCTAGCCGCAAGGGAGTCTGGGAAATAGAATCTTCCTTTACACCCAGAAGAAAAATAAAACCGCTTTGGTGAAACCAAACATAATAGTGTCACTGCCACAATGACTTGAGGATGGGAATGATAAATCCTCATGTTCATTTCAGTATTCTTCTGAGTTTACAAAATGACTTTGTTGCATGTTTTAGTCTCATGCCAAGAGAACCCTGAACTGTCTTGCACACCAACTACATACAAGCCCTGTGTAGGCTTGCTGCATTGCATGCATCACTTAATCTCAGGGGAGGCAGACAGGAGAGGTGTTAATCCCCCCATTTAACCACAGAGGAAGCTGAGGCAGAAGTTACTCCTGGCCTCAGGGTTTTTTTCTTCCCATCCATCCGACCCAATCTGTTCCAATGAGGAAATGAAACTATGGAGGGGGTCCCATTCCCTCTGTGTTCTCTACTTTTAGAGCAATGGTTCTCAAATGGGGACATAGTTGCCCCCCTCCCAAGAGACATTTGTCAGTGTTTGGGACGTTTTGGGTTACAACCGGGGGTGGGGGGAATACTACTGGCATCTGGTAGGTAAGACAGCCCCACCCCCCGCCCCCCAACCAAAGACTGATCTGGCCCAAAGTTTCAATCACAATGCTGTTGGGAAACCCTGCTTTAAAGATGGCTTAGAGAGAGACAAAGTCCCAGGGACTTCAAAACATTTCATGTTCCCACTGATTTTCAAAGAAGAGCAAAGACCAAAAAAGACCAGTGGTTGAAGTGTAGCCAGAGGATGGTGTGGGAACTGCATCCAGAGCTTGTGGCTGTCAGAACACGAGCAGTCCCTGGCTGTTATGGCAAAAGCTGTCAGCAGCTGCCGCCAAAACTCTGTCAAACACCCACATCTCAGGATTATAATCCCTCTTGCCAAACCAAACATGTTAGTAAGCAAGTCAGACCTCCTCGCCAATGTGTGTCCATAACCACAAGTGATGCTCAAAACATGTCATTTAGTGCACAGTTAAAAGGTTGCCCAGTACATTCTAAATACTGTAAGATGCACAGAAAGGAGCCTAGGGAGAAATGACAAATGGTCCAATGTGGTCGTCTCGGAAGGATGACATGGAATTATTTAGGCTGCTGAGCGCTTTTCTGAATTTTCCAAAATTTCTAAAAAGAGTCTGTATTTTTTTTAACTTTTTATTTTAATGTCATTTCAAACTTACAGCAAAGTGGCGAGAATAGCACAAGAGACTTCCGGAAGCCCTGTACCACAGATTCACCCAATGATTCCATTTGACCCCATTTGCTCTTGCATTCCCAGCCCCCCACTTCACGTTCTCCCATTTGCACAGAAGTTGGGGCTATCATACCTCTTTACTCCCGAATATGTGAATGACATGCTTAGCAAACTCAGGAAATTTGTTTGTAGTTCCCTTTAATCTGCAACAGCATCTTAGCCTTTTCTGTGTTTCTTGACCTTGACATATTTGAAGATCATATGCCAGTTATTTTTTGCAGAATATCCCTCAATTGGGTTTGTCTGATCTTTTGTCATGATTAATTCAGGTTATGCATTGTTGGCCAGAAATACCACAAAAGTGATACTGTGTCCTTCTCGACATGCATTATTTTTTAAATAAAAAAGGAAACACTGTGAAAAGGAAGTGGTGGGGCACCTGGGTGGCTCAGTAGGTTGAGCGTCTGCCTTTGGCTCAAGTCATGATCCCAAGGTCCTGGGATCAAGCCCCGAGTTGGGCTCCCTGCTGAGCAGGGAGCCTGCTTCTCCCTCTCCCTCTGCCTTTCGCTCCGCCTGCTTGTGCATGCTCTCTCTCTGTCAAATAAATAAATAAAATCTTAAAAAAAGAAAGAAGAAAGAAAGAAAGAAAGAAAGAAAGAAAGAAAGAGAAAGAAAGAAAGGAAGGAAGGAAGAAAGGAAGAAAGAAAGAAAGGAAGGAAGGAAGGAAGGAAGGAAGGAAGGAAGGAAGGAAGGAAGGAAGGAAGGAATGAAGGAAGGAAGAAAAGGAAGTGGTTTGGTACATGAACATAGCCCCCTCCCTACTAATCCCCACTCCCTACCTCTTCCAAAGGCAGGAACCGTGGCAGGGTCTTACTCATCTTGACATTCTTTGCATGGTTTAGTATTAATCTTTTTTACATTTCATTCATTTGCCAAACATTTCTGGAGCTCCTATGACCCTGTGCTCACTTTTCCTATTTTTATTTCATCTCCCCACTTGCCAGACCTTTCTAGAGCACCGGCTGTGTACCTGGACTGTGCCCCCAAGCTAGGCAGGCAATGAATATTTGCTGAATTAAATTCCACTTTCCTGCCTCCTCCTAGGAGATTTGTGAGCCATCCAGGGTGCTCTTCCCTCAGTAATGGCCACGTGGCTATTGTTTCCTACCTCAGTGCTGATGACACCCAATCAAAAGGGTCTGTTTGTCTCTGAACTTGTCTCTGGGCTGCTCGATGAGAGAAATCACGTTGTGTCCATCTCCAGCTCCCAGGAGCCCAGCCCAATGCACCAAGTCAGTGCTTAACATGTGTTTCCAGAAGAAGTGGCACTTACGTAATCACCCGTTATGGATGGATGGGTGACTTCTCACTTTGAGAGAACTGACTAAGAGTGTTCATTCTGTTTAACTAATGATCCTTAGATTATACTTATAAAAGGGCAAGAGCTACCCAAACACAGCAGGAACTCATGGTAGCTGTACACACACACACACACACACACACACACACACACACACACACACACTGTTCGTCTAGGGGGATTTGGAGTTACTACTCAGGTCAGAGTGTATTTCTCTAATCAAAATGGCCCATTGTGTCCCAGACTGGCTCATTCTGTGCTGCAGGTGTCTGGGAAATGGAGCATCATATTGCGTTGTTAGGGCAAAGTCACTGGAGAGAGGAACAGCTCCCAGCTGCCGCCAGCACTCCGAGGCTCATGTCTTCATTTCGTAGCTACCAGTTGTCCTGGTAACTTTCTTTGCTTTGAACTCCGGAACCATGAAAAGTAAATGGGAATGAACCACTCTAAATTAAATATGAGAAACAACTACATTTTGACAGTTTAATTGCTTTCTTTCTCCCAGCCGAAGTTTCTAAACAAGATACTGCACTTATCAAGTACACCAATTGTATTCTTAGATTCTTTTGCAATTGAGAAAGTATCCCTAAAAGAGATAGAATAATTGGTGGACTAAATGGTTATTTCTTGAGGGAACTATATTAGGAATGGGTGCCGAGCCATCACATTCATTGTAATTAGCTTTTAAACACTGCAGACAGATGGAGGCTCCTCCTTGAAACCACAATCCTATTCTTCATGCTCCCCCTTCTGCTCCATGTTGCCAACACGATTGAGTGTCCAGAAATGCCTTGGCTAGCACGGATTGAGTGGTTTCATTCCTCTGTGGTCTGAGCGCCCCGAGGTGGCCTCCAGAGGCGGCCTCATCAGTGTAACCGCCCAGGCAGAGGAGTTACCAACCCTTTGTGGGAAGTGACTTCACCATCTGAGACGCACAGATGCATTTGGGAGATGATATGGCCACTGATAAAATTCCAAAAACTGATTCAAAATATGCAGTGGAGCAGAAGAGGGATATATAGTTAAACTATAAGACAGTTTATAAGATACTGAATGTACAATCTCAGTTGGTACCATCAAGATGCACATATATTGAAGAAAGATGGAAAGGATCACATCAACACGTTAACCACTGGATGGTGGGATGAATGGTGAGCTTGATTTCCTTATCCTTTCCTTTTATAACCAGCCAAACCGAGGTGTGACACAAATATCTACAGGAGAGGGTTGAAACAGCAGAGGGTTGAGACCAAATTCAGAACAACAATCATAAGAGCATCTGTGTTTGATGGCACCCGTTTTGGGCTGAACCATGTCCTCTCCAAATCCATATGCTGAAGTCCTAACCTTTAGCATCTCAGAATGTGACTCTATTTGGAAATAGGGCCTATAAGTTAAAATGAGGTCTCTCGTGTGGGCCCTCAGCCATTATAACTTCTGTCTTTATAGGAAGAGGAGATTAGGACACAGAGGGAAGAGGATGTGAAAACACATGGAGAAGGCAGCCACCTGCCAGCCAATGAGAGAGGCCTCAGAAGAAACCAACCCTACTGACACCTTGATCTTGGACTTGCAGCCTCCAGAACTGTGAGAAAATAAATTCATGTAGCTGAAGCCCCAAGACTGTGGTACTTTGCTCTGGTGGCCTAAGCAGACTAGTACAACATCATTTAGTGACAGTTCACTGCGCTCACGATGGCTTTATGGAGGTGTGACCCATGCAGGAACACAGGGCCCGCCCTCAGAAGGGACCTGCACCTGTCTTGGTGCTCTGCTCTTGCCATCCTAAAATTCTTCATAATTTTTAAACAAGCAGCTCCACATTTTCATTTTGCTACTGAGCCCATCAATGAGTTAGTCCATCCTGATTGTACCCATTAATCCATGTATGTTTTCCTTCTTCAAGGTAGGCAGGCTGAGGGCTCACTTATTGACTAAGCATTTACTGAACAATTGCTGTGTGCCAGGCATTTTGCTCGGAGACAAGAGAAGAATGAAGCTCAGATCTCGTCCTCCAGAAACCTGAGCTGAAGACGGGGAAAGACTTGTGGACAAACAGCTCAGTGCCCGCAAGTGGTGGAGGCAAAGGGTTATGGGAGGACCAAGGAAGGTGCAACCTCGGTCCAGGGGGCTTCACACCAGGCTCAGTCACCTCTACGACCCCACACCCATTCTAGAGGCAAGAAAATTGAGGCTGGCCTGCCCAAGTTCAGCCAGCCAGTCTATGATAGGCTTACACTCTGGTCTTTTTGAGGCCATGCTCCAGCCAGAAGTACCTTCTGTGACTTCCCATGGTTAGCACACCTACCGAGCAGGTGCGTGGTTTATTCACACCTGAGGATTAGCAAGGCTGCAGGTACTTTGCGAAGTAATTTTAAAGGCTCGTGTTTTCAGCATGGGGCTTGTGAATCACAGAAGGTAGACAGAGCATGTGAGGACAGAACAGACCACAGGGTGGAGAGCCTGAAGTCAGGGACAGAGATTCCGAAAAGGGAATTAGAGTTCACCCTGCATTAAATCATTTGAGAAGCAATAGTGTCGGGGTCAGGGGTCCCCTTTTGGGGGAGTAAGGATGCCCACTCTCTTAGACTGTCTGCTAAATCATTTATTTTCCGCTGTTGACAAAATAACCGGTACAAGGAAGCTCCATGCTCAGAAATCATAAGTGTTAGGCGAAGGTCTGCATTATCAGCAAATATAAGGTAGACGGTTTTACTTCCATTAAAAATAATGCCCCTGTTTCTGGTGATCCCCGTCCATGTCCTCATCTCAAGGATTTTGTTCAACGTCTGAGAACACCTTCCTCATTGGCTCAATTTCTGCCACTTTCATGACGGCAACATTGAAGATACCCGTTATTTAAATATGATTAAGAGACGGGTACGGTGAGTTCTTTTCCAAACTTTCAAGCGAGTGGAACTTTGTCATTTATTAAAGCCGGGGTGAAAAGCCGTCTGCTTTCATCTGCACCAGCCAGTCTCGGAATCGGCCCAGGCCCGCCTGCCCTGCACAGGCCTCACCCATACCCCACTGGCCAGATCAGCAGCGTTTCGGCTCAGATAGCAACCTCTCTCGGGCCTGTTAGCCTGAGTGCCCCACAGGCCATCGGGAAGAGGTACCAGACTCCATTATAACGTCTCTTAGCACCTTCTGCACTTCGGCGCCAAGCCGGTGGGATACCTGGCTGTGCGAAAGGGGACTGCAAATGGGATTAGAGACGGAACATCACCTTGCCCGGCCCCTCCAGCCGCGCGGAGGAGAAGGCGGGTCTCGCTTCAGCAGCCGGCCTGGCCCCGTGACTTTCTCAGAGGCCTCGCAACGGCCCATCGCCCCCGACGGAGTTCCGCTCCGATGGATGAACCAACACTCCCCAAGCCAGGGCTGCCACCTGGGGCCACTGGGGAAACTGAGTCATCGTGACAGGGTTCCGAGCACCTCTCTGCACAAGCCAGGTTGTGTCGCCTTCTTTCAGCTTTTGTTTTTGGGTCAGGGCGGTGACGGGTCGGTGTGTGTGTGTGTGTGTGTGTGTTCTGCCAGGTCCCCCCAGAAGAAGAACATGGCAGTTGAGAGAGAGGGTGCACAGGGTCCCAGGGAAGCAGAGGACAATCAGTGGATCAGGGCATCAGGGCCAGGCAGCAAGAAAAATATCTTACCAGTCTATAAAAGGGGGAAAAAAAAAAAAAAACACCTTCAAAAGTGATCTGCGTCATCCGCCTGGCCTGTCCAAGTTCAGCAGAGTTGACGACTCTGAGTTTTGCTTGGTGCTTTTTGGACTTTGCCCGAAACCCCTCCAACTGTCCCGAGCAGGAGAGAATAGGCCCTCTGCTAATTACCCCAGAGGCCCCTCTCTGCTCCTTTGAAGAGCTCGCTTTGATGTGATGCAACGCGGCTGCCAGGCCTCCCTGTGCCCAGATTAAGCACATAATGAGCAATTATCAGCTGGGCTCTTGGAGCGCGGCTGAGGCAGTGGGGAGCGGGGGTTGCGGGGATGCGGCCTGAGCCGAGCCCGAGCCCGCGACGACTGCTCCGGCCGCCACCACCCCCTCTGGGGCTGGAGTAATTCACTTACCCACCTCCCTCCCACACCTTGGCCCTCCACGGCCACAGCCTTCCCATCTGTAAAATGGGGCTCTCGGGACCTCAGCATCCTCAGGCTCAGAGCGCCCCAGTTGGCTGGACATGCCGTGCTTTAGCAACTGCTCAGGGTGCTGGAAAAATCCTTGGAGACGCAACCGAGGCTAGCCAGAGCCCGAGAGGGCAGGCGCTGTGCTCAAAGGCGTTGGTATAAACTGTGTGATCTGGGGCAAGGGAGCGATTTTGGAATGTAGTTCCCTCATCTGGAACAGCGAGGCATGAGGAGAATCCACCCGTAGACCGTCAGCAGGAAAGGGGGTGCTGGGCCCGTAGGCAGCCGCTTCTCAGAACTAGCTTGCTGGCTTTACTTAGGGTCACACACTCTGTCACATGCGTGAGGAGCAGATCAGGAGGCTCCGGATAACATAGCCGAGGCACGGACAGACAGAGTGACCGGCACATCTGTCTGCCCAAAAGACCAGCAAAGACACTGGAGCCCAGTTTGGAAGAAATAATAAGAAAGCAGTGGGCAGTTTGGTGGGATCTGAGCCCCACCCTCCTTCAGAAGGTCTCTAGGAGCAAGACCCAGGTTTGGGGATATTTTTCTGTTTTTTTGCACCATGACACTGAGTTCTATCCTGACAGGTTTCTTCAATGCCCAGGAAAGGGGGGAAAGCCCACCAGAGGGAAGACCTTCTCTTTTCACATGGAGCGTGGGCTCTTCTGCAAAAAGGGGCCCTGTCCTTCCCAGAGTCTCCTCCCTGTCCCGAAAACTCCTCCTGTCTCACCATCAGATATCAGGCTTGGGAAACAGAGCTCCATGAAGAGGAGACACAGGCCTTCCCTTCCAGATGGTTCTTTTAATCTGTCACCAGGTTAATCTGCAGAAATCCATCTCCTATAAGAAGCCTCCAACCACCTCTCCTGGTGGCCACGTGGTCTTCTTTGAATTCCCATAATCCCCTATCCTGGGCCCTTATCTTGTGGAAGGTTCCATGGGGGTGGATTAAGGAGGCTGTGAGCATGCTGGAGCAGAGACCACATCCTCTCATCTCTATCCCTCATAGGTACCTAGCAGGAGCCTTTCCTTTCTTTCTTTCCTTCCTTCCCTCCTTCTTTCCTTCCTTCCATCCTTCCTTCTTTTTTTTAAATTTAAGCCAATGGCCTGAGATTACTTCATGAGAGCAGGATTGGTGGAGAGCGGTTGGGGGTAAGCACAGGCGTCTGGGGGAGGAGACTGCTAGAGGGAAACACTGAAGAGAGGCCACCTCACAGTTTTGTATAAAGCCAGCCTTCGCCATCTTGGCAAGTTCTGGAAAGTTCTGTCGGCTTCAACCTGAGGAATCCTGCCCTCACTTCAGCCCTCTTTTCAGAGCCTCAAAGCAACCCGTCTCCTGTTCCTGTTTCTTCACACATGCTCTTCTTCTTTGCCTTGACCTACTTATTCCCAGCTCAAGTCCTTCAGAACTCAGCTTCCCCACCTCTGGCTGACCAGTCCAAATAAAGCCCCCTCTTCAGCTCTCACTGTACTTCTTTGCTTTTCCTTCATGGCCTTAAGCCAGTTTTTCCTCACAGACTTTCTTGTGGGAATATCTGATTAATACTTATCTCTGATACCCACTAACCTTTACATTTCTCGAAGACAGTGACTCGCCATTTGGCCACCACAGTTCTCCTGGCTCTTGGGACGCAGTAGGTACTCAATAAAGAGCTGGTAAATGAGTAAGTTAGCACGATGCCTGACGTTGTTTGGGGTCAAGTTATCAATTCCCGCTTGAAGCCCAGGACATGTGACATAAACACTAAGGGAAGAACGGATCTGGTTTCTGTCTGCTCAGCTGAGGGCCCCCCAGATCACGTGAGTCTCACACCACCACACCTTTTACTCCCAGTGGACTCAGGTCTGTGTTCAAGTGGGACTTGAACAACAGCCAAATCTAGCAAATGTTCCCTTCAACTAAAATGCCCTCTTCCCAAAGGGGACCGTTTTTGACATTTGTCTCCCTTGGAAACAGCCCGCACACCCACCCTGCGGTGGCTGAGCCACCAGAGTGGCCTTCCCTCAAGCTAAAGGCACTGTCACCTCAGGGAAGGCTAGAGAAAAAGGGCAGAGGCAGGGGGGGAGCGAGGAGGGGGCAGCCAACAGGCAGTTTTCACATCTCAGGATCTGAAATGATTGCCTTTCTCTCCTTTCCCTGTGGGTGGGGAGGTGTGTTATGAGCTGGTGACTTCAGGCTGGGCCTGGCGATGGAACGAGGCACACAGTTGTCAGGAGCAACTTAGCAAGTCCTTCCACACCCATCACAACTGGGCCCCGATCGATCCACAGCCCGTCAGTGGGATTTACAAGGCCTGCACCACCGCGCGGGCCGTGCCAGGGGCTGTGAGGGCCAGTGGGCCGGCTGCCAGAGCTGAGAACCGGGCCGAGAAGCAGTGGAATAGCACGGATGAAGGAAGAGGACAGAGCAAACCCGGGCCTGCCCTGTGGGCTGCTGCAGGGGAGAGCAGCAGAGGAGGGTCCCCACCAGCGCCCCCCAGAGGCCAGGGGTAGAAGCCACGGGCCTCCTGTAAAACCACATCCAGGGTACCAGGGGCAGGGTTGGGACACAGAAGGTCCTGGGGTTGCTTCATCTAGTGTGAAACATAACGGAGAAATGCTGAGTTTGGGGCCAGACAGAGCAAGGTGCAAATCCAAACATGGTCACGTGGTCACCAAATGCCTTCGAACAAGTCCTTAATCTCTCTTAGCTTTATCTAGTCTCATCTTCCTTGATCTTCCTTGTGGGTTAGAGACCTCCCTTATAAGGTCCTTGCGATAGTTATGGGCGAAGTTATGGGTGCTGTCCACAATGTAGTGAAGAAAATGTATGCCTTGGACAGAAAACATGGTCTTAAATGGGGGGAGCAGTCTCTCTCTCTCTCTCTCTCTCTCTCTCCCCCCCCCCCCCCCACCTAAGATTCATGCCAGTGTCTGGAACCTACTCTAATTTATCTGAGGATTCACGTCCCCTGCACATCTCCTTAGTGTATTAGCTTGGATAGAAAAATTACAGTAAATGATTAGGATGAGAACAGACTGAGTTTTGAAAAGCCCTTCATGGTTGGCAATATTTTTATGTCCAGTCTCACTTGACAGACAAGGAGTCTTGTTGGAATGAAAAACACAAAACAGGTGGCGGCTAGCAAACAGATGTTCTAGCAAGCGCCCCTGTCCTGGAGTGCGCTTCTGGCATGGCGTGTCATCGGTTGACTTGGGCTTGCTCTTCCAGCCATGTGCCAACAGCACTCGGTGGCCCTCGGAAACACTGGTGTGAACGTTACTAAAGTTAAAAAAGAGGGAATTCCGGGGCGCCTGGGTGGCGCAGTCGGTGGAACATCCGACACTTGGTTTCGGCTCAGGTCATGATCTCAGTGTCATGAGATCGAGCCCCGCGTCGGGCTCCATGCTCAGCGTGGAGTCTGCTTGAGACTGTCTCTCCCTCTGCCCTTCCCCTTCTGTCTCTCTCTGTCTCTCTCTAAAATAAATACATCTTAAAAAAAGAGGGAATTCCATAGTGATAACCAGTCCCCTAAAACTCCGTAGTGAAGCCTAGCCACTTGAGCTGTTAAATTGTCACAGTTTTCTGACTTGTATCTGCCTCTTTAATAAGGATTTGGCATGACTTACCAAAGAAAACAACCACTATATGCGTACATATATTTGTATACATACACACACTTACCCATACATACATACATGCATACACTAACACATGCACATGCATACATATACAGCCGAAAATAGAATAAAATAAATGGATGGAGAAATGAGGGTAAAGGGGAAGTAGAAATGGTAAAATCAGAACAATCTAAGGGTTAGGCCGTAACACCTGGAGCACATTCTACAAATGACTTCTGGTGTTAAATTATCAAGGGATGGAGAACTGGGCTTTATTTACACTCTTGCAAAGACATTCTTTCGTTTCACCCCCAAATCCCATGCCCTGAGTCGCCTAGACACACTCGTAGACAACAATATCACAAATCCCCTGTGGGGCGGTGTCTCTCCCGGATCACTGTTTTACACTGAATTTGTTTCCTGGCATGAAACCCACTCTACCTTGAGGGCCCGTGCCTGCATCATTTTTCACCTGGGGATTTCCTAGCCCAGCTCTCAGACAGCTCCCTGATCTGGGAAAGCAATCTGCCTCAGCCGAGGAACAAGACCAGGCTCCGCATCTTTGGAAATTTTGGACAAGCAGAAGGGATATTTGCTCAGTGAAATAGAGTTGTTCAGAAGTTCCTAACTCTGGGGGCGCCTGGGTGGCTCAGTCGGTTAAGTGTCTGATTTCGGCTCAGGTCATGATCCCAGGGTCCTGGGATCGAGCCCCGTGTCTGTTCCCGCTCCCTGCTCTCGTTGGGGAGTCTGCCTCTCCCTCTTCCTCTGCCCCTCCCCCCAAATAAATTAAAAAATCTTTAAAAAAAAAAGCAGTTCCTAACTCTGTTGAGTGCTTCCATCCATCATGTGGACTAGCATTGGGCTTCCCCTGGATGCCAGAGAGACACCACACTGAACCTACAGAGAAATCAGTGCCTCCCATTGACAAGCCACGTGGTGCAGTTTTCTTTCCTTTGAATGTGGGAAGATGACTTATTATGCCAATAGATTCTTTTTTTAAAATGTTATTTATTTATTTTTAGAGAGAGAGTGGGGTGGGAGGAGGGGCAGAAGGAGAGAGAGAATCTTAAGCAGGTTCCACCCCAGCATGGAGCCTGACATGGGGCTCGATCTCAAGACCCTGAGATCATGACCTGAGCCCCAAATCAAGAGCTGGACACTTAACCGACGGAGCCATCCAGGCGCCCCTATGCCAACAGATTCTTAAAGACAAGCTCACTATTAGGGATAATGGGAAACGACATTGTACAGTTTTACCACTTAACACCAAATCCAAATTCAGCCGCCTCGTTCCTTATTCAGTGGTGTGCACAGGAGCTCCAGTGTTTGCACCCCACCTCTGGCACGTACTAGCCATATGAACTTGGGCAGACCTCTCTGAGCCTAGATCTTCTTACCTGTAAAATGGAGTAATAATAATACCCACATAACGGAGCTACGTGAAGATTAAATGAGAGGATGTGTATCAAGTATTCAGCCGTGTGTAGCACTCAAGAAACGTGAGCTGCTATTATTTATATTATTAATTTTGTGATGATGATGGTGATGACAATACTCTAAAGCAATGGTTCTCAACCAGGGATGATTTTTGCCACCTGGGGGACGTTTTCAATGTCGGGAGACGTTTTTGGTTGTCCTAACGGGGAGGGAGGCTGCTCCCGCATCTAGTGGGTAGAGGCCAGGATGCTGCTAAATATCCTACAATACAAAGTAAAGCCCCCACAACAAAATGATCCCACCCCAGCGTCCATAACGCTGAGGTTGAGAAACCCCACTTTAGAGTATAAAAACGTCTTGTTCAGAATTAAATTCTTGGTTTTTAGGAAGTTTGTTACATCAGCTAGAGAAATCACACCTTAAAAAAAAAACAAAACACCCTTTGGCAATGTGCTAACTAGCTGTGTAATTCGACGTAGTTTGCTCAAGCCTCAGTGTTGTCATCTGTAAAATGGCCAGTTTGTCCTAATTGAGTTCTAAGTGTCCTGGCTCTGACCCACTCCAGGATTCTAATTTTCCATACTCTTCTGTGCACGAAGGATGTAAGAGCCGAGCAGAACCCTGCTTGCTACATTCTGGATAAATAAGAGCACAGTAGAATTCCTTTGGGAAATAAATCATCTTTTCATATAAAATCTTCTGAAGACCATTTCGAGAAGAGTAATAGATCTGCCAGTCCAACACCTGGAGGGTGGGTAATAATTTACTTAGCCCACTGACTTGGAGGCAGGTCCTGTTCGTGATAAATGGCCCAATTAAGCATCTGTTAATCACAGCATTATCTCATAGGAAGGTGGAAAACCTACTTCTCTCAAGCAGTTTCTCAGTGAGATAACATCACACATTCCCTAAGCCGCGAAGGGCACTGAAGAGCACAGGGAAGTGTGTGGGGGGGGAACAAAGTGCCCCTCTCCGGGCTTCGGCCCCAACGGCTGCTGGGAATATCCCCCCATATTCCATCCTGGCCCTTCCCCCATCAACCTTCCTATAACCTCAGCTCCTGAACTCTCCTGTTCGTCTGAGGCCTTGATAATAAAGCAACATCTGCAAAACCTACAAGAACTTTACTGCAGTTAATTGAGTAATTGAAGCAAGATGCAGGGAGAGGTGATCTATGGAGCTGGGTTGAGGTCTGGGAAGGGAGACAACGGATTTATTGCAAAGGCCGTGGGCGGCCTTGGGTCCAGTCCCTGGTTCACGGGAAGTTTGAGGTCATGTGGGATTAAAATATCTTTAAAAACAAATGGAATAATTTGACTGCAATATCAGGAACGCTGTGCCAGTTTATGCCAGGAGACCAGGTGTGATTTATTTACCTTGTGCCCAACACATTTTTTTGATATCTGCCTCATTAGTCTAAATTTATAGATTATTGAGCAAATAGATAGCCCTTGTCTGTGTCTGTCCATCTGTCTCATCCTGATTGCTACATGAAAGCTGGCTTTTGTAGTTCAAGATAAGTAAAGATATGCCTTTAAGAGACTAGAGCTCCGGAAACTACCCAGGCTGGTAATCAGGGACAAAGATATTTACAATCGAGCAGTTTATTTGCTCAAAAGAGGCTGATTAGAGCTAATACGCAATTGGCGGTAATATCTTCTTGTAATCTGAATACATCCATAAATCTTTACGTTTAAGCACAATTCACCACCTTGAAGTCATTGGGTTCGATATAATATATTTGCTAGCCTTGCAAATGCCAGAAAGACACATTGTAGATACATAAAATCACCCATGTGAGGGCCTGGCATCGGACCTGCCTGGCCACTAGCTCAAGTACACGCCCCCAGCACACGGGAGGATTGGCTTTTTGGAAAGTTATTGCTCCTTTTGTAGTTTCTCCACTGCTTTATTAAATCCCAAATTCCTTGCAAAACTGTACAATTTTAATAACTCAAATCCGTGTGGATCATAAAGCTGTCTAAATATACCTAGCGCCCTGGGTACCAGACAGATCTGTGGGTGATGATGTCACTGGACCTGATTAACCGGAACAGGTCACCCGACAAGATTTTATTACAAGTGTCATTTAGATTTCTGACAGCTTTACAAGGCTTAATGGCTTTTTATTAAATACATTGTGTTCAAGGAAGCTGACAGTTGGGGATGCCTTGTAAATACAATGCAATGGAATTTCCTTAGAAGCTGTGTGAGAGAAAGCAGAAGGAGCAAGGGACATCCCTCCCTGTCCCCGGTCTCATTGCTCAGGAGGCCCAGGGTTCATTGTCTCCTGAGGCTAAAGACAAATGACCCCCTGACGCCACCCCCGCTAGCTCTCCAAACCCAGCAGATCTGCCCCAGGTCAGCCCAGATGTTTTCATCTGAAGCTCTCCAGAGAATCAAATTCCTTAGCCCAGAGAGTAACCCACTCCTGCTGCCCGCCCCCCAACCCTTCCCTTAAGCCGGGCTTCCTCCTAGGCATCCGTGAGGCTGGCCTTCCCAACACTCAGGACATTCCCGTTCTTCAGGAGCAGTTAGCGAAGCTTTGTTCGTTTCTTCCCAGCAGTATTGGATCGCCTTGGTGGGGAGACGGGAGGAAGGATGGAGGGACTTACCATCCTGAGACTCCCCGGTGCCAGGCACTGTGCTTGGTGCTCTGGGTGAATTACCTCATCCAATCAGACAACCACCTCGCTGAGCAGGTGCTTTTACTCTCCTTTAAAAAGTGAGGAATCCCCTTTAACACGGGAGGAAACGCTGGTCCAGAAGGATCAAACAGAAGAGGGGGAAGAGAAAGGAGTGTGAAGTATTTCTTATGTGCCCAGCTTTGATATGCTCTGGGTTATTTCTTACCCCACTCTCTGAAGAAGTACTATTTCCCAGCTTTTAAGATGAAGAAGCTGAGGCTCACAGGACTCTCCCTTCCCCCATCATTCAGCCCAGATGAGGGCACAGTTACTACGAGAGGGAGACTAGCCACCACTCCCTGGGCGTTCTCTGTCTGGGGGCTGTGCCAAGCACTTCGCCAGCACCGTCTCATTGAATCCTTAGACTGTTAGTATCATCCCCATCTCACAGGGGGCCTGAGGCCTGGGGAGTTTCAGTCACTGGCCCAAGCTCATGCAGTCCGTCAAGGACAGAGTCAGGATCTGAACCCAGGCAAGTGGGGTCCAGAGCCTGTGTTCTCAACCCTTGCACACTGACAAGTCCTGCCTTCCTAAGCTCGCAGCCCATCAGGAAAGCATGGGCACTCTGTGCGTCCACGTGTTAGGTGCTGCTTCCAAAGCCCTTTGCCTAGTCACCTGGTCAGATCTTCACGACAGCATTCACAAGGGAGGAAATGAGTAGCATGACCCCCATTTTACTGATTGGGTAGCTGAGGCTTGAAAAGGTACATGTATATATATCTTTAACCAGAAACACAAGCTACACGGGGTTATGTATTGATCAGTCGGCAAAACTATAAGAAGTGGCTTACAGGAGCCTAACCCTGTATTTCCCCCAGGAGCAGTGGTTCAGTATTTACTAATTCATTGTCTGTGGCAATCTTCTAGAACATAACTACCATGAATAACAAAAATCGACCGTACTTCTCATGCTTCTCCTACGAGCGCAGCCCTCTGCTTGCTGCTCTTGGGGGCAGAAGGACAAACCCTGTGCTTTGCTGTCAGGACGCATCCTCACCACAATGATAGATGCTGGAAGAACGAGGGTGTCTGAACCAGCCCAGGATCCGGGACCGAACTGGTGTGCGCACGCGCAGAACTTCTAGGGCAGCGCTGGCCGTAGAGAAAGAACGAGAGCCGCGGATGCCATTGTCAATCTTCTCGTAGCCCCATCTACAAACAGTAAAAAGAAACCAGCAAGCTCCATTTTAACCCAATATATGTAAAATATTATCATTTCAACACATCGTTAATGTACAAATATTCATGAAATGTTTCGCATTCTCTTTTTTTGCACTGTCTTTGGAATCCAGTGTGTGTTTAGCACTCACAGCACATCTCAGCCCCCTTCCAAGTGCTCAGAAGCCGCAGGGGACATCATGATTCTAAAGGGCAGGATGTGCCATCCCCAATAACACCCAGACAAAAGGATCTGTGCACAGTGGGTATTCAGCAAACTCCTTCTGTGACAGTTTGAGGTCAGGAGAAGTGCTTGTGCATACAGCTCCCGCATGGGGAATCTTCGGCAGGTCACTTGATCTATCCAAGCCTTGGATATCTAGAAAAGGGGGTGATGATAACACCCCCTAACCTCCCTAGGGGAGAATAAAGTGAGGCTGCATTGTACAGTGAGACCTTGGTAAACACTGGGTGTGACTAGTCCTCTATTTCTGTTCCTGGGGCGGTGAACCCAGCTGTCTGTGTCCAGCCAAGTCCCACAGAGGCTCAGAAGGCTACAGATCTATGGATGCACTGGACCCGAAGTTCTACCTATTTAATAATGCACGTGAAAGTGGAGGCACATGTCTGATATTCCAGACCAAAGTAGCCAAACTGGAAACTCAGTAATATTCCAGGAGCCACCCCCAGAGAGAATCAGGGGTTAGTCAGAAAATTACTCTCATTTAACGGGGGGGGGGGGGCTGGGTGTCCAGGGGGCTGGACCCTGATGCGTCCCCCTGTTTGGTAGCCATGCCACCCCAGCCAGATTTCATCTTTCCTGAAGCCAGGCTTTGTTCAGAGTGGGGAAGAGGGCAAACAGATTTTCTTCCGTTCCTATGGCCCCGCAGCCTCCAGGCCTGGAGCAAGGCTACCGGGTCCTCTCACTGTTTCTGATCTCGGGGGCTCAGGAGTCTAATTTTATGTGAGCATGGGGTTTCTCAACTCCAACTGCTCACGGATTCCATTTAAAGGAAAAACTAATTCATACATTCTGGAGAATTCATCTTGGACCCCAATTGGAGACACGACGAATTGAAAAGCTTATTCTATAGCAAAGCATATTATCATTGCAACAAAGGAGATGTGTTTAGATGTCTGGTTTGAGAATTATTTTTACACTTTTGAAAGAAAACGTGATTTTTCAAGTTTGTATGGGACTTACAGCTTCCTGAGATTATGTCTTTAGACTGCACTTGGGGAGTCACTGAATTAGGGAGAGCCGCCATGTGGAGGTCATCTGGAAAAGGCCAGGGCAGCCTGGAGGGATGGCCCAAGCCACTCTGTCTCATCCATCATGTCACCTCTCAGCCTCAGGGAATGAACACCTGGCTTGCATCCCTGTGCCCACCCCCAGCTTCTGGGTGGCAACTTGGAGCTAATTCCCACAGCGTGAAATCCAGCCCCCTCAACGGGCAAGCCAGCACCTGTCTTCTTGCACTTGGGGGCAGGTTCGAGTTTCCACGTTTGTTTCCTTTTTCCTCCAGATAAAAATCTCCATGGTGGTAGGTTAACTTTCAAACAGGAATTTTGGAAATATCCCGTCCTAAAGGTAGAGAGTGGTAGGCGCCACATGTATGAATACCAGAGTCCATTTAAAATGATGGCAATTTGCTTACAACACATTTTTGCACATCTTCCAAAATGCACCCCCTCTGCCCCAACTCTCTCCTTTGTGTGAGGCCCCCACAGCCACGTGGAAAAAGCACGGCGTGGAAGGAGTCAGAAGCAAGTGAGCACCCAACTCTGCTGCTGAGATTTGGGACCTCATGTTGATTGAATCTGCAAGCCTCAGTGCTCTGCTTAGTGAAATGTGGAGCCCATCAGCCACCCCCAGAGGGTGAGGGGTAAGTGAAATAACTGGGTTGTTTGTCCCTGGCACAATAACCACCTACCAAAGGAACCAGTGCAGAATAGAGGCTAAGTGCTCCCCTCGCACTCCTAGACATCAGAAGGCAGTCTTCTCTCTTTCTGGCCATCCCGGGGGCAAAGCTGTCTGTTGGATAATGCATCACCCAAAAGGATGCTGAATGTCAGCTTTTCTGAGCTGGGGGCAGACTGCCCTGATGTGTGCTGGCTGAATAATAAGCAGTACACTCCCCACTTGTCTCTGGTCAGTGTTTACCATCAGCTCTCTATTGTGGCAGCCTGCTGTCCCCATGGCTGCTTGGATCCCTGGAGAACCACAGTGACATAGGCCGTGGGCTGCGTCTCGGCTGTCAACTCCTAGCATCTCCGGACTCAGTGGGCTCCTTCCATTCCCCTTGTCTCTGCAGGAGACATGGTGAGGGGGGTGGGCTGGGCTAGGCAAACCTCCCCCTCCTCTCCCAAGGCTCTGCATTCGGTGCCTTGGAAATGGCAAGTACGTGGATTTGTACTTTTTTTTATTTTTTTAAGATTTTATTTATTTATTTAACTGAGAGAGAGGGAGAGAGAGAGAGCACAAGCAGGGGAGTGGCAGGCAGAAGGAGAGGGAGAAGCAGGCTCCCCGCCGAGCAGGGAGCCCCATGCAGGGCTCAATCCCAGCACCCCAGGATCACGACCTGAGCTGAAGGCAGATGCCTAAGACTGAGCCACCCAGGCACCCCGGGTACATGGATTTAGCCATATGACTGCACGGTCAGAATGGGGGGGCAGGCATGCAGAAATCAGGAACACGCTACCCCAGCTGACGAACGTGCCTTCCTGTTCCTCAGCCTGGTAAAGAGAGGGGCCGGGGAAGATTCGGAGAGCTGGACACTGTGAACAGAGGGTACAGAACTTCTCAGGGCAGCCACTTCCCCAGGAACCATCATGCCTGCTCATGTCACTGGACACCACTGCAGAGCCAGATGACTCTCCGTTCCCCCCCCATGCCCCAGCCACAGCTGGATTTACCTGTCACGCTTTGATAATTCTCGACTCTTCCACGAATCAGCCGTGAGACCGGCACCAATGATTTACTCTCTGATCTTCAGTTTTCCCATCAGGGAAAATGAACGCAAGGATGCCTACTTCTCAGAGATGGCAGAATTGAATGGGCTAACCCGGGAAAGCATGCAACAGAGCCAGCGCATAGTACGTGTTGGATTAATTTTTTAAAATAATGATTGCTAGGTAATGTTCACATTTAACACCTTTTTTTGAAAGAAAGAGCCTAGAGTCTCACCGGGTATAGTGAGTACCTCTGTCTATCTCATCACACCCCATGAGGAAAAAAAAATAGTCTCCAGCGCTCAGGCCCACACATCTTGATGCGGCCGCCCGCCATGGCTCCCTGGTTGTGTGCTGAGCCTGCACAACTGTCCATGGCTGCCCGGGGCTAGCTCTTACCTGATAACGTGTCTAGAGTCCAAGGGAAGTTCTTCCCTCAGTTTTCAGTCCTGAAAACCATCCAACTCCAACGGGGAAAGTCAATCTTTCTAGATTTGAAAAAGGAGCACTTGTTCCCTCACCTGTCCTCTGAGCCCTCTCTCCCCCTGTCTGTGCTTTTCTGAGTTTCCACCTCTGAGCAGAAGCTCAGTGGGTTCAGGCTCAGATGCCAGGCTCAGATGCCCTGCCTTTTGTGGTTTGGGGAAGGCCCATCTTGTCCCAGAGCCAGGCCTCCTGGCAGGATCTCCCCCCTTCTCCATGGCAGCACATCTGCCCAAATTAGGTTTTGCTTAACCCTAAATGCCCCCTCAGCAGCACTCCCTGCTAACGTCAGACTGGTCTCCCTGCCCCCTTTCCACACTTGGCCTTCTACAGTATGAATCCACTCATGTTACCCACCCGTTCTTAAAACCAACCGATGGCTTCCATAACCCTTGGATGAAATTCCAAACTCCTTCCCAGGTTTTAGAAGGTTCTTCTGAGCTTGCCTTCGCTTTTCTGCCCAATGCCCCACTAATTCCTACCCCAGCTTCAGTTCTCAGCCTAGGTGTCACCTCCTCTGGGAAGTCTTCCCTGATGCACCTCCTCAAAGCTCCCACAGCTGCCTATTCCTTCTTGTCCAAACATGTATCAAACTGACAGGTGCCTGTGCACCTGTCTCTCTGAGGGGCTGAACTAACTGACTCCTCTCTGTTTCCCAGCGCCCGGTACGATGCTGAAAACTGCACAGAATTCATGAGTTCACAGGTCGGGGATGACTACTTCTGGAGACTCGATCCGAAGCTCTCTCAGCATTGGGGCAAGCAACTCAGAGCTGCCCCAAGGCCCACGGCCCGGCAGAGGTCTGTGGTTTTACTGCTAATGGAAATTGGGCTGGCAGATCAAAGGCAATGACTCCTTCGGTCCAGATGCCAGCAGCCAGCAGCAGCACTATCGAAATATCAGTTGAATTGGGAATTCAAAATTAAGTGGGTTAATGATTGACACAGGTTTGTAAAACCCAGCCCACCACCTCGCCTCTTGCACACACACGGCCTTTCCTATTCTGGGTTGTCTGGGAGCTTAAGCTTCCCAAACAGGAGTTCATTTAGCGCCAGCCCTGCCCCGCCCCCACCCCACCCGGCTTTAAAGGGCCCCTGTTCTCAAAAACGCTACACCATTCCTGTGAGGTGTCTTAGAAAAGGCTTAGCACCTGAGATCCCCTTTCGGAAATAAAAACTCACAAATTTGAGCCAAGGGAGAGAAGCCTGGTACAACTTTGCATCTGTAACCCATGAGTCACTTGATTAGGAAAATACCCAAAATCAAGTTCATGATTCTTGGTGTGGGGTACAGGAAAGTGGGGGGCAGGTGGAGAACGAGAAATACCTTCAGCTGCAACAGCTTTCAAATCCCAACCATGATCTAAATATTCTGGGCTGGCCACATCTTGGAAAATGTCTTTTTCCCTTCTGGTGCTTTATTGGGCTAATCCGAGGGTGGCGCCTATATGTGAACAATTCCAGGAGGATTTCAAGGCCACCCCACCAATGGGGCAGGCAGGGCTTTGTTCAGAAACTGGGGAGGAGAATGGGGGCCTGGGCGAGGGAGGTGGGGGTCCACCTGTCAGATGAGGGAGACCCAGCCAGGAGCAACCCTCAACAAAGCCTCTGGTGGACGTGGACTTGTAAATGTTCTGACAATGCATGGAGAATCGGTAAGAGAAAAAAAAGTCCTTTGTGAAGACCTCCAACCCTGCTGGGGGCCTGCTGGGCCACTGGGCAGGGTTTGAGTCCAGATAAGGCACACACTGCCTGGTCCGGTCTATCCACACCTCCTGGCATGCTCATCAGCATGATTCTAAGAAGGCTGACCCGGGCTAAGAATGCCCTAAGCACCCGAGAAGAAAGGACAGGGGCAGCCCTGGGGCCCAAACTTAGAGCCTCTATTTCTTCTCTAAAGTAGGGATGATCACCCCTTTCCTTCAGGTGAGGTGAAGATCCGGTAAGATCCTTTACCTACAGCAACTGGTCAAGTGCCAAGCACCGCGCCCGCCCCCAACTCTCCTGAGAGGCAAGCGTATTAGTTCTCAATGACTGTGACCCATATGGTCATCCGGGGTCACTCTAGGAATGCTTTTTCCTGCTGTTTGTTTGTTTTAGGCCTTTCTGGAAAAAAGGCGGAAGAACTGGGAAGAGAGGAGGAAGGTGCTTTGTCACATGGGTTCTCAGACCAAGGGGACGACAGGCGGGGACGGCTCCCTCCCAGAGCTCTCCCTGCCCGCCCGCTTCCTGCCGGGGCTAGACGGAGAGGACATGGGAGGGCCAGGGGGCCAAGGAAGGCCAGAGGACAGAAGGCCACCTCTAGCCTCCCCCTCACGTCCTTTTGCCCAACTTCCCTTCAAGTTTGTTATGAGCAAGAGATCCTGGGCTGCATATTAATAAAACAATGGAATTTTTATTTCTTCTTCTCATAAATTACATAATTCAAACCTTAAAACACCTTTAATGAACAGTGACTGGGCATGTGACACTTAATAAAACTGGGCTCAGGTCAGTTTCTGCTTGACAGGCTACCAGCCGAGAATGTGCCTTACGAGTAAATGATTAAGAGGCGGGGATCTTTCCTGGGCTCTACTATTAAACACTTCAAAGGTTTCCAAAGTCAGATAAAATGAAAAGCAAATGTGTTTCACTGCCTCTCAAATGCCTCAAATGTTTTAGCAGGTGCAAGCAATGAAACCTTCCATGGTGACAGCATTTTAGGGTCTGCAAAGTGCACCCGACTGAATTCTGGGAATTCTGGACTGGCTTCATAAAAATTCATGATTCCCAATGAGGAGAGATGTTCAGTCTTGAGAGCCCATCTACATATGTGGCACAGAAGGAAAATAATCTCAGGGTCTTCCAGGTCATGGGTCAGCTTAACCCTTTCTGTTCCAAGAGAGACCCCTGCCTGGATCCCCAGTTGGAGTGGTCCATCTTGTGCCAGCCAAAGGGGGGGGAGCAAATCTCTGGATTGGCCTAGACTTTCCAAAGGCACACTAATGGTCAGGTTAAACCCAGGTCCTCTTTTTCTGGGCACGAGTACATTTTTATGTGATCTAGGAATGCATCACAGACTATGAGAGCCAGTGGACTTCGTACGGATAGACGGTGGGATTCTGAGCAAATTACTTTACCTCTTCATAGCCTCGTTTCCTCATCTGTAAGGCGGGGACAGTCGTAGCACTCACCTCACAGGGTTTGTGTGAGGATTAAACGGGTTAACATCATAGAAGCACTTAGATCACATAGCAGAATTCAATACATGTTCACGATTCTTATTGTCCCATTAGGAAAAATGAATACGAAAAGTGAGCATTCTACAGCTTGGTGATTTGAGCTTTTCATTTAAAATTTGCTGTAACTTAGCTTTATAAGTCATAGTAATCTCTCACATAGACTTATAATATTTTATAGTTTACAAAGGACGTTCTGAGACGTTACCTCATTGCAACTTTTCAACAGTAAAGCCATGAAGGCAGGGATGCTCTTCCATAGACCCAGGATGGGTTTCCAGCTCTACCGTGGCTTTCTGCCATGTTGGACCCATCGCTCGGAACTCTGAGTCTGTGAAATGGGTACAGAGAGGCTCCCTCCAAATCCCAGCACGTGCCACACTCCGGAACGGGCGCCACCACTATCTGCTGAGTGATCAGAGCTCTTGGCTCCTTTCTTATCCTACATTTTTCTTATTTATGAAAGAACGCAAATACACCGAACATATTATCTCTGTGATCTTGCAAGCAGTTGCTTATGAGACCTCAACTTTTATTCTTCCCCTTTCATAATGAGGAGGGCCATGAAATGGCATTCCAAGAGTCAATGAGGGAGAACCCCTTAGTTCTTTCCTCGGGGAATAGTTGAGCAGCGATTGTTATCAGAGAACATTCTCCTGATTTCCCGGCAATACAAAATTACTCACCTCCCCCTCAATGATGCCCGATACTCAACGCACATCTCTGAAAGACTTTGTAGGCTCTGGGTATGTGAAACTGAGCCACATCTCATAGCCCCTGCCCCACACGGAGGATACTTCAGATGCACACTGTCATAAACATCTCACTAACCAGCCCCCCAGCCCCTCCCAACCCCCCGCCAGTCAGCACACAGTAGATTCCCTTTGACAAAATCACGGTCAGTGTTTTGGCTCAGACATCTCTCCTCTCCTTTCCCAACAGAAAGCCCGCTGCAGCCAGCTTGGCCTCTCCTCGCTGTTCTCAGCATACAACACCCATTAACTATGCATCCATACCTGTCTCACCATCCAATTTCAAGACATAATTTTAAGACATATGTAAAGACATAATGACCAGGATGTCCTTCATAATATTATTTTTAATAGTGGCAAATACAAAACATCTCGAGTGTTCAGCACTGATAAAATTTGGAACAGCCATTATGCTAAAGAACTAGGCAGGCATTTTAAATGAGGTTGATAGCGACATAAAAAGAATTTCGTGTGTCAGGCTGAGTTACAAATAAGTATGTTGTAATGCCGTATGTCTAGAATGATTCCTTGTTTGCTAGAGTACAAATTTTATATATAAATACTAAAAGATAAGTATACCTATTTTTTTCTTTAAGATTTTATTTATTTGACAGAGAGAGCAGGAGAACGTAAGCAGGGGGAGCGGCAGAGGGAGAGGGAGAAGCAGGGTACCCGCTGAGCAGGGAGAGACTATGCGGGGCTTAATCCCAGGACCCCAGGACGACGACCCTAGCTGAAGGCAGTGGCCCAACCGACTGAGCCGCCCAGGCTCCCCAAGTATACCTATTTCTAAGAGCCTATGAGGATAGACATAAGTTGGCTAACAATGTTTACTACTCAGTAATATATTTCAAATTTAATTTTCTTTCAATTTTTATTCTCACTACTGTGATTTTAGATTTAATATTTTGTTCACTTTTCCTCTTTTGGGTCCATCTGTATTTTCCAATTTCTCCCTGTGAAACATGATTTCTTTTGTTACATATTTTTAAATGTTATTTTTAATTAAAAAAATACTTCGAGTTTCACACCTGAGAGTAGCTTTGGAATTCATCCAGTCTAATGGCCTTAGTTTCCAGGTGGGTAAACTGAGGCCTAGAGAAGTGAGTTACTTCCATGAAGGTCCTCAAGTTATTTGGTGGCAGAGCCATGACCAGAGACCAGGTCCCCTAACTTATCCCAGTTCTTTCCAAGAAGTCCTGTGATGTCTCTGAGAGTTTGATAAATATGGAGGGACCATTTCCACAAAGCCGACTGCATGGACAGAACTACCTTCCCCCTCAGTGAAACTAAGTATTCCTCAATTGGCTTAAAAGCAAACGTGCCTCATGCTGTACCCGTCTCCACCCTTTATCCCCAGGTTATGGGGCCGATGGCAGGGTTACAAATCAATGGGACATATCCGTGTAGGCGCCAGGATCTGGGGTAAAGCGTGACGCCAGATTTCAACACATTATTCTTGTCCATGCTCCCATTGTATACACGGGACGAGTGTGAGACCCTGCCCTGCCCTCAGCCTGCTCCACCCCTCCGCTCGTCCTGGTCCAGCCACATGGTTAATGAACAACGTGGCCAAATGAATGGGTGGAGATTCTATCAGCCTGTTTCAAACAAAGATTTTTTTTTTCCTTCAGCCACCCTAAGCATTTATGGTTTTCCTTCTCACCCATCATGACTCATTCATTTGTTGACGCTAAAATGGAAGGTGGTTGTTCCGTCCAGTTGCAGTAATTTTCCCATCAAGGACAAGAAAGAACCGATGTTCCAAGCAGTAGCTTTAAGTGAGGCCGAATAGCCCAGTGGAGACCACAGCGGCAGGTGGGCAACAGGGAGGACAGCTGGGTTGTAGCAGGGCTTCTGCCAAGGCCTCCGAGAGCAAGTTCAAGCCGGTGCTAACAGCGTCCACCCCTCCCAGGGCGTGGTGCTTGCACCTTCACCTCCTCTTGGGGATCCCCAGCAGCCCTCTGGGGAGATCCACCCAGACCTACAGGGCTTCCTTTGCAGTGGAGGAGAATAAAAGGTGTGCAGAGAGGCCGGGTGGATTCTCAAGGTCACGGGCTAATAAGAGGCCCCTGCCCCCTTCTCCAGTATTTTTTTTCCTGTATTAGCCTCAGGGAGCATTTGAATAGTTGTGGGACTCCTTGCTCTGACTATCTACAGGAGGCGGAAGGAACACTCTGACCCATTTAGGAATGAGGGCAGAAAAATTAAATCACTGAAAATGTCCCAACATCAGAAGCTCCGAGCTTGGGGCTTGGACCACATGCATCACTTGTCTTCCTTCTCTCATATTTTCTCTTTTAAGCCTTAAATGATCCCAAAGTCTCAGAGTTTCCACTCCTGGGAATCCATCCCATGGAAACAAAAGCACAATTTCCTAAAGATACAGATCTACACATAAACGCAGAAGCATGTTCCGCACACCATTGTTCCTTGTTGCCAAAAATAAAAATTAAAAATCAAATGAATTCTCATCAGTAGAAGAATGGCCAAACAAATAAGGGTTCATGCCCACTATAGGGGAATGAGGGCTTCATTGTCAGAACTGGGGGATGGATTTCCATGAGACAGGGGTGAGGGAGAAAAGCAGGAGGCAGGGGGCATATATGTATATACTTCGTACATGTGTTTATGTTTGTATGTCTGTGTATGATTCTCTAAGCCTTGAGAAAGGTAGAGAAGGACACAGAACAGGTTGCTGGCACGAGTCGTCGGTGGGGGAATTGAGGGGAGAAGCAAGTGAAAAAGAAAGCCTGTGCTGAAAATCAGCGTATGTGATTAGGCCATACACACAAGTCACATGTGTGGGGGGCACATGAACTTCAACAAACACAAAGACTGAGGTAGATTCAGATTAGCTGACTCGTAAAGCCATCAAGCATTCAAAGCGAGGTGGGTTGAGAAAACCTTATAAAGTAGGATTCCATTTCCATGAAAACAACAAATAAAGCTCTGAGGTGTGTTCACACGTGTTTGGGGAAGGGTGTGGGAGAAGGAGAACAGTGTGGAAGGCCTCATGCCCACGAACATTGGCTATTGGCCGAGGGTGGTGTAGGAACAGGTGGCCAGATGGCTTTTCTTTACGCAGCTTTGTCTTGTCTCACTTAATGCTTTAAAAAACCATTTTTCTTTTTGTATTCTGAAAAGTATCCAATTGACATTGTTTTTAATGCTCCAATGTGCCGATTCTCTGATGGCCTTCCTTGAAACATTAAGTGATTCTGTAACCCTAATTGGTGTTTTGAGCCAACGATGGCTGTCCTGGAATGTGGGGAAGGCTTGGGACAGGCACTGCTTGGGGGTTCGGGGCTGGGCAGCTGGGACCCGCCTCAGGGCACCTGGGTGAAGGGCTGCGCTGTCTCCTGTCAGATGGACGGTGAGGCCTGGCCACAGCGCAGGTGAAAATACGTTCTTCACACAGACCCAGGGAAGGTACTATGCCTCTGGGCTCCTTTGACGGCTAGACAAAGCCATGTGGCCCATCCTGGCCCCTGGCCCCTGGAATCACACTGTCACCCGCGCCAACCTCAAGACTGTGGAAGGCTCAGTCGGAGACAATGCTTTCTGAGGAGGCAGAGTTGGGGTCCCGAGGAAGTGACTTGGCTCAGGTTGTGGGGATTTGGGTCTCTACCAGCCAGCCTGCCTTATTATAATCGTGATACATACTCGTGCCGGTGAGAACGCGGGTAAAGTACAGGCTGATATGAATTTTAGTTCCTGCAAAGTTTTCCTGGGGAGGAAAAAGCATGAGGTAGAATTTCTCCAGACTCGACCCTAACAGGGATGGGTAAGGAGGAAGGTGGAAGTCGGGTATCAGATGTCCATAAGTGTTGTCTCAGGAGGAAGGTATGGAACCCTCACAGGACTACTGTGGAGATGAGCCAGGGTCATAAACTCAAGGTCAGGACTTGGAGCTCTGCTCAGGCCCAGGAGTGAACGTGGCAGCCCGTCCATCCAGACCTACCACTTTTTTGCAAAGTTTTCTCCGTGGCACCTACCACCATCCGACACACTCTGTGTTTTACTTATTTATGGTCAGGTTTCCGTTACTAAATTGTAAGGTCTCTGTGGTCGTGGCTTCTTGTCTGTTTTGTTCACTGCTATACTCTCGTGACCTAGAACAGTGCACACAGAGCTTCCCGACAGTTACTTAATGTGTAAACGAATACACAGTGAGTAAGTGAAGACCAGAAATTCAGTGAAAACCTGAAAATATAAATGTTTAACAATGGAGGCAAACAAGTAAATAGAGTGGGGTGTATCCATTTGAAGAGATAATATACAGCCATTAAAACCGCTTTGGCTCATGGAATGTGCTCCAAACCGTTCACAGAAACTCTCTCTGAAGAGGGGTTTATGGGAGGCATGGTACCTTTACTTTCTCCTATCAGGTCATTCTGAAATACGGCTTTGCTTTGTATTCCACTTAACAGAAAAAGAAAAACACACTATGTAATATAGAAAAGGGTTTGAAGGTTTTTGTAATGACATGACAAAATAAATGTGAATCGGAGTTAAATTTTAAAAAAAATCAAGGTATAAGCCTTTACATAGAACAATTCTATGTATTTATGTGTCCAGAGAAGAAAGGAGGAAACTCTAACAATGATTATCTCGATTTTTCTTCTGTTTCATATTTTTCTTTTCTTCCAAATTACCTGCAGTGAGCATATAGTCAGTAAAAAACAAACAAACTTTATTTAAAAATACAAATTAAAAATAAATAAATAAAAATAAAAATTTAATGCAGCTATCTATACCCGACTATGAGAAATGTGGTTATGTAGAAATAGAAGATGGGAAACAAGAAAATTTAATGTTTTGTTTTTGATTTTTTTGATTTTTTTTAATTTTTTTTTTTTTAAAGATTTTATTTATTTACTTAACAGAGAGAGAGACAGCGAGAGAGGAAACACAAGAAGGGGGAGTGGGAGAAGGAGAAGCAGGCTCTCTGCGGAGCAGGGAGCCCGATGCGGGACTCGATCCCAGGACACTGGGATCATGACCTGAGCCGAAGGCAGACGCTTAACGACTGAGCCACCCAGGCGCCCGATTTTTTTTTTTTTTTTTAATTATCAGATCAGACAGAGTCTCCAGGCTGCGGTGAAGGCTGGACCCGTCGTGCAGAAGACACACGTCTGATTGGTTCTTCAGGGTTTTCAGGATGGGACGGATTCTACAACCTTGGTCCCAGGATCATGGCTGTGATAAATTACCCTGACTTCAAGTCAGCCTTCCTCAGATCTAACTTAATTCCCTCCTGCTTCAAAAGACAGAGCAAAACAAAACCAAATAGCCATGAATCTCCATGGTAATGAGAAGTCTGGTGACGTTCTTACAAAAGCCGTCCGCAGACTGGAAAGTGGGTAGTCAGCAAGCCCCTCCAGGCTCTCTACATCCTGGCCCCGCCAGCCCTTCCCCCCTCAAAAGGCAAAATACTTCTAGCTCCTTGAATCCTGCTTTCCAACACTTGCACGTGATTTCTGCCTCTCTCTGGCCTCTTTCCAGGATCCCTGCATCATTCCCCAAACAGGTGCGCGAAACAGAGCTCAGGAACAGACTTGGCCACGGTTAAAATGGCCGAGCAGTGTACGTCATGGGCCTGGCAGAGCCCCCTCCCACTGATTTGTCCCCCTGTCACTGGCTTAAAAGAGAACACAGTACGTTGTCAACAGGACCGCTGGCCGCTTCTCCGGGGAACCGGGCATTGGGTGACTGCCTCGGTGTCCCTCATTAGCGAGGCCTCACGACTTGGATTCCTGGGTCTCTTTGTCTTTTGGGTTCAGGATGGCTGCATTCACATTGTCCCTTTCTCTTTGTGCCCCTTGCCACCGTCATCAGTCACTAACTGCCGCAGGAGAAGAGCAGTCCCTAAGCTGGCTGGCAGTTTTAAGCAGCCTCTCCACCAGGGACAGACAGCCTGAGCAACTGTACCACCTGGACGGGAGGACGGACACTGACACGGACAAGGCGAACAGGCAGCATTTCTGTGAATGGGCGGGTGGGCCCCATTCAAATGCAGAGCAGCCGATTTCAGAATGGTCAGACTGAACCGCGCGCGCTCACACGCAACACAGCTTATTGCTGCATTCGAAAACAGTTTTAAAACACATTTATGGAGTTAACAGACCGTGAGAGTTTGTTTAATAAAGTTAATTTGTAAAAGTTTCAAGATGTTAACATATGATCAATAAGACTGTTTCATAATTGATTTAAAAAATTCATTAGGTACACAGTGTGGCTTTCTTATTCACTTTTACTTTCGTTTCCAGTTGAGCCTCTGTTGCACTTAAGTGGGTCCAGGAAGAGGAATTCCCCCTGGCTCCCTGGGTTTGAGCCTCACCCTGGACGCCTGCCCTTTCCTTCAAGGCTCTGGGCCAGGACGTTGACCCCGGCACCAGGTTTAGTTGCCTTTCATGCCAGTGAGGAAGCGGGGGTGGAGAGGGGCTTCAGAAGACTCAGGGAGTCCTCTAGTGCCACCCAAGCCTGTCTCATCTTCCCCAAAGTGTCCCTTAGGGGCAGTGGGCAAATGCCAGGGTGAAGCCACCCACACTCCCAAAGTCCATCTCTCCCCTAGATGGGTACAGGGTTGTCCTCAGCTCCAGCCCACCTCAAAATATTCCCGTGTCAACACCCTTCCATTCACCCATCCAACCATTTATCCATCCATCCATCCATCCATCCATGTATTTATTCATCCAGTATTCACTGAATGCCCACTAAATGCCAGGAAATTTGCTGGATACTGGAAATTGCACTCCCTATTTCTCTGTTTTCACTTGATTGTTTCCCAAAATGAGGACAGAGGCAGGAGCACAGGGGTCTCAGTGGAAAGTGGGCTGCCAGTGGTTCCCTGTGACTTCCAAGACTTCCTGTCCTTTGGAAGGAAATTCTGGGAGGCAAGTCTGTAGGCTTCTTTGAGGTCTTGGTGGTGAAGCCTCCGTAGCCCATCACCCTCTCCTCCCTTTCCCATGTTGCTTTATTTTTCTTCACGGCACTTACTATCCTTGATATGTTCTACATTTACCTGATTTCTCTTTTATCATCTCTCTCCACCTACCAAAATGTAAGCGTCAGACATGTAGAGATTTCGTTTTGTTCACTGTGATTTCTCTCGTGGCCAGATCAGTGTCTGGCACATGACTGGAACTCAGAAATATTTGGCTTGGGTGGATGGATGGGAGGATGGATGGATGGATGGATGATGGATGGATGATGGATGGGTGATGGATGGATAATGGTTGGGTGGGTGGATGGATGGATGATGAATGGATGATGAATGGAGCAACAGATGGTTAGAAAACAGATATGGTCCCTGCCTTGGTGGAGTTTTGAGTTTTGTGAAGAAGACAATGAATTTGAGAGTCAAGAACAAAATCAATGTAAAATTGCAATTGTGTCAAATGCCAGAAAGGATAATAATCCAGTTTCAGGGAAGAATCTAACAAAAGGCTTTGGCCTGATCTGCGTGGGTGGGGCCCTCACTCTGAGGAAGCACTCGCCCCTTTCTAAGAAAAATTGTCCAGATATGATGGACCATAGTGGGGTTGCAAAACAAGATTGAAAACATAATTTTAGCCAAATGATGCTAGCTGGGGAGAGGGTTTTGTCGAGACTTAAACAGAACTTTTGAGGACCTAGAAATCAACTGAGTATTTCATCATCTCCTGGTGCCCTTTTAGTACTGCCTAGGAGACAAAGAAGAGCACTCAACATGGTGTCAACTTCCTTGGTTCAAATCCTTGCTTTGCTTCTTCCCACCTGTGTGACCTTGGGATACTTCACCCCCTCAGCTTCAGTTCTGCCATAAGTGGAATGGAAATGGTTGTAAAAGTGTTTTCTAACACAAGCCAGGAAGAACTTTATAAATATTGACTGTTTTTTTATGATTTGTGGTCAACGATTCTCACAGAAGAGGAAAATGGACAGTTCTACTGGTGCTAATTGTCCATTCACTCAAAAAAAGTAACTATTGGGGCGCCTGGGTGGCTCAGTCGTTAAGCGTCTGCCTTCGGCTCAGGTCATGATCCCAGGGTCCTGGGATCGAGCCCCGCATTGGGCTCCTGGCTCCGCGGGAAGCCTGCTTCTCCCTCTTCCACTCCCCCTGCTTGTGTTCCCTCTCTCGCTGTGTCTCTCTCTGTCAAATAAATTAAAAAAAAAAAAAAAAAGTGACTATTGTTTGCTCGCCATGAGCTAGACACAGTGAGGCCACAAAGATGAATCTGGTGTGTTGAGTTCTGCTTCCAGATATACGATAACCGAGTAAGGGAGATTTGTGGGCAGTCATGAGCAGACTAAAGAGCTCTACTTGGGGGCAGAAAGAGTTCAGAGGGGAGTTCATAAGAGGGCAAGAGTACACTAGCAGAGGGAATCCCAGAGGGCTTCTTGGAGGAGGTGTTTCAGAACCCACTAATCTTAGTCCCTGAAGCAGCACCTTTCCTAGATTTTCATGGTCTGCACTTGGAGCTGCATTCTCTGCATTTGTGACTTCTTCCCGAAGGCTCTTCTCAAAACACAAACCAAGAGGTGAAATGGTAATGCAGCAGGCTACTTTCAGTGTCCTGTGTCATGCTCCCTCGGGCTGTGTCTGATTCCATCTCTGATTTCACCAGAAGCGGTGGGCAGTTCTGGGCATGCTTGCAGAGTCCTACCTCCAGGGCATTCTTAGTGTTTCCCCCTTTTCTGTATTAGAATCTTCTTCAAAGTCAGGGGGGTCCTACTGAGCCCACCTGCAGGTGTAGTGTGGACATGGAAGACAGGAAGCACCACTGGGCCAGCCTTTAAGCAACGGAGGATGGAACCTGGGGCTAAGTTCTCCAGAGTCCTGTCCTGTGGCCCCCAAGTTCTAGAAGGCAGTCACCAGGCTCCGAAGTTCAGGGAGTTGAGCCCTCACTGTCCTGTGGCAGCGACCTCATTAACAGCCTTCATGCTGATTTTTCTCCCCCCTTTTTCATTTTCTCTATACTCTTGCTTGTGCCTCTTAGGAAGCCCTCAATCACTGTCTGTTTTAATCATCATGATTATACTACTGGAATTCATATCAGGGTACTGTAATCTGTGCAGTGTTGCTGTAACCAAAACACACCAAAATCTCAGTGGCTGAGCAGAGCAAAGCTGTATTTCTGGCTCATATTTCATGTCTATCTGGATTAGCAGGGGGTCTGTTTTGCATTCCCCTCCCTTGGGGACCCAGAGCAATAGAGCCTTCACTTGGGAACACACCAGCTTGTAGCAGGTAGGAGGAAAAGTGGTATTCGAGCACTCCATCTTAAAAGCTCTGCCAGGAATTGACCCACGTCACTTCTCTCCACATCCCCACTGGCCAAAGCAAGTCACCCGTTCATGCCTAACTTGAACAGGGATGGAAAGACAACCCAAACTTGCGCTTAGAAAGAGGCAAAGAGGACTGTAGGTGAACAGCCCTAAGTACTACCATGTTATTCTCCCTGCAAATAGCCCAGCTCTGTGCCCAGTGCTGGGCTAGCAGCCCTGGAGGTTGGGAGTTGGGGGGCAAGGTGGAATAGCAGACGGTGCATAAAGGAGAGGACCCAGGCTCTGTCCTCAGGCAACCAGAGCCTGCTCCCTCTTTCTTTCTTTCTTTTTTTTTAAAGATTTATTTATTTATTTGAGAGAGAGAGCATGAGCATGGGGGGAGGGGGAGAGGGAGAGAATCTCCAGCAGACTTCCCACTGAACACAGAGCCAGTCGCGGGGCTTGATCCCAGGACCCTGAGATCATGACCTGAGCCGAAACCAAGAGTGGGACGCACAACTGACTGAGTGACCCAGGCGCTCCACCTGCTCCCTCTTTCTTGCCTTTTGGCCCTCATGTCTGCTGATGCATCTGCCTGGACCCCTCTTCTCACCCACAGAAGCCCTGACTCTAGTTCATTCTGCAGGTCTCAGACCAAACCTTACACTCTCAGAGCTCCCATTACCGCCCCCCCCCCCCAACAACTATCCACAGCAGGATCCCTGATTTTATTCTCTCAGTTCCCTCAATTCTTTTCCATCATAGGACTTACCACATTTGTCATTAAACATTTATTTTTGTGCAGGATTTTTTTGGGCAGCCCCCCCCCCCCCAGACTATAAGCTTCCATAAAAGCTGAGATCACATCTGTGTTTTCATAGTTATATCCTCCGCACCTAGCACAGGGCTGCATATGTAGTAAATACATATTTATCAAAAGAATTTAATATATTAGGAAGGCAAGAAATGCATGGAATGAGCAGAAAGGAAATTACGGGAATATAATAATCCCCTTATATTTGTATCATGCTTTTCATTCACACTGCCTTTAGCCAAGCACAAAGGTTAAGTGTGAAAACTCTATGGAACCCACGGGTGACTGGGTGGCTCAGTCAGTTAAGCGTCAGAGTCTTGGTTTCGGTTCAGGTCATAATCTTGGGGTCGTGGATCGAGGCCCGCTTCGGGCTCCACGATCAGTGTGGAGTCTGCTTCAGATTCTCTCTCCCTCTCCCTCCCGCTCACTCTCTCTCCCAAATAAATAAATAAAATCTTAAAAAAAAAACAACTCTATGGAACCCAGATGACCTCCATACTAGTGGTTACTTACCCCTCTTTCCTGTAGTTGTGGTTACTGCCTCAACATCCCTCATCCCAGGACAAGGATTTTTATCCTCATCTTACAGATGAGGAGTCTCAGAGAGGGTCAGTGACCTGCTTTAGGTTACCTGGAGAGTATTCCCATTTGAGATCCTAAGCTTTTTCCTCTTCATAACCCTTTCAAATGCAGACTCTCAGCAAATGCTCGGAACCTGTGCTGGTTGGTTAAATACAGCCACTGCTAAGTTTGAGTCCAAAGGTCAACCAGAACGCCTAAGGAATACTGCAAATGAATGGAGTTCATGATCTTGGTTGATTTTTTCAGCAGACTTCCATTTCTTCCTCTGGGGGAAAAAAAAAAAAAATGTAGAGCTGGAAAAGGGCAAGGGGTTTCTGCAAGGCAAGGTCCTGAGAGTCTTTAGGGTTTGCTCCACAGCCCCGCATTACGGTTTTATTTTCACTACCGAATTCGGTCAATTTTGCTTCTTTGCCAAGCCTGAAAAGCCCAGCTCACCCTGCAGGTGGCTTTAAGGATCTGAAGAAGAGCACAAAGGAAGGGCATCTGGTAACCCTGCCCTTGAGGGACCTCCCCACCCCCACCCCCACTCTGATGGAGAGGAAATGCAAAGTCAGCCCCAGCCGCTGCTCAGAACCTGTTGAGGGATCCTGAGAGTCGAAGGGAGGCCCTCCTCTTACTCTGGAGACAAGGCTGAACCTGAGCCTTACAGTTCGTCCTCAGCCATGAAAATAAATTTCTGGCTAACAGCGGAAACTCAACTCCAACTGGCTTGAGGAGGCGGGAAGATACAAGGGAAATTTTGTCTTATGTCACTGAAAAATCCCAGAGTGAGGCTGGATCCAGCTTCTCCAGAGCCTACCTCTCCTCCTATCTCTGTTTGGTCTGCGACAGAAAGGCCTTCTGCAGGGGCCCCCCCACCCCGCCCCTCCTTCTAGGTTCGAGCCCCCTGCAAGGGGCGTACAGCTTTTAGAGCTCTCTGAACACAGCCCCAGGATTTTGCTCGGACTCATTCTGATTGGGCCTCATTGAGGCCAGAGGGATGGGACGCTCTGATTGGCCAGTTCTGGTCACACGGTCACTGGAGCTTGGGTGTTGGAACCAACTCCCACCGCACCGTGTGAATTAAAAGCCAAGGAGCGAGGCTGCACCGAGCACTGGAGGCTGTTCCTGCAAGAATGGGAACTGGCTGCTCAGCAGGACAAAGCAAATGTTCACCATAGAGAACTGTTATTAGTATTCTGCTCTTAAAAATGAGAAAATTGAAGTCCAGAGAATTTAAATACCTTCCCCCAAATCACACAGAGATTTGGGAGAAATAGTCGGCATTGTTTAACCATTATTCTCCGAAGAGTAAGTACCCTTGAGTCCGGATCACCTCCTGCTGTGTCCTGAAAAATCACCATTTCTGCCCGCATTTTGGGAGACAGGTTCTAAGAAGGATGTTTGTAATTCAGGAGGCTTTAGTCTGAACAACCACACCATCTGCCCTGTGGGCTAAAGAAAGCCACACATCCTTCTCCATGAATAGAGCTCAGAGTCATCCTCTCTCGACAGCCCCCCCCCCTTTTTTTTTTTTTTGCTTTTTACTTTTAGTGGGTTGGAATTGAAACATTATTGTAGTAACTGTTAGTTTCAAGGCAAAATTGTAATTGCTCCTAGATCCACTCACTGGTTTCAAGAGCGCTTTAACCTTTAACTTTCTCAGTACAAAAGGAGGCTTGCTGCGCCGTGAATCTAACAAGACCATCATTTATCCCTGGCAGAGTTCATTAGTCAATCGTAACAGTTTAATTATTAGCATTTTAATGCATGAGCATTTAACTAGACAGAACAACAAGCTTTGGCGTACAGAACAAGACTTCTTAAACGGAGCTGAATTAACTCACACAATTGTTTGTATTGTGTGTTATTAAAACGAGATGATTAAAATTCACGAAACAAATAGTTTCATATATTTAGCCAACAAACCAGCATTTAGCTTCACAGTATTGAGAGCATGCTTTCTTTTTCAGCTACAATTTTGAATTTTAAAATCTTTGGTATATTTTTCCTGTTCCAAATTATAAGCTAACATGATATAAAGAAGATTCACTTCAATCCACTGATTGTGATGGGTGGCTTTAATAACAAAAATTGAGACCCAAAGAGGAAGCCTGGGAATGGTCTTGAGTGGCCCAAGCTGGGAATCGTACTATTAGGTGTCCATGGGCAAAATTCCAGATGCACAGAAGAATCACCTAGAGTGTTCTTTAAACTGCACCTCCAGAGAATGTGACGTTCTAATGGTACAGAGTGGTTTCTTGAGTTTGTTTGTTTGTTTGTTTGTTTGTTTTTAACTCCCCAGGTCATCCTAACATGCAGTCAGAATTAGGAAGCGCGCTCTATGTGAGACAAGGTGGATCACTTAAGCAAATTTGTCAAATAAGAATAAGTCTTGCCAATTTTCACAACAGCTCTATTCACAATAGCCAAAAAGTAAAAACGATGCAAATGTCCATCAACGGGTGAAGGGATAAACAAAATGTGATATGTGCATACAATGGAATATTATTCAGCCTTAAAAAGGAATGAAATTCTATACATTCTGCAGCATAGATGAAAAACTTCAAGACCTCATACTCTGTGAAAGAAACCAGACAGAAGTAGAAGTATGATTCTACTTCCATGAGGCCCCTAGAACAGTCAAATTCATAGAGACAGAATATGGGTCAGAGGATACTAGGGCCTGAGGGGAGGGGAGAATGAGGACTTAATGTCTGATGGATATAGAGCTTTTGTTTGGGATGATGAAAAAGTTCTGGAGATGGATACTGGTAATGGTTGCACAATGTTGTAAATGTACTTAATGCCACTGAATTTTACACTTAAAATGGTAAATTCTATGTTATATATGTTTTACTACAATAAAAAATGGAGAAAAAGGAATAAAGCGTGCTATATTCACATTGTAGAATCAACGTGTGTCATCAAATGTGATTGTGGATAGAAGCCTTTTGTAAGTTTAAAATGGTGTACACATTTAAAGTGGTAGTAATAGTCTTTAATTATTTGTTTTAATCATATTGTTTTAATAAGAGGCTACAATATAAACAGCTGGGAAGGTTAATTAATAATGTCAAACCTAAACGAGTATAATTAATGTCACTCAGCAAAGGCCTTCACTAGACTCAAAACATATTTTCTCCTGGGGGTAATCGTGGCCTGATTTTTCTAAACAGTTTCTCCTGTGACTGGGAAGCAGGATCTCGTAGAGAAAATGGGAGGAGATGGAAAGTCTTGCATTTTTCATTTGAGGCTAGATATTCATAGCTCAGTTTCACATGGTGTCAGGGGCACCTACATCCTGGCCTCTTGAAAGAGGAGGTCTGTGAGCCCTGGAATGGGCCTTTCCTATGACAGACAATGAAATGGACAAAGTGCAACAAACATTATGAGCCACCACTGATTGAATCTTTCCTCAATGCCAGGCTTCTGATGGAAATCAGGGTTGGGGGTGATTGGAAGGATAAATGGGCAGAGAAGCAGTGGGAGACCTCCTCCCATGTCCAGGCAAAAACAAACTCAAAATCCCAAAGAATTTTCTATTACTTCTTTACTTCTGATTCAAGCAATATAATCTGACCCAGGGAGTCTGGATTGGTGGGGATTTGGGCCTGACTCCTGGACTATGAAGATGTCACTTGCCCCTCAGCAAATGAGAGAATCCCCCTTGTTCTCCCCTCTCCTGCCAGATTCTCCTTAGAAAGTGACTTTGGTTCTGGGATGACACCCAGACTGATAGGCAGTAGAGGTTCTAACAAACCCACCATCTCACATGGCTACTCATTTTGGCTGAGAAGTCTCCTAAAGCACAAGAAACCAAGTCCCACTTAGGTCTTAATTTTATCTTGGTAATTTCCCCATCTCCCATGTATAATTGGGCAACAGAACTTCCTGGAAAGTTCTTCAAGGCAAACTAGTAGCAAAATGAACCCAATAGGCAGAATCAGGATTTAGGCATCATATACAGTGGTTTTTTCCCATTTCCCATTTGCCAACTTTCTCAGCAATATTTGTCTAGGGAATGATAGTGGGAGGGGTCACTCTTTCCACTAATCCTAACAACACTGACAGGCTATTCTTAGTACTGACTGAATTGTGGGCCAGAGAGTATTCTCCAGGATGTCCTTGGTCCATTAGTTATTGAAGTTCAGGTTCATGAGTTTCCTGCCTATGACTGGAGTTAACATTTTTCATGACCAGTATTTGCAAAGATCAAAACCCACATTGCCAGTCTCAAAATTCCATCAGCTCTCAATGGGCTGCATTCATGGAGAAGAAGCCAGTGCAGATGTTCCCTCTGTTGCCAGTTCTGGAATGTGTCCTCGTCCTCCTCCTAGAGCATGTATGAGTCCTGCACTCCATGAAAAGAAGATTTTCAGTGTGAAAACATTCCTTCTTTACAGGAAGTGCCCAGGTCCCAAGTGTGCTGGCTTCCTACGGTTTGTTGGGACCACATCGTGAGAACAGGGATGGTTTCTACAGAGTTCACTGTTCGGTCTTCGGGACCTAGGGGAATGACTAGCAATATGTATGTACTTAGTAAAAATGTATCTAATAACAGAACCCATCTTAGCTGTCATTTCTGGGCATCTCTAAAGGATGTGCAGATGGAGTGAAGAAGCTGGAAAGAAGAATGATCCTGATGTGCAAAAGGAGACCCACTGTGGGGAACTGGAGAAAATACTGTCCTAAGAAACTGGTACGGCAAGAAGCAGAAGAAATTTCAGGAATGATCTAGTTGTGTTCTCAACACTATATCAAGAGCAGCTGATAATTTAAAAAGAGTATCAGAGATCAGGAAATTCTATAAAATGATGAGAAGCACAATTGCTGAATTGAAAGCAACAAATAGCAGCTTGAATACTTCTTAAATTTTAAGTCAATGAAATACAAAATAAAGTCAAGAATTTTTCCCAGAATAAAGAGATGAGCATTTTAAAAGGAAATAATTTTTTAAAAAATGATTCAATAGATTCAATTATCATTTATCAGGAACGTCAATGGAGATGGTCAAAAAGATGGAAGATACAATAACCTAACAATAGAAGAAAATTTTTATAAAACTTAAACAAAAGAATAATATCTTTAGATCCACAGTGCTCCCTGAAAGTCAGACAATATTAATTAAAATAGCCACTATATAGAAATATTCCAGAAATAATGTTTTAGTCGTAGGTAAGGGAAATTCTATAATCCTACCCAAGAAAAGAAAACCTATCTGGCCTCAGAATTCTCCCCAGCAATACAAAACAAAAAGATTATATAGCATTAGCCATGGAGGTTTTTATTTTCTTCTTGGGAAAAAGTAAGAAATAATATACAAAATTTAAAGTACACAAATTATGAGTATACGGCTCAATGAATTTTCAAAAGGAAAACACCCATGTAATCAGCACCTAGTCAAGAACCAGAACATGACCATCAGCCCAGAACTCTTGTGCCCTAACAACCACTTATACCGCAGAGTAACCACCATCCTGACTTTTAACACCATAGGTTAGTTTAACCTATTTTAGAACTTAATATAGATGGAATCATTCCATGTGTAGTCTTCTGTGTTTGGCTTATTTTGTTGAACATTATGTTTTTGCATATAGTTGTGGGTCTCTCATCCTCGTTGCCATATAGGATTCCACTGTATGAACAGACTGCAATTTATCCATTCTACTGCTGATGGACATTTCACTAATGAACATTATTTGTCTTTTGGTGAAAATGTATATGCATTTCTGCTGGGTATATATGTACAAGTGGAATTGCTGCATCATAGGTAGGTTACATTTAATGGATATGGCCAGACCATTTTTTCTAAAGTGACTGTACTAATTTATATTCCTCTCAGCAGTATGTGAGGGTTCCAGTTGCTCCACATTAAATTTAGTCATTCTGGCAAATTTGTAGTGGTATCACATTGTGGTTTTAATTTGCATTTCCCTGATGACTAATGAAGTTTAAAACCTTTTTATATGTATTGGCCATTTGAATATCCTCTTTTTGAAGTGTCTGTTCAAGTCTTTTACCCATTATACTCCTTGTCTTAATTACTATTATTTTATAATAAGTCTTGATATCTGGTTGTGTAAATCCTTCACTTTTGTTATTGCTTCTTCAAGATTGCCTTGGCTTTTCTTGGCTCTTAAATTTCCATGTAATTTTTTTTTTTTTTTTAATTTTATTTATTTATTTGACAGAGAGAGAGATAGCGAGAGCAGGAACACAAGCAGGGGGAGTGGGAGAGGGAGAAGCAGGCTTCCCGCCGAGCAGGGAGCCCGATGTGGGACTCGATCCCAGGACCCTGGGATCATGACCTGAGCCGAAGGCAGACGCTTAACGACTGAGCCACCCAGGCGCCCAATTTCCATGTAATTTTAGAATCAACTCATAGACTCCACAGAAAGTAAAGGCTTTCTAGAATTTGTTTGGGATGACATTTAATCTATAGGTGAATTTTGGGAGAAGCAACATCTTTACAATAGAAAGCTTTCCAATCCATGAACATAGTATATCCTTCCATTTACTAGGTCTTCTTTAATTTTTGTCAATAATGTGTTGTAGTTTTTCTTGCATACCCTTTGCTAGATTCATTTCTAGGTATATGTTTTTTGAATGTGGCATTACCACAAGGATAGACAGGTAGATCAATGGAGGTTCTATTCTATTCTGGAGTGTTAAAAATGTTTAATATCTTAATCTGAATGTTAACACAGACGTGCACCATTGTCAAAACTAATCTAACTATACTCTTAATTAATATACTTCATCTATTTTCCCTGTTTGTTTTACCACAACAAAGCAATATGAAAAAGAAAAATATATAAAAGATATGGCAGATAATTTAAAATAGAAAAAATATATTACTAATAAAAATGTATAAGTAATAATAAGTATGATTATTTTGACAAATTAGCACCAAATTTTCCTCTTTTTGATGGTATTACCAGTATAATAACCATAAGGGTACAAGAAAGCTGATACTTTTATATACTACAAGAGGAAGTATACACTGGTATAAACTTAAGGGAGGGCAACTTGGCAAAAGATTTTAAAATGTGCATGCAAGTCCACTAGAAATTCCACTTTCAGAAATGTATTTTAAAGAATATATCATATTCTTACTTAAAGAATATAGCATAAATTTAGGTATTAGGATGTTTACTACAAAATTGTCTGTAATAATAAAATACTGAAATCTATCTAATAATAGGGAATTAATAAAATAAACTATGATATAGAATAATGAAATAATATCAACCACTAAAATTTATGACATAGAAGAAAAGTTAATGATATAGGAAAGTATTCGCAATGCAATATTTGGCAAAAGAAAGTAGTCTACAATAGTGATCATTCAAGAAGTTCCCAATTTGAGTTTTTAAATTTAAATTTATATATCTCATCACAAGAAAAAAATTGTAAGTGTGTGAGCTGATGATGTTAATTAAACTTATTGTGGTGATCACTTCACAATATATACAAATGTCGCATCATACTGTATACCTTAAACTTATACAATGTTATAAATCAATTATATCTAAACAAAACTGGAAGGAAAATATATATAATATGTCATATAGAGAGAGAGAGAGGGAAAGAGAGATACTACAAGGATATACGTATAAATGTCGGCAGTGATTTTCTGTGTATTGAGATCATGGGTGATATTTTTGTTTCTTCCTATGCTTTCACTTTTTCTAAATGTTTAACAATGCACTTGTATCACTCTTGTTCTAATAAAATGAGTTTTTTAAGAAATTATAAAAGAAAAATGGTAGGCATAGCACTATTCTAATACATTTGAAAATGTCAATGAATAAAACTGTTCTCTTGCCAAGAAACAGAAATTGACTAAAGAAAAAAATATATATTTATATGTATACATGGAGAAAAACACACCAGAGTTTTATTGGGATTGTGGGTGACTTCTCTTTCTTAACATCCATCTTTAGTTTTCAAGCTTCTTCCAGTAAATATGTATCCATATATAATCTGATAAAAAGTCATGCGAACCCAGGGGAAAACAGGGGAACAGCAGGAGCCCCCCATGTGGTTGGAGGACTGGCCTTCGTGTAGGACAGTAGACACTTTGCAGCTCGGGACACAAATACACAATCACCCTCTTGACTCAAACTCAGTCTCGGTGCCTACACTCCCTCCCTGCAGATTTCGCACACATTCTCTCAAACTTCGCAACCCATGGTGGTAGACATTACTCTTCAGATTTTTACAGGTGAGGAAACTCAGCCCCAACAGGATGGTCACTTACTCAATGTGGCCAGGGACATATAAAGGGGAAGGAGGGATTTGAACCCTGGTTGACCCACTTTCAAAGTCTATGCTGTTTTCACTACATCAATACTTTCTTATTATCATATCACAATCAAGACCACCAAAACTTTGTTATAAACTCTAAAGCCACATGCACAAGGGCCTTCTTCAAGATAAATACAATCTGTTTGGAATGCACCAGCTTTATTGAAAAATATTACTGAAATCAAAGCATTTTGCACTACTTTATTCATTATTTTTATGGTACTCCAGGATTTTTGTGGGATTTGTTTTTCATTTCACTTCTGTAAGCCTGCCAATGCTTTAAAGCAATACTTCAATTGAAGGGGGGGGGCGGGAACCCAGTTTTCCCAGAAAAAAAAAACTCAACAGTGTTTTCCATCCTTTCCTATGGTTTGGAGAAATCCTCCCCTCCTCCCCCTCCCCGTCCCCTCTCCCCAACTCCCATAAAGTGCAAATTTAATACTCAGGCTACTGTTTAAACAGCCCCAAATGTTTAAAAGAAATGAAATTTGCAGTTGCAAAGTTTTGAAATGTTTACATCGTCAGACGTTCCACCTAGGATGTCACAGATCATTCTGATACAGAGACAACCAAAAAACACGCTCTGTGGATCTGGAGCAGAGACTCCGTTGCCCTAAGAGATGATAAAGGATTGAGGGAGGGGTCTTCCAGGACTTGCGAAGCTAAGCCAGACCTCTGACGTGAAAACAAACGGCTTCCCTCGTCTGTTTGTTTCACAGACACACTTGTGTTTTCAGTAGGCATCAGGTACTGCTGGCTCTTGAGGGGCTTACAACCCAGGTTTGGTTTAGGGCAGGTAAATTTAGGTACTAATTTTATTCTGGGTATGTCAAGCAATCCTGTAATACTGTGGCTTGAGATGGGCCCCCTGGGACTCTAGGGAAGCCTCGGGGGGTGTGGGGGGGTTGTGGAAGGGAGCGGAGGGCAAGGTGAGGCTTCTTTGCCCACAACCCCACCCCTCACGTCAACCGCTGCTGCTCCGTTAGGATCTGTTTCCTGGATTTGGATTCCCCATCAGTTTTATTTTGGACGAAAGACAATGTGGTTTAAAAAAAAAAAAAAGTTTGGAAAGAATCCCTGCTTTACTGCACTGAAATGCAGCGGAAAAGGAACAGGAGGCTTCTCTGCTCCCCAGAACACTGAAAGAATGAAAGCATTTTTTTTTCAATCTGCAAATGCCCAAAATGACCGTCCTCGGTCTAACCTCTGCTTTGAAGAGCTGAGGAAATTGCAGACCAGAGCAAGGGAGAGAGAAAAGCTCAGGGTCACAGAGATCTCTCCGTGAATGCTACAGGAAAAATGAGTGTCAGAGTAACTTGCCCATCTGAGAAAACTTAGCCCCGGGCTTTTGGTCAGCAAATCACATTGCCAAAATGCACTTATTTACTCAAGTCCTGCTTCTTTTCAAAACCAGAAATAAGTAGGAGTAACAACCTGAGAGCAAATATTATTATTGAACGTTGAAATTAATTTTGAGCTTCCTACCACTCCAGGTGAAAAGAGAAACCCACAGTGTTCCATAGTTCTTATTGATGAGGAAACATCCATTCTTTTTATGGGAGATTATTTCATGAAAAAATGTCCTTATTTAAACTTACGGAGGAAAAGAGTTGTGCCCTTTTTTGGATAGAATAAACCAGTAAGTCCTAAGATACTAACTTTCCCATCTAGACTGACTTCTTTGGTCAGTTTGTGGGTTAACATGTGAATTCACCCACTGGCCACTTCCACCGACATTATAAATGAAATCATTGGTTTTGTAAGTTGAGATATTAAAAACTCTTATTTTTCCTTTTCTATTTCTTCAGGGCTACATCTTTTTTTCCCAGACTTTGCGTTCTATGTGGCTGGTGTCTGCAAGCAAGGAGTACAAACTCCATCGAAAGAAGAACAGAGGGGAAAGGAATAAAAATATTTGTAATCTGGGGGGGGGGGACTGAGCATTCCACATGCCATCCCATGAGCTTGTCTAACACTATGGGGTCCTACTCTGTGTCACTTACCTCCTGTACTCACTGAAACCCACCCTGGATCTCTGTTCATCTTTACCATACCACACCCTATAAAATGGTATCAAGATACAAAAAAGCCGCAGACTAACAAGGCTCAGAAGTTTGCCTGGTGACAGGGATCTTCCGTCAAATCCTCCAGCCACCTGCCGTATGTAAGCCAGGCACTGATCAAGGTACTCCAAGTCCCAAAACAATAGAGATCACTCCTCTGTCTTCGGTGACCTCAGTCTAGTGGCCAGAGACAGCCAGCAGTCAACACACACAAAAAAGACAAAAAAGAACAATAAACAAGGAAATCACAACTGTGTCACAAGCTGGAAAGGAAAGAAACCAGGAGCAGCGATGGAAGGTCATGGGACATAGGAGGAATGGGCATGCAGCTTTCCACTGGTGATCAGGTGAGGCTTCTCAGAGAGGTGACAGTTAAGCTGAACCTGGAAGATGAGAAGCAGCTGGGCAACCAAGGGCCAGGTAGAACCATCAGAGCCTGGATCTGCACCAGGCAGCTCAGGAGGCCTTGAGCCACCCCTTGTCTAGTCGTTCTGACAACCCCACAAGGTCAGCATCTTCTTCCACCTCACGGGCGTGAACACTGGGGCTCAGAGAGGGGAAGTGATTTGAGCTTCACCACACAGCGAATAACAAGGGAGCAAGATTTTAATCCAAGAACATCTGGCCCAAATCTCTGCTCTTAGCATTGGCTTCCTTTGATTTGACTCACTGGTACCTCACCTACCACCACTGGCAGCTCAACTTACACTGGGTCAGTTCGTTAACTAGTTAGTTGTCTATTCATTTTTTTAATTATTTAAATTCAATTAGCCAACTTATACATCATTAGTTTCAGATGTAGTGTTCAATAATTAATCAGTTTCATATAACACCCAGTGCTCATCACATCATGTGCCCTCCTTAATGCCCATCACCCAGGTACCCCATCCCCCCCGCCCACCTCCCCTCCAGCAACCCTCAGTTTGTTTCCTAGACTTAAGACTCTCTCATGGTTTTTCTCCCTCTCTGATGGTCTAACCATTTTTACTCACACTCAGCCTCGTTCCAAAGAGGGTTTGAACCCCCAGATTCTCTGTGCTTGCTGGCCTCTCTATACTCTCCTTCAGATAGAGCCCCCTGCTCCAGCTGGATTGGTACACAGAAATACCATGACAATGACTTCTCAGGGTTCATGTTCAGACTTTTAAAGAAACTCACAGACAAGGAACCTTCTCACCCTCTGTCCGGTGTTCCCCTTGGATGCTGTTGTTCGATATTCCAAAGGTCCTATGGATACCTAGAAACTCGACCCTCCCTTTATCAGGCCAAACACCAAGCAAAAAAGCAAAAATCCTCCCACTTCCTCTGGGGATGCAGCAAACATCCTCTGGAGAATCAAGGGGGCATGCGTGCTCTTCTCCTCTGCCCATCTCTGCTGCCACCATTATGAACAGGGATGGATGTCACCGTAGAAGCATCCCTTTGTGCCCTCGCAGCCCTGACTTGAGCTACACGGGGCTGAAAGCAGCCTGGAGTGGCAGAAAAGCCTCTTTCTAACCCCGTGGCTCATTCCCAAGCCTGCTGGTTGATGAAACCCATTGCAATGACTTCGATGAAGTACAGGAAAGTGGGTCACTCCCTGAATGACCACATCTGCGCAAAATAGGCATGTTACATCATCGCCACACAGGACCTGACTCTTACTCAACCCCGTGCGCAATTTGGGGGTTTTTCTAAGTAATCTTCCAGCTGAAAAAAGAGGCTGCCATTCAGGGAGCCCTCATTAGCTCAGAATAACAGTCCCATGTGTTCAGCCTTACCACGCTCGGCCTTTTACCACAATGAGCCCGTAGTGGTCCCGGCAGCTCGGCCGGGGTGGGAGGCAGGTGTTGTCATCATCACTATCTTCCAGATCAGGACACCAAGGCATCCCTTGCATCACTTGTGTGAGGTCTCCAGCTAGAAAGGGGTAGGGACTGGATTCAAGCCGCTACCTGCTTGCTTTGCTGGGTCTCATGCAATGAAACAGCTTTTCCGAGTCGTACGAGGTTTTCAGCCTGTTACTCACGCCCAAGTCAGAACCTTGTCACTATGGACAAACAAAGAGACTCGGAAAAGCTGGGGATGACCTTAGCAGGCTGTTCTCAGATTCAAGTTTCACTCTGAAACATGCAAAAGCCATGCATGACAAAAAATATATATTTTTTAAGAGAGGAGGCTGGACATGGGTAGGCGAGATCAGAGATGATGTTGGAAGGCTTCAGTGATAGGGTCTGAATTAGCAGCTGCCTGTGACAGGTCAACGCCAGGCTCTGGTGGCCCTGTCATTTGCAGAGTGACAGGCCTCCGCTCCCTAGACCCTCCCAGAGCCACTGGATGACCTTCCAGGAGACGGCGCTGCCTCATGGGCTTTGCCAGGGCCTCTGCCGCCTGGGTTCCTAAACACGCAGCTCCCAAAGGAAACGTGTCGCCGCCCCACCCCTGCAGCCATTTTTACTTTGGGTGGTGATGTATCCATTCAGTGAGGAGCTCGGGGCTGAAGATAAAGTTTGCTTCCCTCCAGAGCAGCAGTTCCAAGAAATCACATTTTCAAGATAGAAACCGATGATCCCTGTAACGGCACAGCATTCTGTGTCCTGCTAGTTTGGAGAGAACGAGAGGGAGAGGACACACAAGCCCCCTCCTCGCTCTCTGCCCCAACCCAGGCAGACAGGAGGCTGGAGACCCCTGGAGCTCTGTCTCGCTCTGCTCACTGCCTCCAGCACCGAGAAGAAACGGGCCACACGGGTTCCCCAGGGGACGCACATGAGGACATGGGGGGGAGGGGGGCATCAGCTTAGAGCCCTAGTGAGAAGCCGGTCTCCTGGGGGCTCCCGTTACAAAGGGACCTGGGGGATAACGCAGCTCAGCACTGCCCTATAGAAATAAAATGTGAGCCCCCTATGTCATTTTAGATTTTCCAACACCCATATAAAACAAAATAAGTAAAAAGAAACAGGTGAAATTAATTTAATAGATTACTTAAGCTCATATATCCAAAATATTATCACCTCAGCATGTAATAAGAATTATTGAGATATTTTACATTCTTTTCTTATATACTAAGTTTTTGTGTATTTTGCACTCATAGTACATCTGAGTTTGGACTAAGCCACATTTCAAATGCTCGAGGCATGTGGCCAGGGGCCACCACCTAGGACAGCAGGGGTCCAGCTCATTGCTCCATCTGGATTATCACATACCTTCTGCAGCAGCTCCCCAAGGAACTAACTAGCTCCCCGCTACCCAAGTGTGGTCATTGGCAACATCAGCATTTCCCGGGGCTTCTTAGAAATGCAGAATCTCAGGCCTCACCCATGATGTATTTAAATCAGAATCGAACTTTAACATTCTCCCTGGCCGATTGTTGCACCAGAAACTCTGAGAGCCTGTTGCCTTCTCTAAAGGACTTCCAGTGGCAGGAGACTCCCTCGCCCATTCCCAAGGAAGCTCAGGCCATCTTTAACTGGTTCCAATTATTAGAAAAGCACTCATCCTTCCATTATTGAGCATTCTTGATGAGCCAGGCACTGTGTTAAGTGCGTCACACGAATGACCTCATTTAAGCCCAGCACCACCCTATGATACGGGGGCTAATTTTGGCTCCTTTTTTATAGATGAATAAACGGAGGCCCCACAAACCTAGATGACTCACCCCAGATCGTGTGGCTAGCCAGCTGCCTGTCTCAAGGCCTGTTTTCTTAGCCACTCACTACACTAGGGCCTCCCCGAACCTTCTGCCTGCTGGTTCCTCCTACACACTACCCAGTGCCAATTTGGAGCCCAGGAGACTTTTCCATCTTCATAGTAAAGGAAAGTGTTCTTGGGACTCCGTAGAGATGGCCTTTGGTACCACGGCTTAGTATTTTTGTGGGTTTCCTTTATTACTGATTTCATTTCTTTTCATTTAGTATTTCATTTATTGCTTGAACAAACTCTATTGGTAGCTGCCTGCTCAGCATTTCCTTCCCTCATCAAGGTTCAGGACAAGTTGAAAATTGGCAACTAAGCAAATAGGCAGAAATTAACAAAAGTCAGATGATGTCATTAGATAGCTCAAAGGTTCCTGGTTTCCAATTAAATAAGGTAGGTGGTTAGAGCAATTATGTAAGGTACACATATTACGTGAGGGACCCCAATTATGCGAGGTTCACGGATAGGTACCATTCTGAGGACGATACCGAACTTGCACAAAATGTCATGAGACACAAGCAGGAAGGCAGGGTGATCAGATGGGGAAAGGAGAGTGCAGATGGTCAGAGAAGATAGTGACTATGTAGCACACGCAACTTCACTCGGGAAGGTTCCAAGGCATCCCAGAGAAAGAGACAGTCATCCTCCCGCGCAGTGGGTAGTAACCAGAGGACTTTTGTCACGATCAATCTGATAGTGTCAAACATACCAAGAAGCCACAAACAGAGAAAACAAACAGTTTCAAACATGAATCCCAATCTAGTGTCCTAGCAGCAGACCATCTGAATTACAGCCCATGATTTATGATCTAGAGCCTTCTGACATGGGCATTTCTACATGGTTGCAGGCCCTGGTTGATTTAAAGATGGTTAATGATTGTCCAGCACGATCCAGAGACTACAGTCAAGGGGAAAATACACCCCACACACCACCTCGGGCCCCTTCAGAAGCAGTCCACACTCCAAGGTCACTGTCGTTCCTTTTGTTCATCAAACACCTCCATCGGCGTTAGGTATCTTCCTGCAGGACATGGGTCAGGGTCTCCAAAATAAGCAAGATTCCAGCCAGCAGGAAACTGTATTTGATTAATGTGCAACAGATTCTCTGGGACAGAACCAACCTTTGTCACCATTGCATCCCCAGGGCCCAGGACAATGCTTAGCTCCCGGTGGGCATTCAGTATAAACCTGTCAACTGACCATCCTTGGAGACCTCACTCCTGTGTTCTAAAGCTCTTCATTGATAGCAGTAGTAATCACAGCAGCTAATAGTTATTGGAGGTTTATTTTGTCCCAAACACCATGCTAAACACTCTACTGACGTTAGCCAATCAAGCACCCCACCAGTGTGGTGAGACCGTGACCATTATTTGTATCTTCCTTACAAGGAAGCTAAGGCACCAGAAGATTCGGGAACATGTCCAATACCGTCTGCCCGTAGGTGGCAGGACTGGGATTCGAACTCAGATCCACCAGCCTCCTTGCTTGGAAACACCTCGCTATAATGTTTCATTTTTATTTTCCTGCTGGGCATCCAGAAGCACACAGTGACCCCAAATGCTTCTTCTCCGGCGGAAGGGAGAGGAAGGGCATTCTGCAGCAGGGACCGCCACCTTCTAAATGCCCCTACGGCAGCTTCATTCGAGGGCCGACACATTCATTCGCTCACTGTGAAGGCTGAAAGTCATTTTGGGGTTAGGACCCTGCTGCTAGACACCGGAGATAGACGGATGAAGAGTTTCTGGTTCCCGCTCTCCATGGGTCACAGGCTGGGCTCAGTGGGCAGAGGAAGAGCCCAGAATGTCGATACAGTGTAGCATCGAAATAAACTTCTACTGAACACAGCCAACCTGGCATCAGTGAGCTAGGCGCTGAGCCGGGCGTGGAGACGTTCTACACCCTGCCCTCAAGCAACTCCCCACCTGTCTGCCCCCAGACAGACCGGGAGCTGGGCGCTCCACACTTGAGCCCAATTGCAGGGTCAAGACCAAATGTGTTAGAGGCGTGCAGAGCGGGTGAGATCGTTGTGAGTTGAGGTCGTTGCCATTCTCAGGGAGATGAGAGCAAAAACAGCCCTGACAGATGCCTTGAGTGTCCTTGTCGTTTCTAAGTGTTTCCCTGGAGATGGTTATTTGGAAGAAATGGGATGGTAATGCTTGCCGTAGCCACATGTGTACAGCAGCCCTAAGCTGAGGACACCCCAGGATTGCCTCTAAGCTTCCATGGTTCCACTTGGGTTAGAAAACCTCAGAAGAAGGTCATCTCAGTGAAGGGTGCACAGGGCTGGCTGTGGTTAGTGGCTGTGGATTGCTGAGGTTCAGGGAGGTCAAATAAGCTTCTTGAACTTGGCTCTGACTTTGAATAACACATATGAACTGCTTTAACACTCCAAAGGGTAACTTCTAGTGCAAATAACCTGGAGATCCTTTTCCAGAAGGGCCACAAGGGCATGCCCACTTCACAGAGCCCTGACCAAGGCTCTGGGGAGCTCTTTCATCCTTCGCTGGACCAATTTTCCAAAGTGCTCTGTAATTAATGCCTCCCAGAAGAGATCCTCTCCTTGTCACTGAGAAGAGAAAAATAAAAGCATACTTGCAACAGTTTTGTACCTTGGGCAGAGCTGATTCATTTTCAGCCAGCTCAAATAAAGTGCCATGATGTGAGTAATAATAGAAGCCAATATTTTACAGGATGGCCCATCAAAGGCCCTTCAAGCATGTCCATCACCTTTAACATGCAGAAGTAGAGCTGACATAGAGTTTGCAGGAGATGTTATTGCTCTGAATAGAATAATTTGGGGGTTTTTTTCCTATGGAATTTTTGCAAGAGAATAGCTGGTTTAGTCTGTGGGGTTCCTGCAAGTATAATCTGTTTCTACACAGTGCATGGATTTATTTATTCACTCACCAACGATCTATTGAGCCTCTCCTAAATGCAAAACATTTGGACAGATGCTGGAGAAAAAAGACAGAGTCCCTGCCCTCATGGAGCTTGCATTCTTGTGAGGGAGACAGACACAAATAAAATAATAAGATATATATGTTAAATATCTCATGATTTGTGACTGATGCTGTACAAAAAATAGAAACAAGAAGTGACTAATATTAAGGAAAAGGTATATTTTGGGTTCAGGCTCAACAAAGACCTTTCTGCAAAGAGAATTTTTGTACTGCATTCAGAAAGGAGTCAGCCTTGCAAAGGGCAGGGGAAGATCTTTGGGGTACGAGGAATAGCTTGTGCAAATGTCCTGGGGCAGGATGGAGCACAGCCAAACTGGAGAAGCTGAGGGAGAAACATGGGTGGGAGAGAAGAGCCTGGAGGAGTGGGTAGGAGCCAAGCCAGATGTTCCATACTCTGAAGGTGGCCTCTCTTCTCCAATCTTCTGCCTGGTTTCACTTAGCAACTCAACACAACAGACCAGTGCCTGATTCCTCCCACTCTCCCCCACTTAGCACCCCCAGGAACACTATCTTGTGGCTTAAAAAGAAAAACCAACACACTCTGGCCACCCTCTGCTTTGTTCCAGCAACTTCCACAGTGATGAAGAAGCAGGCTCCATGAAAAGAGCGTGGGTGATGTTCCCCCAGTGTGCACGTTCGTCCCACCCCACCGAGCCAGCCTGGGGTGGCTGCACTCAGTATGCTGCCACGGTCGTTGATAATAATTGTTGCATTAATTGGTGCTGTCCGGACCAGACAGAACGTAAAAGATCCCACTGTGTCCAATAATTAATGTTTTTCCCTCACTGCAACGCCATTAATAAGGGGCTCTTCCAAGAAACGAGTAATTGGCTGGTTGGGTGTCATTAGGGTATTTATAGATAAGCTTTGGTCTGAAGACATAGAGGAAAGCTGATTATGTTTATTTAGACTCTATTATCTATCGCTAATGTGTTATCCTGCGTTCCGATCATCCCCATTCTCTGGGTCCTAATGATACAGGGCACACTCACAATGTGATTTCAGTGACCTGCAACATGGCTTGATCTTCGCTGCAAGGGACAGAGGCGGACAGAGGGGGCGGCTGTTCACAGGTTCCGCTTGCTCCCACTCATCTGCCGTGAACCTTCTCTTGCCGCTGAGAAATTTAGAGCAAGGCTCTTGGAAGTACTAGAAAGACAGTTTCTCCTAATTAAACCTCAGAGGAGTGGAAGTTTCTTGGGTCTGTGATTATCTGAAGGGTTTTTGAAAATGTAAATCTGGTTGGGGAAACATGGCTTTGAAAAATAGAGGGAGGAAGAGGTAGCCTGGTTTTGAGATGCTATCTCCACCGGTAGCAAGCAAAGAAGTCTCACGGCTGATAAAACCTGGCCGAAATATACATCTTAGCAGATAAGCGCATATGCTTCCAAGTGCACTCCCGCCCCCCGGGGACGTGAACAAGGTGGCCTCTGGGGCTGCCTTTTCTCCCGGAAGACTTTGATCCATTTGTCCTTTGCTAGAATTTTTAGAAAAGATTTCTTACGTTGTTTTTGAAAAGTAGATATGTGCAACCACGTGAATGTACTTGATGTCATTGGCCTGTACCGTTAAAAATGATTAAAATAGTGCAGCACAAATACTAAAATTGGAATGATACAGAGATTAGCATGGTCCCTGCATAAGGATGACACGCAAATTCGTGAAGCGTTCCGTATTTTTGAGTTTCTTTATGTGTACAGGGAAAGGATTGAATTTTTTCTCCTCAAAACTAGCTTTTTTCACAAATAAATTATCAGGTTAAACTTCCAAAAATGATTAATATAGTAAATTTTATTATATATATATATAGCTACAATAAAAAAATTACTAGGAGAATAAATAGGATAATATCATTTATTTTTTTTTAAGATTTTATTTATTTATTTGAGAGAGAGAGAGAATGAGAGACAGATAGCAAGAGAGGGAGGAGGGTCAGAGGGAGAAGCAGACCCCCCGCCGAGCAGGGAGCCTGATGTGGGACTCGATCCCGGGACTCCAGGATCATGACCTGAGCCGAAGGCAGTCGCTTAACCAACCAACTGAGCCACCCAGGCGCCCAGGATAATATCATTTATAAGCAGAATTTGAAAGCATAAGGAAGAACTGGGCTTTTAACATTGTAACTATAATGTATCTAACATTAATTTTGGAAATCAAATACTTCGAAATGGTCTCTTCTGCACGTGAAACTACCCTCACGTTAATATTCAAAAATCCTTACATCAACAACAAAAATTCAAGACGATTATTTTATCAGTTGACTGAGCTGGACTTTATGGGATAGGAGAGTGAACTCAACCTTTATTTATTTTTACCATGTCCTGTTAAACTTGTTCTGCGGACAGCTTGCTGTCACTCCTGGCTATAATCTCACATGGGTTCCATGGTTTTTTGTGACTCTTATAAAATAAAGACCCCAGACCTATCCAATAATAAAAAAATAAAGTGTACTTCACTGTGTCCGTGCTTGTACGCACTATACACATGTGACATGCTCTATACTTCATATTCACATGTCTCCAGGCATGGTGAGAGTCTAGAGACCTGAGTTCAAGTTCAGGTTTGCCCGTGTCACAGGGCGTGTAAGGGGTAAAAGGATGCACAATGTCGTGAAGCTCAGTTTCCGCACTGTGAGATGGGCATGCTGCAAATGCACACGAGGTCTTTGAAAGACGAAGGATGACGTCTATGGAGACGGGGGCAGAGAAGGGGCCCTGCGAATATCCATCTCTCCCCATCTGACCTTGTATACGCGAAAGCATCTGACCTGCACAATCCTCTACATCCTCGCCCATGCTGTCCTCTCTGAAGAACGCACTCAGGAACACTGACCTGCCTCTGGTCTTGAAATCAGCTCCCAGAGAGTTGACCTGTGCACGGATGCGTGATGTAACTTTGCAAATTAAGTGTGTAATGCTTTTAGAAAAACGATGTCCTTTCCTCCCCTGCTCCCCACCACTGGGACCGGGTAATTTGCGGGCACATCTGTTGCAGGTGTTGGGGAATACTCTTGGAGATATTCTTAGATCCTGGCCTGGGGTCTAAAGGTTGAGAAGCTGGCTCTTGGGACGGGAGTAACAGGAGTAACAGGAGTGAGGGGGAAGGCCTGGGAGCAGGACTGGGCCTGGGTGGGTGGCCAAGGTGGGTGGCTAGATCAGCCAGCAGGAAAGTCAGAAAGGACCAGGACAGCTCTCAGGGGTAGGAAAGGGAGGCAGGCGCCAAACCCAGGCACGTACATACACTGTGTTTACCAGATACCATTTACCACCTGGCCCAGACAAGTCACTTAACCCCTCCTGGCCAGAGCAATCTCACTTGTAAGGAGAGGTGCAGGCCTGCTAAGCTCCCAGACTGAGGTTGTTCTGGCTGCTAGCATTTTAATTTACAGATTGTCTGCTGGGCACCTGCATTGTACCACGTTCTGGGGGGAACGGGTGCAGGATCAAAGAGAAAAAGAGGAGGTGTAATCGGCACCCTTGCTTGCAAGAACCCATCACCCTTCTTACAATCTTGCCAGGACTCCTCAATTTTCTTAGCATAAAATCCAAACTTGGATTCAAGATCCACACAGAACTGTGGGATCCAGCCCTGGTGCGTCCATCAGACAATATCCCAACATGGCCAACAGCACTTGATAATGTTCCAAACAAAACACAGCGCAATCTTGCCTTAATTTATATGGTAGATCCATTCTTAGACAATGCAATGTATAACTGATCCCGTGCCAAAGTTATCTTCAGTTTATATGAATAGGAGAGTTAAGTCCAGGGTAAGATCATCAGAAATTGGCTTTCCACGCACATGAATATCCATTAGGACACCCCAAAGTCACACAGGACCCAGGACAGTCCATTGTCGTGTCAGACTCTTCCATGCACTGCTTGAAATCTTCTTGCATCCTTGATGCCTACTCACTGAATTGATGGCACGCCCCCCACAAAGATCCCAAACAAACTCAAGAGGGCGATATTGCTCCCTTGGGAATCACTGATCTAGCCCCTGCCTACCTCTCCAACGTTGGCTTTGTCCTACTCTCTCCTTGTCCACCACATTCCCGGCCACACAAGCTTTTGTCCATTCTTCCAACACATCAAAGGCCTTTGCACATGCTGTTCCCTCCCCCGGGAAGGCTCTTCCCTAGGTCCTCACAGAGTGGCGTTCTCAGCCTTTGTGTCTCAGCTCCCATAACATTTCCACAAGAGCAGATTTCCCAGCCGCCCTACCTACCGTAACACATGCATCCCAGGCCTGCCAGCCTCAGCCATATTACCCTGTTCGTGTCTCTCACACATCATGCCGGAATGATCTTTTTCTAGGTTGTCTATCTCATTAGACTGGGGGCAGCAAACCTTTCTGTAAAGGTCCAGAGAGCAAATATCTTGGGCTTGGCAGGCCACATGGTCTCTGTCTCAGCAACTCCATTCTGTCATTGTAGCCCAAAAGCACTCATAGGCCACATGGACTATGGAGATGCTGTGCACCAAATAAAACTTTATTTACAAAAACAGGTGGCAGTTGGGCTCAGTCCATGGGCAGCAGTTTGCCAGCCCCAACACTAGACTGTAAGTTCCTTATCTGTCCAGTTCCCTCTTGAATTCCCTGGGTCCAGCACAGTGTGGGGCCAATGGTAAGAGCTGAATGAGTGCATGTTGAAGAAATGTGTTTGTTGTCTGCCTAGAATGAGGAACCACCAGAAAACCCAAGAAAGACCTTCCGAATCTTAGCACCTAGGAAGGCATTTACATATTGGTCACGCACCCAGCACCCAGCACCCCTTACAGTCTTGATAAGGAAGGGCAGGAGAATTCAGGGAGGGCTTCCTGGAGGAAGTGACCCTGACCAGCAGCTGAAGGCAGGATGGTATTTGCACCATGGTAGTTGTGGCACTCACTTGTTCAATCATTAATTCATTCCCTCATTCGAGGGACTTGTGATGAGTGTCATATCAGGTCAGATAACACAAAGATGCCCATGAAGTGCTACTAAAGAAGGAGAAGACTTTGATCCTGTTGCCAGGGCAATCTAGAGATTCCAAGAACTCTGTGGCCCACTCACACTTCTGGGTACCTGATGCTAAGGAGATACCAAGGTCACATCTGACATGGCTCAGTAACGCCATAACTGGATTGTCATCCCACCAACCATCCAGAGTGTCTAACCCCACGGTGAAATCAGTGTGAAACTGTCCTCAGCATCCCCCCAAACGCTCACCCTCCAACCCCACCCAATCGCAGGGCCCCAGCCCGAGGCCCTCCCTCACTCTGATCGCGGCCTGCTCTTGGGCCCTCCATCACCCAGTGGCATAATCATATGCTCTTCCCAGGAAGGGGTGCCCTAATGGTGCGTCTTCAGACAGAAGTCTGGGGCGATTTTTAGCAGCAGTACCCCTGGGCCATCAGAACACCATGACACACCCACTAGGCAGTTCCAAGTAATTGGGAAGGAATATTTCAGCAGCAGGATGGGTACCTTGAGACCATGAGTGACGAGTTTTTGGTCTTTTAAGGGGTTATTCGAAACTCTTTTCCAAAAAAGGACAAAGGTTATCCTTACTCTTCCCCCTTGGTTTTCTTCCCTCCAAAGCCCAAGGCCCTGAACCTCCTACAACCTCATCACTGCTTTTCCTTCTCTCTTCGCCTTGGCTTCTCAGAAACTCAGAGCCAAACGTATAGCCCGTGACCTTCCAGGCCCTATCAGGGACGTGCTGCATAGTACATCTTCAGGTGAGCGGATTTTGCTGCCACATTTCCCTTTCCCTGGGATTTCTCATCTGCTCTTGAAATGGTAATAGACACACCTCTGTAGGGCAACTCAAGTCCTCTCAGAGGTGAGCCAGGTGTCTTTCTTTTGCATAAGAAAAAATTGCAGAATGTTCTCCCTATCTGCCCACCCCCTCCAAACCTGAACCCATTTTGTTAATATTAAGCTTAATTATTTTGAAGTGTAGTTTAATTTAAACCCAAGTTACTGTTAGCATTTCATAAGTAATAAAGTCATTTTCTACCTGCTAATGAGGGGTAAAAATAAACCTATTTCTCAACACAGTATTGATACCATGTCATAAAAACAAACAAGAGAAAACACTCCATATAGGAACTTGAGTACGTGATCTTCTTCTTGTCTTCATCTCCTCAGATCTGTGCCCTTGTGGTGACCCTGACTTCGAGCTGGGGGCCATGGCCCAGAAGCTACTAAGTGTCACAAGGGAAAAAATCCCCAAAGGGCTGCTTTTCATAGAGTGACCAAGGGCCAGGCTTTGGGATCGGAGAACCCCTCATGCATCCCTTTGTTTGTTGGCCCATTCAATAAACCAAGTACCTTTCGGGTCAGGCACTGTGCTGAGCAGGGGGGACCTGTGAACAAGATGAAGAAGCTTCGTGCCCCACCCCCAGCTACAGACCTAACCTCACAACACGGGGAGGCCACAATAAGCAAGGGAGCTACCAAATGAACAAGGTCATTCCAACCTGTGCTAATGTAACAACGAGCTGAGGGAGGGGGAGATGGACACATTAAGAAAGGCCCCTCAGAGGAGGTGATGTCTGAGCGAGCCACAGAAAGGGCAGGGGAAGCAAAAGTCAAGGAAAACGACAGAACAGGGAAGAATATGGACCTGGAAAACGCAGGAGTATAAAGGCCATCGAGGATGCCTGCCTCCACCTGAAGTTTCAGGGTAGAAAGGCAATTCTCAGGATGCCCGGGGAAACTGTTCAGAGTCCCCGCCTATAAACCTATGGGGACAACCCAATGTCACCCCCCTCACACGAGAGGGAGAAGAGGACAAAACACAGATCCTGACAGTGGGAGACCCAAAACAGAGAATAAAAAGTGGGGGTAAAAAATGAGCCAAGAACCCCGTTCTTCTAAAACAAACCAGTGGCCTTGTGCAAGGGGACACTGCTGGGACGTGGGACACCCGGGGGGCCGTCAGCCAGTCCCTTGGATTCCAAGGGTCTGGTCCCTTCCAGACTTTGCTGAAGACCCCAGGCCCCTGCCCCAGACCACGCCGGAGGCTCTGGGTCCTTCACTATGCCGTCTAGAGGACCATGCTGGGAATCGCCAATGATCTTTCATTAGCTGATGCACTAAAGCTCTTCTCTCTGCTTCTGTCTCGAGATAATGCCATCCAGGGCCTGCCTCGGAAGAGAGACGAACCCACTTGATAAACAGCAAGGGCTTCTCGCCCCATCCACGAGTGGGAGGCGCTTTCAAAGCCTTCAGAAAATAGTCACCGATGCCAGCAAGCCGGGGACACTCATTTGGGGTCTGCTGGTGACATCTGAACGCCAGGATCCCACAGTGACAAGCAGGGAAGGCACAAAACTCTACCTCGTCACCTTTTTAATGAGTAAAATCCTCTGGCTGCTGCCGGGGCCCTCAGAGACCTGCTATTAATGAGCGCTCAGAATAGACTGTGCCTGTTTTATCCATGTACGGAGGCCTGGGAGAGACACTTCAATTTCCATTTTACATCTGCTGCCATGTTCAAGTGGCTCCTTAAGGGCAGGAAAACACTTGGCAAATTCTGTCTTTAAAGAGACACGTTCAAAGAGAGCTTTCGCTCCCCACAGCCACATTCTATATGTGAATGCTTTTCAATTTGCAAAGCATATATTTAGATTATGTATATGGAAACCCGGTAGGCAGGCGACCTCAGCTGCACACACAGCTCCCCCTGCCCCTTGGGGCGGCAAGAAGAGGGCTTCCGGTCTGGTCCTCTGATTCGGTGCCTTCACTCACCGAGAGGGGGACAAGGACAGCCTCCGCGTTGTCCCTATTTATGAACCTTGGTCCTAGCCAGCAGCCCCTGCGGCTCCTAATGTGGTGAGCACCACTGTCCGCACAGGGTTGTGTGTGAGCGGAGATCTGGGAAGGGCGCTGGCCCCAGGGCGTGAGCCACGTGGGGCCCAGAAAGGAGGTGTGACTGACCTGAGCCCACAGGGGAGCTGGGGGGACGCGGCGAGACCCCGGCCTGGGAGGCTACGAGAGGGTGTTGAGTAGAGGAGAGAGGAGGAGGAGGTGAAGACAGGGAGGAACTCCGGACCACAGCGTACACCTGGACGTCTCAGCGATGGCCCCCTTGTCCCGGGAGCCACTGCCTACAAGGGGGGTGAGGGTGAAGTTGGGGAATGCACCCAGCGTCAGGGACCGGGGATGGTGTAAAGTACAACCTCGGGCTCTTGCATTTACCACCTGTCTTAGTTCAGCCACTATCGCAGAAATACCACAGTCTGGGGGCTTAAATAGCAGACATCCGGGGTGCCTGAGTGACCTAGTGGGCTAAGCGTCTGCCTTGGGCTAAGCTTCTGCCTTCGGCTCAGGTCATGATCTCAGGGTCCTGGGATCGAGCCTCGCGTCGGGCTCCCTGCTCAGCGGGAAGCCTGCTTCTCCCTCTCCCTCTGCTGCTCCCCCTGCTTGCTCTTTCTCTCTCTCTCTCTCTCTCTCTCAAATGAATAAATAAAGTTTTTTAAAAAAATAGCAGACATCTCTTTCTTTCAGTTCTGGAGGCTGAAGTCTGAGGTCCTGGTGCCAGTATGGTCAGTTTCAGGTGAAGGCTCTCCTCCTGGATCGTAGATGGCTGCCTTCTCACCATGTCCTCATATGGCAGGGAGAGAGAGCTCTGTGCCCTTTACCCACTTATGAGGGCACCAATCCCATCATGGGAGCTGCACCCTCATGGCCTCTTCCAAACCTAATTACCCCTGAAATGTCCACCTCCAAGCACCACCACACTGGGGATTAGGGCTGCAACATACAAATTTGGGCGGGAGGAGGGGGACACAAACATTCAGTCCATAGCACCACTGTGTGATCTTGGGCAAGTTGCTTACCCTCTCTGAGCCTTCACTTTTCATCTGTAAAATGGGATGAGCATCCCCCTGGCGGTGGGTCTGGGGATGCTGTGACCTGCACTTGGACAGTGCCTGGCACTCAGGCAGAGCGAGCATAGTGGTATCTGCATTTACTTCTACAGCCCCGTGATCATCAGAATCCTCCAGAGTGAGAAACCCATTCTCCAAGCAACCTCAAAAGACCCACAGGATAAATGCGTCGTGAAGAGAAGAAATCCAGAGAAATCCAACTTATCCATACTTTGAAAAGGGACGATGTGGGATGAAAGCCGCCGACAGCGTGAATTACTGTTGATTTCATCATTTTTGCCATCCCCAGAACAAACAGCCCCAGAAAGCACAGTGGTTGTGACCCTAAGCCTGTGGCATCCCAGGGCATTTCCAATTATCTCAAAGTGTGTTATAAAATGCTCACCAAAGATAACTTGAGTTTTCTCTCATTCAAAATGCCACCATTCTCCATCATCAGCACTTTGGCAAGTGGGAGAGGGGGCACAGCATCGTGCTGTGGCAGAGTGTGCCTGCCGCTTCCCTAGTACCCATCCTCCCTCACTTATGAGCATCTAGAGTCTGGAGGCGATGATGTGCCCACTTGCAGAATCTGCTTCCCAGCCTCTCTTACAGCCAGATGTGGCCACATGACAACATTCTGGCCATGGAAGAAAGAGAAACTCATAAAAGGAATTCTGGAAAGGTTCTCTGAAAGGGAGAAAAGACAACTAGAGAAAGACCCTTTTGCTTTACCCTCTTCTTGCTTCCTGCTGCCTGGAATGTGGACATGATGGCTGGAGCTGCAGCAGGCATTTCGAAACACTGAGGGCAGAAGCCAAATGTGGGGAATGGCAGAGCATGGGAGAGACAGAGCCTGGGCCCCACGGGATCATGAAGCTGCCACACCAGCCTACCCAGGACTTCTTGTACATCAGAGGGGAAACTAGGCATTTCAGCCTTTGTTATAGGAGTTTTCTGTTAGGTACAGCTGAACCTAATCCTAATGTATATACTTAGTTACTAGAGACTGGTGAGTGTGTGGAAGAGGAGGCCTGGGTCCCTGGCTACCGATCCATCCTAGGCAGGTGACACAGGTGGGAGGTGGAGAGGAAGGGGATGGAACATCATGTGCAGGATGAGGGTCCAACAGCACCTCCTGGCTAGTGCCTACTAAATTCAGCTAGTGCTGGACCCCAGGTGAGGGATCCATCTCTCCCTGTGTCACCTTCTGGAGCCCTCTAGCCTAAGCCAGAGTCTAAAAGGGGACAGGGTGCTCCCACAGGAAAACAGCCTAAGTCAAAATGAACTCTGGTTCAAGCCCTACCTCTGACTTAGCAGCGGTGCAACTTTGGTGAAGCCACTTCACCCCCGGGCCTCAGTTTCCTCCTCTGAAAAATGAGATTCACGGTAACACCCACCTCAAAGGGTTATGTAGAAAGTGTAAACACAGTACCTGGAATTCAGCCCTCAGAAATGATAGCCGTGATTATTATAGATGAGTTGTGAATTGACATTATTTTCAGAGAGAGGTTTTGGGGCAAGGCACATCCTCCCTGGAAAGGCAGGAGGGAGCAAGGCTCTGGCCCAATGGCAGTGGTCCATTCTTCCCAGGTAGGGTGAAATCGGCTCGGGTACCACAAACGTCACTCCCAACTGTCTGCGAGCTAGAAAGAAGACAGAACCGTGAAGGAGGAGACCCAGCTTCCGTCACTGGCTTCACCACTAACTAGCTGTGTGACTTCAGGTGAGTCACGGCCTCTTTCTGAGCCTCAGTTTCCCCACCCCCATGAAATGAGGATGCCAGCTCCCACGTCTGAGGCCCCTCCCAGCATCAAAGTGCAGCAATCCCATGATACAGAGAGACTGGAGAACCAGGATGGAAACAGCCAATCCACCGATTTTGCCCCCAGCGTCCTCAACCCTACCATCCATTCTCGGATATTCTTTCCAATTGTATTCCTGTCATTTTGAAGGCCTGATTCGGGAAGAAGCATTATTCCTGCAGACACTAAGGCTTGATCTGAGGAGAGGGGTAAGAAGAGATTTGAGAGAGTAGTTTGCCTCCCTTTATGCACACCTGATGAAAAAATTCAGATGTGCAAACCCAATAAATTGGAAGATTCTCAGTTTATGAAAAAGAATCATCTAGAAATGCAAACAATTTTGCTCATCTGAGTCTTGCTCATAGGCATCTGTGCATTGATGATGGGAAGGAAATCATGCTGAGTGTTAGCTACCTAGTTTGAGGCCTTAACCACATGGTTAACATATATCACTAACTCAGTCCTTTCCAGAAGAATCCCATCAGGCAAGCACTCCTGTCCTCATTTTGCTAGTAGGATAGAGGAACAGTAAAGTTATATGTTTTTTGCTTAAATTAAGGTCATGCTGACAATCAAAGATTGAGCTGGGATACTAATCTTGAGCTAATCTAGACTGTTATCATCACACCATCACATCCGAAAGAGAAACGGCACAGATGGGATGATGTCCAGCAACAGAACAGAATTTCATCCTAAAATCAGCTGGCAGTGGCTGTCTGTGTGACCTCGAGGCCGTCCCAGAATCTCTCTTTGCTGGTGTTTTCTCATATACAGGTGGGCACTGGAGAGATCTGAGCCCCACTCTGCAGGATCTCCAAGTCGCCAGGATGCCCCGCCCCACTCCATCGTCAATATACACCGAGGCTGCCAAGCCGGAGAGCACACAGCCGTGGAACAATGCCCTGCTTGGGAACCACCGATGGGATGGACAGATGGCTGGCGACCTTGACTTCACATGTCTTCTCTTCCCTGCCCACCCCTGACCAACTTCAGAACCCTGCGGGTCCCTCCTCAGTTTCCAAACCCAAGCAGATCTGCTTACAAACCGGAACGTGTAACACGGAATATTTGGGATAACTGGGGGTCGCTCCAAATGTCCACCCAAGTGCCATTCTAGAGACTCTGTTTACCCAGCAGTGTCGTTAGGAGGTGGGGAACACTGGCTTGCATTCCCATTTACCTGCATCAGCCATGTGGTGCCAACGGATGTAACTGCCCCATGGCATCCGCTGAGACTTTTGCAATATAGAGACGGTGTTGCCGTAAAGAATTTAATAGGCCAGCAACTGACACTCGAACTCTTTTGGATTCACCAATGAATCTAATGCCCAGGTGTTGCCAAAAGCATTTATTGTCTCATAATTTGATTTACTTTTTTTCCAGGCTGCTCCCAGTGCCTGCAAGTAGGGGCAAAATGGCTGATGTCTCCAGATGCCACGGAGGCTAATAAAGCTTGCTGTGCTCCCAGCATGCTCTCTGCTGTCAGAAACCGGCAATTAACTTAATAGGGTTCTTGAAATGGAGTCGATCCGGGAAATGTGGCATGTGTTGACACTCTCCCGCTGATCCAAGCAGCCTCCCACCATTGATTTGCAGGGTCTGTTTGCTATTTGAATTATTTAGGAGCTTGTTATGTGAATTAAAAAGCAGCACTTTGCAGCATTAAGTCTAATATTTTATGATCTTCAATTGATTAGGTGGGCTTTCAGGATTACATGGAAAGGTTAAGATAAAACACGCCTCAGACAGGCAGCTCTCACCAGCCTGCTTCGCTCTTCAAAAACCTAGAGGAAAACCCAAAAGGAGCCTGCCTCCCTTTTCCCTCCCAAATGAGTCCTCGGGAACCCGTGTTTGGACCATCAAAGAGCTTTTTCACCCCGAGGATACCAGGTGCCCTGGCTTCTCAGGACCAAAGGAGGCTGGTCCCCCATTCCTCCACCTTTCATTTATGTCTTTCTTGGCACAAAGACGCCACCGATGATGTGATGCCCAGAGGGACTGCATCCCAAGCCTGGGCCTGCAAAAGGAAAGCCCTGCTGTGGGTTCCCAGCCACTCGATTGGACGTGGATGGGCACTGCTGCCACAGCTGCCTGTGGCCAAGGGTGTGTCCAACACGCCTCCCTCGACCATGAGTGCCAATTCATGCTTTCTTTGCCCTACCAGCTCTCGCCACCCTCTCCCCTGGCCTATGACCACAGTTTTCCACTGGGCTTCTCCCAGCACCTCCCTTGCAATCCACCCTATATTCTGCAGCCAAAGCTACTTCCGGCGATGAAACTCCCCTGTTCAGAAACATTCAGTAGCTCCCCATTGCCATTTGTTAAGTATATATACTCAGCAACCTGAGCCCAGACTCTCTTTCTAGCCTTGTCGTCCATTGCCCCCATATCAATCAACCAGACTGAGCTACTTATTATTCTTTAAAAACACTTGTTTGCTTTCTCAACTCTCAGGCTTTGCTCATGGCATTCACTTGGTGCATTACGCCTCCCTTCCTCACCTGCTGAAACTCTACTAGTCCTTGATAACGACAAGAGTAAATAAGTACATAACATAGAGCTTCCTATATTCCAAGCACTTTAAAGATTATTTAATACTTATAATCCTGTAAGGTTGGTACCTTTATTATTTCCATTTTAGAGATGGCAAAATTGAGGTTCAGGGAAGTTAGCTAATTTCCCCAAAGTCATTCAGTGAGCTGGGGTTTAAATCCAGGTAGACAAAGCTCATCTCAATCCCACTGCCTTGGTAAAGCCATCCCTGCCTTTACCTAGGTGTCCTTTTTCCTCCGAGCAGACTTCTTCAGGCCGCAGGTACAGGTACGCGGCTCTCTTCTCTGCCAGGATGCTGATGCCCAGGCACAGTCCGGGCCTCTCTTGTATCACTGCAGGGCTTAGGACCCAAGTTTGCACACAGTAGGTGCTGACTCAAGCAGGCTGGCAACCTGACCGCAGGGTGGCTCCGCACCCCACAGTCACAGCCCCGGAAGAGTATTTACCTGGTCCCTCTTGCGCTTTCCAAGAGATGGAAGAAGGCATTGCCAGGTGCCAAGCGAGTGACAGTGCAAGCTCTAAAGAGGGACTTGAATTTCAATCCAGGCACCACCTCTTTTAACCATGCAACCTTGGGGAAAAGAGTAAATTAGCCTCACTGAGCTAGGTGTTCTCACCTCTAAACGGAAATAAATAGTCCACACGCCGTAAGGAAATTATCAAAATTAAATGCAATAATGCATCAAAAGCACTTAGGATACATGGTCCCTAGCACATATTAGGGGCTTAGAAAAAGTCTGTAGTCATTACCATTGGATTGACCCCAGTAGAGTCTCTAAACCACCTCCAGCAGCTCTGGGCCCTGGGCCCTGGGCCCTGCCTCTCTATACCTCCAGTTCCTCACCTGGAACATAGGCTATTTCAAACTCACCTGATAGGATTAGGGGGAAGGATTTAATGAAATAACAGATGGATCTGGAACAGAACAAACATTCAATACATGAGTAATAATATCTTATTTTTAATTAATATAACCTTCAGCCAAGCTGAGAATATTTACTTTTCTAGAACACCATAAAGATGGTCCTTGACCCCCGGAATCAACAACCTTGTGCAAAACACATGATGTCTGCCTCATTCCAACTCTGCAGCAGGCTGCGAGGAGAAAGGGGATAGAAGCCACCCAGCCCCTGCCTCCAGGGGGCACTTATTGGAACAGGGGAGGCTGGACAGAAAGAGCTGATCTCTCCCAGGGCAGGAGGAGGGGAGGGCTGCATGCCTGGGGGCCCTGAGCAAAGTCCCAGGGACTCAGCTGGGAGGAGCTGCTGCCTGGTCCTGTGACCTGTGACCCATCAGATCTGTTGGATGTGCCACGAGGATGACAGCAAGCACTTTGGCAGCTGCAGCATGGCAGAGAGCGTCTGTGTGATTAGCGAGGCCTTCATAGGAGACCTTGTCCCTGGGAGGCTAGGCTGTCACTAAAATCCCTTAAGTAAGGTGTCGCCTTCGGAACCTCTCTGCTGCAGGGAGGCCCTGAAACCAGAAAGACGTTCCCAGGACCATTTAACTGCCACGTTCTGCTGGATCTTATTCTTTAAGGCAGTCGAGGTCTTCACCTTGGGCCATGTGGATGAGCTTAAGAGGGCTGGGACCCAGGAAGTCTCTCAAATATGTACAAAATCTTATGTGAAGGTATGCAGCTGTTTATACTAGGTAGAGGTTCTATAAGATTCTGTATATGTCAGGAGAGACTAACTGCTCGGGGCAGTAACAACCCCTAAGTCTCAATGGCTTAACGCAGCGTGTCACAGTCCAAGCAGGCTGATAAAGCATAGTGGTGAAGAGCAGGGGCTGGCAGGGGCTCCACCATCTCCACCACGTGGCCTCCGAGGTCACCGTGAACACTGACATCCTGTTGGCAGATGGAGGAGAAAATGAGCATGAGTGATCTTACAAGAAACTTTAGGGGCCAGGCCTGGAAACAGCATACGTTACTCCTGCTCACATTCCATTGGCCAGAACTCGGTCACATGGGTCCCCTGACTGCAAAGGATGCTGGGAAATGTAGTCTTCCTAGGTACCCAGGAGGGAAGGAAAACTGGTTTTCCAGAATGTATCTCAGAGCCTTTCAAAAAGGACTTGTATGGGGGGGAAGAAAGGCAGAGTATAAAGAAGACTAATAAATACCATTTGCTTTATGTACATTATTCATTTAATCCTAACTATTAGTAGCAGATTTTTTTATTTTATATCCATTTACTAGATAAGGAAACTGAAGCTCAGAAGAGTAAGTCACTTGCAAAGGATCACACGGTAATGAATGGTGAAACCCAGAATATACCTCACGCTCCTCTCTTGTCAACATGCAGTTTTAAAGGCACTCCATTCTATGACTTCTGTGTATTACATATTTTGAGTGGGAAAGCAAACGTGAATGGAGAAGATAATTTTGAGCTTGTATTTTAGGATCAGCTAACATTTATGGACTGCTTACTCTGTGCCAGACACCATTTAAAATGCTTTTCCATGTATTGCATAATTAACTCCTCCCACTGATAAGATCATCCAGCTATTATCTCAGCTTTATGGATGAGAAAATGGAGCCACAGAGAAGTGACACAATTTTCCCAAAGCCCCACAGCTAGTAAGTGGGGGAACGGGGACTCCATCCCTGGCAGTTACTCCAGTCCCATAGGTATGCACTGCCCCCACCAACCCGTGCGTGCACCCATTCAGGGTGCAGTTGCTCTAGGCCACCCCATGAGATCAAGGCAAATAGACTGTGTATCCTTCATCCTCGAGCCCCCACCATGCAGCCCGGTCCTGCCCCTCTCCCTCCAAAACCATAGCCTGACAGTGGGAATCCTCCCAAGGACATGTCAACACACCAGCAGAGTCCCCAGCCACCTGTTGTCTGGGAGCACCATGACAGAGCCCATCAGCCCATGTAGGGTCGCTGCTGTAACCCCACGGGTGGCTACCCTCCCCTTCCCAACCCCATTCAATCCACTTGATGGTTTCATGAAGGTAGATCTTTTACTATCTCCAACCACTGCGTCATTTAAGCCAAAATAAATTTAGTTAATGGGGCCAGAAGCAGGTCTGGGGTGAACATGGAGGGGAACGAAGGCAACAACATCTCTCCTCACACCACCCTGGCCCTCTGAGGGGTTGTTTCCCCAGGGAGAGGTCCTGGGGATGGCAGAACGTGTCCTCACTTTGCGCCTTGTACAAGGCCAAGGTGTCGACCTCAAGCTCTTGCACAAAAGCAGCAGGCTGGTGGGTGGGTGTGTGGAGGGGATACAGAATCAGCCCGGAGGCACTCAACAGAGGCCTTGTGTGGTGACGGACCCCCAAGACTGAGGAGGGCTGAAGGATGTAAAACACCAAGGCTGAAGGGGGGGAACCTTCAGACAAATGTAGAGCTAAAGCCAAACGTTCAGAAGCAGAAGGGATGAGGGCAGCCCCCCTCCTCCATGCCGGCTCCACGCTGGGCCGTGTGGAGCTGTGGCAAAGACACCAGGACTGGAGTCAGCCGGACTTGCTTCAAGGCCGGCTCCTCCATTCATTAGCCCATTGTTTTGCCTCTCAGTCTCTCGGCCTGTAAAATGGGTATAATGTCCGTCCCACCTCACAGGGCTGTTGGAAGGCCTGGGGACTTGAGCACATGAAGCACCAAGCACAGGGTCTGGCATGAGGCCAAATCCAAGTGTTGGCCCGGAGGGCCTTTGAACACAGTCCTCTTAGAAACAAACAAACAACAAGTAACAGACTTAATCGTCTAGTCAGCTGTATCACCAAACAAGACACCTCATTATAGTCATTTGTTTTGCAGTTAAAATAATCACCTCTTCATTTGTCCTGGGCCGTGCAGCAGGATCGATGAGGTAGGCCAGTCACTTGTCCCCCGGCCCACTGTGCCCAGCAGGGACCAGTAACCACAGAACCAAATGCTTCTGAGGTCAGCAGTTCGCCCTTTACTGCACGCGTCCCCGGACACGATCTTCATTAATGCACGCGGAGGCCCTGGGAGGCAGGTGGAGCCGACCTCATGACCCCTCCTACAGACAGGGAAATGGAGGCTCCCCAAGGCTTTCAGTTAGCAAGTAGCAGCTCCAGGGCTCTAAGTCTGGTCCTCTGGCTCCAAACGCAGGGTGTTTTTTGGCAACACCGAAGGGGCTCAGCACGCTCTCGGCTGCCTGAGGACTGACAGGCGGGCGCCAGGGTTAAGAGCATGGGCCCTGGAGCGAGGCTCTGTGGGTCCCCATCCCAGCTGTGCCATTTACTGTCCCTGAGACCTTGGGCAAGCTGCGGGACCTCTCAGTGTCTTATCTATAAGATGGAGCTGATGTCACTTCCTCCCACTTAGAGTGCTGAGATATGTGTAAAGCCATGAAAACGGGGCCTGGTGTAGACAGTAAGAGCCATTAGGCATCACAACTGATACCCTTCGTGGGGAACCACACCCGCTCACCTACTTTCTCTGTTTGCTTCTGATGCTCCGTGCCCCTGGATGGCCGAGGCTGTCTTATCCATCCTGGAGACGAAGACAGAGGGTGAGTGTGGGGTGGTGGTTAGGAGTGCAGACTCTGGTTCTAAGTCCAGATCCCGTCACTCCCTGGCTGTGTAACCCTGGTGAACTCGGTGTGTGTGCGCTCTGAGCCCATTTCCTTCTGCAGAAAAGGGGATAATAATAGAATCTGGTTCATAGAGCTATAACTCAGTAAGTGATAGAATACACACAAAGCACCTAGAACAGTTCCTGGCCCGAGGAAAGGGCTAAACAAGTATGAGCTATTATTGTATCGATGTTCCCGGCACCCGTCACTGTGCTCAGTCCAAAGGAGCTAAGCAACCGGTTTTGGATGCATGAATGAGTTGAGTGTTTGTGCTTCTTGGTCTCTGGATAGCCAGAGGTCCTCAAATTCTTTCCCAAAGATATGACCCTGGGATGGGAGTTGGCCACCAAGGATGGTGACCGTGTCCGAGATACTCATTATTTATAATGACCTCACCAAGTAAATAAATAGTGTGAGATGGGGAGCCAGGCCAGACCTTCCAGAAATACTCTGTCCCTGGCTCCAGCTTGGGTACGGAGACACAGTGACCCTAGCCAGTTGACTCATCTCCCCAACATAAGCTGAGCTGCTGAGGCAGCCCCACCCAGCCTCTCTTGGCCCTCACTGGCTCCTTCCCATGGTCTGGGAAGCCCGGCAGGAGCCAGTCTACTAGAAGCAGCTGGTTCTGGGGAGGAGGAAAAGCAGGTGTGAATCTGTGATTAATGCCAAAGAGGGACCATCAAAGGAGCAGAAAAGTTCTGGCTGGGTTGATGGAGGACAGAAGGGCAGTGCCCAGTGATGTAGTCACTGCGGGGGTTTGGGGGGTGACACTGAAGGGCAGGTAGCCTGAGATGAGGATAGGCATTGCTGCTCTGTGGGGTGGAGGTCTGTAGAGTTCCTGGGCAAGTAGGGAAGAAATCAGGACTGGGAAGAAAATCCAGAAGGCCCCTCCATCAGGAACTCCCAGGATCAGGTAGCCATGGGGAGAGCTCAAAATAGACTGGCTCCAACCTCAGGGTCAAAACTAGTCAGTGTAGAAAGATGGTGACCCTGAGAAACGTCTCTAAATGACACCCTTCTTGAAAACCTCGATCTCTTTCAGAAAATTGTCTTTTTAATTAAAAAAAATAGAACTTCCATGCTGACAATTTCACTTATTGAACAAGAGAACGAGGCACTTAGGTATGATGTGGTTCAACCACTCTGATGTACAGGTCAGAAGATGTGACTCCATCCATCCATCTACAGTTTTTCCTGAGCACCTACTACAGAGCAGACGCTGATCAAGGTGCTGGGACCTGCAGAGAACAAGACCAATGAAGTCTCTGCCTCACAGAACTTAGAATCTGGGGAGGAGACAGACAATAAACACAAAGCAAATAGAGAAAAACATTCAGATCAGGATTAGATATTAGGAAGAAAACAAAAAGCTTTATAATAGCCAGGGGTGGGATGGGAGAGCCAGAGGGTCTTGAAGATCTTTCCGAGGTGACAGCTAAGCTGAAGCCTAAAACAGAAGCCAGGACAAGAACAAGGGAAGAGCTCTGCCTAGCAAGGGCAAGAGGCCCTGGGACAGGGACGCATTTAGGGAGGTCCAAGAAAAGAGACCGTGCAGGTGGCTGAGAGGGAGTGAGACCCGCTAACACGTGTAGACACGATACTTTGCATCCGGCACCATCCTGGCCCTGACCGGCAGTTCATTACGTGCCCAGAAGGACCCTTGAGGGAGGGCTCCATTATCAACTCCATTTAGGTGGCTGAGACTGAGGCCAGAGAGGTTAAGTAACTGCCCAGAGTGACCCACTGAGGACAGGGCGGGCAGGACTCCGCCTCTGACACCTCTGACAAATCCAGAATTCACTGGAGCAGACCCCAGGCAAGAGCGAGAGGACACAGCCCCTGTGGGCCTCCGCCGGGAGTTCGGGTCTTGTTCAAGTACAAGGGGAAGTGACCAGTTCCCACAATATGTTAGTGGTCAGTTCAATGACTACTGGCGCCCAGCCCCATCCCAAAGCCCCCGCCTGCGCCCCAGGCTGCCTGCGCTCGGGACACCCGCCAAGTGCCCTCTTCAAGCGAACCCCACCAGCGCCCCCGCCCACCTCCCTCACATCTTCCCGGCGCGTCTCCCCCACCCCCGCCGGGGCTCCCCCACGGTCTCCCTTCCGACCCGAGCGCCCCGGGTTTGGGGGCGAGAACTGGCGCTCTGCGCGCTGAGCGGCTCTGCTCCCGGGCCCCTCGGACCGCAGGCGCTCCCGGGGATGCGCGGAGCCCAGCCCTCCAGCGCCGCGCCCACTCGGGGCTCGCACATCCGCCTCCCCGCACCCTCGCTCGGCCACGCCGCCTCCTCCGGGAGCCCTCGGGGCGCCTCTCCGGGAGGCCGGCACGGCCAGGCCACCGGGAAGCCTTTCCGCCCTCAACTCTGCCGAGCACGTCCCGCTCCGTAGGCCGGCCCCGGGGGCCCACCCGGCCCAGGGTACCCACGCGGGGGCGGGGGGGGGGGGCGCCCCGGCCCGTAGCGCGCAGACGTGCGGGCACCTCGGGGGCGGGGGGGGTGGCCCGGGGCGGCCCCGGGCTCCGTGACCCCAGCGCCGCCGCCGAGACGCCGCACGTTGCATCCCCGAACCTCCGCAACCGGAGGATTGCCAGCCTCGTGGCGGCGCGGCCTGATTGGCAGGTCCCCCCTTGGCAGGGGTGGGGACCGGGGAGGGCTATTGTGCACAATTGCTGTTTTTACTCCTGCCATCATTAATTCAACTACTGACAGAGAAAGGAGGGTCCGCCGCGGCTTTGTGTCACGCACTCACTGTAATTTACTTGAAAAGAATTAAATCACAATTACCTGCCATTCGTTTTGCATAAAACGAGCTGTAAGGAGCTTGCCATCGCTGAGCGCTTGGAAGGTCAACAGCCCCATTGTTGCCATATTAGAACAATATTTCTCAATTCGAAACTTAAAAGATTCGAATTAGCAGCTTTGTTTGACTACGGTGGCCCACGGATAGGCAAGGCTGACACCCCACCTCGGACTCCAGACGTTACAGTTAACAAGCATAATTTTCATTCGAGTCTAGACCGATCTTTTAAAATCGTTGCTTTTGTTGAACAAATGTCCCTCCCAAATGTTGGAAAGGAAAACGTAACCTTTTATCTGTTACGTAGCCCGGTTGATAAATTATCTAAATGCCATGAAAATTCCTCTTGCTGGAGCTAAAATCAGAGCAAACTGTAATTAACTCACTTGAGATTTGTTTAAATGTCCAGAGAAATCACACTGTTCTCAAATAAAGTTACTTCTGTTCTCATTTCTCCCCTTTCAGATATGGTCATCAGGTAAACATGACTGATTAGCTTTTAAACCGTTTTTCAAGTGTATTTAAAATATTCAATGCTGCAAAATTACATCACCGTGAACCTGTGTGTTCAGCAAATTTGAAGCCAGGCTGGGTTTTAACAACTTCTGTAAAAGTAAACTGCTGCTTTGAGTGAGCTGTAGTTTCCATTAACATTAATAGTTTTTCAGTGACAAAATGTAACTGTTCAATCAAGCTTGAATATTAAAAGGAACCCAGTTACTAATTGTAAGAACTCTGGAACCATCAGGAAAAACAGCAAATACAAAAATACAATTGGTAACAGGGACAGTTGTGTGCAGGGAGAGTAACATATTACAGCAAAATTCTGCATTTGAAAATAAAGAGAAGTGACAGAAAATAAGGTTTAAATTAGAAAAGATGAAAGACCAGAAAGGCAGAATTCTAAAAATCTGAGTGATAAAAAAAAAAAAAAAACAAGCTGAAATGCAGATTTAGTGCAGAGAATAATTAAAATGTGAAATAAGAAAACTTACAACCTAGAAAAGCAAGTCAGAAAAGGAGTAAAAACACATTTGCTACTGTTAACACTGGATTTTTCTAATTTTAAAAATGCAATTTTGTGATTAAAATGTTATTAGTATTTTAAGAGGTTTTTTTTAGAGTGAAAACTGCTAGTTGATTTTTTTTTAAACGGGTGGCCTTTTCCTTTAAAGAAAACATATTTTATTGTCTGTTCCCTTTTATTTTTTTAATGAATGTGAAAATTAAAATGTTTGCTTTGATTTTTAGTGACTTAAAAATTTTTAAAGTAATTTTTCCTTTTGTGTGTGTGTGAAAGAGAGAGAAAAGAACCGTTTGGCTTCAGCAGAAAACAAATTACAAGTGGATCAAACCAAGGACTCAACTCTATTTTCATGACTGGGTTTTTGAAGAATAATCCATAGAGATGGGGGAGGAAGGGATTCATCAGGCAAATGAAACAAAGTCCCTGATCTATATTACTATTCTGATATCACCTCCTGGAATATCGGCAACATTTTAAGTTCCAGCCTAAGCCATGAATTCCTTCAGAACAAATCAAATGTCTTGAAAGAATATTTCTGTTTGAAAAGGAATTAAGCTCTCCTGAAAGAATTTTAAAGGTTGTGATATTCACAGTCTGATAAAGCAGCACCTTTAATGAAATTCTAATTAGCAATTTCATGCACTTTGCTATTAGTCATATCAGATTAGTGCACATTTTCACAGCCTTCCTTTAATTAAGTGCACTTATTCCAAGTTTCAAACACTTTCCTTATAAGATGAAAACTGTGCTGAAATGTTATTTAGTAAACAGAGGAAGTGTGAAAGTGTAGGTGTGTGCGTGTACAGGGGCAGACATTTTTAACTGTCTACAAATTTTTTTTACATCTATAGAGTTGATGAACTCAGGTTTTTCTTCCTTTTTTCTTGTATTCTCAATGTTTCCTTGAGATTTCTAAGGGACCTATTCAAATCCTTAGTCCAAGTGCACATCATGTGTATTTTTGCTTAAAACATATATCCTGGATGTGTATATATGTGGAAGGATTTTTTGCTTGAAACATCTTTTCTGTATGTATGCGTGTGTGTATGTAGTATGTAGGTATAGTATATATATGTATATACATATATATGGGGGGGAGAGAGAGAGAGAATCCGAGAGAGAGGGAGTGAGAGAGGAAACTACACAACATACAGTATTTCATTTTTTAAATCTCTGAAAAGCAGTGAAAAAGCATTGCCCGTATAACATTCCCCCACCCCTGTCACCTTTTGCGGGCACCTCTTGTCCTTTGAAAACAGCAATATGATTTCATTCGACCTTCTAAATTTCATTCTGAAGCTCCAGCAAGGAGCAGGCAGCTAGCTTCGTGAGCCGGATCCTCGGAGCACAGGATATCTTCCTTCATGTCAGACCCCACTTCTCCACTGTGAGAGCTCAGCAGTCAAGCCAGTCTTTTCCAGGCAGAGCAGGACCTAGTCTGGGGGCTCAAACCCTACAAACCCCTGAGTCCCCCGATCATCCCTCCCTCCTAGCCTGCTGGAGGGTTGCTCCAATTCAGGAAGATTGTATTATCTGGGAATCAACGTGATCTTATCTGTAGCCTTTTGTCAAGTGGAAATTTTTGTTGCCTGTTTTGCTCAGAGGTTGAAACTTGTAACATATTAACTAATTGCTTGCATCTCTAACACATGTTCTCTTGTTGGTGTCATTCATTTATACTGTAACATTTTTGACATTTTTAGATTGTCCCTTGGGACTCCTGGGCCTCTTAGCGGTTCCCTCTATGAAGAGTGTTTGCCTAATGATTACTGACTGACATCTCAATAACGAGCAACGTAGGAGTTGGGTGCATCTATTGAAGAGTTCGGGGATGTGTGTGTGTGTGTGTGTGTGTGTGTGTGTGTGTGTGTTTTAATTCATGGTCCACTTTGTCAAGTCATGTGTGAGCCATAATTTAAGCTAATAATTACCAGACATGAATTCAATGAAACATTGGTGTCTACACTTAAAAAAAAAATAGTCCTGAATTTTAATGCATTCAGAAAACGTTTGCCTAGGGCCAGGCTGGGTCCAACACGCATATGGAAGCACTTTAAAAGTGATAAATGATTTGGAATCTACCCTGTCTACTGGTGTGCTTCTCAGGAAAGAAAATTAGAGCTAACAGGTGTTAGATAGGGAATGCTGGGGCATTTTAATAGAATTGTCAAAATGTTGGTACCAGATGTTGACATTAATGCACACAACTCGGAACGTAATGCCGGGCCGCCATTTAAATGATTATTTGTTTAAATTTCAAGTCGCCAGCAGGAAATCCTTACTTTGTTCAGCACCTTTCTCTACACACCATCCCCCTGCTCTTTCCCCTACGATTTGCATCAAAGTGAGTGGCTGCTCAGCTCACATATGCAGGCTTTAAATAAGCCATGCCTGTCAAATTTCATTTTTTCTTTTCAGATCATACTCATCACATCCCCATCCTCGCCAGCCTTGAAGTCTGCCTCAATGTATTCGTTTATGAGAAAAAATGATTTAAATACTGCCAGTTACAGGCTAATTAATCTTTGAACTCCTCGGCAACTTCAAATGTATATAGCAAGTAATCTGCATGAACTTGTAATTACTATGTATTTATACAATCTTTTCCATGTAATCACCAAGTCGTTACATGGTTATGTGAGCCTTGTAAATCATGGTGATAGCAGAAAACGAATCTTGCCCATGCCACTGCGAAAAACTCATGCAGGAGCCGCCGGTACCCACCGCAGTCCATTAATCGAAGGATCCAGAAAGACTCTCTGCTTTAAAGGACACTAGAACGCTCGCCTGCAATAGACTCCCAACTTAAAGAAATATCAGGGGATTGAGAAACTGGTGAGGTGGGCAGAGAGCAGCCTTTTCATCCAGCTTTTGTACAACGACTATGATTGGTTTGGGCCATTTATTCCTGCAGGAGTTGAAAGGCAATTAGAAAAAAAAAATGTCTGGGCAAAATCCACCATTGGTGTGCAAGCAGCATTCTGCTGTGACTTGGGGAAGGTCCTGAAATAAATTCCAATGTGAGTTTCCAGAGCAAACCCTGAGGCGGACTTGGGTTGTCATCTTTTTTGAACCCAATTAAAGTGGAAGTAAAACCTCCAGCTTTTCCAGACCTGGGCTTCTTGTCCCAACTCTTCAAAAGTCACCCCCTTCATAAACAAACTCTGTGTGTGTGTGTGTGTGTGTGTGTGTGTGTGTGTATACACATATCTATTTGCATGTCTGTGTGCCTGTGTGTGAACTAATGTAATATCTTCAAAAGCCACATTGGACCATGTGGGTGCTATTGTTCGAAAGCAGCCACCCATATGGGAAGGCCCTTCTCTCCTCCTTGGGAGGTCCCCTCCTCTCTCTTCAACTGGACAGCTAAGGTCAGGTTTTCCTTGGCACAAGAAAGGGTGAGGCAGGATACAGAACCATGGCCTTTCTAGGAGCCCCGAGGGGCCCCTCAGAATCGAGCAAGGGGAACCAAGAGGCTAAATCTATGCTGGATTCTGAATTTCTGCAGTCATGAGCTTCCCTCTTTTCTCAGCCCTACTTAGGAATAAGGAGGGAGAAAGTAAGCAACAAGCACCTGCCGCTCAGCAGACCCTCGCCTGGACCCTTGCCTGGAGCTCCCAACACAGCGCCAGATGACAGTCCCAACCCACTCAGGCCTGATGGCTGTGTGGCTCAGTGTCCTCAAAGCCCTTTCTCTTCAGAGGCTCACCCATCCAGAACCGCGCTGTCCAATATGGTAACCGCTAGTCACGAGTGGCCATATAAGTAATTAATTAAAAGGAAAGATCCGGGTTCTTGTTGCACTAGCCACATGTCAAGTGTTCCAAATGTGGCTGGTGGCTACCATCCTGGATAGTGCAGATATAGAATATGTTCAAGATCTTCAGTCTAGAACTCTACATAATTCTCTGTTCTCTGTCCTGATAGTTCCCTGCCCAGAGACAGTGGCATTTAACAGGGTCAAAGCACAGAACCAGAGAGGTTTCCCTGAGCCCATCAAGAGGCTGCCTTGCCTCCTCAGTAAGACCCCTCCTCATTGCACAGGGCCTTTTGTGCAGGGCCAAGGTCAGGCCTGGGGCCCAGTGTGTCACCCAGAGCTCAGTGGGCACTGGCTCTGAGGAACAGAAGCCCCACAGAGCCCTGGGATGTACCTGAGGCCACGGAAGCCTTCAGTGGCCAGTGGCCAGCTCTGCTAGCTAAATTGGTGTTTGCATCCTGGCGAGGTCAGCCTTTGCCGGTACAAACCCGGGATGCCACTTCTGGGGTAAGAGATTCCAGGCTCATTAGCTAGGAAGAAATTCTAATTATTCATTATCTTTCAACATAGGTGCTGTTATTGGCCGCTTGACTGCTATTATATGCTACTTGTGATTATGGCTGTTTTTCCAGAGCTACCACGTGCCAGGCCCATTGCATCTGGACTCCTCACCACAACCCTATGAGGCAAACTGTGATCCCATCTTACAGATGGGAAAACTAAGGCCAAGACGTACTCACTGACCCCGCCAAAGCCACAGGGCTCATGAACAGTGGGTCAGGATCCTAAACCTCACCCCATTCACCATTCCCCCCCACATTAGCCTATTCTTCAGCTTCCTATGAGCTGCCTCTGCTCCCCACAGGCAGCCAGGAAGCTAAGTGGAATGCCTAGCTTCCCAAATCCTCAGCAGGGCTCGTTGTCAGCATGTGATTCCTTATCTGCTTCACTCCCCTGACAGCTGCTGATGGAGCAGCCCTCACCACCTGCAGCGGTTCACAAACTGGCCCCAATTTTCCACCTTTTCCCATATCCATTCCTCCTTTGCAATGGGATTTTGCAGCACCTTTCCTCAAGAGCTGGGCTGTATTTTGCAAAGTGTGTTTCTGAATCTAAGTTGGTCTTGTGACTTGCTTTCTCCAGTAAAACGTGGCAGGAGCAACTAAGAACGTACCGCCGCTGAGAGCAGGCCTGGAGACATTGCATCCTTTCGAATCCTGCCACCACCACCTAAATGAGCCCCAGCTAGCCTGCTGGATAATGAGAGATAAATGGCCCAATTGTCCTCACTGCCCAGCTAATAGCCAGCCAACATCCAGAAGCAAAGCCAGCTCATTGACCTGCAGCTCCCCACAGACGCGTGAGCATGCGTACTTAGGAAAGAAGAACAGCCCAGCTGAGCCCAACCAAATTTGTTGGCCCATAGAATCATAAATAAATGCTGGCTAAGTCACTCTATTTGGGAATAGCTGGTTTCCCAGCAGGCACTAACTATAACATACCCTCTAAACTGGACGGTTTTTCTTATGATTGGTGATCTACTCATGTTGTGCCCTCCACTTCTTTGATGGCCTGGTTATCTTGTAGGGCTATGTAAGGACTTCTCCTAGAGATCCCGAAACCCATCAACCTGGCCAATTTCACCTGTGCTCCTCCTGCCCCGCCCCCCCCAGCTGAGTATCAGGAAATCTCTTTGTTCGCTAAGCAACTGACAAATGAGAATTTAATCTCACTGGACATGAGACTCATTCCCACTTTTGGTTCTGACTTTGGACCAAACCACAAAACCTCCCACATATCCACCAAGACGCTTGCCTCTATTTTCTTTCCTTTCATGGCCAGGAATCCAGAGGCATGTTCCGGTCCCTCCCAGATCCATCAGCAGCCAGCAGGGCTGAATGAGACTCACCCAGCTTATTTTCCATTTTCCCATTGGATCCATGGATTCCGGGCCTTCCCAAACCCGGAGTGGAACTCACATTGGGAACCCTGTAGGGCCTCGTGTCGGGAGCAGTGCTGCAGAGCCCCCAGCACATTCCATGCCGCTGGAAGTGAGATTCTGGAAGCTGGGTCATGGCCAAGCTGGGCCGTTCCAGCAATCTCCACAGAGCTTCTGTGGTCAGTGCTTTGGGTTTTATGGGTTTTCCTCTATAGAGGTGAGTTCCTGAGATCCCTGCACACTTTACACTCTGCATTCATTCAATATGTAGGTCTTTGTCCTACTGTGTGCAAGCAAGACTGGGAGGGATGAAGCAGGGAAGGAAAAGAGGCCTACACTTGGAAAGAGCACCCTAGTGGGCAGGCATAAAAATGACACACAATGTGGAAAGGCAGAAGCGATGTCCCCCAGAGAATAAAAAATGAATAGCTGGTATTTACAGGCACTCAGGACTTGCCAAGTCCTCTTCCAATTAGTCTAACAGGAATTAATTCACTTAATCCTCACAAATACCTTATTATGAGGGCACCATTACCTTGTCCCATTTTATAGATGGGAAAACTGAGGCATAGAGAGATTAAATAATACAACGCTCCCTTCCCACGTTCCTGACAATATCCATGAGGATTCAACGTATGGAAGGTGACTAATAGACTGATGTGTTATAAATGGAGCTCCATTTCAAGGGTATAGAACATAGAAAATATCTAGCTTATATTGTCCATCTGATTGTTTAAACATTAAAAATTATTAATACATAAAAATGATTAAAACCCTAAAATATTAATTAAAATACAGACAAAGGCATCTCTAACATAATTTCTTACGCCAAATCCTTGACCTCTGGCTGATCTGAAGTGGTGTTTGTAAAGCAAAAAGAGCCAGTTTTAATCTGGGCCAGAAGCATTTGTCGCGAAGGAAGCATCGCTACAGAGCCGGAGAGACCAGCTCAGCTCCGAACGTGCTCCTGAGCTGAGAGGTTCTGCGTCTGGTGAGCCAAGCAGAGCCCGGGAGCTGGCGAAGGGCTTCTTCCCTGTAGCTGGGTGTCCTTGGGCTAATCACTTAACCTCTCTGAGTCTCCTCAGTTCCTCAGTTTAGCATGGATAACTACTTTCCAGGACTCTTGGGCTTTTTGTAAGAATCAATTAGAATGTTGGATCAATATATTGTCCATCAGTTGTGTGAACTGTCAAGCACTTTTTCTCCAAGTCAGGCTTCTCAAAGTATGGTCCATGGACCCGAGGCATCAGCATCACCAGCGAACTAGTTAGAATGCAAATTCTCAGGCCCTAACCTTCCGGAATCGGAATCTCTGAAGGCAGGGCCCATAAATCTCCTCCGGCAATCCTTAGCCTGGTAAAGTTTGAGAACTACCACCTTAAGTAATGCCGATTCTGTAGGAGAGCCCCAGGTGACCACCAAGGTCCCAGGAGAATTATGGAGCGTGGCCTTTCGAACTCACAGGTGTCTCAAACTGTATGCTAAATTGTATGCTCCCTAAAAATGGCTCCTATGGGCCCAGCAGCCTTCCTGAGAGATGGAGATCACATTATCTCAGGTGGGCAGGCTTTCTCTAGGAGCTGTCTTTAGGACAACTAGAAACAACTGGAATTCGAGACCACGGTCATAGGCCCCAAGACCTGAGTGGCTCAGAGGATCCTGCCTGTCGGGGCTGTTTCTATGTCAACAATCACATCGCCGTCTATATGCTACACGTCACTCACTGGCTCTTGCTTCCACAAAGCCCAGCTGTGGCCTCGAAATTCTCCTAGCCCAGTGCTCCATGCTTCTCCTACTTACTTGCCGGACCTGACTCAGTCCTTCCCCCTTCACCCGAGACGTGAGCAAACTGAGGCCCACACCACAACTCCCCCATGGCATCCAGAGTGTGGACACAGCCCACACTGCCTCACAGAGCTCATTCTTCTTGGCCCTCTGAGCCACCTGAGATTGAATCTCCTCGTACCACTGGGCCTGCTGAGAAGGAAAAAGGGGAGAAACATCACAACGTTGGGGGAAGCAAGCCTGAGCGGTCCGGGGGAAGTAGCCTCAGCTGTAACCTAACCAGGTAGAGATCGCCCATTTCTCAGATGAGCAAATGGAGGTGTGGTGAGATTAACTGGCTTGCCAGGGTGGCTAAGAGGAACCTAACCTGAATTTCCGGACACTACCTGGTCCTTGGATATTTGATTTGAAGCTTAGTTTGCCTTTGACCTAAGGGATCCCACTTGCTGCTGGCCTGAAATTCTCACACTGGGGATTTGTTCCAGTGGATCTGGAGAACAATTTGGTCTTCTGGAGTCTTATCTGTGCCCGATCTGCAAATTGGTGGCAGCGAGCTGAGAATAAGGCCATCCCACCGGTTTGACCATACTGCTGTGGCTGTCCTTTATTATTTACTCAAAATTGTACTTTTCATTGATTTGCTTTTTTTACATAATCACTTTAATACATCCATTTTAAAAGAACCCTTCACATTAGTATCGGAAATGGAAAACCAAGTTCACTCACTGTAACTCATTAAAGCAAATATATAACCTTGAAAATATAAAAATGTTCCTCAGTGCAATACCTCCCGTCAGCTCACACACCACCAGCATGACACATGGGGAAAAGCCCACACACAGGGAAGCGTGAGGCTGGGAGAGGGGAAGGGAAAGAAATTCCCATTTCTGTGCTGAGGCTGCATGTGTCTTTTGGAGGAGTCCCAGGGAGTGGAGGGAGGGGTGGACGTGGCCTTGGCTAAGCCACTTCTACTGCAAGCTTCAATCTCCTCAGCTCTAAAATGAGGCTAAGCATGATCCTTCTTTCCCCCCAGGATGCTTGGAAAGTTGATTAATTGGGATTGTGGCTGTTTGTGAGCTTTATAAGTAGTGACACAGCATAAAATTGAATGTTCGAGATTTTTTATCATTTTATTTTATTTCTTCATGGTAAGTGGACTCGTTAATTCCCATTCTTATTTTCCCCATCCCCTCACCCAACCCCCTCTAGTAACCATCAGTTTGTTCTCTATAGTTAAGAGTCTGTTTCTTGGTTTGTGTCTCTTTTTTTCCCCTGTTGCTAGTTTGTTTTCTTTCTTAAATTCCACATATGAGTGAAATCATGTGGTATTTGTCTTCCTCTGACTGACTTATTTCACTTAGAATGTTCAAGATTCTTGTTCTCAACTCTCCCCATAGTGTGGAGATGCTGGTCCTGAGCAGATGAAGGCTGCACAAGGGAGGCTGCTTTTGGAGGAAACTTTGTAACATTTGTCATGGCAACATGTAAACATAAAACAGAAACAGAGAAAATGCAAATAAGGGTAGACCATCAAGACCAGGGATAGCAAAAGAGGAGTATGCAGGTCATATGGGATCACATAGTTGCCCTAATTTGGCTTCAGATTTAACACTGAGCCTCCTGGTGGCAAAAGGGAAAAGCGGAACATGGTTATGAAGGAGGAAAGCAAAGAAGCATTTTTCGCTTCTTGGGGAATACAGAGCTCTTCCTAGTCTTGACTTAGTTTTTCACACAGGGTTTGATACAGAGACACTAGATGACAGGAAAAATAGTCCTATCCCAGGGCGCTACATCCTGCCTCAGCAGCACCTTGCAGATCTCAGCGCCATTTCTGAATCTGACAACGCATCCTGCCTGCTTTCGGGTTCTGTTTCATTTTGTGACTATCTCCACACTGTGCACCCTGGGAAGAGTGCCAAACTGTGAGCCTGAGAACCCCAGGTCCAGTCCTGGTTTGTGGGACCCCACATAAGATAGCTAACTCTAGCTAGCCCAAACTTCTCCATCTGGTGGTGCGGCACTGAAAATCATTTTAGTTGGATAGTGATGGCATCGGGAATGCTCACAAGGCAAAAGTGAATGGGGAAAGGGCAGGAGGCACTCTTGTAGCTATGGCACGATTTCCCCTGTAGTGCGGATGTATAAAAGGGCCAAAGGCAGAGTGCTTAGGAACATAGGACAGGTGGTAGAGGCAGCCAGTCTGTCTAGGTTCGCATCGTACCTCTCACTGCCACTGTCTGTGTGACCTCGGGCAGGTCAAAACCTTTGCGCCTCTGTTTTCTCATCTGTGATGAAGATAATAGCAGTCCCTACCTGCTACAGTTGTTTTGAGGAATAAATAAATTTATAGGCACCAAGCACGTACAATAGCACCTGACACACTGAGCATTCAGTTCGTGTGCGTACGTGTGTATGTGTGTGTACTGGCTTGTGAGTCTGTGTATGGCCATGGAGAAGCATCCCCAAGGAAAAAATCTAAAATGGTAAATATCATCTGATGGTGATTTTGTTTTTCTTCTATATGCTTTTCTTTACTTTTCAAATGATTTTCTTTATTTTACTTTTCTACTCAGGGTGTAGGGATGTTTTACGTTTGACTTTCATCACCTGCAAAATCAGGATCACAAGCTTTGTTCAGCATACCTCCCAGGGACACTGCGAGGTTTCAAGGAGACACTGTATGCATGGGGTTTCTAAACTGTGAAGGCCTGTACCGTCGGGGGGAGGGTTACCTGGATAAGATGACTGGAGCCTTGACCCTCCAGCTCTTTGAGCAGGGTTCCCTCCCCATGGGTGAGTCGTGTGGCTGTGTCTCCCTCACACTCTGGCCCAGGATCTGGGCTGGGGGCTACCTCCCTCACTCAGGTGAGTCCTCTCTGAACCCCTCCCTGAAAGGTCCCTTGAGCAGCAAAAACATGGGTCCCCCTGTAGCCATGAAAGTTTCGCTATCCCCTCAGATTTAACAGCTGGTTAGTCCTTTATCATCCCCTTCCTGGTGGAAAGAATATCTTTCCTGCACCCTCCCACCCACATGCACCCCCACTCCTATTGCAATCCAGCCTCTGAATGTTTTCCATTAAATTCAGTGATTCTTTAAAAAAAAAAAAAAATGTGCAGGGTCGCCTTCCTTGGGCATTTATCCCACCATTCGGGGAATATCTGGAGCCAGACTTCTCCAGCTTCCTGATCCAAATTCATATCTAGAAATGAAATTTTAAAATAACCAATAAGCCTTTCTGGGCTTTTCCACATTTTTTTGAGTCCCCCCCCCCCCCTTAAAGCAAATTTGGCATCTTAAGCGAGATACCACCGTATATTTATGGGAGTTTAATAACTTCTTCCATTAATAACATAGACAAACTAATTTACCCAAACGTGTCTGTTTTAAACTCTGGGAACAAAGGGTGGGAGGATGAAAATCAATCTTTCCTTTGTACTTGAGCCACTGACCCGTTAAAGCTTTGAAGATCATTTCTTTAAGAAATTGTGAGGAGTTATTTAACTACAAACAGCAGCTACCTTCCCATTCCAGCTGCGTAATCAAGCATAATAAATTAGAACTTAAAAAAAGTTGACTTCATTTTTTTTTTTTTTTTTTTTTTTTTGGATAACCGAAAATCCCTCATAGCACTTTGACAGATCAGCTTTGTGGCAGACGCCCGCGAACGCGCCTTGCACTGGGGGCTGGTTAGGCCAAGCCGAAGCTGTCTGGAGACATCCCTGATCGGAGGCTGTGGGGAGAAACCCAGGCTGTACCTTTGAAGCCGGGCTCCGACAAGCTCCTGCGGCGGCAGGAGGAGCGGGTGCCGAGGTACCGGGCACCCTGAGCCGGCCCGCGGTTTCCGGCCTCCGCCCCAGCACCCACTGGGCCGAGGGCCGCGCGGGGAGCAGGAGCGGCTGAGGCTGGCCCCTGGGAGCGGCGCAGAACCCCCTCCTGAATCTGGGCAGCATTCCTCCATGCAGACCGTTCTGATCCACTCTGATAAAAATCAGCCTCTGTGGGTCTTGAAAGAGTCAAAGGCCCTTCTTAATCAAATGATCAACTGTTCATTTTGAAAGCTTGACTGGTTCAATTAAGATCACAGGCAGGAGACAGGCCGGTCATATTACCCTCCTTCCCAGCTGGTCTGGCCAGTCGCCGTCCCCAAGACCTACCTTTGACCAGCCTACTCCTGTGCCTGCCTGGAATGCTCCACCACCAGCCCGCCACGAAATCTGGCCACCCTTCCAGGCCCTCTTTGGTGCCCACCTCCTCCCAGAAGCCTGCCCTGGCCCTACCAGCTGGTGGTGAGCTTTCTCCTCTCCCCCCCGCCCCCCAAAACCTCGCAGCGGTCTTGTGTGTCCCTTCACTCAGGGTTTTACTGACATCTGCCTTCAGCAGCTCTTGGCCTACTGACTGTCAGCTCCCTGAGGAGCCTCCGGCCCGTAGGAACAGGACCTCTGTGAGCACGTCCTGATCCTTGACTGAAGATGGCCCTTTCTAACCCTCCCCCCCACCCACCAGGTTTGCAAACAGGCAGCCCTTGATGACAAAGAGTTGGCTTCCAAAAGTTTACTTGTGAATCAGTTGTTTGGAATTTAGAACGTAGGCTTTCATTTTTTCAGAGTAACAATGTTCATAAATGAGGTGATAATGTTCTGGAGGGGCCAGGCCCCAGGCTAGCCCACAAAGTCCTATTTTGTCTAGAACCTAACCACAGTGCTATTCAACAGACAGACGCCAGGGAACGGCGTTAATCCACTGTGAGCTAAATAACTTTTCCTGGGCTAGCCTCGGAACTTGACCCCAGTATCCACTAAAGGGAAATGCTTTGGTGAGAAGTACACTCACCTCCCCACACTTCCCCCCATCCCACGCCCTGCCACGGAGGCTGGCAGGGTACAGAAAGGGGCAAGGCTAGGAATCCCCTCTCCCTCAGCCTTCAGACGTGTTCTCTCCCAAAGGCATTATTTTAATCCAGAGATATATTAGAGACCCCCATAGGCTCCGGTGTTACCTTAACTGGCTCTCTGATCTTCCCCCCCTTCCGTCCCTGGCATGGGGCCACGGCCAACAGAGCCTCCCTGCACGCTCCCAGCCTCAGAGTGCAAGGTCAGATGATGCCAGGACCTCCTGGGCTCTGACCCTGCCCTGCTGTCTCCTTGGAGCCACTAGCCACCCTGAATTTTTATTTTTTGAAACGGCAACCCCTCACGGATAGAGCATTTTCGATCCTCCCACGAGTTAATCTGCCCTTGAATTGCTCCTTCCTGTAGGATTTGTGCACTTAACAGACAATAATCACATATACGTCTCTTCTGATCAAGGGACCACGATATTACGTTCCTGTCCGCTGTTTTTTCTAGAAATGTCTCCACCTCAAATTTCAAACCCACCCTCTATTCAGTTCATGCGACCCCAGAACACCTTCTAAACTAACATATTAACCCTAGGGAGGATGAGTGGGGAAGGAAAGTCGAAAGAGGCCTGTGTCATAGGACTGACACGAAACGAAGGGCAGAAGCCTAAAAAGGGGAGCTTTCCGAGCTGCCTTACCTTGTCGCTACATCACTTTGCAGACGCTGTGTTAGAACCCATTTAAAGCATTCAAGCATATAATCAAATTTCAGTAATGAGTTATTAATTAAGCAGGGGCAACCAATTCTCTGCTAACTGCCTCATAAACAATCGACAGGAGATTTGTGAATTTTGACTTCCTGACACTATTAAACAAATCAATATTAGGTTTCAGACACAGCAATTCAGACAGTTTTCTCTGTTATTTGGCAGCCATCTGCCTGGAATACTAATGAAAGAATTAAGAGCTGGAGATTTTGCATGTGTTCCATCAAAAAGATCCTTATCTGTGGGGAATTGGGGCCTGATTTGCATGGAAGAAGTCTTTGCTTTTGTAGGTACAATTTTTCTCAATATGTCACTCATTAGTATTTATAAAAGCACTGGGCAGTGGAACGTCCACCAGGCTTCATAGCAACCAGCCAGAGCCCTACAGGAGATAGCTAGGAACAAAGCAATTCATTTATTTATATATTTTGCAGACTGGTTAATTTATAGCTAGCCTAACCCATGGAAAACTTGGGTCTACGATTCCAGCCAAGCTTCTTACTCAGCTTTTATTTTTTAAAAAAGAGCTGTGTGTTCCAGTGTGGCAACAGTTCACTAAATGAGAAAGAAAGAGTTTTGCAAAATCGGGGCAACCTCTAAGTGGCAAAATGTTGTCATCTACGACATTCACCCTTGACCTTCTCTCTCTCTTTCTCTTTCTTTTATTTACTTCCCTTCAGAACATATTCCCTTGATAAGCAGTGCTGTGAAAAATACCTTGCGGAGACAATGACAGAGACTTAACTCCGTTTATCTAAGGAAGAAATATAGTGCGAGCAGGAGCAGTGGTAGGGATCTTGGTCCTTCCTCCACGCCCCCCAGGCCCAGAGTGGGGGATCGGCTCAAGGGGCCACTCCAGTGGGCAATCCATTCTCTCTGTGGCCTCCTGGATTAGTAGGGCAGAAAGGTGCCAATTAGGAGTCAATGTGAAGGTTTACGGATTGGGACTAACACAGTGACAAGGACCCTTTCCAGACATGCAGAGGTGGAAGGTCTCCTACTTATCATATATTTATTTAAATTCCTTGAAGCTAAAACAAAACAAAACAAAACCCAACTGTGAGTGTTTGTGTGCATATATACACATACATATGTCAAGATGATTTGATATTCCAAGATCCAATTCACATAGTACATTTCAAAAGTGTAGCAACTGGTTGTGTTAGATCTCTCAACTTACAGAAATAGGTAAGAGGAAGACAAGAAGAGGGACCTGCCATGAGCTGGGTGTTTATTATGCGTTGGGCCCATTCCCATACGTTGTCTCACTTAATTCTTACCGCACAGTAAAGTAAGTCATATAGACATTCTGTCCTTGTCCACGGTCACCCAGGATGTGGCATATTGGGATCTGGGGCTGGTTGACAGCATACCCCATTCTCTCTCTCTGCCCTGGCTTGTCGTGAGATGTCTCACACTATTTCTTTGTCATGCAGAATCCCTCTTCATCTTGTCCAAGTATCATATTTTGGTTTTTCACTGAAAACCAGCAATTAGAACAATATGAAAGATTAACTATACATATGGTTTGCTGTTTGGGGATATGGAAATCTCCATCACTCTTTTGTGGAATTATAACTTGGGTTTTTATTTTATTTTTTTATAACTTGGGGGTTTTTAAATTTTAAAATATCCATGTCATATTTGCAATCAACATCTCCTAGTGCACCAGTACTATTAGTTTGAAATTACTACAGATTGTCAAAATCATTTATATAAAAAAATCAAGAGAAAATTCAGAAACTATCTCTGTTCCCCATCAATCTTATTCTTTTCCTTGATAAGGCCACCTGGAGACATATTATGTATTTAAAATGATATTCGTCCAGAGAGCTGGCCCCATGACAATGAACAACTTGAACACTAAAGTTGACATTTACAACACCCTATTCTTGGATGATACTATGTCAGCCTTTGAATATTATTTCTGGACAACAGAATCAGCTCTAGTTAGTTTAAGCAGAAAGGGACTTATTCAGGAGGATTAAGTAGTCCACAGAACCTCCAGGAGGGCTAGAGAACCAAACTTGGATACTACAAGAGATACTGTAGCCAAGGTACCGCTTTGCTAGAAGAAAAACCACCATACCATAGGACTGCTATGCTGTCAAACCCGCTGATCAGAACCTACCATATGAAACAATGAACTCCATACACTCCACCATAGCCAGCTCCAAACCCAGATGCCTACCCTGCACTCAACAGCACATCTGATCTTTCTGGGCACGGCCATCAACTTCTGTTGCTCTCTTCACTTCCAGGATCTGGGTGGCACATCCACTTGGCAGAATTTAGATGTTATGCAGATTCCTAGCTGCAAGGGAATCTGGGAAATGGAGTTTTGTTTTTAGCTCTACAGCATCTATAATACAAAGATAAGCTAGAAGGGAGTTGCAATGAATAATAAGTGAGCTAATCTACAAAATCGGTTCTGGTTTTCCTTCTGTAAAAATGAACCCATAGACCGTAAGGCTCACAATATACCTATGGTGTTTGGGTGCTGAGATAGTACAACACATCTATAATCTAATTTAATTTTCACAAAACTCCCCTCCACTAGGTATCTTATCTGCAGATCTTATCTGCTATAGAGAAAACTGACGCTTAGAGGTGTTAAGAAATTTTCTTGACCTCGTACAGAGAGTGAATGGTGCAGCTGAGCTTATTCTAGTCCAGCAAAAGAGCTACTACAGTGAAAATATCACAGAAGCTCAGCCGCTGATGAGCCCAGTGACCTTCAGTGAGTTTTTATTTGACTTCCCTAAGCCTCAGGTTACTCATCTGAAGAATGGAAATAATTACTACTTTCCTCGGGGGAGTGGCAAGGATCAAATAAGATCATGTAGGTGCATCCTCTACCTTCAGATCCAGAATAGAATGTGTCTAAAATAAGTGTTAAATAAATAAATGAATGAAAAAAAATTTTTTAAGGAAAACTGTTCTAACTTTTCACTCCCCCTGACAACCACCCTTTTTTTGCTGAGTAGAATATGATTTGCTTGATAATCTGCCTACTGCAGGAAGGTCTCATGACCAATAGCTCAATGTTCAGATAGGATTACGTGCCCAGGGAGAGGGAACCTTTTCTAGTAGCAGAGGCTTGCTTTAAAACCAGGAGGGCCGTTAACACTCAGGCTTAATTAAACTGATTTCTTGATGAATCCAGTGTGACAGGGACCAATGCTATTAACTGCTAACATGCGAGCAGTCCCAGGCTTTCCTGGGGAGAGGGAGAAAGGGGCATTTTAAGTCCTGTCGTTGAGGTTATTCAGTGGATCTCCCTTAATGTTTCTGTGATGATGTAAGTCAAATTTGGAATTCCTTTTTAATTAGTTTTGGCTGATGGATTGTGCTCCTTTAAATATGATCCTATAAAGACTGGGTCACATAGGGACGGACTTCTATTTGGGTTACACTAATTGTTAAAAACGTGGCCAATAAGGCCACGGTGGTTGCCTTATTTAAAGGTTTAAAACTTATGGGTTTGGTGCCCTCAGAAGGCAGAGCATAGGCAAAAATCTTGCAAGAAATCTCTGCCTTTAATTGTTAGCAAAACATTGCATACAGATGGAATACAAAATATGCCTCAAACGCACATATACGACAACTATTCTTCTTTTTATTGGAAAAATTTTAATTATACAAGTAATGCACCTAATTCTTGTTGCAAAAGGTTCAGAATTAAAGACCCCTTAACCATTCGTTTCATTTAAAAACAATAAAATAGGGGCACCTGGGTGGCCCAGTTGTTAGGCGTCTGCCTTCGGCTCAGGTCGTGGTCCCAGGGTCCTGGAATCGAGCCCCGCGTCGGGCTCTCTGCTCAGCGGGGGGCCTGCTTCTCCCTCTCTCACTCTCCCTGCTTGTGTTCCCTCTCTCACTGTCTCTCTCTGTCAAATAAATGAATAAAATCTTTAAAAATATAAAAAGAAAAAGAATAAAATAACACTGTGTACCTACTTGTCCCAGACACTGTTCTGAGTACTTTACATGTATTAACTTATACTCTCCTTCAGACAACCCTGGAGATTGCTGCTTGTATTACCAGCATTTTACAAATAAGAAAGCCAAAGCACAGGGAAGTTAAGAACCTGCCAGAGGTTACACAGCTATCCTGTGGTAAAACTGAGATCTCAACCCAGGCTGTGTTTTTTCTTAACCACCGCAGCATGCCGATTTCAATCCCGTTGACCTCCCCAGAGAAAGATACTAGTGTCACTTCACTGTGGTGCCTCCCAGATACTTTCCTTCATGTTGACAAACATAGGCAAACCTATAAAAATATTTTTTAAATTGTGTGTGTTCTATGTTAACAGAGGGATTCTCAAAGTGTGGTCCTTCCCAATGGATCGGCATCACCTGAAAACTCATTCAAGTGCAAATTCCCAGACCCCCCCCCTAGAGTGCGCCTGAATCAGAAACTCCAAGGATGGGGCCAGAAATGAGTGTCTTAGCAAGTCGTCCAGGAGATTCTAGGTCACACTGAAGTTTGAGAACCACTGCATTCAGTATGCAATGGGTATTCCAAGAGGTAGACACCCAAACAGGGCTAAGTGTGTACGATTTTCAGTAAGGGAGATCCCTGGATGAAAGGATATAGGGCAGGCATGATGTAGGAGGGGAATAGAGTGGAATTAGGAGGAATTCTGGGAAGACCATCAGACCACAGTGCAAGTCTGACCCCAAGGACGGAAAGGAGAGAAGGGTAGGTGGAAGCAGGCTAGACTGCCGCGGGGGAGTCCCTGAGTACAGTTGGCCAATGAAGGAGTCTCATCTCTCCCAGGACCAGGTTTGCTTTAGTATCCTTCCCACACCTGGTCATTGCAGGGGAGCACCCCATGGGGAGCATGACCTGGATTCAAACAGAGGGATGGATTTGAACGTGCAACCACTCGGCTCCTCCGTCAATGACACCACTTGGATATATGTTAGACATTCCCATGACCACCATATAATATCACGGGGAGCGTTAGCATTCTGCAGCATGCTTGTTTGTTCGACTCACAGTATGTCTTGAGATCTTCCCCCCTCAGTACATACTGATCTGCTAACTCCATTTAATAGCTGCATGGTATTCCATTGTATAAATATTCCATTTTTTTGTGCCATCATCCCTCCATTGATAGACATTTAACTTACATCTGATGTTTCGCTATTCCATACAGTGCTTCAATGTTCATCTCATCTTGTTTGCTAGAGGAGTCACCAAGAAGTAGAGTTGCTAAAACCTAGTGTGTGTGTGCGTGTGTGCGTGTGTGTGTACCTACATTACATTTTAACATCCCCCTCCAAACTAGCTGCATCGATTTCTACTCCCATGAACAGAAAATAGATAACAGTAACCATTTTCCCACACCCCAGACAACACTAGATAGCATCAAACTTTTAATTTTGCCTATCTGATGAGCAAAATGATTCTCATTGTCATTTTAATTTGCATTTCCCTGATTACTAGTGAGATTGATCATCTTTTCATATATGTATTGGCCATTGGTATTTTCTCTGTGAATTGTCTATTTTATCTGCATCATTATTAATTTACATAGGTGTGATAAATAAAATACAGAAATATTTCCAAATATTATTAAATCGGTAGTATCATAATTTTTGATCATTTTGTTTTTTCAATTAACAGATACTAAAAATATTTTGCATTTTTTATGTTAAATGGGTCCTTGTATGCAAAAGGGTTTAGAACTAGTGCATTTTGTGGACTCTGGGCTCCAGGGAGCCCATTACCTGCTGCAGAAGGTGGAGGGTGCTGAGCCCCGGGTGCCTGGGAGCACCAGGTCCGCTGGTACTAAGCTTTCACAGACCCCGCAAATGTCAGCCCTGCACAGAATGGGTCCCAGATGCCCAGCCAGCCCAAAAATTGCCTGGAAGGGTCTCTCCACGTGATGTGGCAGGAAAGCTTTCCCACCCACCACATTTCCAGTCCAGTGTCCTGCTATAAAGCCAGGTGACAATGACTTGAACACTAGCTCTGCTCTTTACTCTCTGTGTAAGCTCAGGCTAATCGTGAAATCTCTCTGAGCCTCAACTTTCTCATCCATAACACACAGAGAAACATGCCCTTCATAAAGTGGTGGAGAGAATCCAAGTGCAAGAGCAGGCTCCACCCCAGAGAGGAGCACATTAGACACCCAATGAACGGTTGTTATCACGACTATAGGATACATTACTATTGCCAATCACCATAAAAAAGAGAAAGGGGTCAAAACACCATCCAGGCTACTTTGCATTAGAGAGAAGGAGTCTCCAGTCCTAACCTTACCCAAGAACCCTGCAGCCTGGCTCTTCCCACAATGCGCTTCTGCAGCCTCTTCTGCAGCAAACCCCCAAAGCAAAGCCTGGGACTCCCGCTTGGTGGAGTTGCCCCCTCCCGCCTCCGCCCCAGAAGCCTGTCACTCTCCCGGCACCCTGGCCAGGCGCAATTTGGCACTGACTTCTTTGTCTCTTGCTGTCTGCCTTAATCTTGTGATGCCAATTAACTTTAATGAAAGTTACATGGGAAAATTGCGGGGTGTAGACGCACAAATATGTCTTTAGCAGGGAAACAAGGACAGCCTTAGAACGGTGGTGATTTCCAGGTGGAAAGAAATGTGGAGCTTTCTGTCTCCTCCGGGTAAAAGAGTATTTGCGAAACCCAAGGAAAATAACTCTTGAAGCCGAGGTTTGAACTGCGCCAAGTTTGTGACACAGAGGAAGCCGCTCCCAGAAAGGAAGTTCTGATTAAGACTGACAGCTTTGCTGCCACTCCCGGGGCGGACTGGAAGGCATTTCTCTTGGACAGGTAAGCGGGCTCCACCCACCCACCACATGAGCCCAAGCGGGTCTGGGGACACACCTGACTGCAGGTGATGGATTTCCCCCACTTTTATTTAATTACCCTAATTCCTCACATCTGTAGAGACTTTCAGAGTTTACAGCACACCCATTAACTTGCTTTGGCCTCATAACCACCCCTTAGTGTAAGAATTGTTTGGGACCCCATTTTGTGCATGGGCAAAAACAAGACTCAGAAAGGTGAGGTGATTTGCCCTGTGACGAAACTCCCAGAACACAGGTATCCCCCTACAGCATGCAGCCTTCCCCATGAACGCGCGTGTCCGGCTGGCTTTCTCCCTCACGCTCCTGAAAACTTACTTCCTCATTGTGTCAAGCAGTACTTCCCGGGGACATGAGAACAAATTCACGTTCCCTGATGTTCATCACAATGGCTTCCTGCAAATCCCTATATCCTCATATCTGAAGGACATCTCTAGGCTGTCTATACCTCTTCAAAGACTCCACCTTGAGATGTCCCTGAGGCAAGGGTCTCATCCTACAAGGGCTTTTGCTTTCTAGGCCGTGTACTCCCTGAGTCTTATCCAGCATTTGTGGCTGGACCCTTTTATTTTTTCCATACCACCCTGTCCCACCAAAGGACCAAGAAAACGGGCATCCCTATTACATTATTATAACATTCATTTTAAAAGAATTCCTTTGAAATTATTAAATAATAGCTCCCATTTCTCAAGGGCAGACTGTATGTCAGGCTCTGTGCTTTGCAAGTTATTCACATTACCTGTTTTAGTCCTCAGCACAGACATCTGACATAGCTATTTGTGGGAAGACAGCTAGGTATCCCCCTCTCCTCCTTCCATAGAAAGAGAATTGTAGCTGAACCTGTGGTTGTCCAGCAAAAGACTACATTTACCAGGCTCCTTTGCAGCTAATCTGGCCATGTGACTACTTTTAGAGCAGTAGGATGTCACTGCAAGTTATTTGTGCAATTTTTGTGTCATATTTTTTTCACTCCGAAAGCAAGCCCCTTACTTTTCTCTCTCTCGTTCTCATCTCTGCATATTGGTTTTGACCACATGGATGAGAACAAAGGCCCAGGGGAAGCAGAGCAACAAGACAGAAGGGGTTTAGGTCCTAGAATGACCACGTGAACAGAACTGCCTGCCAACCTTGGTCATTCACCCAGGACTGACACATGGGAGGAAAGTAACCCTATCTTTTTTTGAGCCACTGTATTTTGACATTTCTTTGTTTTATTACAACAGCTTCAACTTTAATGCAGTGTGATTATGTTTGTTTTACAGACAAGGGACCTTCGGCTCCTAAAGATTAAGTGCCTTGCCCAAGTTCACACAAATACAGAGCAAGGATTCAAGCCCAAGTCTGTCAGATTCCGAAACCTCTGTAATGATTCATTCACTCATTTATTCATCTAAGCTTTAGTGACTCGCTGGGTAATAGAAGGAGAAATCCCAGGGTTTTGCGTGCACAGGACCACCATAAATCCACAGGTTGCCTCCTTCCCTTTCACTCGCAGGAGAATGCCCTGCTCAGGAGACTGAGTTGCTCTGAGATGCAAATTAGAGTTCATTCCAAAACTTCTACCTGGTCTTCGTGAAGCTTTATGTGCAGATGGCTCTGAGATGGACACTAGTCCCTTATGCAGACAGATCTCCGCAGGCAGCCCGGGACTGGCCAAAGAAGGATTAAAGGGAAATAGACCATCTTGATTAAGACTCTAAAGGCTTTGCCCTTGGAGGGCAGGAGTCTGTGAGGATGAGGTTGCATTTGGGAAAATGTCTTCACTTCTTAGTGTATTCTAGACTGTTCAATCTCTGAGAATTAATATTTGTCATTGAAAGAGATACAGGTAAGTGTGTGTGTGTGTACGGTTTGCTTATGTTGTCATATTTGTGTGTACATGTGGTTACATCTGTCTGGTCCTGTGTATGTATAGGTGTATGTGTGATGTGTGCATCTATTATACATGTGTTGTTGTGGCTATGTTTGGAGTGTGTGTGAGTGTGTGTTCATTTGCAGTTGTATTTATGTTTGTGGGGTTGGCGGGGTGGGTGGCTGGAATGATACACCAGTTGTCCACTGGATGACTGGGAAGAACTATCCCTTCACAACTCCCCCACTGGGAAATCTGGAAGAAGACCTGAGTTGGTGTGGCCCAACTTCATCCCAAACTGTCCTGTCCAAATCCCTCTGGTCTTCTCCCAAACACATACACACACCTACACACACATGCATGCACATGCATACACACTTGTCTTTTTTAGTATTGACCAAATCATCCAGCTCCTGGAAATGAATTTCAGGGATTACAGAAGCTCAAAGACCAGCTGCCTAAAGGCGGGGGTAACTTCCAAGGCCAAGCTAATCCTCCAAGCAGAGCATGGATCTTCCCTAGGAACAGGTAGAAATTCATCTGAAGGTTTAAAGGAGAAGGCAGGCTCTTAGGACAGGGAGAACCCCAGGATAGGGCCACCCCTGCTAGGAGCTCACACCCACTGTGGATGGTCATCTTTGTGCCTTTCTTTTGGAGAATCTTTGTGGGAATGCCATGGGTTGGGCATCTTTCCCTTCTGGTGTTGTAATTCCTGTCACTCCCATCTTTCCAATAAAGCCTGCTTCGGCTGTGCGGCATCGTGACAAAGTCGCAGGGACAGAGAAACAGGGCCATACAATTCTGTGTGTCCTATCCCTCACCCTCACACCCCAGAGGTTCTAGGCCCCTCCGCTCATGGCCCAAGAGTGCCCAGCAGTGACCATCACTGAGGCACACAGAGGTACCAAGGACAGGACCCGGAGAGGCAGACAGGAGGCAAACTGAGGGGCCCCGTGTGTCCCAGGTGGGGGTAACTCAAGGAGGGGAAGACTGAGGCTTGGGCTACACCCACTGTGTGTCAGGCCCAGTGCTTGGGGCTGTGAGCGCTAACCAGGCACAGACCCTCCCCGCAATGAACCACAGTCCAGGAGGGCAAGCAGACAGGACACCAAATCGTCAAAAGGCAGAGCAAGGACCACCATGGCAGAGACCGAGCTGCGAATACCAGAACTGTGAGCCCTTGCTGAGCCCCTGGGAGCCCACCCGGGGCTGGTACAGGCACTCCCTGTGTAGTAACTCACTTGATCCTTGCATGAGTCCCATGCGATAGGGATTATTATTACCATCCTCATTTTACAAATGGGGAAACTGAGGCATGGGACGCACAAATAGCTTGCCCCAGTCACATACCTAGTACGAGGCAGGCTGGGATCTGAACCCAGGCGGTCCGCTCTGCTGGTCGTGCATGAGGCATGGCTGCAACGCCAAGCGGCAGGAAAATGGCCTCTGCTTGGGGGAAGTCAAGGCAGGCCTCAGAGGGGAGGGGGCTCAGGCGGGGATGTCTGAGGGGCAGGGGTAACCCGGCAGGTGAACGGGGGCAGAGAGGGAGTGGGCGGTGTTCTGGGCACCGATGCCCAGGAAGCATCGGCTCCGACTGGTAGCAGCCCCCAGAAATCTCAGGTGACTGAGAGCATCCAGAGAAGAACAGGACAGGAAAGGCTGGAGCGAGGGTGGAGAGCCGGCAGAGGGCCACCGAGGAGCCAGGTGTCGTCCATGCCCAGGTGCTCCCATGATCGGTGATCCTGAAGCCCAAACACCCACATGATTTTCCACAAGGCAGCTTCTCGGGACCACTTTTCCCACGAGTCGCAGGCAGCTTGGCCTGGGAAACCCTCAACAGCTGTCTACTCCTGTGCGTAAACAGCAGCGATACCAAGTGCCCCGGACGCTGGCCACCCGGTAGGTTTTGCTAGAAGCCTCACTCAGTATCATGGGAATCCCGTCTACTTGAAGAAAATAATCTGTGCTTCTCCAGAACAAACAGACTCAAAAAATGTATCTGGGATCACAATGAAACCACTGCACACCCACCAAAATGGCTACAGTTAAAAAGACGGACGCACAAAGTGTTGGGGAATTCGTGACCAACTGGACCTCCCACATACTGCCACCGGGTGTGTAAATGGGCACGACGACTTTGGTGAGTATCTACTAAAGTCAGGACTGCATGTCCATGATGCTGAGATTTCCCTCCTAGGTTTATTCCGAACAGAGACTCAGGAACCTGCGTAAGAGTGTTCATAGTGACAGCATTATAATATCTAAATTGGAAACGGCGCGAATGTCCATCGCGAGAGGAATAGACAACATTGTGGAATAGTCACATAAAAAATGAAATAAACAAACTGTTGATAGTCTAGATGAGTCTCACAAATGGTTTGTTGGACAGAAGAAACCAGACACAGCTGAATCTATGAGGTCTGATTCCGGCTCTGTAAAGGTCAAAGACCAGGCAAAACAAAACTGGTTAAGCTTAGGCACATCCGCTTAGGTGATAAAGCCAAAAAGAAACGCAGGGAAATGACTTCTGTAAGAGAAGAGGGTTCACGGCTGCGCAAGACGGCTGTGGCGGTGGTCGGGAGGGAGCGTGGGGGCCGCTGGGCTACGCAAAATGGAACCCCAGCGGAAGTTACATGAGTGTTAACTTACAATGGTTAGCATGTAAATGTATGTATTGTGTACTTTCCTATACGTAAGTTATGTTTCACAATTATATATATATATATATACACATATATTCACAATTGTATCACGTGGTCATTGACTCCCATTGCCAGGTTCAGCATTGACTCCCATTGCCAGGTTCAGTGGGACTGATGGAAATCATTCCTAATGGCTCTTCTTTCTCCACCTCAGGTCCTGGGGAGGCCGGGCCCCCAGTGTTTCACATGGAGAAGCAGCATGAAGTAGAGCCCGAGACCTGTCCTGATCAATACATTTGTCTCCAGGGGATGTGCCAGGAGCAGGATGACTGGCAGGGTGTAAACCCACCCCCCACCGGGGGGGCAGAGCGGACACTCTCCACATATCCAAGCTCTGGGAGACTTTGTACATGCTTGGATGATGACCAAGTTGGGGGTGAGGGCACCGTATGAGACACCCTCCGGCCTCGGCAGCCCCAGAGAAGAAACTAGCTTCCCAGCCCTGTCTAGAAAGGGAGGTGTTACTGTGTCCTGGAAAAGCTGTCAGGCCTGGGCCCCAAGAACCCTAATCATCAGAAAGTTACCACAGGTATCAGATGAAGGACGTTCCGCCCCTCAGAGCCAGGATTTGACAGGCCCATAAAGGCTGCCTAATACCGCTGAGCCCCATGTGCTTTTGATATCATGTCTCATTTTCTGCATGAATGAGCGACCCAGCCAATGGGAAGAAGCCTTGAGCTTTCATTGACAGCGCACGAAGCCTCGCCCACCTGCGCTGGCAGCATTGGGACCACGGGGCTCGCCGAGCAAACCCCAGCCGTGTGTCCCAAGCCACCACTCGGCACCGTAACAGGAACTGTGTGAGATGCCCTTAACCTCCGGAGGGCGGGTCCTGGCAGACAGGGTTGCGTGGCCCAGTCAGTCAGTGGTGAGCCCTGAGGACCTGGTGCTTTGAGAAAGAAAAGGAATTCAGGGCCCATCGGTGAGGCCAACCCTTGGGAAGTCTGCTGAGTTCGGGACCAGTGACCCTGATCTCCACATTCAGGCCCTCCACTCTTGCTCCCTTCAGGCAAAGGATTGAAGGGAGCGGACACTTATTTAGCACCTACTATTACCGGGCTGTAACAGGCTGTCTCCCCCTCTGGTCTTTCTTTAACCATCATTCCCATTTGACAGGTGGGAATACGAAGTCACGCAGCTGGCAAGGTGTCAGCGCCAGGCTTCTCACCCCTCAGGGAGCCAGCGACCTCTGGGCTCTCCCTCCTCCTCCCCGCCCTGCTCTCTCAGCACCTGCTTTCAAGAAAGGGTCTGATAACAGCCATTTACACTTCAATGCGAAAGGGTCTGTAGGGCACAGGTGGCCAAAATCTGGTAGGAAGGGGCTGGGATGCTGTCTTGAAGGTACTCATGCAAAACAAGTACCTAGAGTTGACTCACATCCAGAAGCTTCCACTGGAGGACCCCTCACTGAACTTGCACATTCCAAGGCCCTCTATGTTGTTTCATGCATGTGAAATTCTACCCACTATAGTTTCCAAAGTCATCTTTGCCAGAGTGGACTCCTGGACTCCCGAGGCTCTCTCAGTGGGCCTCAACGGCCTTCTGAGTCCCTGTGCCGTGGCCCTGCCCACAGGCCTGCACGGAGGCAGGGCTAACCCCAGTGCTCCACATTCCTGCACAAGGTGGAAGAAGCCAATCAAGCAGATCGTCTTGGGGCTTCTCTTATACACCCCCCGAAAAAGCTTGAGGCTCCCCTGCATAACAAAGAAAGCTGGAGGCTCCTCAGTTCACCAGTCACCCCATAAATCAACATGCCTCCTCAAAAAGCCTCCCCTGATTTCCTTACCTGCTACAGATTGAATGTGTATGCCCCCACCCCCAAATTCTTGTGGTGAAACCTAACCCCCAATGGGATGGTATTTGGAAGTAGGGCCTTTGAAAGGTGATTCGGTCATGAGAGCATAGTCTTCCTAATGAGTTTAATGTCCTTATAAGAAGAGAGCCCATAGAACCCTTTCACACCTTCTGCCATGGGATGAATCAGGAACGTCTCACCACACACTGAATCTGCCGGCACTTGATCTTGAACTTCCCAGCCTCCAGAACTATGAGAAATAAATTTCCTTAGTTTATAACCCACCCAGTCTATGGTATTGTGTGACAGCAGGCCAGATGGACTAAGACACCATGCCTCTCCTCAGTCCCGATGCCTTCAGATTCAGCAAGATTTATTCAGGAAAATTCAGGGAAAAAATAAAGGATAATTTAGTGACCATCCATGTGGCAGGCACTGCAAATTGACTCCCAATTATCCATTCTCCCCTTCTTCCTTCCTCACAGAATCCCAATTTTGTTCAGGGTCGCCTTGTGCCTGGCTAGAAAACTTTACTTCCCAGCCTCCTTTGCCACCATGGATAATCATGTGACCCCATTCCGGCCAAGGAGGCACAGCGAAAGCTGCTGTTTGGAAGTTAGAGAAAAGTCCTTTGATAAAGGCACCACTCAGTCAACTTACACCTTTAGCCCTTTGCCTGGACCCCTCTTTCTGCAAGAAATGACCCACCAAGTGGGGCCATCACCATGAGATCCAAGTGACAAGCCTGAAGATAAAACTCACATGTTCAGGCTGGTCATAGGCAGGTCTCCCGTGGGGTCAGAGAACCTCTAATCCAGCACTGGCTGCCTCCCCTTGATCTCCCACTATATGAGAAGGAAACACCTCACTTGCCTACGCGGTGATTTTCCAAGTTCTCAGTTACTTCCAGCCACAGAACCTTAACTCTATAGCTCTCCTCCCACCACCCACATACACATGCTAATATTTTGCCCCATTTCCTTCTAGGCCTTTCTCTGTGTAGAGGCACACTCCCTATCTTTGAATTCAGGCTCCTTCACTAACCAGGTAGGTCCCAAACGTAAACTACTTAACCTCTCTGTATCTCCGTTCTTGATTTGTAAATAACAGTAAGTTCCAAGTGAAGTTCTTTGAAGGTTCAATGAAATAATACATAAAGTGATGAGTACCGTGCCTAGAGTTTAATATGTCCTTAATAAATATGATTATTACTAATATCAACATTTTATATCCTGCTTTTCTTTGCGTGGTATTATACCATATGCATTTTCTCCTGTTAGTAAGAAGTCCTTGTAAACACCATTTTTAGCAGTACTGAGAACTTCATATACACTTGCAAATGTTAGTTACTATTATTAATATCAAAATTTCACATCCTACTTTTTTTTTTTAAGATTTTATTTATGTATTTGTCAGAGAGAGAGAGTGCACAAGCAGGGGGAGCGGCAGGCAGAGGGAGAAGCAGGCTCCCCGCTGAGCAGGGAGCCCGATGCGGGACTCGATCCCAGGACCCTGGGATTATGACCTGAGCCGAAGGCAGATGCTTAACTGACTGAACCACCCAGATGTCCCCACATCCTACTTTTTTACTTAACATTATGACATACGCATTTTTCCATGACAATAAAAAAGTCCTTATTAATATCATTTTTAATGTTTGCCTGGCATTTTTTCATATGGCTTAACCAGCAGTCAGAAAATGTTTTATTAAAGGTCCAGATAACAATATTTTAGGCTTTGCAGGTGATGTGGTCCCTGTGGTAAGTACTCAGCTCTGCACTGCAGGCCAGAGCAGCCCCAGACACTTCGTAATGTAATGGTCATGGCTGTGTGCCAATAAAACTTTATTTACAAAAACTGTGGATTGGCCCAAGGGCCATAGATTACTGGCCCCTGGGCTGGATCATCACTTATTGAAACAATCCCTCTCGCTGTTACAGCTTAGGCTGGTACCAAATTTCTATAGATAAGTCTGCAGAGAAGATCTTGGAGCCAGTGTCCTCAACGGCATTTCTGATTATTTCCTTAGGATAGTTTCTCAGAAGAGCAATTTTAAGGCTCTTGAGTCATATTGACAAATTCAGTAGGCATCATTTTTTTTAAACCAAGCTTTGAACTTTGACCTGTATCTTGCCTGCCCCAGCACTGTTTTCTAGATATTTCCTGAGCAGGAACTCTGTCTCTTCTAGCAGACTTCCAATTCCACAAGTATAAGGATGTGACATCTCATTCTACCACTATATGCCTTGCCCTCACTTTGCCGTCTCTCTCCCATCCCCATCCCCATCCCCAACACACACACACACACACACACACACACCTGTGCAATGTCTATCATGACTGCACACATGTGATGTACAAGGGAAACTATGAGAAATAAATTTCCTTAGTTTATAACCCACCCAGTCTATGGTATTGTGTGACAGCAGGCCAGTAAGTGGCCAAATGAATGAACCCCACATGTTTAAAACCCCAGGGAAGCATGAACCAGATACAAATGGCCAATCAGTGAGATTTGAATGTAGGGGACCTTTGTAAACTAGGTGACAAATAAGCTTAACCCTTTCCCAGATGACTCATGGCAAAATGTCAAAGAAGACAGTGATTTGTCCCAAAGCCCTATGTCCCTCGTTGCTTTCCCAGAGTTTGGTGCCACTCCTGCCTTGCCCCTTCCCCAGAGAGGCTCTTGGAGACCATCAGTGGCACCATGTGGACTCTCCACACCCCTTTCATCTTCCACCAGCCCCCACTTCTTTTCCAGTCCAATGCCATGGTGGGCCCTCTCACCACTGAGATTGAAGAGACTTCCCACCTCTGCCGAAACCCAGTTCATGAAAAATGGAAAATATTCTCCTACACTTCTTTTCACCTTGAATTTTTCATGAAACCAAATGGCAGTTTCCAAAGGTGAAAAACTGTTATTTTCTCAGACAAATTCCTGTGAAGTGAAAATTGCTAGTTTCACACAGCTCTACCATTGATGACTATTATTACTATGGGTGCTAGGTTAGCACAATTTGATCAGGAAAAAATAAAGCCTGGGTTATATTCCCAGCAGGCCTTAAATGTTCCTGTGGCCAGACTTTCACAGACCAAGAGCCAGGCGGAGGTCTTCCGGAGGCTCTGGTCACCAGGCCCACCATCACCATGCCTGTGGATGCCTGCTGAACCCAGACCCCCCACTAGACATGGCCAAACTCAAGAACATGCTGCTTATCCTCCCAAAAACAGGGAAACATTCCTTGGGAGAGCAGGGGCATCTCCCCTGTAAAGAGCATGGGCTCAGACCCTCTGAAAGGAGATACACAATGTTCCTTAGGCATTGTAGAGTGGGATAAATAGAATTCCTTAAAATGGTGACCTCTATGGGAAGCTGTTCCCCCCACCTTCAATATATTAGTTCATAGGGCTGCCTTGACAAAGGACCTCAGACTGGGTGGCTTCGACAACAGAAACTTATTTTCTCATTGCTCTGGAGGTTAGAAGTCCGAGAGCAAGGTTTGTTGACCGTCAAAGGTAAAAGGACTTTTGGGGTTTAACTAGTTTCGCGGTTTTCAAATTCTATTCCTTAGAACCCTTGCGGTTCCTAAAGTGACCTTAGGGGCGTCTTTGGGAGGGAGAAGAGCAAGTGGAAATCTGGGACTCCTATACTTGCTTCATCTAAGATTTTGTTTGACCAAAGGGTTCTTTGTTTTACAGAATGTTTGGAAATTGCTGATTATTTTTCAAATGGCCAGACTGCAATGCAGAGAGGTGAGGAGAGTGCCTGGGATAGGAGAGCCGCTTGTCGGCATTGCTGAGGTAGAGCTGAGCTCTTCCAATCTGGTTTAGAGCCATTTCCACTCGTCCTTGCTGACGTGGCATTTACACAAGACCTCGAGAACCGCGACATCATATGAGACTTCAGTGATGCCACGAGGTGAGCATCCTGTTGGGAGTCTGATGCAGAATTGGACTCACATATCATGTAGCATCATCTAAGATGTTTGGACATGTGGATCTGGACTTAAGTGTCGGAAAATCTGAGTCATCATTATCCTGACGTCAGATGTTGCTTGGAAATTTTCACTTCAAACAAGAAGAAAAAAGCACCCCATTTAGGTGCATCTGAGTGTCTCATTTAGGAGTCACGTGGAGTGCTGAGAAGTGATCAATATCTCTGGCAACAAGCCGTGGCTAACTGTGTTTGCACACTTCCCTGGGTGTCTGGCTGTCAACAGCAAAGATGGAGATGAGGGAAAAGCATCAGCATCCACTTAAAAAAAAAAAAAATGAAAAGAATTAAATCTCCTAAAGCCCAACATGCTGAGCTCAGAGGAGCACAAGAGTTTGTTCCCATGTACATTCTGAAGACATGCCCTGTGCTTAGAATATCCCAAGAAGCTCTTGGCTTTGAAAAGCAACGTGATTGCTTTACCTGGAGACAGGGTAGGGGGCAGCTTCAGAGTAAGAGAAGAGGTGCATTCCTAGTCATACATTTGCACAATCCCTGTGCTCGCTCCCTGCCGGTCAGCTTTGGAACTCCTGGGCAGGACATGGGAGGTGAAGCTGAGTCTGGTCCATGCTTTCCTGGGAACCAAGATAAAATGGATGAGAAAAAATGGGAGTCTCACCCAAAACCAGGGTCCTGACCAGCAATGGGAAGCTTCTTCCCTATATTTTTCTTTGGAACGTCCTGGTCGGGACCACACCAGGCAGTTGGGGCGACCCAGTTCGGATGACCTCCTAATAAGACCTGGAACAACTCTTCATAAAGTCATTGAAAGGATTCCTGGAGGAACAGCGGACGCTACGTAATGTAACGGGTGTTCCCAACTCACAAGCTGCTCCCTTTGCAAGACCTTGCTCCTTGGCCAGGCTGTGTCTCACCGTGCCACAGCTGGTGGACCCGGGCCTTCCACCAGGGCTCAGCTTGGCTGTCACTCTTTCCCCCCCACTGCCCATGACCAGCCGTGTCAGCCTACATTGGTAGGAGTTAGAAATACAAACATCTCCAAGCCGCCCTACACCTGCTGAATCATGATCTACCTTTTTGCAGGACCCCCATTAAAATTTGAGAAGCACTGGTCTACTGGAAGTTACCTTCAGGGGCTGTTCTAACTGAGGCACAGTGGGAGAGAGGGCCCCGTGGGATAAACAGCGGGCTGTAGCACCCACCACCAAAACGCCGTGTGGACAGAAAAAACTCACAGTGCTCGACGAGCCCTAGAGTAAGAGTCGCAGGGCACGCTCCGGCAAAATGTTCAGACTGAGCAGCAGGAACACGTACTACCGAAGATGGTAAGTTCTTTCCCAAACTCGGCTGGAGAATGGAACCAGCCAGTCGTAGGTCCCCGCGTCCTGAACGTCTCCTGTCCAGGTGCAGGCACTGTGCTAAATGTTCTGTGTTTTGCATGCATTTAATTCTGGCAGCAGCCTTATGAGATCGGCCTCTGCATTACAAATGAAAAACAGGGCATTTGGGTACAAGCATTCTGAAAAACAATTTGATGCCATCCCATAAAGTTGAGTATCTCTATTCCCTAAGACCCAGCAATTCCACTTTTATTGCTCTGTCCTGTAGAAGCTCATACACATATGCAGAAGGCACGCACTAAAATGTTCATAGAAGCACTATTAATAATTGTGGGAAAAAAACTGGATAAAACTCAAATGCCCATCAGGAGACTGGGTAAATAAATTGTGGTATATTCAGATGATGGGATGTGTCTAGCAGAGAAAATAGATGAAACACAGGCTCACACAGACACAAGGATGAATCTTAGAAATATAATTTTAGGAGTTCCTGGGTGGCTCAGTCGTTAAGCGTCTGCGTTCGGCTTAGGTCATGATCCCAGGGTCCTGGGATCGAGCCCCGCATTGGGCTCCCTGCTCCGCGGGAAGACTGCTTCTCCCTCTCCCACTCCCCCTCCTTGTGTTCCCTCTCTCACTGTGTCTCTCTCTGTCAAATAAACAAATGAAATCTTAAAAAAACAAAAAGAAATATAATCTTAAACAGGAAAAAAAAAACAAGTCACACAGACCCCCTAGAGTATGATACAACCTTCCTAAAGCACCTCCCCCCGCCCCCCAAAAAAAACCCACAAGCAAAAATAAGCTTCCATTATTTAGGGATGCGTATGTAAATAATGAAAAAGTTGGTTTTGTTTCTAAGGACTGGAACTGTAGATATGTTTCAGGATCCTGGTTATTTCTCTGGTGGAGGCAGGGGACTGAAGGAAAGAGGGCCATCGATGATATAAAGATACAGGGAAAGGCATACTTTTTAGGTTGGGCAGTGAGTTCCCAGGGATTCATCACTGACTTGCACGTCACAGGTCTTCTTTTATAGGTGCATTAAATTATAATTTCCAAAAAACCTTTCAGTGCTGAAAGCCAGGGCTCAGAGAGGCTGACTAGCTTAGCCAGGTTTACACAGCGAGTAACTGGTCGTGCTGGGGTTTGAACCCAGGCAATTGGCTGCTGAGCCCACGCAAAGCCCTGAGCTCTGCTGCTTGCTGTGTGCAAGGCGTCAACAGCCGCGACGGATATTGTCCCCACGTGTGACTGCAGGGCACAGGGGGACTGGTAGGAATGACCCATCCCTCTCCATAAGGAGACGCTGTGGACACCTGAGGCCGGAAGCCCTCGGGGCGAGGTCAGCGCTGGCCTGTGCTCTTGCTCACGCTGCGATCAGGGACCGCAATCTGAGTCTCCCGCCTGCCTCGTGCCACGGGACACACGGTGACCCCAGCTCACAAAGGACTCGCAGAAACCTACCTGCACTTGCTTCAAGTTCAGACTCCAGGCAGTTATCACAGATTTGTAGAACAAAGAAGAGAGCCAGAAAGCAGAAAAGTAGGTAAATCCAGCTCAATTTCAGTTCATCGTTTCGGCTCCTAACCATTCCTAACCAGGAGTCTGAGCGCCTTGCTTTTGGACAGCACATTGCGATCACTGCAAGGCCTTCCACTCTCTGGGGGCTTTCCGACACTCGCCTCGGTGAAAGGAGCAGAAAGAGCTAGCCCTGTTTGCAAATAAAGACAAGTGGCACCCAGAGAGGGTAAGCAAAGTGCTCAAAGTCAAGGCTGTGTGACCTTGGCTGGTCATTTTCCCTCTCTGGGCTTCGACTTCCTCACCTATAAAACAGAAGGGTTGACCCTGATGATTCATAAGGGGTCTTCCAGTTCTGACAATACCCAGTTCTCAGGGGGACCAAGCCAAGAAAAAAAAAAAACCCATCCCCCCAGTTTTACTGTTTCTTCACAAGGAGTGAATTACTCCAGTACCCCTGCACTAGGAAGATACAAGTTCCGAATAACCAAAAAGGAAAAGGAAAAGACAAGAACATACAAGAAGGAGATTTTTCTCAAAAAAAATAATAAACAACTCTTCCTGCTCTATTTATCACTTGGGTCAAATTCTAAGAGCCTAAGCAAATAATTTGGATTTCTCGTCCCCTGCATGGCTCTGATAGCAAACCGCCTATCGCCAAGGGAACACAACGGAGAGAAGAAATAGAATCACGCTGTCAGCTGCATGACCAGCATCGTGCAAAGACAATGGGCACTGGATTAATTTCCCCACCGCCTCCCAAACTGTGCTCAAAGCAAAGTCAGATGTCTTCTTCCCAGAAAGTGGAAGAGGAAAATATCAATCTGTTTCGGGGAAAGTTACGAATTGCGTGTGCCTGGAATACTTGATATATGACTGTAGCCTGGTGAGCAACAAGTGATTCTTGCTGTTGCATTTGATCTCGGGATGGTAATGTGCTCTCCTGACATCATCCAAATGGAGAATGACTGAGGATGTTTTATATAAGATGGTTGCAAACTTCAAAGGCCACTCTTAACCCTGAACCGCCCCCCACTCCCTCCCTTTCTTCCTCCCTTCCCTCCAGACCCTTCTCTCCCTTCACCCAGCAAATTGTTTCAGGGCCAAAAGTGATTGTAGGATGATCAAGAATCAAGGAACTTGTGGCAGGTGGTCCCACCTGTGTCTGGGCAAGAGCCTCGTGGACAGCATCTGCTCCCCAGTTGTGGAGGGAGGGAGGGGGCCACGTCTGAGCGGGATTCCCAGCCAGCCAAGCCAGCAGCCCAGGCCACCATGGAGGGAAGCGGGTAGGGGCCAGATCCCCTGCTGCCTCCTGCCCTGAGAGACGGAGGAGGGCTCCCTGGGGACCTGAATTTATCATACGTAAGGAAACCGAAGCCCCAAGAGGTGAACCTGAAGTTCCCCAACACTGAGGGGCAGGGGCGGAAACAGACCCCAGGCGCCTCGAATTCCAGCCCAGAATTCTTCTCCTACATTCATGTTTGTCTGGATGAGAAAGTCACCCCATGCTTCTTCTTCCTCCCTTGAATTAACAGGAGCTTCCAGTTATCCGGGCCTTACTCTGTGCCAGGCACTGTCCTCAGCACTGCATTAACTCGTCTTACCATCACATTAACCCAGTGGTTCTCAACTGTGGGGATTTTGCCCCCCAGGGGACATTTTTAGGGTGAGGGGTTGCTATTAACATCTAGTGGGTAGAGGCCAGGGATGCTGCTAAACGTTCAACAATGGGCAGGACAGCCCCTCAAAACAAAGAATCATCCAGCATAAAATGTCAGCCGTGCTATGATTGGGAAGCCCTGTATTAATCCCATGAGATATGTAGATGTATTATTATTATCGTAGTGGTAGTAGTTGTTTTGATGGTGGTGGTCCCGGCCATTACTCTCACGTTGCAGATGTAGAAACAGAGATAAGTGACTTACTTGCCTGGGGTCACACAGCTCGCAACGGCAGGGCTAAGCATGTCAAGCCAGACAGTCAAACTCCCAGCCAGGACGCAAGTTTCCTCTCGAATTATGCAGGGAATGCAGGAAGCCAAGTTCATCTAAAAAGTCCCAGAAATGCAGATCAAGCCAAAGAACCCTTGGCCCTCACCCAAACTCACTTCCCTCCCCAGAGCAGTGCTCACTCCCCAGGTGGTGTGAGTTCCTTGTCTATTTCTCTCCACCAGCCTGTTCCTTGGTCTACTTCTCTCCAGGAGCATGAAGGCATAAAGCTCCACAGGCCTGTTGTGTGGTTGGAGCGTCCGCAAATGAAACTGTTCTCTACTTCCCTTATTCAACTTGCTTTTTCTCACTTGCCCACTGTCTTCAAAATCATCCCATTTCAGGACATGCAGGCATACGTCGTTTTTAAGGAGCTACTTAATATTTCATGGGTTTGGATATCATCACTCCTCTATTGATGGACCTTTAGGTGGTTTCCAGTTTTCAACTCTCTGAAGTATAGGTACGGTACAGGAGTCAAAAGCAGAGGCTTGGGACTCAAACAAATCTGGATTCGAATTTTGGACCAGCTGCGTGAACTCCAAGGAGTTCCTCAACCTCTCTGAACCTTGGATCCCTTGTCTGTCAAATGGGAACCTCACAGGACTAGTGTTTCAGTTTTCAATGACATTGTATAAAAAGGGATAAATTAGTAGCTTGCACGTAGGAAGTGTTTAAAAGTGGCAGGATTTACTGGTATTATTACCACGCATCATTACAACATATCATCATCATCATCATCATCATTTGTATTATTGTTGCTAATCCAATTAGTGAGCCGTCTACCCAAGCCAATTCACCCAGAAATGCTATCAAAAATCCTATGGGAAAAGTGGGTCAAATGGTACACTACCCCACATCCAAAGACTTGTAACACTTTCCCTGCATGAACTGACTCAACGGGAAGGTCACTCATCAGGATCCTGGGGGATGGACAGGTTCATGTTTCTAAGGTGGGTTTAATGTGGACCACTTTCCAACTCCAACACAGAAGTGGCAGCCTCCATGGGGAGCCTTGACCGATGGGTGTGCACAGAGATTAAAAAAAAAAAAAAGGAAGACAGGAGTGTTCTGTGCCCAGCTGACCCCTGAACCGACTAGTGAAGACATGGTCCTTACACCTAAGTAAGGCTCGTAGAACAGGAGCTCCGGAAGACTTCTTGCTGATCACGCAAGCCAGAGTTCCTCAAAGATCATCACCATTTGTCAAAGATGGAGGCTTGTTCCACCCCAGACAAGAACCAGACCCATCTGCCCTTGGCAACAGGTCATGCCTTCCTACCAGCACTCTGGATGGGAAACTTGCTGAGTGCCAGCATATACTCGATTCCTGAAGGGGGCCTCTGGGGAGAAGGACCCTCAGGCTCAGCGCTGGGCTCAGGACAGGCATAAAAGCCCCCTGAGGAACTGAATCCTAGGGACGAAGACAGACTCCAGCCAGAGAGACACAGGGAAGAAACAAGATCCCATAGAACAAAATGGAAATGGTGGGGAAAAAAGCATTGCTGAAAGCCCCAGGAAGACAGGCCAATAGGAGTGAGCCTAGAGTCAAGGGGGGGACTTGGCAGATCTGTTTGGGAGCTAAAGCTCCAGAGGGCAGACTTCTGGTACCCTGCCCTGCACACACAGGGCTCTCTCTGGGACACCAGCTGGGCCTGGTCACCTGCCAGGCTTGGCCCCCAACCAGCTGTGTGTCTGAATGAGGGGTACGTGTATGTTTGGTACATGTGCGTGTGGGCATGCATGTGCAAACGGGAGTGTGTGCATGCACAGGAATTGAGAGGCATCTGAGATGGGGTCACTGGATGACCTGCTATTCTGTGCGTGTGTGTGTGTGTGTGTGTGTGTGTGTGTGTGTGAGGTAGGAGGAAGAGGGAAGGGGGCATGATGTTCGTAAATATGGTGGGTGTACTTGGGCGAGCGAGCATGCCCGTGAACAGGGTAGCGGAGGGAACGTGAGCAAGAGATACTTGAAGAGTAGCAGGAAGCGGGTAAAGGGTGGTAAGAGGATGTGCGAACACTGTGTGTGTGCCCACATACAACAGCATGAGCTGTGAAAAAGGAGGCCAACTCGACCCATGCACGGGAGCGGCTGGAGCTTCTCTCTGCCGGCTGTCCCTGGGGTGGGGAGATGTGAGGGCTGAGCGGGCTGAGCGGCTCCTGGGGAGAAGCCCACCTCCCTACCAGCCCTTCCCGGGGAGACAGCGGGCAGGCCCTCCCCTCCCGGAGCCTGAGCTCAGGCAACCAGAAAGGACAGCGGCAGGCTGGCCCACCTGAGGCCCTCCCTGGCCTGGCAGGCTGCCCACGTGAGAAGTCCTGCCCAGAGAGGCAAATCCCCCCCACCCCGTGTGCCAGCACACCTCATGTTAGCCTGCAGGTTGTGGAAATGAACTTGGTGGGAGAGACACCCTAATTTGCTCTTCGAGTCCTAGGGCAGGTTCCGGATGCAGAGGAGAGATGGGGGCGAACAAATCCTAGGTGGTGGCGGTCTCTGTCCGTCTGGGGGCTCTCCTGGTGAGCAACCCATAAGGACCTTCCAGGCAGCAGCTAAAAACATGGTGTTTAAGAAGGAAGAGCTGTGACCTCATGGAAACAACAACCCACCGTGGACGGGCCATTCCGGAGACACTGGCGTGTTCCCAGCTCTGCAAGGAGAGTGTGCGAATCTCTCGGCTTCTGCCAGGCCCATCTCACGGAGGCCACCCCCACCAGAAAAGCCGAGTCACGAGGTCCCCAGGCACCTTGCTAGTGTGACAGCTGGAACAGGCCTGGCTTTTGTCACATCCTGACGTCTAATTCTGGTTCCCATTCAACACCTGCCTGCTACACTGCTCGACTCTTTGGTCCGCTCTGGATGTCCATCTTCTCAGGCTTTATGCACCCAAACCGTTTTTATCCTGTGGTTCCCGCCGGCCCTGGGACTGACAGGGGCAGGGGTCAGCGGGAGGCAGGCTGCATTCTGGTTTCACGGGAAGGCTCCTGGGGGAGACCCCCACGTCTCCCCAAGCTCTGTGCGTGACCCACATCCCAATGCCTTCCTCCCTCCCCGATGATGAAATCATAGCCTCAATCTGGACCTGTTCATGCCACAAGATAAATTGTCAAAATGTTTTCATCTAATTGGGTCTTTTTCAAGTCAGCTGAAAACCATCAGGCGGGGAGCCAGATGGAGCTGGTGATTAATGAGGGACATTTGGTTGCTTCTCCACATCCATCATGGAGTCCCATTTGGGCGAGAGCGTTCTAATCCTCCACCAGGAATGGGTATGCTGAGGCGGATAACTGAGGCCTCTCCTTGCTTCCGTGGGCTGCAAAGTGTGGCCTTTTCCCCCACAAGGCTCCGGAAACACACAGAATTCGTAAACTAGAGGAAAATCACATCTTCAACCCAGCTGAGCCCCACTGACAGGAGAACCTGGAGTCACGCTTTGATTTCCTCACCTGATGATGGGAGCCATTCAAATCAGCCCCGTAGGAATGTTTAGGGGATTTAAAGACAAGAGGAATCTGACAAGACACTGAATGGTTTCCGAGGGAGAAGGAGGATGAACAACCCAACATCCTCCCTGTGATCATATCAACAGTGTCTACGTATTATTCATTCACCCAGCAAACATGTACTGAGCACCTACTGTTTGCCAGGCATCCCTGAGAATACAAAACAGAAATGGTCCCTACCCTCGAGAACCTTGCAGTGAGGGAGGTGGACATCAATCAGTAATGACACGAGCATGTGATTGCAATCTGTGATATGTGCCATGGAGGCTAGGCGAGGGCCAGGGCGTGGGCTGGGGGACTTAGGAAGCTTCGCCAGGAGCTGAACTAAAGAAAAGAGAAGCAGGCCACTCGGTAGGGAGTCGGGGGGACAATCTAGGCTCAGGGAACAGCATTTACTGGTCACTACTAGTAGTACATCTACATTTACTACTTCTGTTTTCATTTCTTAATAAATGTGCTCCCTTTTACTACATGCAAGTATTTCGGAGCAAGAAGAGTGCCCAGGTAGACAATAGGGGTGCCTCACCTCTCTGTGCTGTGATCATCCTGAGGTCTGTCTCCCCACCTGCACTGGAGCTCCGCGTTCTGCACACCCAGGGCCTGGCATGGTGCCTGGAACACAACAGGTACTCGGTTTATTTGTACGGACTGGTGGATAAAATGAACAAAATCTTACTTCTGTTGGCATCCTTGCCCCAAATCCAAACCAGGCCTCCAGGAGAAATGGCAGGAAACGTCAGTTCATCTGGGGAAGCCATTCTGCCCACACCACCCAATGGTTCCCTGTCCTGTGCTCTGAGAAACTTACTGATGGGCTTTGAATGAAGAGGTTCTAAGAGTGGGAAAAGTTACTCCAACTGACAAACTCGTAGACATCCTTCAAATGTTAGCTCAGGTATCCTTTCCTCTAGGAAGCCTTCCCTGATGCTCCAACCACCAGCAGATCTATCTTCCATGATGCCATTGTCACATGCACCCCATTTGATCTGATGTGTTGGTTGTGTATCTACCCCCACCTCTCCACATCTCAAATAATACCCTTCATGAGCTCCGGGGCCTGTGTGGTTTGCTCACCATTGAATCTCTAGCACATTGAAGGTGTTCAGTAAATAATGAGTCCATTAACATCATAAGACTGGAGACTAGTTATGATTACATTCAAAGTTCATTTGCACGCTTGTGCATGCATTTTGGCAAGCAGGAGGGTGAAGGAGAAGAGTGGGTGACATAAGATTGACCCTTTGCTCCCACAGAAGGCCTCCCAGAATGGGATGCTGAAAACCTTCTGGCTAAGTGAGGCACTTCTGGGCCTGGTAGCCCCAGTGCCGGGAGCTGGGAGGAAGCAGCTCCTGGGCCTTCACCAGTTGTGTTGGAAAACCAGCTACACGTTGCCTGCAGGTGACTGGGGACAGGAAGCAAGAAGACTGTTTATTCCTCAAAGAGAAATTGAATCCAGTCTCTATTCCGAGCAGTTGCTTCGTCTCCCCAGAGTGCACAAACCTGTCAGCTGGTGTCAGCAGTGGGCTGACCACCCTCGCTCCCCGCTGCAAACCTGCCCAGCTGAACACTCTTGGTTAAAATTTCACACTCACCCTGAAGTCGTTCCCAAGACCTGGGATTGGTTTTTCCTGATGATCCTTTTCTTTGATCAGCGAGACTCGGTGAAGTGGAATTTACTGCATAATTTATTTTAGGTAGCTGGGAAGTTGTCTCTCTTCTAAAGAGTCATGGGTACCTCCTTCCCCAGACTCAAGCGGCTGTGGTTCAGGGCCCGGCCCTAGAATGGAGAGAAGCTGAAGTGTCAATGAAAAGAGCCTTGCGGTCAGAAGATCTGGCTTCTGGCCTTGCCACTGTCCCTTCCTGCCTTTGTGACCCTGGGCAAGTCATACCTACTCTCAGAGACTCTGTTGCCATATCTGTTCTACAGGGTCATCACACCTACCTTCTCGGGGTGATTGTGAGTCTTGAATCAAACAATGCTTGTGAAAGCCCTTTGCCTTTGTAAAATTGATTTCCTGGTGTGAGTTATTATTCTGTGTTATTATTCTGTCTCCTCCAGGGAGAACAGAATGGTTGCCCCTGGATCCCCAAACTCATTTCCCTTCTGATCTCTGAGATTCCTTTTGTACAGGATTTCTCAACTTCAGCTCTATTGACATTTGGGGTACGATAACCCCTCATTATGGGGCTCTCCTGAGCATTATAGGATGTTTCACGTCACACTTTGCCTCTACCCTCCAGATGCCAGTAGCAGATCGACCCCCATCCCCGGGGTTGTGACAGCCAAAAATGTCCCAGATGTCACCTAGTGTCCCCTGGGGAGAAAAATCAGCCCTGGTCAAGAACCACTACCTTAGTAAGACCCATTGTTGCCCTTAGACATGATGGATTTTATGGAGAGAAGGGGCACAGTGGTTCCAACTGACACCAAATGTTCTGCTTCTAGTGAGCTGTGTGAGTGTAGCCAAGTCCCTAACCTCTGTGGGCCTCAGTATATTGTCTGTGAAAAGGGGGCACAAGATGAGCCACCCTGTAGGGTTTCTTCAGCTGGTGCTGAGTCCTTTTTCCAGAAGCAGTTTTATCAGGGTGGGGAAGGTGTTGGGGACTCAGTAGGCAGGAGGCATGGGAAGGAAGGGTGGGGAATAGGAGATTCCAGATCATGAAACCACCATCTTCCCAGCCTGGCCCCATGGAGGACCCAACTGTGGCCTCAGTTTCTTCACAAAAGAGTAGGGCATCTATAACATAACAATAATGCTAATGGTCATTACCACCAATAGTCACTGAGCCCCAGTAATGAGACACTGTGTTGAGCTTTCTATGTGATTATTTTATTTAGTTTCCACAACCACCCAAATGGCCCTCAGATGTAGGTGTAATTATTGGGGAGGGTGGAGACCAGGGGCCAGGCTTCCCTTGCCTGCTTGTTCTGTGGGCTTAAGCAAGTCACTTCTCCTCTCTGAGCTCATTTCCTCACCCTCACCCGCAACCTTCTTTCAAACATGGAGCAAGTGCTAGGCACAGGCTATGGGCAAAACAGCGTGGTCTCTGCCCTCATGGAATTCACAGTTTGATGTGAGACACAGCTAGCAAACAAATACATAAGCGAATGAGGGAGACATGGGTGACATGGGAAAGCATAAAGGAGGGACTTTGTGGAGTGGTCAGGAGATCTGGTTGTAGAAGGTGGCATTCTAAACTGATGAGAGGAAAAAGAGCAAAGGCCAGCCATGAACTCTTGGGGGTCAGAGTCGGGGATGGGATACCTTCCAAAATGGGGAAATGTATCAGTCAGGATTGGCTAAGTTAAGATGCTGTAACAAACAACCCCCCCGGATCTTAATGTCAACTAATAAAAGCTTATTTATTGCTTGTACTACAAGCCCAATGTGGGCTAATGGAGAAGGAGGGAAATTCTGTTGATTACAGAATGTTCTGTAATCTTTCTCCACATTTTATGGGGCGACCATCTCAATACAATGTTCAGGGGCTTTGCTGCAATGGGGGAAGAACAGAGCAGTGTCCCCAGGCTGGCAATTAAATACTTTGGCTGGGATCACTTCAGCTGGGATCCCAAATGCACAACTTCCATCGGTAATTCATTGGCTAAAACTATTCATAAAGCTCACCAAGCAGCAGAGGACTGGGAAACATAACTCTCTCATGTGCTCAGGAGGGAAGAACCAGATAGAGGTGAACCTCAGAAGTCTCTACCTACAGCCTGAATCAGGAAGGGCTTGCAGCCCCTCCCCTTCACATGGACGACCCTTACAAGTCCCAAAGGGGCATCTCACTGTGTGTTGAGCACTCCTAGAGCAGCTTGCTGGGTCCTGGGCATGCCACTCCATTTTCCTGGCAAGAGCCCAGCACCAAGCCCACCAGCCTGCCACCCCAGAGAGACTCAGCATGTGGAACTCCCACCCTTCATCCTTAGCAGCTCCTGGGAGTCCCACACCTGGTCCACATAAATCAGCCCCTCCGTTTTCAGGAAGAAGAAGCAATTCGAGGGCACCTACTGTGTGCCTGGATTTCAGTTCTTTCTCCTTGGGAGGATTCAGTGAGGGGAGTGTGCAGAGGAGCATGTGAAAGTCTCTTGCTAGACACATGGAAAGCCCTAGATAAGCCTGGTTAAAATGAAATGGAAACAAAAATGGGCATTTAGTCTCCACAACAACTTTGTGGAGCTATGAATGAGGATGATGACAATGATGATGATGATGATGATGATGACTGTGATGATGAGGACAGTGGTGATGACAATGATGATGAAGATGATGATGATGACAATGATGATGACAGTGATGATGATGAGAATGATGATGACTGTGATGATGAGGACAGTGGTGATGACAATGATGATGAAGATGATGATGATGACAATGATGATGACAGTGATGATGATGAGAATGATGAGAATGATGACGACAGTGTGACGGTGATGATGATAATGACGACGATGATGATAGTGATGATGATGACAATGATGATGATGCTAATAGTGATGATGATGATGATGATAACAATGATGATGATGACAGTGATGGTGATGACAATGATGATGATGATGACAACAGTGATCATGATGGTGGTGATGTCGATGATGATGATGACAGTAATGATGATGATGACAGTGATGATGATAATGATGATGATGCTGATAGTGACGATGATAATGATGATGATAACAGTGATGATGATGATGACAGTGATGATGACAATGATGATGATGATAATGACAATGACGACGACAGTGATCATGATGGTGGTGATGTCGATGATGATGATGATAATAATGACAGTGGTAATGGTGATGATGGTGATGATGATGATGATAATGATAACAATGATGATGATGACAATGATGATGACGGTGGTGATGGCAATGGTGGTGATGATGACAGTGACGATGATGGCACGTGCCAGAGTTGTACATTCAGTATTTCATTTATCACACAATCCTATGAGGTAGATTCTATTATCCTTCTCTTCAGGCTTCTAACTATATCTCCCTACAGAGTCCAGAGCACTTCTCTTCGGTCTTGTAGCAAGAAACTACTGTGGACAACATTTTAACCCAAAGGCATCTCCTTAGTAGTGAAATGTCAGATGCATGGTAGGTATTTAGGCAGCCAGCCCAGTTGGGGAATTTGTGACATTTTGGATCCACTCAGAAGCTTCCAGCATCCCTTCCTCTTCCAGAAGAACGGGTAGCACTGACAGGCTAAAGGCAACGGCAGCAGCATCATTAGGTCTGCGGGTTCTGCATGAGGAAGTCTGGATTCAAATCCCAGCCTCCCGTGTGACTGTAGCTCTGAATGCGACTTCCTGGGTCTCACTATCCCCATTCATCTGTGCCATGGGGATAGTATCTACCTCAAAGGTTGGTGGACAAAGTAAAGAGGGATATTGAAGAAAACATGCACATAGTGAAATAAAATGAACAAAGAGAGAGCCCTGAAGGAAAGAGAACACTTCTCCTCATGCAGAGCCCTGCACCAATTTCACTGAGCCCCTATTCCAAATGGGAAGAGATTCTCTCTTGATTTACATGCCTGATAAGAAAAGAGGTGCCAGTCACAAGCCTTTTACTGCCATTGATTTGTTCTGTGTTGCTGGAAACTAGGTATGTTGAAAAGGTATGGGTGTGTTGGCGTTAAACCAACACCACCTCATTTCCACCTGGCTTTGGCATGTTCCTCTTCGGTTCTCCTTGCTGCTCTCTCACTAAACACAAAATCAACCCAACCCCTCTAGCGTCTGGCAGTGTCTCATCCTCACTCCAGGACAGAGGCTAGAGGCCGCCAGCCCCCTTATTTCAAACTTTTCCCACATGCTGAGCCTTAATACATTTGTACCTCACTTAGCTTCTTTCTGTCCCACAAATATACTTGGGGCTATTTTGGAAAGATTTTGCCACAGCAGACTCTGAGTGCTAATGAGTGTGATTTCAGAAGAGAATTTTCCATTAGTAGGTAAGAAAAAAAGACAAATCACCTTGAAATCTAATAAGCAATATGGGCGCCCTATATTAGGGTTCTCCAGAGAAACAGAACCAATAGTATATATCAATGTGTGTGTGTGTGTGTGTGTGTGTGTGTGTGTATGGGGGGGGCGGAGAGCGAGAGATTTATTATAGGAATTTGTTCACGTGATTTTGGAGGCTGAGAAGTCCCATGATCTGCCATCTGCAGATGGAGACCCAGGGAAATCAGTGGTGTAGATCCAGCACAAACCCGAAGGACTGAGAACAAGGGGAGCCAACAGTGTAAACCCCAACCTGAGTCCAAAGGCCTGAGAACCAGAAGCACTGATGTCCAAGGGCAGGAGAAGATGGATGTCCCAGCGCAAGCAAGAGAGCCAGTTCATCCCTTCTCCACTTTTTATTCTATTCCCACCCTCCACTGATTGATGGTGTCCGCCACATTGATGAGGGCAATCTCGTTTACTCATCTACTAATTCGAACGCCCATCTCTTCTGGAAACACCCTCACAGACGCACCCAGAAATAATGTTTGACCAGCTATCTGGACATCCCTTAGCCCAATCAACTTGACACCAACAAACCGATCATCAGTCCCTTACCTCCTACCAATGTTGTATATGCTAAGGTACAATTCTACCCAATGCTCAAGTTCAGAACTAGAGTTGCTTTTTGATTATATGCACGATTAAACAAATGTGTCTTGGGCACATACTACTTGCCAGACATTGGGCTGGATGATGCTGAGAATACATCGGGGAAAAGACTTGGCCCCTGCTTTCCTGGGGCTTTATTATCTCCAAAGACAGTACATATAATAAAATCTGGCCAAAAAAAAAAAAAAGAGAGAAATGCAGATCCATGGGAAGGAGGAAAGAGGCAATTAGGATGGGTCTTGAAGGGCTGCAGATGGTGTCCCGCTGCCTGGGCTCAAATGCCATCTCTGCCATCACCAGCTGTGTGACCAAGGCAAGTTAACTTGTCCGGGCCTCCCTCTGCATTCGTAAAAGGGACACAAAAATAGCACCGATCCCACTGGGTGTTCCGATGATTCATTGAGTTAACACACATAGAATACAGTGCGCTCCATGTAGTAAGTGCTTAATAAACGTTAGCTATTAAATTGTCGTTATCTGTTCAATGGGGCTAATAATGGGGCTTATTTTGCTGCCAGGGTAAGGAGGAGAAAATTCAAGCCAAGCACTTAGCACAAGACCTTGCACATGGTAAGCTCTAGCCAACGTTGCTATTTATTCTTATGTCCGTTGTGTTGGCAGCAGGGGTGGGGGAAGGGGGAGTGCAGGGCAGACAGGGCCAAACATTAATTAGCTCCCCCTCCTCTCTTTCCGGGTCTCAGGCCCACCGTTTAGCCCGACGCCCCCAGCTGCCAAGTGTGGTCTCGGGCTCCCCGGCCCTGAATCCCCCCGGAAGCTAGGACATAGGCGACGCTGGTTTCGGCCACTCGCCTCTGTTCTCAATCAAATGTGCCGCTTTTCTGCCTGGCTTCACACATTGTAAAAAGCCGCCGAGTGCGGATTGCTCAGTGTCCACACGTCAGGCTCCTCCTGACCCGCCGTTCGCCCGCTGATGGCTCCGGAGCCCATTATTGTAATGGATTTGCTGTTGGGAAGAAGAAGGGGTCGTCAGCCTAATAAATCCCCGCCCCAGCGGACCTGTTTCAGCAGTCCATCCTCCACAGCGATTTTCCCTCTCATGGATTTGTTTAGCGATTTCCGAAAGACAGATAAGCTCTAATGAGTGCCCTGAGATACAGGCAAGACGCCGCTGAAATGGAAGAAGAAACACAAGACTTTTTTTTACAGGAATAATTCAAGTGCTTTCCTTTTTTTTGGTCCACCTTCTGAAAGCATTGCAATACTGTCTTGCTCTCAGGTTTAAAGGGAAGGGTGGGGAGGTTGCTAATGAAATGCATAGAAAAGTAAAAACATGTCATGCAAATTGGACACCTTTAGGGATTTTGAGAAACTTGTTTGAAGGGCTAATTAAGAAGCTATTAAAAATAATAATAATCTGCTTCCCCCAAACTCTTTTCAGTTCAGAAGTGTAAGCGATGCCATTTTTATTTCGCTTTTGAAAACATAGAAGCCGAAGTAGCCGGTCCTTCATTTACCTGGAAATATTTTTTCTAAACTTTTAATGATTTTCTGAAGGTAATCCCATTTGTGTGCTTCCTTGCTTGGGTTTTCTTTTTCAACACAAGCCCGTTGGTGCAGCGGATCGTTCAGAAACCGCAGTCAATGCACCATTGCAGGAGTGACTCTAGAGTCTCACTGGGAGAAAATTGTTGTGAGTTACAGGAAATTAAAAAATTCCTGCAATACCAACCCACTTCTCAAAGTCAATCTGTGGTATCCCAGCATCCACTCGACTCTGAAGTCAGGCCAGAATGATTTTTGAAGAGTAATTTCCAGCCTTATAAAGGGTCACATCGTGTATTGAAGCCATATTTGCTTCTGTGTTTTGTAAATTTCGAACTCATTACTAAACCTTTGTCTCTTATACCCCGTGTCTGGCTCTCACCTCGCCCTCGTCCATCTGAGCCTTAAAAATCTAATGAAAAATGCCGAAACACATTTTGCATGTGGAAATGTGATAAAACACAAATTGTTACGAACCTGAGGAAAAACTGGCTTTCGGGGCGGGGGGGGAAGGGGGCACAGCTCTGTTCTTCAGAGTCAGCTCACTGTTCTGTCTCTGCAAGCCCCCAGGAATGAAGGGGAGAGAACAGGATTTTCCCACTCCGCTCTGAGCCCCTGGCCTCTGTCTTCGACATAAAGCCACAGGCATATCTTCTCCATGAGATTCCAAACTATTTATGCCCTACGTGCCAGGATGGAAGACTAGCTGTGTGACAGTTTCCTTCTAGAAAGCATAGATCAGAGGCCTCTGTGTTCCCACAGAATGATGTGGGACACCTTGACAATTTCACCTGGTGCCTCCGAGGACAGAAACCCCACCACTGGGCTCCATGATTTGGGGAATACTAAGAAGTTGATGAAAGCTGTGGGAATATCTCCCAAACACACACAGACGCACACACAGCCTCCCTCCCTCTCTCTCTTCCATTCTTGCTCTCTCTCACATTTTTTAGAGTCCACCCTATCCACACTAAGATCCTTTGGTGCAGGTAAGTATCACACCTGAGCTCCTGTCACCTAGGTATATGGGAGTCAGCTGGGAGAAATGAAAGAACGTGAACTTTGGAGGCAGGCTGACTTAGGTTTGCAGCCCAGCTCTGCCTAGCTGTGCGGCCTGGGATGAGTCACTTAGCCTCTCTGGGCCTTGATTTTCTCTCATGCAAAATGGAGATGATAATACCTGCTTTTCAGGTTTGTTCTCAGAATGGGCAAAAGCATGGGCAAAGGGCCCGGTGCTGAACCTGACACTGGAGCCTGGGCTCTGATTTGGGCAGGGGAGCCAAGTCCACTGAGGTGGTTGCTGGGGAATTATGGCTGAGACCTGCCCTGAAAACTCTGGATTCAGGAATGGAACAGCTCTGTTCTTTCACACCCGGCCTGACACCTCCTAATGAAATGTAAATGAGGGTTCTAACAAGCCTGGCATTTGCTTGGGGAAAAGGTGCAAGCAGACAATCCCAGACAGGGCAGCCATTGGGAGTGAGCACCATGTCTGAATGGGGCTGGTTTGCAGAGAGGGGACCTTGGCTTTCTCTTCTAAGGGTGGCCCCAATGTGGGGTTTTTCACAAAGCTTGCCCTCTCCGCTCTCTATGAAGATGAGTTCAGCCCTCCTCTGGGCCTTCCCCTTGATCATGATCACAGCGGAAGGGCCTGGTGACCTGACCGGAAGTAGATAGTCCTGACTCTGCGGGTCAAGCCAGCCCTCCTGGCTCCTGCCTAACCTTGAGCAAGTGGAGGCGGGTGGTCCCCTGGCCATCATGAGACCTGCAGTCCTTGAATCCGTATAAACACAGCTTCCCTGAGCCTAGAAGCCAAGAGGCCAAGGCCTATTAGTGACCCCACTGAGCGAGGTTCTCCTAAGGGCACCTGTCTGGCCATAACTCCCCTCAAATGTGAATTCTCCTGGTCTGGGACAGGATGTGGTCTTTGGGATCAAGAAGTACACTACAGCTGGCATGCGTGCCCAGACCCTGGGGACAGAGACACCATGGAATACTAGGCTGAGCTCTTCAGAGAGAGCTGATCACGCAGGGCTTTTTAGAGCAGTTGTTTGGAGCTGGGAGCAAGCAGTCTAGGAAGCTTGGGTCTAGTTTGTCATTTTTCCAGGGCTGGATGGTGAGAACACTCCCTTTACATGAAGTGCACCCAGCCTCCCGCCCAGCACCCACCTCTCACCCCAGCCAGCATTCTGTGCTCCTTGGCGTCTCCCAGAGCTAAGGATTCTGGGGGTGCCATGCCACGCTGAGAGGAAACTCAGAGGAGTTTCAAAATGCATTTAGCACCATCCTTATCCTTACAGACTCCTCGGGATCAGGAGGGATCCAGCAAATCTGACTGCATTTTGTCAGGGATATTGTCTGCCGTGGGGGGAGAGTTCTTGAATTTGGGGTTACCAAACATTGCCTAACACAAAGATATGCTATAAGTAGCTCATTATTTTATACGGATGTATGCATCTGTCTTCTTTCAAGGGCAAGAATTGCAACTTATTTGCCTGTTTCCTCAGCACTTAGCATGAACTGGATGGTTGATACATTTTTAACATGAATGAGTGAAAGAATTAATCACTCAGAGAAAAACTTGCCAGTGTCCAGCCTGGGGTCAGGCATGAGCTAAAACTGGTGGCCAGGGTGTCCCCCATGGCCCCACGGTCTCCATCCCCAGGAAAAGCCTGGCTGTACCCCGGGCAGAATGGAGTCTGGAATGGGGGAGGTCTTTCGTGGCCCCTCCGAGCCCAACGATGCCAGAGATTCCACAGTTTGTTCCAAATCCCTGGTGTGCTGGCTTTGGCTGCCCCAGCCGGCCAGGCTCTTGCCTCCTGGGGAAAAGATCCACAGATCTTGCTCAGGCCTGGGAGTGTGCATGCTGGGCTGCTCGCTCCCTGCCCCCTCGCTTGGCCTCTGCAAGCCCCACTCTGCTGCGCTCACCTCTCTTCTCACTCAGACCTCAACTGTTACCTCCTTCCCTGCGCCCCAGCCAGAACGGCCCAAATCCAACAAGCCTTCAGCACGTGATCCAAAAATGTGCTCATTTTGATCTTCCCACCACCTCGGAGCTGCTGCCGAGGAGATGATGGGAACAGCATCCCAGGGGAATCCTCGGGGCCTAATGCATCACACGTGCTGAGAGAGGCCAGCCTAGGCCGGACATTTGCAGCTCAGCTCCCAGCCCTCCTGGGGCTCCCATTCCCAGCACCTTCGCTGAGCTGGGGAGACAGGTGGGAGGCTGGGCAGGGAGGCCCGGTTCCTCCCACCAAGGCCACGAGAAGACCCAGGCCCATCCTCTCTGGGCTGCCCCACGACAGCACATTTTCTGGCAAGTTCCTGGTGGGTTTGAACCTGCACACAGAATAAGCATCTCTTCCCCACTTCCCCCCCACTCAGCTCAGGACCGAGAGATTGAAGATGTCGGCCCCAAAGACTTAGCACAATGCCCTCAGCCATTTGGGGTTCAAATTCAAAATAATATTAACCATAATCCACAGACTCTGGGCCCTCCCACTAAGCAGGTCCCTGGCAAAGGTATGTTCAAGGCACCAGTGTTCACGGGCTGTCAGAAGCAGAAAACAGGCAGCTCGGAGTTGTAGGGGCAGGGGAGCACCTACTATGCGTCAGGCCCGGGAAGTCGCAGGGGCACGGCGGGCAGAGTCAGCCACTGGGGGAAGCAGTAGATGAAGTATAAAAGCAAAACCCATGAGGTAGAAAAAGAACAGGTTTTCAAGTCAGAGAAGGCACCTCTTAGGGCTCATCGGCTGTGTGACCTTAGGCCAGTCACCTGAACTCTCGGAGCCTGTGGCCTCACCCACAAAGCAGGTGCCGTAGCAGGTACCGCACAGCAAAGCCCCGAGCACAGTGCTTGGCAGTGGAAGGTGGGAGTGAGAAACGCCCGCTGTCCTCACGCCCTCAGCTCCCACTGTCCCCAGTGCATCTGGAGTCTATCAAGGGAGACACGGCGAACCTGGGGCTCGGGGAAGTCTGTGGTTCCTTGAGTGTCCATGGTCCAACCTGTTAAATATAACCCTTGGAGCCCGACAAACCAGATCATTCCCAAGTCCCTGGGAACTAACTCCCTTCCCACTCCGCATTTCAGTTGGCTTGAGCTCTAGGCCCACTTGTTCTCCTCCCAGTGAAATGGCCTTGCAGGCCCAGCAGTGATGGGAAGGGGCCCTTTCGAGGGTCTGTGAAGTGGACTTCCTTTCTCCTGGTGGCTCCCCCTTCTCAGGAGCCAGGAACCCAGCTCTAACCAGGTGGTCTGGGGGTGGGAGCAGGGGTGGGGGCCACACTCACAGGCGTGTGACAGTCTGAGACTTCTGCCTGCCCACCCTGAGAAGAGCTGGCGGAGGGGGGGCCATCCCAGGCCCTCTGGGGCAGTAGGAAGACTGGGCCAGACCCCTGGTCTACCACATACCAGCCATGAGATCTGGTGTGGGCTGTCTCACCTCTTTGGGTACAGGACACATGGGTGTCCCCCAGGCACCCTGTCACAAGCTGTGTACTCAGAACTGCACTCACCACCTGCCCCAGCTCCCCCCGTGCCCCCAAATCTGGGGATTGGCAGCATCTTCTCCCAGCTTGCCAACTTTCCAGTGCTTACTTTGTGCCCAGGTCTGTCCCAAGTCCTTTGCCTCAAATTAGCTCACTGAGGCCTCCCAGCAGCTCTGTCGAGGAAGTACTATCCCTCTCCCTATTTTGCAGATGAGAAAACTGAGGCACAGGGTGGCTATGTAGCATGCAGAGCCACAGGGAGTAGAGAGCAGAGCTGAGGTCTGAACTGAGGCCAACCGACTCCGGCCTCCCCTACCAAATACCCTCCATAGCAGGATAAACTTGGCATGAGAACATGGTCTTCCCAACCTAGTGCATCCAACCTAGTGCAACCAACCTCCCCAAAAGTACTCTCATTGCTCTTCCCACGCCAAGAGCTGTGGTCAGGCCAGATGATATAAAGGCCACAGCTGAACAAAGTAGATGCTTCCATACCTCTGAGCCTTTGCGCTTGCTGTTCCCTCTGCCTCAAATTACCTTTCCGACTCCCATTCTGTCCCTTTAAGACTCAGCTTTAGAAAGCCTTCCTTGACCTGGCAACGCACCTCCATGCACGGTCCCTTGTGCTGACCCCAGCATCCCACCCAGAACGCTGTCTTGCAGTCGCCTCTTCACCTGTCTCCTCCATTAAACCATGAGCTTTCAAGAGCAAATATTGTGTTTTTAAATCTCTGTATTGCCTGCATCTTGCATAGAGTATGAACGAATGAACAGGAGACTTTATCTATTTCCAAATGTAATAGAAAAAAAAAAAAACATTTGAATCGAAGTGATAATAAAACAGCAGCTTTTAGTCCAGCTGCTGTGGATTAGAATCCCAGCTCCCTCACTTACTAGCTGTGTGACATCGTGCAAATACTTGACCTCTCTGAGTCTCAGTTTCCTTATCTGTAAAATGCAGGAGACAGCACAACTGCTTCCAAGGGTTGCCCTAAATATCAAATGCAATAAATTTAATAAAGCATCGAGCATATGGTCTTTGCCATTATGTAGAAGCTATTATAATGATGATCATTAGCTCATTATGTGATTATTAGGCTATTATGTGAATAGTATTCACATGCTATCCACATCTGCCCGTGCATGTGCACCCCCCCAGACCACTACTGAGCCCCTTTTCCCTAACAGCCCTAAAAATTCCTAGGCAGGAGTCTCTGAACAGACACTCTCCTTTCCGCTCCTCACACAATCAAGCCCAGAAACCCTTTCCCACCACAGGGCCTTTGCACATGCTATTCCTCTGAATGGGATTTTTTTCCCTCCACTGTTCTCATGGTTGGCTCCAGCTGATCTTTTAGGCCTAGGCATGGATGTCACCTCCTTGCAAAGTCTCCCCAACCCCTCTGCCTGAGGAGAGAGACGTCCCTGGGCTCTCTACCCCTCCCCTTTGTCCATCTCCACTCTTACCGGTTTCTTCCACAGTACTTTGAAAATGTGTAGGTATTCTGTGCATTTGTTCATCCATTTCATGTTAGCCCCGAGATGGCATAGCGCTCCCATCACCTTCACTGCTGTGCCCTCGGTGCCCACCACACACCTGACACCTGGTGGGGAGCATGATAAAGAAAAATTTTTTAAAGATTTTATTTATTTATTTGAGAGAGAGAGAGAGAGCATGAGTGGGGGGAGAGGCAGAAGGGGTGGGACCAGCAGACTCCCTACAGAGCGAGGAGCCCAACACAGGGCTCGATCCCAGGATCCCCAGATCATAATCTGAGCCGAAGTCAGAGGCTTAACTGACTGAGCCACCCAGGAGCCCCTCAATAAATAAATATTGAATGAATGTTGAATAAACAACCTACTTGGGCCCCATTCAGGAAGAGCAGAGCAAAGGTGTGGAGATTTGCAGGCAAAGCCCCATCCCCGGCGGATGGACGAGAGACCCGCCCTTTCCGCAACGCAAGGGCTTAGCAAGGCCACACCGGGCTGCCTGTGGCCCCCAGGGCTCAGAACCTGCTCACCAGGGACAGATTGGAGGGAGTTCGAGGAGTGGGCCAGGCAGGATTAAGTGGAGGGAGAGGGTGATTTATAGAGAAAGATAAAAGGGCCCAGCTTCCTAAGGCTGGCTGCAGCATTATTTCGGTAACAGCATCCAAATATTGGCAAGGTGTATGTTCCAGGGGAACGGGGTGATTCCCCAGCAAAGGTGCAGAGGGCGGCACCAGGAGAGACGCAAAAAATCTCATCGGGGTCGTGGTCCTGCCCTACAGCAGGGGCCCAGGCCAAAGCGAAGAGCCTTCCGGCATGGAGGAAGAACCTTACCTCCTCCCTGCGGCAGTCAGCCACTCACCTTTGAGCACCTCAGGGAGTTTATGCAGCAGAAATCAGGTTTCTTTCGAGAAACCAGAGGAGAAAACCTGTCTCCTCAGTAAGACTACTTTGCCAAATATCTGAGAAGGAAGGCGCCTCAACCATCTTGTACACCGGCGTCAGCAAACCATGTCCTGATGGCTACATCCGGCCCGCCACCTATTTTTGTAAATAAAGTTTTATTGGAAGACAGCCATGCCCAACCATGTATTTATTATCTGTGCCTTCTTGTGCACTACGACTTCGAAGCTGAGTCCTCACAACAAAGATAATATGATTGGCAAATCCTGCTTACCTCGGGTCCTTCACAGACAGTTTACCACCCCTGTGCTAGACGCTTGATTCTTAGGTGAAGTGCACATCACTTTGAAAGGGAAAAAAATATCCACAGGGCCCCAACTTTGACCTAAATTATTTTGATTATAGTATTACTTAAACACACACACACACACATAGTTAGGTATGAACATCTTAGGCTTCTAGCTTTTGTACAACTAGAAAAACAACATTCTTGGAGTAAATGCCAACAAAATGACAAAAACGGTAAAATGATAACGAATGGCATTAAATACTGCAGCTGCCGCTGTTTCTGCTGAAGAGGCACGGCTCACAGCAGGACAGGCTGCCCTTGGCAAGTCTGCTGTGAAGAGTGCCATGTCATGACTCAGTGTTCCCGCTCAGTTTTCTCTTCTCACTATTGCAAACACTTTCATTCACACAGAAAGCCATGACATCACGGGCCTTCAGTGGATACTCAGCCACATCCGCTCTTTCTCTCATTAGCCCATGAGAATTAAAGTGCGTAGTCCTGATTCACCCAACATCCTCCTGAACACAGTTAAAACTTGGGCACGAAAATCTTCTGGTCATACCCACATATAAGGTGACCAGCCAGACGAGCCAGATTTTTACACCCATTATCTTAACTTACAAAGAAAATAAAAATAGAATATTTTAAAATATCTCTTAAAGATTTTTTCCACTGGTCTGAGAACTTCAATATGAAAAGCAGAGATCTAGCTCACCCTTCAGCTTTTCCAAATGGAGAAACGGAGTCCCCCCAGAAGGGATGTGACTTGCCAAGATCAGGGTGGGAGTTGGAGCCGAAGTCATGTTTGAACAAGGATGTGCCTGGCTTCTCAGCTGACCAGAGCAGAGTTTTGTCCACTGGGACCCAGAAGGGGTGGCCACGAGCTGTGATGTACATGACTTTCTCTGGAGTGGGGGTGGGGGCTCTGCCCTCCAGACGCCATGAGCAACATTTGAGGCCAGCAACTGGGAGGCGCCCACGGGGGCCCACAGGCCGGATGGCTGGCTGGAACGGCTTCTAAGAGCACCTCCCAGAGTTCTAGAAGTGATAACAACATCCGTGGGACCCCCACAGCACCAAAAGCCCCTGACTTACGCCCAAAGAACATCAGTGGGACCCATGTGAGCTCAGAGAGGCCTGGACCATCTGAGCTCAAAAGTGAAGCCAAGCATTCTCAGCTCTGCGGAGCCCCTCACGCAAGTGGACCATATGGCTCCCACTCGGGCAGCTGGAGGCCAGCAGGTTCCCAAACACGCTGTGGCAGCTTCAGCCATTTGGGGAATCCAGCTCTTAGGGGGCCGGGCCCGGAGAGAGACATGCGAGCAGTTCAACCTGGCCAGAGGCTTTGCAGGGGTGCAGCCCCTGTTCACGAGGCTGGTCAAGCCCTGGTCTGCCTTTATCTGCACTGGGGAGGATCGCTCTGGTCAGTAGGAGAAGCGGTGAGCAAGTCAACGGCAGCAAGCTTCTCAGGGCAGAAAAAAGGAGCATGCACATACAGCTTCTATAGAGGATGTGTATTTAAAGGCTTGGGACTGGTTGGTTCAGACTAAATAAAAACATAGGAGGTATTCCAGAACAGGGCTCTGCAAACTTTATCAGTAAAGGGCCCAATAGAAATATTTTAGACTTTGTAGACCACATAAAGTCTGTGTCACATATTCTTTTATTTGTTTATTTTTTGCAACCTTTTAAAAATATGAAAACCATTCTTAGCTCGCGTCATGTACAAACACAGGCTAGAAGCTGAATTTGGTACACAGGTCGTAGTCTGCTGATCTTTGTTCTAGAATTATCACTAAATCCAGTCATTCTCTTTAAGATCAACTTGGTCTTCATGGAGCTATAAATGCACAGAGAACAGATGTGCTCCCATCCTCACACACGCACACATTCACAGAAAGATACACACACACACACTCAGCGTTTTGTTCATTAGGCAAAAAACACTCCTTGAAAATAATTTCCACATTTACAAAGCACACATATGCCATAAAGTTAGTTCAGGGTCAATATGTAATGTGCAAAGTCACCATGTCCAGGGCGGGGAGGGCAGGGAGTGACTACTCCCATGGGTACATAAGGCACAAGACAAGATCAGAGGAGGGAGGAAAGACCTTGCCCATGATCTAGTCTGAAGGTCACCAAATTATTCCCAGAGCCATGAGGCCTTTAAGGAGGGGCCTCAGAAGGTCACTGCTTCAGGCTGCCACACTCAAACCAACTAAGCTGCCCCACATTTACTCTCACAGGTACTTGATTTCCATCGAAGATTTTGCCTGAAGGAAGGATTTCACAGCAAAAGGGGCTGGGTGGGTGTTCAAAACTAGTGCCTAGCCAGCTGGCTCATATCTAAAAGTTCTGATAAAATTAGCCAACATGCTTGCCTATCCATTGAAGTTGAGGAGAAGTGGCCATCATTAGATGGGCCAGATGCTCCCCAGTTTGCTACAGTCCCCACCGCTCCCTATTGTCTTCTACCAGACTGTTTCACTAATTAGTTGGACCTGCCTGGCCCCAGAGGCATCTACATTTGTGACTCCTGCTCAACACTGTCTCAGCTGTCATAACATGGAACTGCTTCCTGAAGAGAAATACTGGTAAGTTTAGTAAACTCACCACCAGATCCAAAATACCAATCTGCCAACAGCTGCCAGGCTCTGTGGGTTTTAGGTCACCCTTGACTGATTCTGATATTTTCTCAATCTTTTAGACTTATTTAAATCTCACTACATTCCCAAAAGCATTTGAGATAACTTGTAAGCATACATTTAGCACAATAAAATTCTACAATGGAAATCCACAGGCAGGAAAATCCAACTTGAATGGTAGGATGAGGCCAGAAGAAAGGTTAGGACATGGAAATACAAGTCAAAAAGATCTGCATGATTTTTATTTTTTAAATTTTTTTATTGTTATGTTAATCCCCATACATTACATCATTAGTTTTAGATATAGTGTTCCATGATTCATTGTTTGTGCATAACACCCAGTGCTCCATGCAGAACGTGCCCTCCTCAATACCCATCACCAGGCTAACCCATCCTCCCAACCCCCTCCCCTCTAGAACCCTCAGTTTGTTTTTCAGAGTCCATTGTCTCTCATGGTTCTTCTCCCCCTCCAATTTCCCCCCCTTCATTCTTCCCCTCCTGCTACATTCTTCTTCTTCTTTTTTTCTTTCTTAACATATATTGCATTATTTGTTTCAGAGGTACAGATCTGAGATTCAACAGTCTTGCACAATTCACAGCGCTTACCAGAACACATACCCTCCCCAGTGTCCATCACCCAGTCACCCCATCCCTCCCACCCCACCCCCCACTCCAGCAACCCTCAGTTTGTTTCCTGAGATTAAGAATTCCTCATATCAGTGAGGTCATATGATACATGTCTTTCTCTGTTTGACTTATTTCGCTCAGCATAATACCCTCCAGTTCCATCCACGTCGTTGCAAATGGCAAGATCTTATTCCTTTTGATGGCTGCATAATATTCCATTGTATATATATACCACTTCTTCTTTATCCATTCATCTGTTGATGGACATCTTGGCTCTTTCCACAGTTTGGCTATTGTGGACATTGCTGCTATAAACATCGGGGAGCACGTAGCCTTTCGGGTCCCTACTTTTGTATCTTTGGGGTAAATACCCAGTAGTGCAATTGCTGGATCATATGGTAGCTCTATTTTCAACTTTTTGAGGAACCTCCATACTGTTTTCCAGAGTGGCTGCACCAGCTTGCATTCCCACCAACAGTGTAGGAGGGTTCCCCTTTCTCCGCATCCCCGCCAACATCTGTCATTTCCTGACTTGTTAATTTTAGCCATTCTGACTGGTGTGAGGTGGTATCTCATTGAGGTTTTGATTTGGATTTCCCTGATGCCGAGCGATATTGAACACTTTTTCATGTGTCTGGTGGCGATCTGCATGATTTTTAATGGTTAACAGAGATTTCTGAGCTAGCATAGCTCGTAGAAGCATAAGAAACCGTCCTCCCCTAATAGCTGAAGAAACTGATTTCAAAAAAACCACACACACACACAGTGATCAAGGAAAAAGGGTCAGCCCAAAGCCTGAAACTTCAAAAGTGTCAGCCAACGAAAGAAACAAAATTTACAGAGGAGAGTAAAATGATTTGGTACAGCAAGATGTAGAGCCTCACTCTCAACACCCCCAGAAGATATCTGGGGGAGGGGGACAGTGATAGTTATTTTTATGTGTCAACCTGACGGGATCACGGGATGCCCAAATATCTGGTTAAACATTATTTCTGGGTGTGTCCGTGAGGCTGATTCAGAAGAGGTTAGCATTTGAACAGATAGACTGAGGAAAGTGGATTGCCCTCCTCAGGGTGGATGGGAATCATCCCATCCTTTGAGACCCTAAAGAGAAAAAAGGGGGAGGAAGGAGGATTTGCGCTCTCTCTTTTTCTCTCTCTCTATCTGCCTATTGAACTGGAACATTGATTTATCTTCAGGACTCCTGGTGCTCAGGCCCTCAAGCCGAACTGCCATCTACACCATCATCTTTCTGGTTCTCAGGCCTTAGAATGGCACCACCAGCCTTCCCAGGCCTCCAGCTTGCAGATGACACACCGTAAGACTTCCCAGCTTCCGTAATCACATGAGCAATACCTTATAATAAATATAGATATAAGTATAAGTCTCCTCTGGTTCTGCTTCTCTGGAGAACCCTGTCTAATACAGGGGCCAACAAAATCGCACCAGTCCTCCCTCATACCATCAGATCTGGAATGAAGCCTGAAGGAGGATTCACAGCTTTCCCTCCATTGACTGGGGAAGAGTAGAAGATGCTGCTGGAAAGAAAGAGAGGAAAATGGGGTTATGATCAGGGCCCTCACTAACTCTGACAAAAGTGAGGGTGCCAGGGTTCCATGGTAATTAGGGGAAATGATCCAAAGCCAAGGGGACCTCCATGGGAATGGTATACACCCCCCAACTAGGTGTGGTGAGCCCAAGAGAGGGTATTTAGCAAAACTTCAGAAGTGGAAATCTCTCACAAACATCTCTTTATTGGAGCTCTTCAGGACAAAAATAGATGACTATGATATGAAACACCATTCCTCAAAATATAGCAAGGGATAAAAACAGCCACACAAAAAAATCTGTATGCAAATATTTATATTTATAATCATCCAAGATTGGAAATAACTCAAATTTTAATTAATTGCTGAAGAGATAAACAAATTGTGATACATCCATACAATGGAATAATGCTCAATAAAAAGTTGAGCAATAAATAATAATAAAACAATAGTAAGTAAAAACTATTAATTCAAGCAAGAAACATGGATGAATCTCAAAAGCATTGTGTTACGTGAAAAAGGTCTTACCCAAAAGGTTACACAGTGTGTAGTTCTATTTATAGAGCATTCTAAAAGAGGCAAAACTATAGGCACAGGAAACAGACCAGTGGTTGCCAGGGATTGGGGGTGGGGATAGAGGACTGACTTCAAAGGGGATGATAGAACTTGGTGAGATGAGGGAAATGGAATATTATCTTGGTTGTGGTGTGTTATACCACTGTCCACATTTACCAAAATTCGTGGAACTGTATGGCTAGAAAAGGATGGATTTTACTGTATTATATTGTGTGTATCCTACTGTATCATATTGTATCATTTGCTGTGTCATAATTCATTACTGACATAGCATGACTTAAAAAAATAATGTAGCCGAGGGGAGAAAAAAATCAAGCCATCCTCAAGTGTGATGGAAGGAAAGTCAAGAAGCCAACCATACTCCATTAGATCAAAACAAATGTCTGGAGAGAGCTGCTCAAGCACTAACAAAATGAAAAGAAATGGTATAGCAAGTAGGCAACAAGGGATGTACAATTGATGTGCATTCCTCTCAAAGGGGAAGAGAAACACAGCAAACAAAACAAGAAATACATGAACGTGCCACGGAAGAAACATTAACAAAACAACAAAAGAAAATTCTTTACAAGGGTATTAGCCAAAAACAAAATGCAATAAGAACATGAATCCAACTTTTTTAAAAGCGTCTAAAATGGGAGCACCTGGGTGGCTCAGTCGGTTGGCTGGGCATCTGACTCTTGATCTCAGTTCAAGTCTTGATCTCAGGGTTGTGGGTTCGGGCCCTGCATTGGGCTCCATGCTGGGCGTGGAACCTACTTAAAAATACATAAATAAATAAATAAATAAATAAATAAATAGTCTAGAATGACCACTACACCCCAGCAGAAGGGCAAAAATTAAAAACACCAACAACACCAAATGTTGCCAAGGATATGGAGCAACTGGAACCTTCTAACACTGCTGGTGGTAGTGTAAGATAATGCAACAATTGGAAAAAAGTCCTGGCAATGTAAACCAAGCAGACACCTACCCTATGACTCAACAGGTCCAATCCCAGACGTTTTACCCAGGAGAAATGAAAGCATATGTTTACAAAAAGTCTGGCATAAGAATGTTCCTAACAGCTTTATTCATAACAGTCAAAACCTGGAAACATCCCAGATATCTACAGATCAGAGAATGAATGGATAAACTGTGGCACCAGCTATAGGATGGAAAACTACTACACAATGAAAAGGAACAGGCAACACTACAGATGGATCTCAAGAACACCGTGCCGTGTGAAAGAAGCCTTACACAAAAAAATGCATACTATATGTATGATTCCACTTGTATGAAGTTCTAGAGCAGGCAAAACGTGTCTAGGTAAAAAATTACAGTAGCGGTTACCTCAGGGTAATGGGGTGGAGACTGGCTGCGAATGGGGCATGAGGAAACTTTCTGAGGTAATATTCTGCATTTTGATAGTGGTTTGAAGTACACAGTGTATGTACTTGTTAAAATTCATCAAATGTCCATTTAGGATCTGTGCATTTCATTGCACATAAATTTTACCTCAAAAGAAATATGTTACATCTGTGATAAAGCAAGTACAACTAACTGTCAATGGGAAGATAGAGGTAGTACATATGCAGTTGGTTCGCTGTTAGTCTTTCAACTTTACGGTATAGTTAGAATTTTTTCACAATAAATTTTTGGTAAAAGCTCATTCAATGGCGCCTGGTATGCCTAAAATGTGTGCATTTCGTGGTATACAAATTTTATCTCAAAGAAAAAATAAGTAACTGTAAACAAATACTGAACTCTACTTAATGATATTCGTGCTGAAGGAGAAGGACTTATGTCAGTGTCAACATTTGCTTTTGAAACATAAAAAAATATGATAGATTGATGGACCAAGGGGTAAACTGAGTAACAGATGTATCACAAGGCTAGTAGAGCAGACTTTTAATTATAGAATCTGATTAGTGTGTAGATAGGTGTTCACTGTAATTTTTTTTCAATTTTCCTATAGCTTTGAAAGTTTCATAATAAAATGATGAAGCATCTGACAAAATGACAGAATGAGAGGGAAATGCAGTTTGCAAACCAGAGGAAATGAACTCTGGACCAAAACAACAATATTTAAAAGTAAATAACTTAATTAAAATCAGCAAGAACAGCATGAACAAAGAACAGAGATGAAAAAGACAAAGAAATAAAACAAAGAGAATCCAACACAAGTGTAATTAGTGTCCCTGATATAGAGAAACCAAAATATGGAATGGAAAAAGTATTGAATGAAAAAATATTGAATGATATAATCCAGTACTGTCTGAAATGCAGGAAGAACAGAATCCACAATACATAACATTTCAGGGAAAAAAAAGAAAGAAAGAAAAAATGCAGAGTGTTCAACACCATGATATGTCCTGATTAAGTAATATAACTTCAATAAAGAAGTAACAATTCCTCAAGGATCCGGGTATAAAAAGCAAATGACCATCGAAGAGGGAGAGGGTCAGGCTGCTCTCAGACTGTCCAGGGCAACATTTAACATCAGGATGGAGCAAGGACACTGCGTTCAAAAGGAAAGAAAGGGAGACCAAGAGTGCTCTACCCAGGCAAGGCGCTGGTCAGGCATAAGGACAACAAACAGATATTCTCAGACATTAGAAGAATTAAAAGACATTTTCAAAATTCAGGGACTACAGGGTCTTCTTGGCAAAATGATTTGACTACGAAACCAAGCTAGTTAAGAGATAAGTCAAAATCAAGAATTGAGCGATGGAGAAGGTGTGGGGAAAGGGCCGATGGTGACAATAGAATCCATTTAAACATAGAATTAATACTAAACCATTGTGTGCGCTGCAACATGTTATAAGTCCCCAAAGGGTAGTAATGATAAAACTAACAAAAGTCGAGTAACAGAGGTGGGGGGGGGAGGGAGTGGGAGGGGTGTGATCGCGCTAACACCGTCATCTTCCATGGTGGGGCAGTAACTGATAGTGTCTAAATTGAAACGTGGTTAGAAAAACATAATTTCCAAATTCAATGGGTTGTTTTCCATAATCTCTTTTCTTAACCTTAGAGAGATTCTTTAGAGAAGAATATCTCTCATGGTGAAAGCACTTTTATTTCAACAATTCCTTCCACTTCCCTCTAGCTTCTTTTTCTTCTCTTAAACTCAGGCAGAATCAACTTTAAGACATCACATTTAAAATAAAACATATAATCCATATGATCTCTTTCCCATACATCTAACTAGATAGATGAGTAAGTAAATAAATAAATAGATGTGTTGGAAGTCCATTCACAGTCATTGATATATAGAGATAAGTATGTACACACTAACATAAGATAATATTTAGAATATTTTTCACCTAATGGGACTATTTGGAGTGATTTTGAAACTTTCTTTTTCATACAGGGCTACATTGTTGAAATTTTAAAATTATTACTAGACATAAAATCATGTATTTATAAAAATTTTTTAAGTTTTAATTGATGTTCATAAAAATCAACAAAGATTTTTAATTTTTAGGAAAACACTCATCCCCGAGCTTCCTAGGAGCCAGAGAAAAAAGGGACCTGCAATCAGTTGCAGCCTGACCATGCATGCTATCCACTAGATTCAAACAAACCAACCCAGCAGAAGCACAGCAGTCCCTCAGAGGAAGTGCAAATTTTCCAGGCTCTCAGAGCTGAGAGAGGAGGTGCTGACTGATGTGGAGGTGGTGTCCTCACAACCTGCCTTCAATAATCCCGGAAAGGGCCCTTATGGCACCACTCCAGGCTTTTCAAGAGTCTGAGGGCATATGTGCTCTTCTGCCCCAGCTGGAGGAAGCACCAGGTAGCCACTAACCTTGGACTCTACCCAGTCTTTTTAAGACATGTTCCCACCAGCCAGTGATTTTTCCCTTGAAGTGGGAACCTGACTGTGGTGGGCCCAACTGAGGGAAGTGTCCATCTTTTCCCTTCTTCCTGCCCCCCACTACACACACACACCACACACACACACACACACACACACACACTCTACCCTTCAGTCATAAAATCTCACATATGGTTCTCCTGTTTGTCACCACCGTTTCCTCTTGACTAAAAAATGCTTTATGCTATTGCCAATGCCTTTCACTGGGTTGACCTTGCTTCTCCTTCAGGGATGTTACCTGCTCCAGAGAACGTCCCCCGAACCCCCTGAGCAGGGTGGAATAGGATCCCAGGTGAAGAACTGAACCTAGAGGAGAAGGAGGTGGAGGAGAAGGACCCCCCACCAGAGGATGATGGGGGCAGGGGCAACAGTTAGATATACCCAGACATATCAAGAGTAGGAGAGGATGTCAGCACTCACACCCCATGCCTGACTCCTCCCGGTGAAGGAAACGTGGGATGCTTTGCCCAGAGTGACAGCACCTTGAAGATCCTTGAGAATGGAGAGGTCATAGAGCAGACATAAGGGCTATCTGCATGGTTCTCCACAAACCCCCAAGATGTAAGAACAGACTTGGAGGAGGAAGAAACTGACACAGGTGTTCACACTTAGGGAGCCCCATGGGAATCCCTGGGAGTACTGAGAATCTATCTGAGCCTCAGTTACTCAATCTGTAAAATGGGGCATGTAACTCATGTCTGACTACTTCACAGGAATGCTATGAGTCAGTGGTGGTCTGAAATCCCAGAAGGATGGGATTCATGTGCAAACCATATAATGGCCCCCCAAATATGAGGGTAAAATTATTGTTGCCCCTTGGAGATATGCAGGAAATAATGGGGTGGACCCACAGATACTTTGGGTTTCTTTGTAACAGCATTTTGGAAAATTGAAAAATGTCTCCATCATAAATTGGGGACTAGAAATGGCTTTTTCCTTGATACTGCCATATGTCCACCTAAAATTGTACTCCAAGAGGGAAATAATATGCAATAAATTGCAATCTCCAGCACTAGATGAAGTAAAATAATTGGATTTTAAGAGGCTAGCCCATGATCTAATTTACAAAGACTGCATGTCAGCATTGTCATACAAAGTAACTAGGAGTGAGACTCTTGAAAAGATGGCCTGTAGGGTATCCTGTCATTCAAAAATGGAAATCACTACATGTGGCAAGTTGCAAAGTGACCACAAATTATTCCTGTCTCTTTTCACCCCCTTTCATCTGGGTTTGGCCTTGTGGCTTATTTTGACCAATGGATATTAGCAATCATGACGTAAGCAGTGTCTAAAATTGATTGCACATCAAGGGATCTCGCCCTTGCTGCCCAGGAACTTCCTGATTGCCATGTGGAGAGAAGTCTCAGTCATTCTGGCCATCGAGGATGAGACCATTATAAACCAGCCAGCCCCAGTGGACATTCCAGCTGACTGCCCAGCAAAGATCAGCCGTGCCCAGCACAGTCCAGAAGAACCAGCCAGCTGAGCCCAGCCTAAACTGCTGACCTGCAGAATCACGACCTAAATAAGTGGTTGCTTTAAGCCACTTACGTTTGGGGTAGTTGGATATGAAGCAAAAATTAACTCTACATTGTGGCATCCCAGAATGAGCCAGGAGTCAGGGACCCCGCCTCTGTGTGCCCTTTGGCAAGTCACTGAATCTTTCTGGCACTATAAAATAATCAAATTAAAATGAGCATCAAAAACCCCTTCTGGTTCTGTGATTCTGTGATTCACTCATTCTGTGATTCTAAATCTTCGTAACAAATACTCACGGATGCAGGAAAATTCTATGAACTAAACTGAGGCATAGCTGAGTCTCTGGAGTTTTCTTGCCTCAAGGCAAGAGATTCTGAGATTGGTTACCTGACATGTGAGCATAAACATAAAATGCTTCTTCAGCAGTTTATGATCTTGCTGGATTCTAGGCTAAAATACGAAGTTCGAAAAAGCTGCGCAGAAAAAAATGGACTGATCCTGGCATGTGAAGAAAGGAAATTACTATCAACATCTGAATCCCAAAAGGGGTTTCTGCTGGCCCATGAGGCTTTTGGAAAATGTGAGAGCAGAGCTGAGACCAGACCTTCTGGAGAAGAAAACCTCCCGATTGCAACAAGAAGAAAAATCGTAGTGAATCTTACAAATTTGCTGAACTCCCCAAATTCATATTTTTTCATATCTGGAAACTAACCCAACAATTTTCCTTTCAAAAGTTACTTAGAGAAAAAATGGAAACAGGAGCAACAGATTGGGTTTTCTGTGTTTTTAAGTGATTGAACTAGATCATAATGAACATCTACACACCCTCTAAACAGAACTGACACTTCACGGAGTTGTGATCCTGGAACCGGGGCTGGAAGTGATAAAGAGGGTACATTAGCCAAGAGTGATCTTGTTTTTCTAATTCAGTATTAGTGCTCACGAGGACCCAGATAGGGATGCTGCTGCTACATCTGGGAATGTGTTTGCAGGAGGGGAGTGGTAGGAGGGAACTGATACTTTTCCAGAAATTGTCATTAACACGGGTTTCATAAACAGCACTAGGTGAACCCTTGGGTTACTGCCTGAGTGAACACAAGCCCACAGAAGCCACTTGCCTTGTCTTCCAGGAGTGTGATTTTACTTGCAGGGCTGTCTTCTGGGGTTTTCTATGTTTGTTTGTTTTGTTGTTGTTGTTGTTGGGGGTAAGAGGGGTAGAGGATATTATTTTTATATAATAGTTTACTTAAAATCAAATGCAAAATTTACATTAATTTTCCAGTAAAACATCAAACAATGTCCTTCTCCATGGCTACTCTCCTCTACCATCAGGGATACTTATGTGGCTAAGAGCAAAAGCTCACTATTAGGCGATCTCCAGGGACTAAATTATCCCTAAAGCAAGCCACTTTCCAGTGATATTTTCCTGAATGAAGAAAATCATCGGAAGCACTGCATTTCCTTTGAAAGAAGGAAATTTTAGTCTGAGGCTAAAATTCCAGGTCTTTATTGCACCTTCTTGGGCCTGAGAAATAAGTCTCTTGGAGACGGGCCTGAATCTCTCAAAATAATGCAAGGAGCTTGCTAAGCACGAGCGCATGCCTGCACCAGCCTCCCAGATTGGAGCAGAGCAGAACGCTGGCGGGGGATCACCCAGTGGAGGCTGGAAGTGGCAGCACGTCCCTCTCCCAGAACTTCTGACTTCGCTCAGCACCTCATCCCACATACTGCGTTCAGGGTAAGAGTCCTTCTGTCCAAAACTCATGCCCTCAGGGAGACAGACACCTCTCTCCTTTGTCTTTCTCTGCAGAGCAGTAAGCAGGGTGATGCACTCATCTTGTTAACACCACTAAAGAACAAGGAAAGAACTTCAACAAATCAGCAACAACGGTTCCCCTAAAGTGTAGGTGTCTCACCTTAAAGAGCTCAGCTCACTGATGATGGAATGATGTGATGAGCTGAGACCACTCTCCAAGATGCCTCTCCTCCTGGCTCTTTCTTTGGTTTATGTTTTCAGCAAATATTTTATCAAGTCCTGACTTGGCCAGGCCTATTGTGGGCACCTGCAGTTCAGAAATTCCTCTCTCTTGGAGCTGATGTCCAGCTGAGGAGACAACATTACACAAATAAGTGTGCAAATATTTGTGCACAGGAGGACCTCATACTCTTGAGTTTGTATAGGGAAACAAAAATTATCATAATACTGTGAAAAAGATTCATTAGTGAACCAACCACTTGTAAGAGCAGTTTCCACTCAAACAACCTATATAACATCAGCATCCTTCAGGGGCCAAAGAGCTGTCACTTTTGATCCACCTCTCTTCATTGTGGATTATCTGACAGTACAATGCAATTGTAATACAAACAAATTGCAAAGAGAAATTGAAGACTTCACCAAAGCTGTAGGATTTTATGAGGTCCATGAGAACTGTCTGAACCCCACACCAAGCCAATGACAGATGAGGCTCTGGTGTCACCAGGAACAGGAACAGCAGGAAGAGGGGTTTGACAGAGGTGATGAACTGATGGTCAAAATAGAATGATTGGACCATCAAGTGGTTGAAGAAAGCCCTTGGGAAAACCCATGAAGCTCTAGAGTCTTTTTGCAATAAACAGCTTTCTTTGTGTTTGTGTTGCAAAAAATTTAAAAAAAAAGAAAGAAAGAAAAAAACATGAAACAAGGGAAGCCATCTCATGCCATCACCCAGTTTTATCATAAAAATTACGTTCTTCAAAATGATCAGCATCTGATTCATTCTCTGTTCACTCTAAAACTTCAGCTGGGGTTGGAATTAGAATCTAAACTTGGGTAGAAATGGGATAAAAATAAATTTGTTTTTTTTTTTTTTAAATCCCCTCTCTTTCCCATGAAAGATTGGCTCCCATGTTAAGTGGGCTTGGTCTAAGGTGACCTTTCCAGGTATAATTGCCCATGGACAGCAAGGCCTCCCACCATTATGCTGGTGTAAATGCTGTACGGGGAATACAGAGGGCTATGAGATTCCCAAGGGGGACTTAGTCTAGGAATGTGACATCACAGCTGAGACCTGACAGATGAACAGGGACTGGAGGTGAGAGCATGCCAGGGAGTGGGTCCAGAGGCAGGTTGGACTGGTCAAAGGACTGAAAGAAAGCCAACATCTCTGGAGGCAGGAAGAAGGGGGTGGACACAGGAGATGAGTTTGCGGATGTAGACAAGAACCATAATGGTGTTCTTCATCACACAAGAAATGGGCAGCCATTGCAGGGTTTTGAGCAGGAAGGTGACAGATTTGTGATTTTAAAAAGCTCTTGTGGCTCCCACCCAGGAGGTACGATCTTACTCCTTGTCACTAGGAAAAGCTTCCTTGGACTTCTTGTCCCTTCCTAAAACCAAAAGTCTGCTCAAAATTCTCAAGCCCAGTTCAGACTTTCCAATGTTAAGGCCTCACTAAGGGACACTACTTCCCTGCAGATTTTTGAGACAATGATGAGGAAACCCACTGAGACCAGGGGAGCCAGCTGACATTTTGAGGTTGAGAGGCTCTACTCCAAGACTTCCACTTTTAACCATGATGAAATAGTAAGGACTGGCTTTACCCTCTCACTGTAACCAAGAAATGGACAAGATGTGAAAAAACATTTTTCAGACATTGTGCAATAGTCAGCTCAGCCAGTGATCCCAAAAAGAAGGGAAATAAATGAGATGAGCCCAATGATTGGCCCAGCTTACCAGTGGAGAGAGTTTCCAGACCATAATGCAGGATGGGGGAAACCCAAGCAGAGCCCAACCATCTCCCTGAGTTGAAGAGACACAGTTAAGAATTTGGGGCAGCTGGGAGGGTAGACCAGCTATAAGGAAAGAGCAGCACCAAAGGGAGAAATCTGCAGAGAGAAAGCTCCAGGGGTCTACTCCTCTTGAGTCTCCAGCTGAGTACTGACCAGTGTGCACTCATGAGAAACCTACTCAAGAAAGTCGGGGGGGGGGGGTGGCCCTACCAGGAAGGACCAAGCAGAACCATCACCAGAGTTCACACTTGGTTAGGAACTGTCTGTGCTCCCACCAGCCAGAGTGGAACACTTCAGAATACATGGGCACCAGGCAGTGTACTCAAAGGGGTATCGTCTGTGCCTGAGAAAAATTAACCCGGAACAGAAGACTGCTCTGTTCCCACCCAACAAAGCTTAAAGAGAAGCCCCAAAAGTACCAAATGGTTTCTAAAGAATTTATTGGTATCCCAGGAAAAGTTCAAGAATATTTAAAGGAATACGAAAATATCACACACCCAACAAGGTGAAATTCACAATGTCTGGTGTCCAACCAAAAATTATTAGGCATGCAAAGAAGCAGAAAATATAATCTGTAATGAGGAGAAAAATTAATCTATAAAAAAAGACCCCAAAATGACACAGTTGATAGAAGCAGAAGATGAGAGTCCCAGCTCCACCATCTGGGGACTTTGACCAGGTTAATGATGTAGAGAGAGCCTTTACAAAGGGATGTAGTCTCATGATCACCATCAATTAAAGTCACAAGAATATTGAGAGTAAGAACAAGACTGCCCACTGTCACAGCTTTCACACATGGTTCCTATCTCACTGCAGGGCTTCTAGAACTCAGAGACACTCCCCACAATAGGAGTTGATGATTCTGTTACAACCTTTAGACTAAGAGTGGAACTCGTTTGAAACAAGGACCTTTGTTGAGGGACAAGGGAAGGTAGGAGTGAGTCTGAGCAAAATCCATTAGAAAATCAATCTATTCAGCAGCCTTTTAAAAATTTTATTCAATCAAGTGCATTATCAGGCACTAAATCGGCATTACTTTTTATTAGACAGATAGTACATTCTGGTTCAGCCACAGCTTCCTTATTCAAACCTCTGCTTTGCTATCTGTTATCTATTCTGCCATCCATATCTGCTGTTTAAATCATGAGAAAAAATTAAGTTATTTGAGAGACAAGCACTCTATGATAACTGAAGAATATTCTCCATTGCAATGATTGTATTATTGCTGACTGTGTTGACATGTTAATTCTTTTCTCAAGTCAAGTATAAGAACACAACACTGGAAGCCAACAATTTAAAAATGGAAAAATCTCATTACATATTCAAAATGACTAGTTGTGGGAATAACCTTTCCCATAACAGAAGCACAGCTAATTTTTCACATCCTCTGATTCTAAGTGGGAATCCAAATCTTCAGGCTTGAGTTTACCTGGTGACTTTATTCCTCTTATTTTCTTTGTTTGATTTTTTTATTTCAAAGTAATGCATGCTTGCTATAACAAGTAAAGCCATCCAAAGATATAGAAGAAAAATTAGTCATTTTCCAGCCACATTGACAACCCATATTAACAGCCTGGAGAACATCTTCCATGTGCATGCAAGTACAAGTTGGATCACAGATACACATATGGCCTTTGGTTTGGGTTTTGCTAAAATAGGGTCATACTAAAAATATACTCTGGAGTTTGCTTTTGACATTTAATATATCACAGACCACTCCATATCAACACTCTAATTTATTCAACCAATCTTGTTTTAATGGACTTTTAGGTTCTTATTTTCTTCCTTCCTTCCTTTCTTCCTTCCTTCCTTCCTTCCTTCCTTCCTTCCTTTTTTGTTGTTCTTGTTGTGACAAACAATGCTAGAGAAAAACATCCTTATAGGTCTGCACCCAGGGCAGAAAATCCAGATGTCAAACTCCCTGTAGATTAGATTCCTTCAAGGAGTATTGCAGGGTCAAGTGTATATGCATCGTTATTCTTAATAGCTATTATCAGGTTACTTCCCTCAAAAAATAAGTAAATAAAATTTGCAACAATACAACATGTATCAGAAATGAATTGAAGCTCTGGGGTCCTTTCAATTTGTGCTCTGGAACTTGGGGAGAGTTACTTAAACTCTCAGAGCCCAAAATGGAAATAATAGGTACATGTGAGTGGTGCTCAATATGTGAAAATTGTTGAGGGTATTATTATTGTTATGTTTAGCATCATCATAGTTAATCTGAAGGCTTCAGAATTAGTCAGACAAGGGTTTTAAATTATAAGCAATGTCATGTTGAGGTAAAACAAACTATATTTATTTGGGGCATCCAGAAAACTAAAAGTGCCAGCGAAACAGTCTTTATAATGTTACAAAAAGTAGTATTGTTTGGAAGGTTTATATTAGGACATTCTATCATGAGTTATTTCTACTCTTGGACTACTGTCCCACATCTTAACTCCTTCCTAAATTCTTTTTACTATTGCCCTTTAGAAAAGGGCCTTGAAACCGTTTTTTCAGGAAATCAATCATGGTTGACATGACCATACATTGACCAGCAATACCAATTTAAATTAACCAGAGCGGTTTGTTTTCTGGCAATTTATACTGATAAAGTCTCGAGACCCTAATTAAACCATGCAAGCCATGGAGGCAGGGTGTTGAAGTAGAAATAGCACAGATCCTAACAGCAGCCCGGCAGGGGCTGAGCCTTGTCCCTATCAGAGTGTGACCTCAGGAAATGATTTCACTGTTCAGATTCTCAGGTTCCTCCTCTGTTAATGGAGGATAAGAATGTCTTCCCCAGGGGTGCCTGGGTGGCTCAGTCGTTAAGCGTCTGCCTTCGGCTCAGGTCATGATCCCAGGGTCCTGGGATCAAGCCCTGCATCGGGCTCCCTGCTCAGCGGGAAGCCTGCTTCTCCCTCTCCTCCCCCTGCTTGTGTTCCCTCTCTTGCTGTGTCTCTCTCTGTCAAATAAATAAATAAATAAATCTTAAAAAAAAAAAAAAAAAAAAAAAAAAATGTCTTCCCTGGCACTCTGGATATGAATTTTTTTTTTAAAAGATTTTATTTATTTATTTGACAGAGAGAGAGATAGTGAGAGCAGGAACACAAGCAGGGGGAATGGGAGAGAGAGAAGCAGGATTCCTGCCAAGCAGGGAGCCCAATGTGGGACTCGATCACAGGACCCTGGGATCACGACCCAAGCTGAAGGCAGACGCCTGACTGAGCCACCCAAGTGCCCTGGATATGAATGTTTTAATAGAACATTCTCTAAGGAAACTATCTACAGGTGAGGTTGATGTGACCAATGGCCAAACTTCAGGAAAACAGAAATGGGACGTGGGGTCAGAAGTCCAGCCTCACTGGGTGGGGGCCAGGGCCATCTGCACCCTAGCAGAGATACTCCCAGGAAGGGCTGTGGTCAGGATGATTCATTGTCTCTCCCTCAGCATCTCCAGCATTGTTTCCTGGCCTTCTGTTTTCCCAAATACAGTCATGGAGGAAGACAGATTGAGGAGCCGCGAGACCAAAAATGCTTTGTAAGCATCCTTTTAATCTGGTCGGTTGCAGCCAGCTCTGCCTGTTTGAGGTCAACCGTGGAGCCCAGGAAACTCAGCCAGAGACTCTGACTCCTGGGATGGTCCTCCCCCAACTCTTTCTTCACTGGGGATCCCAGGCTGTGACCACTTCCTAAGGAGTAGCCATTTCTGAGAGCTTGGCTTCCCTGTCCCTACTGCCTCCCAGCAGGTGACCTGGAAGCATAGCTCTAAGCCATTAAACTTGATATCCCGAAATGGGCCATGGCAAACCATTTATTAGCGTCCTCTCCTGTTTCCCGCCCCGGCCCCCAGTGCATCATCAGGTCTTGGGAAGCCAAGAGCCCTCAGTTTGCTCGTGTCCCTGTTGTAGTCTCTGAGAAAACAGGAAACCTGCTTCTTTTTGTTGTTGTTGTTACTACACAACAGCTTCAGCCTTTTCTGATGTTTTCATGGTGCCTGGAATGGCCTGCGGGTGTCATCCAAATGACAAGGGCCACTGGGGGAGAGCGAGGAATAATTCCCCCCCACCCCGTCCCTTGCGCTCTCTCCAAGAAGCCAGTCCTGTCTCACTCACCTAGGAGCCCATGCATTGCACAGCAGCAAGTACCACTCAGTACCCAGAAAATCTGAGAGTCTGTGTGCTTTAGCTCAGGAGCCATCTCCCTCAGGCCACGGGCCAGGCAGAATTCTGCCATTAGCGAATAATAGCATTACCAGTCCTGAAGCAAAAAGAAGAAAAGTCTCTAATACTTCGCCTTAGCAGCTGATAATGTAAAACAGGGTGGCATTTGGAGGCCTAGGACGACGCCAGTCTCTGGGGAGAGAAAGGTGTTAACTTCTAATAGCTTTTCAGTAATAGCCAAGCATCTGCAGTCCCCTATAAAAAGGGGGTTTTTTAAAAATTAATAGAGCTGTATGTGCTTCACACTGAGGAGAATGCCAGATTAATAAGTGCATTAAGGGCCGCTTTGGATTGGAAATAATTATGGATGATGACAAGGAGCAGAGGGGGTATGGGTGGCGCTCACAGGAATGCATTTTAAAAGGCAGTTTAAAGAGCCTTCAGATGTTGGTATTATCCTGCGTGACCAAATTAAGAGCAAATGAGAAAAGTTTATCTGGCATTTTGGAGTATTGAAAGGCTTAGCGTTATAAATTATACAGGATGAGGATAGGAAATGGTGAGTAAATTCAAGTTAAATATTATTGGCAGTTTAAATAGCAACTGTTTTATAAAGCATTAAATATTTTAATTTGGAATTAAAAGTCCAAACCACAACATTCTCCCACTACCAAAAATATTAAAAGATTTTTTCAGTTATTTATTTGCCAGCACAATAATTAGAAGGGTTGCCTTGATCGAGAATTAATCTCCACCATGTCCAACTTAAGCTATCAGTGTTGCGTAAACATGGTTCGTCTGTGCCTGAGAATCGATTTTGAACTCCTAAGACAGGAAATGTCGAAACTCTTCCAATATCTTCATCAGCAATTGGAAGAGCCCCTGTAGTCCCAGCCTGGTTTCAATATTCAATCCAGCCTCACATCAGGCCTCCTTCCTGGTGATGCTTCACACAGGTAGAGCTGGCCAGAGATAGAAACCAGGAAATCCTGGGTCAGGATTAGGCATATCCAAGCAAACGCCAGGTTAGTGAGGGAGAGGAGCTCATGCCATGGAGGCAGCTTTCCCCAGCGTCCCAAAACTGTAATCATGAACACTCATCTTTCTGATGGATAGGTTGTCCTTGCTTTTCTAGAAGGCAATTTGGCAACATTTCATAAAATCCTTCAAAAGATACACAATCCAGTTTCTAGTAGTTTGTCCTACTCAGATAAGAACACAAAGATGTCTGTCCAAATATATTTATTGCCTCATTTCTGATAACAAAAAAATTAAGTAACCTAAATGCCAAATAATAGAGAATAGTTTTAACAAGGCACAACATATACATAAAATAACATATAATGTAATTATTTAAATATTATGTGTTAGATTCTTGGTTTCCACTTAGAGACAGAAAAAAGTGGAGAGAGCATCATCCGCACTCTTTTTTTTTTTTAAGATTTTATTTATTTATTTGACAGAGGGAGACACAGTGAGAGAGGGAACACAAGCAGGGGGAGTGGGAGAGGGAGAAGCAGGCTTCCCGCCGAGCAGGGAGCCCAATGCGGGGCTCGATCCCAGGACCCCCGGGATCATGACCTGAGCCGAAGGCAGATGCTTAACGACTGAGCCACCCAGGCGCCCCATCCCCACTCTTATAAGAAGAAAAAAGCCAAAGATACAAGATTACTGCATTTCTTGAACTCATCAGAAGGCTGAGCTCATAAGAGAGCCAACTAACAAAACCTGGAGAGAGACAGATACCTAGAGGAAGAGATATGACAGGAGCCCTCACTTACCTGGGTCAGACACCGCCAGACACCTAAGCAGAAAAGAGAGAATGAAGCAGCAGAAAGGTATGAAAGCTAAGAATTTTCCAAAATTAATGACAGACACCACACTACAGATCCAGAAAGGTCAGACAACACCAAGGAAGATAAATATAAAACAAAAGAAAACCCAAACAAACTACATAGGTATATGGGGGGAGGGTGAATATCAAAGAAAAAATTCTGAAGACAGCCAGAGGGAAAAACTTCTTAACTGTAGAGAAAAACAATAATTAAAAGAGACTTCTCATCAAAAATCATGCAAGCAGCCGATAATGAAGTGACATCTTCAAAGAGTTGAAAGAAAGAAAAAAAAAAGCTTTGCCAACCCAGAATTCTACACTTAGCACAAATTTTTTTTTAAGGAATTTTTTTTTTAAGATTTTTTAAAATAATTTTTTAAGTAATCTCCACCCAATATGGGACTCAAACTCACAACCCTGAGAGCAAGAGTTATGTGCTCTACCATCTAAGCCAGCCGGGTGCCCCAGCACAAATTTTTTTTTTTTTTTTAAGATTTTATTTATTTGACAGAGAGAGACACAGCGAGAGAGGGAACACAAGCAGGGGGAGTGGGAGAGGGAGAAGCAGGCTTCCCGCCGAGCAGGGAGCCCGATGCGGGGCTCGATCCCAGGACCCTGGGATCATGACCTGAGCCGAAGGCAGATGCTTAACGACTGAGCCACCCAGGCGCCCCCCAGCACAAATATTTTTTAAGTGAAAGAGAAATAAAGACATTGTCAGGTAAACAGAAACAGAGAATCCATTGCCAACACACCTATGCTAAAAAAAATGCTAAAGAAATTTCTTCAGGCAGAAAGAACATGATCAGACAGAAACCTGGATCTAAATAAAGAAATGAAGAGCACTGGAAATAGAAAAGGGAAGGTAAAATAAAATTTATTTTTCTTAATTTTAATTGCTCTAAAAGATAACTGTCTATCTAAAGCAAAAATAGTAGCAATGTGGGGCGCCTGGGTGGCTCAGTTGTTAAACGTCTGCCTTCGGCTCAGGTCATGATCCCAGGGTTCTGGGATCCAGCCCCGTATCAGGCTCCCTGCTCTGTGGGACGCCTGCTTCTCCCTCTCCCACTCCCCCTGCATGTGTTCCCTCTCTCGCTGTCTCTCTCTCTGTCAAATAAATAAATAAAATCTTAAAAAAAAATAGTAGCAATGTATTATGTGTTTATAATGTGTAAAAGCAAAATATATGACAAATGCGGCACAAAGAATTGGTGGGAGGAATTGGGAAAATACTGTTGGAAGTCCTTATACCATTCATCAAATGGTATGATTTGAAGGCAGATGCTGATTAGGTAAAAATACATATTATAAACCCTGGAGCAGCTACTAAAACAATTGAAAAGAGGTATAAATAATAAATCAACAGGAAAGAAAAATGCTAACATTTCTAAATGTCCAATTAACCGAAGAGAAAGCAGTAAAAAAGAAAAAAGGAAAAAGAACAGATGGAACAAAAGAAACAACTAACAAGATGGTAGATTTTTAACACAAATATATCAATAATTCTATTAAACAAGCGCACCTGGGTGACTCAGTCCTTAAGCGTCTGCCTTTGGCTCAGGTCATGATCCCAGGGCCCTGGGATCGAGCCCCGCTTCGGGCTCCCTGCTCGGCGGGAAGCCTGCTTCTCCCTCTCCCACTCCCCCTGCTTGTGTTCCCTCTCTCGCTGTGTCTCCCTCTGTCAAATAAATAAATAAAATCTTAAAAAAAAAAATTCTATTAAACATGAATGGTCTACACACACCAATTAAAAGACAGCGACTGTCAGATTACATAGAACTTCATCAAAATTAAAAATTTTTGCTCTGCAAAAGACACTGTTAAGGAAATGAACATACTGGTCACAGAGTAGGAAAAATATTTGCAAATTATATCTCTGACAAGAGATTTGTACCCAGAGTATGTAAAGAACTTCCAAAAACGCAACAGTAAGAAAACAAACAACCCACTTAAAAATGGGTAAAAGATATAAACCAAAAAAATTCAAAAAATTATATAAATTTATATTAAAATGATATAAACAAAAGATAAATGAAAAGCTCACCAAAGGTGATATACAGATGACAAATAAGCATATGAAAAGATGCTCAACATCTTCAGTCACTAGGGAAATGCAAATTAAAACTACAATGAGTTGGCACTACACATTTATTAGAATAACTACAATTTAAAAAATTAAAAGCTGACAATACCTGGGGTGCCTGGGTGGCTCAGGTTGAGCAGCTGTCTTCGGCTCAGGTCATGATCCCAGAGTCCTGGGATCAAGTCCCATGTTAGGTTCCCTGCTCAGTGTGGAGTCTGCTTCTCCCTTTCCCTCTCTCCACCCCCGCCCCTCCTCGTGCTCTCTCTTTCTATATCTCTCTTTCTCTCTCTCTCAAATAAATAAATAAATAAATCTTTTAAAAAGTGACAATACCAGGTGCTAGTGAGCTTGCAGAGAACTGGAACTTTCATACATTGCCGGTGGAAATTCAAAACGGTACAGCCACTGTGGAAAACAGTTTGGCAGTTTCTCATAAAAGTTAAATATATACATAACGTGTGACTGAGCAATCCCACACCTAGCTATTTACCTAAGAGAAATAAAAATTTATGCACACACATCCCAAAAAGCCAGCATGTAAATGTTTAAAACAGTTTTATTTGTAACTGTCAAAGACTTGAAATAACCCAAAATTACTTCAAGCAGTATATAAAAGAAAAAATCAATCTCTGGTACATCCATAAAATAGAATACTACTTGGCAATAAAAAGAAACAATTTTTTTAAAGATTTTATTTATTCATTTGAGAGAGAGAGTGAGTGAGAGAGAGAGCACAAGCAGGTGGAGAGGCAGAGGGAGAGAGAGAAGGAGACTCCCCACTGATCCGGGAGCCCAACGCAGGGCTCAATCCCAGGACCCTGGGATCATGACCGGAGCCAAAGGCAGACCCCCAACTGACTGAGCCACCCAGGCGCCCCGAAACAAATTATTGATCCACGCAACAACATGGAGGAATTTTTAAATGAACTTGCTATGCGATGTTAAGTTATGCTCAAAAGGTAACATAGTATATAATTCCATTTATATGACATTCTGGACAAAGCAAAAGTATCCAAATGGAAAACAAAATTATAGGTTTCCTACAAAGGAGTCACTTGAAGGAATTTTCAGGGGTGATGACCTATTCTGTACTAGAGTGATGGATCTGCAGCTCCATGAGTATGTCAAAAGCCGTAGAACTGTGTTCCAGAAGGAGTGAATTTCACTGGATGTAACTCCTAAAAATCAAAATGGGAAGGGTACCCTAAATGAAAGGCCAAGTGTAACAAAAAAAGCTGACTATATTAAAAATGAATCATATCACCACAATAAAGGGAGCAAATCACCTAAATCACTTCCCAAATAGAATGCTGACTGGGTATTTTTAGGCTAAAGACAAAGTAACTGTACACAAGAACCGTCTTCATTACAGTGAGCTAGCTAATCTGAAACTGCTTATGTGTATAGAATAGTTGAACAATTAAGTCAGCATGTTCTAGATAATAAGAGCCAGGTTTCTCATGTTGGGGGAAGCTACAAAGAAGGAGAGGGAAAAAGCTAGAACAATCCCTGTAGTGTTGGGTTAGAATAGCAGGTTTTAGGATAAACTCATGGGTGTTTTTAACAAATGAAGATCAGTAGGTGTGTATGTACCAAATAGTATACACATATGTATATTTCCATCCATGAGCATTGCAAGAACCCCAGATGCTCTTCACAGCCCAAAACACAAATGTCCCAAAACACACGGGAAAGCATGGGGAGATGGTTGGTAAACCTTTGACCCTCCCAAAGCAGAGGGGAGAAGCAGTGCAAAGCATTGGTCCAGCCACTTCTTTTATGATAGAATAGGGATGATAAAATATAAATCTGGGGCGCCTGGGTGGCTCGGTTGGTTGGGCGACTGCCTTCGGCTCGGGTCATGATCTTGGAGTCCCGGGATCGAGTCCCGCATCGGGCTCCCTGCTCGGCGGGGAGTCTGCTTCTCCCTCTGACCCTCCTCCCTCTTATGCTCTCTGTCTCTCATTCTCTCTCTCTCAAATAAATAAATAAAATCTTTAAAAAATATATATATAAATCTGATGTGTACGTTCAGACCCAAAAAGAAAATTGGAACCTTCATTCAAATGTTTTTATGATCTGAGTCCTCATTTCCAGGAAATAGTGTTTTTTTCCAGAGATGGGTAATTTATTTTACTCACTCTCTTTGGGAAATGATTCTGCTTGCTCAGATTTACAATAAATTTAATTTTAGGCCCAATATTCTAAGATTTCCAAGAGAGAGCAGATGGCAGAGGCAAAGGCGGGGCTTCCCTAGGAGAAGAGGGGAGGCAGGAAGGGGCCAGATGCCACAGTTGGAGCGACTCTCTCATTACATGGCTCCCAACACAGTGGACACAGGAGATGGCCCCTTGGAATTTCAAATCCAACCTCTCAGAGATTTATTTTTCTTTTGAAACAATTTCTGGCAGCTTTTGATCTTCTAAACTAAAAAAAAAAAAATCAAAGAAATCTGTTTCTCTGGAGTATTAATAGCAAAGGAATTTCTGGATGCTGCAGAGTAGGAAAGGAATATAATAGCATCTCAGTTTTATTCATCTTCAAAGCAAACTAAATATAGTTTTTAAAAAAAATAGAAGCAGGATACCCTACAGATTTTTGAAAGGATGGGATAAACCTCTTTGCACAAGAAAAGATGACATGAGATTTATCTTGAAGGACATTCACTGGGCTCTTGTCCATTTAATACAGACAAGGGGGCTGTCAGAGGGGATCTGTACTTTACATCAGAAGCAAAAATACCCAATCACTTGGGGAACTTGCAAGCTCACCTACTTTCATCAATGCTGGGCACTGCCTCCCTTCCCCTGCTGGGACATCAGTACTGTCCATCCCCCAAGACACAAGGACATTACAGATTTCAGACTTTTCTTATGAGCAAATGTCTATGCAATGTGCATGAAAACCTGAGCAAGCATCTTCATGTTCCCAAAACCGAAACTCAGTCTTTACTGCCCTTATCGGGTTGTAAGCATGGGGTAGCAGTGGAAGGCATGTTTATATTTAGCTGGGATGTAGATGGCAAGGCACATGTATGTGCAGATAATAGTTCTGGACGTGCCACTATGAGCCAGATGCTTCCCTGAGGCGCTAGAGATACAGCAGTGCTTGCAAAGAAACAAACACATAAGCTAATTTCTTTCTTTCTTTTTTATTTTGAGAGAGAGAGAGAGCACACGTGCATTTGGGGGGGTGGAGAGGCAGAGGGAGAGGGAGAGAGAGAGAATCTTAAGCATGGAGCCTGACGCGGGGCTTGATCTCACGACCTTGAGTTCATGACCTGAGCCAAAATCAAGACTCGGCCGCTTACCTGACTTTGCCACCAAGGCACCCCCATAAGCTTATTACCACTGTGGCTTGCACTGAGAAAAAAATAAAAAGATTATATGATGGAGAGTTCTGGAGGGTGGGGACCTAATTTAGAGATGATCTGTCAGAGGAAGAGACTCTGGACTAAGAGCTGAAGATGCCAGCCCTTCAAAGAGCTAGGGAGAAGGCTGCTCCCATGAGGGGAACAGTAAGTGCAAAGGCCCTGAGGCCTTAGAGCAGTGCCTCCCATATTCCAGATCAGCATTTACCTTTCCCGCCCACAGAATCTCTGCCTGACGGCTCTCTGTTGGACGGTGCCAGGAAGCAGCCGTCAGCCAATGTTCACTAGGAATCAATGGTTAAACACCCCAGCTACCTCACCCCTAGAGTGGTGTGTTCTACACTGTCTTCCAGAGCCTTCTATCAGGACTGAGTTCCAGTGCTTCAGCAATAACCTGCTGTAACAAGACGCCCTTGGTTTGCTTTCCTTTCCTTCTCTGCTTACGTCCCCACCCAAAACACCTGCTTGACCTTCATTGCTAATCTCAGAGCCTGCTTCTGGGGGATCCAGACTAAGACAGGCTGATAAGGATTTAGCTGGTCAGTCAAAGGAAGATTGGCCTTTGAGAATGCCAGGGGCCAAGTCACACAGGGCCTGGAGGCGATTAGTGTCTCCACTTGCTTTATGGTGGGCAGCTTATCTTCACAGCCCAATGGTAAACTACTTCCGGACAAGGACTGGCCTTGAACTACTTCTGTGTCCCTACCAAAGCCAGCCTCCCTTCTCCTGACCCTCCTCTCCCATGGAATCATGAACTCAGAGGATTTAGAGACTATTTCGTCCAGAGTCAGCTCCATGGGGTCAGGCTCTGTGTTATGGTCATGTCTGTATCCTTGGCATCTACAACCATCTGGCACATAGTATGTATCTGATACATATTTATTGGGTGAATGAATCCTACAAATAAGGAAACCTACAGTCAGAGAAGGCAAACGACTTGCCTCAGGTAATACCCAAGGTCGATTGGAATACTGGGTCTAGAAGCCAGTTTCCTGTTTCCAAGAGGCTTCCCTTACACTCCATGGTTCTCCCAACCCAGAGTTGATCTGGTCTGATCCATGATCATTTTGGTAGACTGTAGGACACCTTCCACCAAGGGACTCTACAAGAATTGGTCATCTCCTGGGACAGTTGTGAGGCCAGGCAGGGGCTCAATTAACAAGTGTAGACTTTAGAGCCAGGTTGGTGGGTCCTGATTCTGACCTCAACATAAGTTCTGTGACCTTGACCAGGGGCTTCAACTCTCTGAGTTGTTGGGACAGAGACCAGCTCTTGTTCAGAGTAAAGAGAGAGATGGTAAACTCGGAGAAGGGACTGTCCGACTTCTGCATTTTCTGCTGGCTACTCATCCCTTGGGGAAGCCTGGAGGAGCCAACAGGAGGTTCCCCACAATTTCCACATGTCAATAACCTGAAATATAAACACAAATTAATTTGTAATCAGTTGTTACCAGTAAAAGTAATCAACACAAAATATAACTGGTAACTGTTACAATTGAACAGGTTAAAATTTATTACAGATTTGGAATTTACAAAATGTTAAAATGATCCTGATAACATTTGGATTACAGGGGCTGGGGGGAGGGAGGGATGACCCAGCAGAGCAAAAAAAGAGTTTTAGGGCCGTGTAACTCTTCTGTACGACACTACAATGGGGGACAGGTGCCATTATACATTCGCCCAAATTCATAGAATGTGCAACACCAAGAGTGACCCCAAATATAAACTGTGGGCTTCAAGTGATGATGTGTCCGCTCAGGCTCACCAGCCGTAACGAAAGCACCACACGATGCGGGATGTCCATAGTAGGGGAAGCTGTGTGGGCGTGCGGACCGGGGTCCGTGGGAACTCTGTGTTTCCCACTCGGTTTTGCTGTGAATCCAAAACTGTCCTAAAAAGTAAAAGTTAATTAATTTTTTTTAATTTATCACAAAACTTCTTCCAGAAAACCCAGATTGGGTAGAAGTAACACCCATAAAAGAAAATTCCAACAAGAACTGCCATGATTTGTAAAACTTTGTAAGTGCCAAAAACTAATCAATGAAGCAAATAGCCACTGTAAAATGCACCTAGGAAAGAATTGGTACCAACAAAAATGGAAGAAACTTAGGGCCTGTTTAATCATGTTCTAGAGAAAAGTCATCAACCCAGTAAATTGGCTTGATGGAGTTTGCTCTAATCTCTCCATGTACGTGCATCTGTTTTTGCATCGTTCAGGTTTCTTTTAGTTTGTGTCCAAAAAGCTGCAGTCAGAGAATTCTAGGTGTCAACCTGGTACCATCTACATGTGCACAGGGTCAACATGGCAAGGTCACAACTCCCTGTGCCCAGCCAGCCCTGTTTGTAGAGGAAATTCGTCCGTTTGCTCAAGAATAATGCTCTGGGGCTGGGCCGGCTGGAGACATGGAGTGTCTGCAATTGGATGATTTTGAAATTCCAGTCCCTGTGAGGCCCCAGCTTGAGCGGGGAACCCAGACCGGGAGGAGTGCTGTGATGGAGCTTAGCAGCAGCTGCAGGGACACAGAAGTGACTCATCTGCGCAGGCAGGGTCCTTGCTGGAGGCTTCACTGAGGACACGACATCTGAGCTGACTCTTGCAGGATGAGTCTAATGGCTCCAAGATGACAAAGAGCAGAAGGAGCTTTCTCTGCTGGCAGTGGGAGCCAACGAACACACTGTGTGGGGGGGCGGGGGGCTAGGGCAGGGCGTGAGGCTGAAGGCCAGGAGGCCAGTGAGGAAGCGAGGCAACTGTGCAGGACAGGATGATGGCAGGGGCCAAGAGGGAAACTGAGGAAGCAGGGTGGATAGAGTGTAGTGGAGGGGAGGAGGTAAGATGCAAGGCGGTCTCCAAGGAACTGGTCAATGTCAGTGGGGGCGAAGTTCCTTGAACTGAGCATGGAGACGCAGTGGAAGTAAGAGTGGGACGTTCACAATCGTTTTGTTCGACCGTTTAACAGAAAAATGTTCACATCAGAACCCTTCCAATTATGTCTTAAGGATTTAACAAAAAGCAACAACAACAACAACAAAACCAGAGCTCTTTTAATTACTGATACTCAGAGAGGTGCAGAGGGAAGTTGGCCTCCCCAGGATTGCACTTGGAAGGCCCCAGGTTGGGGTCCAAGGCCATCTTTTCAGCTGAGGCTCGGAGATGGGGTGTTTCCTGGCCCCGGGCACACAGCCATGAAGGAAGGCTCCAGAACCCAGCTCAGGGGCTCCTGTGGCTCTGCTCCTCTTTCCACGGCCAGGAGGCTGAGGAGTAATGAGGACTTAGCGTTCTTGGCCCCCACTCCTGCCCAGCTGTCCATTAGGCCGAGAACATCACGAGCCATGTCAGAGCCTCGCCCCTAGCAGCCGAACTCCCCTGAATCCGCCTGTCCCATCCCCCGGGATCTTGTCCACACTCCGGATGGGCAAGTGCCCTGGATATGCTGGTTCTCTACTGCTAGAGGACTCTTGCCCTCCTCTGGCAGTCTCTCTCCGCTCAGTACCTCCAGGTGCTTCTGGGCCGGCCACGGAGCCGACAAGAGGATCTAGTGCGTAGATCGCCTGATTTGCTCCTAAGACCTGGATTCTAGCACAGCTGTGCCATAAGCCAGCTGCACGGCCTTTGCAAGATCACTTGGCCTCTCTAAACCACAGATCCTTCCTTCACAAATTGAAAGTCACACTGTTGACTCCCATCTACATCAAAATGCCATACGGATGGAGGGAGGCAGTTAGCAAATCCACACTGTATCCTGAAAAATCTTTACGGGAATCCAAGGGACACACGATACTCTGGTCTGTTGCTTTATCTGCTATAAGCAGCAGTAAGTCTCATTGCCATCACCAGCAGCCATCCTTCAAGCAGCCTGGAGACAGGAAGCAGGGGAGAGCGCAGGGGAGGGGGATGGACAGGACCTAAGAAGCTTCCCTCCTGTTTGTCCCCTCAGAGCCTCCCTCCAAGCCTCTTCACTCTTCCTGTGGGTACAACCAGAACAAACTTGGTTATCCATTTCCCAGCCCACTGTGCTTGAGAAGGAACAAATTATAAATGGCTAGAAGAATGAAAACCAAAAACTTACCAAAAAGGATAAGACAGAAACACTGCGGGAAGTAGGTGCAAAACTCCACTACCACAGCCTGGGGGCATAGAGGAAAATACAGGGGAGGCCGAGGCCACGAGGGCGGAATTGTACCTGCTCCCAATACAACCCCAAGCCACCAAAACATAAAACCAGAGACAAAGTGTAAAATTGAGTACAGCATACTCCGGTTAGGAAACCATGACTTATTACAATATTCATATCCTTTAAAGTCAGCAATGCTGCTTCTAAAACATATAACCGAAGAAAAAAATCAGATGGGGCACAGAGGCATAGGCAGAAGATTATTCATGGCAGCATTGTCTTTCGCAGGGAAAGAACTGGAAACACTCTAAGTTCCCTGCAGAAGCTGATGAGCAAACACAGCATCTTCTATCCTCAAACCACTTTCCCAAAGCGTTGTATTTGGGTGTCATCCATGCCATGGCCTTTCTACAAACAGATGCATTCATTTTACTGAAATAAATGCATTTGCTTTAAAAAAAGAAAGAAAGGAGGGTGCCTGGGTGGTTCAGTTGGTTAAGCGTCCAACTCTTGATTTCGGCTTCAGTTATGATTTCAGGATCATGGGATCCAGCCCCGCATTGGGCTCCACGTTCAGCACAGAGTCTGCTTAGGACCCTCTCTCCCTCTCCTTCTGTACTTCCCCATCCCCCCATGCTCTCTCTCCCTAAAATAAATAAGTAAATCTTTAAAAAAAGAAAGAGGAAAGAAAGAAAAAAAACAGCATATTGCCCTAAACAGAATATGAGTGTCCGTTAACATCAATAGAAAGTACTAGGGATCACAATGCAAAGAAAATCATGCTATTAAAATCTGGCTAGATAAGATTGTCTGCTTAAGGCTGTGAGCTTGAGGGCTGCTTACTTAACAAGTAAGAAAGGCAGGGAGAAGGGATGGAGGGGGGAGGTTGGGAAAGAAAATCATCAAGAAAGCAGGGGAGACATTAGAAGTGCTCTAGAGAGTACCAGAAACATACTCGCAACAAGCTGGGACTTCACCCTTGATGGAAACAGGAGGCGTGAAGTATAATTGAAATTCATGATTTACTGTCCCACTCTGTGAGTTAGTATTTGGGAATTGCTCTAGAAAACAAGCTTCCAAAACAACCACCAAATGAAAAGTATTCTTCCGGTTTGGTTCCTGGTTCACACAAAACAACTGTAAAAAGACAGTTCGGGGACCATCAGGGAAACCTGGTGATAGATCAGATGACCCCAGGGAGTCAAGGTCCGTTCTGTTAGGTGTCTGCATAAGAAAATCTCTGTCACTTTATTTTTTTAACCAGTGCACGCTGAAGGATGCAGGGGTAAAATTAAGAGATAACTGGATTTGCCTTAAAATATTTCAGCAAAAGAAAAAAATAAAAATAAATAAGGGATAAACAAAGCAAATGTGGCAAAATCTTGGTAAGTGTTGGATCCTGGTGATGGGTATTTGAGGGCTCCTTGTACTAACCTCTCTCCTTCGAGGAGGTTGAAAATTTGCATAATAAAAAGTAAACGTCACAGATAAAAACAGGAAGACCCCCTGTTCATGGGCCACCGTGACTTACAAAGCCCATGTCATTTGGAGAAGCTCAAGGACTGTCATCTGAGAGTCAAACCCCTGATTTCTGTGCACTTTCATGAACATTTCGTGCATCGGAAATCTGACCATTTTAAATCACTGTGAGACTCGATTAAAATAAATAAAAATAATGATGGAAATCCATATGTAATGATGGGGAAGGTGTCCAAGAGAGACGGCTGAGCAGGAAAACAGGCAACAGAAGAGTGTATCTGGCCAGACCCCATTTATGTAACACCGTAAAGGCAAATCCCCCATGAGCCTCTGGGCGTAGAGTCTGGAAGCCAGGACGCTAGAGTACTTATCTCAGGGTGGGGAGGTTCTGTTTTCCTTTGCTTTTATCTTTATGCTTGCCCGTATTGCAAAAAATTTTATTTTTTACCATCGCACAGATATCATTCTTATAATCAGGCGAAAGGCTATTATCATTTTGAGGAAAAAAAGAAGAAATCAGAAAAACATTTCTAGCTACATAATGAAATTATTTAAATATATAGAAGGCTACCTAACAGAAAATTAAATTTCCATTATTACCCCTGTTGCCTGTGACATTGCACATTCACTGTCTGTGTCTGGCGAAGGTGCTAGAACAGGACTCCCGTAAGCTGATCTCAGCACAGGGACATGAACAAGTCGCAGGGAAAAGTGTCAGTTTCCTTGACTTCACCCCCTCACTCAGGCCCTGTCCCCTGCCTGGCTGGAGTGCTGTCTTGGCTCTTCTGTCCCACTCCCCCGAGGTTCAGCTCCAGGAGGGCTGTGCGGAAGGCCCAGCCCACCTCTCCTCATGGAGCCTCGATTCTTCCTTGGCAGATGGCCATGCCCAGTGCCTCAGTGGGTGCCAACCTCCCGTCCACAGCATCTGAGAGCCTGGAGCCCAGCAGAGTGGACAGCAACCCACACCTGCTTCCTGTCCCAGTTCTTGTCAGGTGGATGACCTGGGGAAGTCATTTTAACCTCCTAAGGCCCCAGTTGTCACAGCTGTAAAATGGGAATAAATGGACCAAATAACTATACGTCTCAATGCAAAATTAAACGAGACAACATAGCAAGAGAGTCAGGAATATATAAGCCACTCAGTAATGAAATTATGTAAATATATATAAAAGGCCACTTGATGGAAAATTAAATTTTAAAGCAATCACTGTTTTCAGTACTATATGAATGCTTATTGGTAATGCTGAGGACTGTCTTAAGGACGTTAACATCTTTCAAACATCAGTGAATCAATATTCATTCTGGTATTTTCAACGATGTCCTAAGGAAGTAATGAGAAGTTAGTACAAGAATGAATGAATAAAGATGTTCCTAGTGTATAACATGAGAAACTACTATGAAAGATGAGAAATACGGTGAGTGATAAAGGAAATGCTTATGATATATCACCAAATTTAAAAATCTAGCTCCAGAAGAGTGGAATCTATTTTTCTAAGAAAGGTAAATGTATATGTGTATGTATGTGTATGTTATATATTTATATCTGTACATATTATACATAGAGAGAGATCCACAGAGAGAGAAGCAGAAAGATCCAAAAATCCTCTAAACAGAATCACTCCCAAAATGATCATTGTGGTTATCTCAGGACTAAGGGATTACAGGTGACTTTTTGTTGTTTCTGTCTTTTTATGTATCTGAATTTTCTAAATACTTCGAAAGATAGTGTAGATTACTTATGTGACATTTCTAAGTTATTTTTTAACCATTCCTTCCCACTCCCCACCAACGTCCCTATCCAGGAGTTAATGATAAAAGGCTGTTCCCAGGCCCCAGCCTCGGGCTGCCAGGGCCCCCGGGGTCATCCGACTGCCCCCCAACCATGGACCGTCAGTGTCTACATGGAAGAGCCTGGTGTGATTTTCACCAACAAATGGACACGGTGGGTGAACAATTAGCCAGCTCTGGGCAGAGAAACTGCCTCCCGGGAAGCTTACACAGGAACCATGGCCTTGGGAATAAATAGGAACACTCTCAAATTAATTCCCAGAAGGGGGGGTCAGTTAGAAAACTCAGCATCTAGGAATTACCCCCTCCGCCAGCAGGTAACCTGATAGGATGGATCTGAAGGTCCAGGACAGGGAATAGCAGATGGGATGGGATAAGGTTGGAGGTCTGGGTCCATCCCCTCCTGTTACTCTCCCACTCCCCTACCCTCTCCACTCCGCTCTCAGCTCGCTGTGAGCTCCTCCTCAATCTGTGCCTCAACCCCAGTCCCCACTGTACAATGTTCTTATCTCCAAACACTCCACAGTCTCTTTAGGAATCTTCCAGAGAGATGACATTGTAAATGTCAAAGCTAAAAGTACCATTTTGAGGAAACTGGTTTAAAGAGATTGATCAGTGTGTCCCAAATCTCCCATCTAGTAGGTCTAGAAGCCAAGAAAAGAACTCGCAAGGCTTTACTCTTAGGCCAGGGTGACCCTGTCCTCCCCCATTCCACTTCCTGCCTTTGGCTGAGAGAAAGACTCATGCTGTACTTAAGGACAAGGACTCCAAAGCTGAATCTCTGGCTTCAAATTCCATCTCTGACACATACTAGCTATGGGGTCTTGGGTGCCCCAGTTTTCTCATCAGGAAAATGGGAACAATAAGAGCGACTACATCATGGGTTTGTGTAAATATTAAATGAGTTAAAGCCTGTTTAAAACAGGGCCTGGCACATGGTCAGTGTTATGTAAGTATTTGCTATTTTGATAATTTTGTCAGCCATTAGTTGTGTCTATGAGAAGTCAGAAAAGGGCAGAGACAGACCAAGTGATTCAGCAAAGAAAGCCCAGAACCTCCTCAGAAAGCAAGAGGCCAGCAGCACCTCTGTCTTCTTCGGGAACAGGGTGAGGCCCAGGCCATTTACCATCCATCCCTGAAGTATCCACCGAGCCAACAGGACAGTGTTCAGAAACAGATGTTCGCATTTATGGTCACCTGGTTTACAATAAAGGTGCATCTGCAATACTCGGACGAAAGATGGTGCATGCACACCGCAGGGCCAGACTGCACGTCTGCATGGAAAAGACATGAATGCTGGTTCCAACCTCACACCATACATACAAGCTGATCCCAGATAAAATATAGACCTGAAGTTAAACAACGAAGCTTCTAGAGGATAACACAAGAGAATATCCTCATAGCCTTAGGATAGGCAAAAGTTTCTTACCAAGATACAAAAAGCAATAGCCATAAGGGAAAGGTTTGATAAATTGGACTTGGTTAAAATTAAGCATTTCTCCACAATTAAAAAATCAAAATTTTTAAAAGGGGGAAATAATATTCAAAAGGAAATAACTCTTAGGATGATTCATCGTCTTTTATCATTATTAGTATCTATTCAAATGTAGCTAACTTACTCAAAAAAAATTAAGAACTTCTGTTCAACAAAGACTCATGAAGAAAATGAGGAGGCATGCCTAAGAGACTCATATCCAAATATGTAAATAACTCCTATAACTCAATAAGAAAAATATCAGTAACTCAATAGAAAAAGGTCAAAAGATTTAAACAGGCGTTTCACAAAAAAGGGTGTCCAAATGGCCAACACATGTTAAGAAAAAATGTTCAGGGGTGCCTGGCTGGTTCAGTCAGTGGCGCGTGGGACTCTTGATCTCAGGGTTGTAGGTTTGAGCCCCACATTGGGTGTAGAGATTGCTTACAAATAAAATCTTTAGGGGTGCCTGGGTGGCTCAGTCGGTTAAGTGTCTGACTCTTGATTTCGGCTCAGGTCATGATCTCCAGGTCATAAGATTGAGTGCCACATTGGGATCTGTGCTGACGTGGAGCCTACTTGGAATTTTCTCTCGCCCTCTTCCTCTGCCGTGCTCTCTCTCTCTCCAAATAAATAAATAAATAAATAAAATGCTTTTAAAAAAATAAAAAAATCTTTTAAAAAATTTCATTTAATTTAAAAAATAAAACTGAAGTTCTTTTTAAAAAAATGTTCAACATGAATAACTGTGGAAATGCATATTAAAATCACTCTGATATACCATCACATATCCAGCAGAAGAATTAAAAAAAAAAAAAGATGATACCAAGTCTTGAGAAGGATGTGGAGCACCTGGAACTTTCTCTCCTACGCCGCCAACGGGAATATAAATTGGTACAAGTACAGTGGGGAAAACACTGACAGGAATTTCTAAAGCTAAACATACACATAACCTTATAACCAAGCAATTCTACTCCTAGGTATATACCCAACCAAGACGCGTTCATATGTGCTCCAAAATACATGAATGTTCACTGCAGCGTTATTCCTAATTGCCCCCAACTGGAAAGGACCTAAATACACATCATCAGTACAAGAGATACATACATTGAATAGAAGCCATGGAATAAAATATAGATCATGTTGAGGTTGCCCCAGAAAGGGGACCATGCAGACACCAGAGAGTTCTGGAATGATACAGCCACCCCCAGGCAGAAAACAATGGAGCAGGGAGAGGCTAACAGAAATGGGGATGATACAGGATGGAAAAAGGAGGGATGGCCTCCTTCCTGCCAAAACCTCTGGACCTGGGAGGTTTGTCATCTGACAGCCCTGACAAGCCACCTTCGATCCCCTCTGCATCCTGGACGTGTGCCCCTCCAGGGAACCTACAAAACTCTGGACATCTTGTCAAAACAAGGAGCGATGAGGCAAGCATGGGAGTTGAGTCGTGTGTGTGTGTGCACGCACACACATGCACGTGTGCTAGAGGTATCTGCTACTGTGCGTCATTAACATTCAAATGTTAATTAAGATTAAAGAGGAAGCCGAGAAGCCAGGAGACAGAGAGATGGGAGGTACCTGGGTCACAGAAGCAGCAGGACTGAGAAGGTCTTCCCACCTGGATGTGTGGCCCTTCGGTGGTGCCTTTGGGATCGCGAGGCCACTCACCTGGGAGAGGGATGGGGTGTGCAGTGTTGCTTGATCCCCTCGATTTGATCTGAGCCAAGGTAATATCATACCCGGAGCCACAGAAGTAGAACAGTTGGAGGCTCAGGGCGTGAGTTCAAATCTTGGCTCTGCTGCTTACCAGGTGTGGAACTTCGGGCAAATTATGCAAGTCCTCCCAGGCTTAGTTTCCTCGTGGATGAGTTTGGGACACACGCCTACCGCCCCCGTTCCTGTGCAGATGAAGGGGATCACGTAGTGTAACACAGAGCAAGCACCTGAGGACAGAAGCTCCCATTCATTCGGAGTTTCCTGGGTGCCGGGCACCATGTCTTTCACGTATCATGCCTTTTTTTTTTTTTTAAAGATTTTATTTATTTATTTGAGAGAGAGAGAATGAGAGACAGAGAGCATGAGAGGGAGGAGGGTCAGAGGGAGAAGCAGACTCCCTGCCGAGCAGGACTCGAGGATCTGGGACTCCAGGATCATGACCTGAGCCGAAGGCAGTCGCTTAACCAACTGAGCCACCCAGGCGCCCGCATGCCTTTTAATTCTTGCCTCTAGTGGTTCTAGAACCCGCTTCTTTTACAGATGAGATGCTGTGTGCTAATCTTATGATCTCGGTCACACAGCTAGAGGTAGGATTTGAACTCAGCTTTGACCTCCAGAGCTCAGGCTCCGAGCCACGGCCCTATATACTCTCCTCCAATACGGGGTGGGAGCTGCTATTTCATTATTAATCACATTTTCATTTCATCAACTTGAATAATTATCAGCCCCTGTGATTTGGGCACAGATTGAGAGCCTGATGGGAAGACTAGCTTCCCGGACAGCAGCAGAGAGACGGACATGAGCCGGTGGTCTTCGCTGTGCTGGGTGGAGACAGGGCCAAGGGGCCCTTCGCTCCAGGGAGCCCTCGCCCACCCCTTCCCACACTGGCAGGTCCATCTGCACCCCAGGACAGACCGCCAGTCTCCTGAGGGTAAGTCATCCCAGCCACACCTTCTGCCCCAGGTTAGGAATTCGAGTGTTCTTTTGGATATAGATTATCATTTCAACTCCTTCAGGGACATTAATAAATTCTTGTAATTGTTAGATTTTAATCTCTGTTTAAAAAAATGCAGTAACACACACACATGCATTCACACATGGATGCCTGTTGCCAAGATTCTAGTCTGTGCTATAATCATCTCCCAGCTGAACTGCGGTAATTTGCTCTTGGCTGGTCCTCCTTCATCTACCACATCATTTGTCCTCGTCAAAATTTAGCCTCACATTTGGCATCAACCCTTCCTGGGCCTCCGAGTTCCCACAGAACCACCACTTACCCCCTGCCCACTCACCTGTTGGGGTCAGAGGCCCCCAGCTGCGTCCCCAGTCTGAAGGACTTCTATCGGGGCCCCCGCCCCCCCCCCAGGGATACACTCAACCAGCCGACCTCAGTACTCCCCATACCCCAGGGTCACTAAATGATCAGTATTGTCACCTGGTCACCCTGCACAGTCTTTCCACCATCAATTCCTCAAACGACTCACCTTCTGCCTTCTCAGTAGAAACATTGGCCAGATTTGCTCTCCCTTCGCGAGAGACATTCCCAGTGTGCTCAAACTCCCTGGGCCTGCCTCTTATTTCAGCAACAGTGTAAGCTTGAAAGCAAGATCCATGGCTGAAAATATTGCTTACCAAAGCAATAAGTCATAGCATCTTACATCATTCCCTCGGTCTCACCCCTCACTCCTCTGCAGACTGCGGGTCCCATCTCTCAGGCGTGCTCCAGGGAAAGAACAAGGGAAGTTCTGCCTGTTTTGTTTTACCGAAGAGATTTAACGTTCCCCTTCATTTAGCCAGTGCTTTTGCTTCTGTATGTTTAGCACTAGCTCCTGCCTGCCTTTATTTCTGGTGACCAAATGTAAACAGCTAGCCGGAAGGAGTGCGGGATGTATTGGCTTGCTAGGGCTGCCATAAACATTGTCACGAACTTGGCGGCTTCAAATAGAAATTTATTCCCTCACAGTTCTGGAAGCCCAAAGTCCAAAATCAAGGTGTCAGCAGGGTCTGCTCCCTCCAAAGACTCTAGAGGAGGATCCTCCTTTGCTTCTCCCAGCTTCTGGTGGCTCCCGGCATCCTTGGCTGGTAGCTGCATTGTTCTAGTCTCTGCCCCTGTCTTCACATGGTGAGGACACTAGTCATTGGATTTAGGGCTCATACTAATTCCAGGATGATTTCCTTTCAAGATCCTTAACCAATTACATCTGTGAGAACCCGATTTCCAAAGAAGGTCATATCCTGTGTAGACACATATTTTGGAGGGGGATATTATTCAACCTGCTACGCAGGATGTGGAAGGATCTGGTGCTTCCCTCCCAAGATTCCAGTCCTTGAAGTTATGCTCTGCATACTTTCCCCATCCTTCTCCACAGATGGCTGCATCGTTTTTCTTTGGTTGGTCATAAAATATTTCTTAAGCTACTGGGGTGTTACAGTTAAGTTGCAATTGGTGTCAAAGGAGCAGCTGCTTGTCAGTCTCCCAATCTGTGAAATGGGACCAGCAATGGCCCCTCTCGCACGTTATTGTGAAAAATAAGGAGCAAACCAAAGGGAGGCACCTGGTACCGAGCACCAGCCCCTGGGAGGTGCTCAGTCCGTGGGAGCTCAGCCCCCCACCTTAAGTTCTCAGGCTCAGCACTCAGGATATATTGAACTCACCCCTGAACAGAAGGTAGAGCAGAGCATGAAAACCAGGTGTGACCACCCTTCACCTGAAAGATGAGGAAGAAGCAAAAAACAACAGCTAAGTGACCACTGGATTCTATTTCACGTCACCAGCTCCCCGAGCCCCGCTCTGGGTATTTCCCCAATTGATCCCATCCCTAGCTGGCCCCAGCAGGTAGCAAGAGTATTATGTCCATTTAAAATCCTGGGGATCTTAATTTCAAGCCCAGGGCCATGGTGGGAGGTTTCCCGTTGGTTCTGGGGTCAGGATTAGGGTTCTGGGTCATCAGGGTGCCCTGAGAGAGACGAATCACTGCATCGAGGGAGATGTCGGAATCCAGTTCTTTCTACTGAGTTTTGTTTGCAAAGACCACTGCACTCTGAGACTGAGGCTGTGTTGGATAACGTCAAAACTGCAATGTGAAATGTGGAAAATAAAGTCAAACCAGTTGTTCATTTTCATAAAGATTTTTTTTAAAAGATATGAATTCAACCTACTATTTCTTTTTTAATTTAGTCACTTCTATTTATACATAAAGACACATGGAGCCAGAGTTGGGAGGGTGGTAACCGAGCCTTAAAAATAGCATCCCACCCAGAAGGGAAATGTGATCGTAGGGGCCCCTGAGTCTTAGCCAATCCTCTGCTTCTCAAAACACTAAAAGTAATTGGCTTGGAGATTTTTATTTTCACTTTTAAGTCAAGGAGATTTTGTTGTGAATGAGGAGACCTTTCCTCACCATCCCCATCCTCACCTGTGCCAGCAAATGTCCACAGCTTCATTCTCCCGAACCAGATCCCAGGGAACCCAGAAAACTGTAGCTGGGAGGGAGGGGGGATGGGGGTGGGGGGTCCAAGTTCAGTCTGCCAGACCTTGATTTCCAATCCAGAACTCCATAAAGCCAACCAACTTGCAAAGAAGCAGTCAACTCACCCCCATCTCGCGTGTGTTCCCTGTCGGTTTTGTGGTTGCTCATTATGTGTGAGGAGACACGAGGGCTTTCGTAGAAACACCACGGTTGAACACGTATTCCTACCCCCTCTCCAAATCTGCGCCCTTCCCCTTCTCGACACTGCTACGATTTCCTCTGGCACTTGAGACAGACATATGTTATTTTCAGCCCCACAACTTGGTAGTTCACTGCACCATCACACACATGGCCCAAGCACTGCACATGGCAAATAGAAATGCACGTGGGCGTCTACATTTCAACCACTGGATGCGCGCCATGTTTTGTTGGTTTTTTTTTTTTTAAATGCAATGTAACTCAAGTGGATTGTCATCACAGCCAAGCGGCATGACCAAGTTCTCCAGAAAAGTCAACGCTTTCCCAGCCCAGATCTCCATCCCACCCAAAACTTTCGCTATTTAGTGCCACTCCCTTGGTCCCCCGACAATATCCATAAATGCTCAAATTGGGTCCAGCGGGCAAAATCCTATAATGTCCTCTTATTATTCTTACTTGATGACAAAGGGGCTAATAAGTAAATAAACACACTGATTGGGCTTACAATGATAGACATTTCCCAACAGTACTTACTGCAGCCTAATAGAAACCCATGACAAGCTCCCACTTTGTGGATCCTCTGATAGTAAATAAGAGATTATTTGCAAATGCAACCACGCTGAGTGGGGTGGTGCCCTTTAGGGTAACAGTGGGTTTAGGCTGGGTGCCAAGCTGCGAGAAGGGAGGCGTTTGAATACCCACCCACCCCCCTACCCCCCGCTCTGGCCTTGTCGGCCCCAGTAGATGCCAGGAGCCGGAGGCCTGGCAGTGGCACCCGGAGGTAGAGACAGATGTTGGATTTTTCTCCCAGATCCTGGAGAATTTGCAGATACCTTGGCTCATAGGAGATGATGGAGAATAAGGTTGGTGACAATAGAAGCAGCAACTTTCATTTAACGTGCGCTTCTTACAAGCCACACACTGTGTATCTCCTTGTAATTTCATAATTACCCCTACTTCACAGACGGGGAGACTGAGACTAAGACCGATGAATCCTTTTGCCAAGATCTTGTCCGTTTGAGTCCAAGACCGTGCACCATTACTGCCTCCTCACACAATACCTGGACCTATCAGGTGCTGTGTGTGTTTAATATTAGTTGTTTAATCTAATCTCACAAAACCCTGTAAGATAGGTATTATCAGCACTTAAGAGATGGGAGGATGAAGCTCAGAGTAGTTAAGTAACTAGGCCAGGGTCCTTAGATAATAAAGGAGCAGAGGTTTGAACCAATGTGGTCTAACTCTAAAGCCTGAGCCCTAACACAGGAGTCAACAAGCTCTTCCTGTAAAGGGCCAGATAGGGGATACTTCAGGATTCTCAGTTCATCAGGTCATGGCCACAACTGCACAACTCTGACCTTGTAGCTTGACCACAGCCCTGGATGATATGTAAATGAATGGGTGTGGCTGTGTTCCAACCAGATTTTATGTACAAAATATTATTACAAAATTTATTTTATTTACAAAAGAAGGCAGTTGGGTGGATTTGGCCGAAAGTTTGCTGGTGCCTATTCTAAAACATTATGCAGACATGCCACACCCTTGGTCAAGGCCAGGAAACCCAGGACACAGGCCTAGAGGCACAGGGACCCCCCCTGACCTTTGCCTCCCCTGACCTCGTCTATTACTCTTCCCCTTGCTCCCTCTGCTCCAGCCACATGGCCTCTTTGCTTCTTCAAACACACCCAGGCATCTTACTGCCTCAGGGCCTTTGCATTTGCTGCTTGTCCTGCCTGGAGGATCCTTCCTTCCAGATTCCTGGCTCATTCCCTTGCCTCCTCTTTGATTCTTTGTTCCAATCTCAGCTTTTAGTAAGGCCTTCCCTCCCTGACTACCCTATCCAAGCTTAGAACCCCCACGCAAGCCTGTACTTCCTCCCTCCCTCCCCTGCTCCTTCTTTCCAGCGCACTTCCCACTACCTGATAACGCCACCTGATAACACTGATAATTTTACTAATGTATTTTGCTCATTTCCTATCTGCACCTCCACTCACTAGAATGTGAGCTCTGGGAGGGTAGGCATTCTTGTTCTGTCTGTTTTGGCCACTGCAATATAGCCCCAGGTCCTAGAATAGTACCTGGTACGGCGAGGGTCCAGTAGATGTTTGTCAAATGACAACGATGAGGGACAGACAGGAGCTCGTCCTTAGGGCCAGCAGAACTTGGCCCAGCAGAGCTGCCCTGGAGAGGAGGCCCTTGGCTGTGAGGACATCTGGGCACTAGGGCACCACCCGCGGTGGAGTCCGAGCCCCGGCACCTCTTAGCAGTTGCGCAGGGAATCTGCTGCTTGTACAAAGCACAGCGGGGGTGGGCGCTGGGGCACGGCTGTGGGGGCACAGCGAAGCTGAACCATCACTGCGTGCCTTCCCCATGACGACCTCTGTCTACCTGAGTGATGGTCCAATGTTTCTGGGGCCCTTCTAACTCGCCCTCCCCCTGGGCACAATACTATCTTTCTGGAAGGGAAACATTCATTTGACTCCCTGTTAGAGGTAACGGAGATGCTTGGAGACGTTTCTCAGCAGCCCCCACCAACCGTCTTCTCTGCCACGCGGGGTGGGGAGCCGCTGGGTCTGTAACCGGACACTTTGTTTTACGGATGAACTAATTTTCCAGGGGCATCGTCAAGCTGGGAAACATCCCAAAGGTGGACTAACCTTTAACATGAGATGTAATTAAGGATTAGCTCTGTCACATGACCCATGAAGCACCGGAGACCAGAGATAATAAATCCCCCCTACTGCGAGCGTTCCCCGTGGGCAGCGCCAGCCTAAACACCTACAAGGCCTGGCAGGGAGTGTGTAACACCCGGGGCCCTCTGTGGCCAGAGCCGGCAGGCTAGGCAGGGCCAAACTGCCCATCGGGGACATCTTCTACCTTCTTTGCTCAAGGGATGGTTACTGGCCTCTGAGAACAAAATATTGGCGTGCTCAAGACTGTGCACAGCTCTTCGCATACGATGTCTCTCTGAGGTCACAACCTGTCAGCCCCGTTTTATAGATGGGAACACTGAGGCTCACAGGCTCAATGATTTCCTCAAAATCCCCGATAAGTGAGCGACTGAACCAGAATTTGAACTGGCACCAAAGCCCATGTGTTGAATCACAACATCTTAGAACTTAAGTTGCCTCTCTGAACAAAGCTGGAGTTCATTTATACAGGCATGGGGTGGGGGATTTGCACATAAGAACAAGAGCAATCTCTTTCCATCCATGGTGGGCAGGGCTAACGTTTCCTTGCCTGGGGCTTTGGTGTGAATGTGGTGCAGGTAGGGGAGGGGAGGTTGCTGAACCGCCAAGGGAGCCCCGCACCAGCTTCAGGGGTGTCCCTCTCTGGGCACAGCCCCCAGCCCTAACTTAGGAAAGGCCCAGTGTGGTCATGGGCGTCCTCATGGGTGACACCACCCTGTAGCCCAATCCTTCCGTCGGGAAAGTTAAAGACCAGTGTGGTGGTTCCTCAAAACATTAAGCATGGAATTGCCACAGATCCAGCAACTTCACTTCTAGGTATGTGCCCCAAAGAATTGAAAGCGGGGACTCAAACAGATACTGGTACACCCGCATTCAGCAGCGCAATTCACAACAGCCAAAAGGTGCGAACAACCCAAAAGTCCGTTGGCGGATGAATGGATCCACAGAATGTGGAACAGACAAACAATGGAATATCATGCAGCCTGAAACACAAATGAAATTCTGGCACGTGCGACAAAAGAATCGACCTTGAAGACATGTTATGGCAGGTGGAAAAATCCAGACACAAAAGGACAAGGATTGTGTGATTCCACTTACATGAGTTACCTAGGATAGTCAAGTTCATGGAAACAGGAAATATGAGAAGTTACCAAGGGCTGGATGGAGGGAGATAGGGGGTTCTTATTTAATGGGGACAGGAATGATGATAAAGTCCTGGAGATGGAGGGTGGTGACCTTGGCTCAGTAGTGTGAGTGTGCATAATGTTACTGAACCACACACTTGAAGATGGACAAAATGGTGACTTTTATATTATATATATTCTACCACAACTAAAACAAACAAACAAGGGGCGACCATCCCTGTCAGTCGGCCGGGTGGGGTTGCTACGAGCTGGAAACGATGTTTAGAGCTGGGAGGCATGGAGCCTGGGCAGCCAATGCTGCTGGCCGCAAGATCAGGAAACCTTTACTTAACATCTGATTACATTGCAGGGGAAGAATTAAACTGACCCAGGAGGGTAGGATATCCCTCTCTTGTGCTAATAGATACCTTTTTGTGTCCACCCACCCAAAAGTACTTTGCGGACACCCACCATGTAGCAGACGCTCTGCTAGGGACGTACGCGGGGGCAGAGCTAGGCACCCACGCTCACGGCGCGGTCTCCGGCAGGAACTACGGTGCCCACCGCGGACAAGGAGCAGACAGGTCCTGGGACCCAGGCAAGGCCGCCCAGCTTGCTCGTGAGCTAATGAGGTGCTTGAGATTCTTACGCAGGCCCTGTCAGTCCAAATCCTGTGTGGATTCTTTCAACAAACCAGTACCTCAGAAGAGATCCAAGAATCCCACCCAAAAATAAAAATAAAATAAAACTAAGGTGGGGTATCCCCAAGAAGGAACCATCTGCTCCTTTTTTGTCCCATAGTCCCGTGCTGGTCCCCAGTCTCAGGTGGGGAACGGCGCCCCCTCCCAGCAGAGCACAGCCCTGGGATTGCCCTTGTCCTGCAGCCACAGGGAGGCCTCAGACATTGTCACCCCTCTTCCACCTACAGAACAGAAGAAAGCATTGCCTGGGTTCAAATCCAGTGTATGTAGCCACCAGAGATGGAAAGGGTCCAAAGCCAGGTGAGAAATACGTTCAACCCTCCGGGCAGGCCTCCATGTTTTTCTTCATCGTCATGGCACCCAGCTGAGCCACAGCCTTGCCAGGTGACCCCGGGCAAGTCCCCAGGCCCCGCTGTCCCTGAGTGGTTACTAAAGGAGTGGACCTCATGACTGCCAGATCCCTTCCAGCCGTGGTGTTCCCAAGAAAGTCACCTGTTGTAATGGAAATGCAAGCCTTCCTCCCCCACCCTCCACCCCCACTCCTTCCTCTACAAGACCCAGTGCTTCTGAACCCCTGCCTGGGAGGGATCTGCACAGATGTGGAACTCCCACTGGGCCCGCACGCCCACCCCCTGCAAACAGCACCCTGGCCCTGTCTGGGGGCTCCTGTGCGCGCTTTCTCTCATGTCCGCTGGGCGGGCCCTGGGGAGAGGGGTGCGGCCTCCCTCTATGCCCAGGGTACTTGATGGTTAATGATCCCCGGGCACACTTCCCCCACCCTGTCCCCGGAGACATTTCCAGAGTTGTTTTATGAGTGAGGCTGGGGAAATCTATTAATGAGAGCGGTAATTGTTACCTTTGGGCACCAAAGGCTGATTTACAACGGTTAATGCCTCGGATTCCAAAGACATAAATTTCAGCTTTTCCACCATTTTGTCTGGAGCAAAACAAAACAGAGGGAGATTACATGTCCAGGGCCACAGATGTTTGGCTGCACTGAGCATTGTTCTAAGATGGGGGCTGGGCATGAGGGGAGGGGTTTAACTTAATTGACAACATCGTGTTGCCCATGCTTAGTAAGCCACATGCACACACACTGGTGTGAAAGCATCTAGTGGCTGTCGATGTATATTTCTTAGGAGCAAAGAATATAGGATAAAGCGATGACACTGGGCAGCAAGTTGGCTTACATGCGCCCCGAGCTCTATCCTGATTGGGTTGAGCACTTGGTCAAGGAGGGGACATGGTTTCTAAAGCAGCCTCTTCACGTTCAGGGGGTGGCTGTGTGTCTGAGCAGCTCAGCCATGTTCTCGGAGCCCGTTGGGGGAAGAAAAGACTTCCAAGATCAAGGAGAGGTGACCCCATCTGGAGGATGATCAGGTGTCTGTCAGAGGCAAGCTGACTGAACCCATTTTCCTTCTAAATGAGGATCTGGGGGAGTTGGAAACTCGGAAAAGAATTCTGTTTTTGGGATTCATCCAGTCGGAGTTTTCAGAAACTCCTGTAAGGGCTATAAAGCCACAGTAATTTATTCCCAATAGGAAAGAGGAAAAACAGCTACAGCATGAGCAGAAAAACACTAGCCCCACCCCCTCCTTGCCTGCTGGTTGAAATCCACCTTTTCACCTTGGCAGACAGATGCCTAGCCCAGGCGGGTAAGGGGCCTGGGCACCACCCAGGTACCAGACAGCCGGGCCCTGGCCCACAATCTGCCCTTGCAGCTATCCCATCAGAGACTGCGGCCAGGACATAAAATAGCACAGCCCAAGTGCAATGTCTAGTTGTATTACAGCTCAAACAGCCCTTGGGATTCCAATCATTCAACAAATATTTGCTGCGCGTCCGCTACGTGCAAAGCACAGTACCAACAGGCCTGAAGGAATTTCTGGCCCATTCTTAGGCCAGTTTTGAGTGAGACTTTAATAACAGCTCATCCCTGTCTCCTGTATGGCTCTTTATGATGTTTAAACCCCTTATCATATTTGAACATCTCAGCAGCACAGTAAGGGCTGGACATGCTCATTCTTGCTTTACAGAGGAAGAATATAATGTACAGAGAAGCAAAGTGATTTGCCCAAGGTCACACAGCAAAAAAAAAAAAAAAAAAAAAGGCAGAGTTGATACTAGAACTCATGTTTCATGGTCACCGAAAAGGAACTGGGGGTCAGTTAACCCATCACCCTGTGAGGGGGAAGCAAATGGACTTCAAGGGTATCTAGACCACATGGGCCCAAGTCCTCCTTGTTCTTGAAAGTTGTCTTTGTAAAAACAAACAAACAAACAATCTATGGGATTGCATGTGTGCGTGTGTGTGTGACTGGAAGGAACCCCCTTCCCTGCCCTGGGTGAGAAGCCATGATGAGAAGTAAACAGGTGCTACTATTGGATTTCATTCTTAATTCTCGAATTGCCAGCGAACCGAGAATGTCTGGGCTGGAGAAGCCTGGAAAGTACTGACCCCTTGTTTCAGGAAAGGGGAAACTGCCAAGTGCCCCCACTCCATCAGGCCAGAGAGGGCTCTCAAACCCAGTTGTCCAGGTCACCGCCCTTTGCCCTTCACCAGCCAGGATGCCACAGATGGGGGGAGAAGAATCAGCTCAGAGCAAAAGGTCCACATTGCTTCAGAGCTCTTTTCCCTCTTCTCTTCTGGTCTCTTCTCACGTCTCTTCTTCTCTTCCAGGATGGAAGGCGAAAGGAAGCACCTGGCCCCAGAACAGCCCCTCCTCCCAAGAGGGGGAGTATTTGAGGACCTCTGAACTGCACTATGGGAAGAGGAGGGTCCTAGGCTAGAGTGTCTCGGACTTCCTCCCCCAGCCCAAGCAGAGGCCCTTAATGGGAAGGAAACACTCCTGTGAAGCAGAGAAATGGGATAGGAGAAAGAGGCTGGGAGCAAGTTAATGACGAGCCATGGGATTTCGGGATCGACAACTCTGATGTGCAAACAGAAACTTTCTCCACACTAAGCTGGTGTGAAGTATCTAGTCTCTAGAAGCTCAGATGCAGCAAAAAAGCAAAGCGTGTGTCCACTGCATCGGTATCTTGCACCCACAGCAGACCCTGCTAATCAATTGCAGTTTTCTCATCCACCAGTTGTGAGCAGCCAACACCAGGCCGATGGAGCCGACTGTGACGGGGAGCCTACTACCGAGCTGGCTGTGAAGCTCTCGTTCTTGGTTATGCTCCGCGTCCCTTCCTGTGGTACATTAATGTCACCAACTCCAAACTTGATTTTGATAGGGCAGTCAGTCAAGGGGCCATGTCTACTTCCTCTGGGATGGCTGGCCAGTCAGAGTCCTCCATGTTCAATCCCTAGCACCTGATTGGGAAGGGCATGTGACCCAAATCTGCCAATCAGAGTTTGTTCCAAAGATTATGGCAGACGAGGGAGAAGGAGGGCACTATCTTTGTCTGGGACTGCTGGCCACCAGGAAGGTGTAAATCCAGGGCTTACGTTGAGAATTGAGAACGAAGACAGCACTGGGGGAAGCAGAGAGAGACAAAGGAGAGAAAGACAGGTCCTGGTGACGTTTAAACCCTGGAGGAAGCCGGGTCTACCCCATGAACTTCCCAGTTCTGTTGTGCAATGGGAGCCAGAACACTCCATGGTCTTTGCTGGGGAATCCCATAACTCAGGCTTGCGGGCATGGAGGCTGGTGGGGACAGGACCTGACTGGCTCATCCTGCTGCGCTCTGTGGGCGCATCTGCATCCTTGCACCCTCTGGCTCCTTTCACAGACTAGCTCCTCATAAGGAAGAGCTCAGATAGGTTCATGCTGTCTGACTCCACCAAACACATCAACAGCAAGCCCCAGGCACCTGCAGAGCTTGGGTCTTCATATGTGATGTACCAATAAGTAGGTAAGGAAAAGGCAGGCTGGGATGTAACCAAGTCCTAGCTCTGAAGAACAAAATCTCATTATTGGACAAGGAAAAAAAAAAAAAAGATGGCAAAGGACACAGGCAGGTGGTTTGGTGCGCCGTAGCCTCAAGCACCCAATTTAGTTGGCCAAGAGCTCATAGCTCCACTTTGGGGATTGGGTAGGATTGAGCTCCCACCTCTACTTGTCTTTCCAAGATGGCCAGCTAACCAGTCTCAGGACATTGCTACATTTCAGGCATCGCCAAGTCCTGATCAGAGCATTTTACAATACAATCAAGTTTGAATGTGGCAGAAAGAATTAACAGAAAGGACAGTCATGAGGTGGAAGCATTTACAGATTTCTTCCAGAAGAGATGCAAACAAACCCATGCTTCTGAAAGAGTGTTGCTTTAAATTTAGGTCTTCCTGACTCCAGAAAGAATGAGATCTACATCCAGAGGAGCGTTCAAGTAGAGGCAGTTGGATTAGTCTGCCTGTAAGACCTTTAGTTAGCTGGTATTCTTTGGATCAGGCCCATAAACACAAGCCATAAAAGAGGGAATGAGGTATGTGTAGGCTCATATAACTGATAGTTTGAGTGGCCTTCAGGCATGGCTGAATCCAGATACTCAAACAGTATTATAAGAAATCTGTCTCCTTCCATCTCTAAACTCTTTTTTCCTCTCTGATGGCATTATTTCAGACAGGCTTCCCCACATGACTGCTAATAGTTCCAGGCTTAAATGCTGGCAGTGGAAATGTGCCGCATTCCCAATATTACCGAGAAAAAAATCTCTGGATTCAGCCTCATCAGATGGGCTCAGGTCACCTGCCCCGTCTCCAAACCATTCACCACGGCCAGTGGGGAGTGGAATGCTCTGATTGGCCAGACTTGATTCATGTGCTCACCCTGGATCAGGGAGTGATGTCAGTCCACTCAAACCTAATGGTTTGAGAATAGAAAGGGACAGTTTTCTCTCAAGAGAAAAAAAAAAATGGGTTGTGTCTCCCAGTGAAGGTTGAAATGAATGCTGAGCCAGTAAGAATAAAACAAAACAACACAGCATCATTTGCAGTTGCCTCCCACCATAGATTCTATGACTTGCTGGGCAAGGCTTCTTGTCCACCTGTTCCTTTTTGCCATGAGCATGTGACATCACACTCACTGACCCTTCTGCATTCCCAAGACAGAGTCCTGCAGTCACGGATGCACAGACAAGTGACAAGGCCTGGGTAGGTACACTCACTTCCGTCTACATTTCTGTAATCCAGGGACATAGACAAACCCTAATGAATATGCTAAGGAGGCAGACTTCTTCCCAAGAACGAAATCCCCTAGACTTCTGAGGCCATGGGGATAGCTCAGTTCTCTGCCAGGAACTCCCCACCATGCTCTGAGTGGACTTCAGTGTTCTGCCTTATTTCCATTTTTGAAATGGGAAGAAACCCTAACACCCCTCCATTAGCCCCTTTCCCCATAAGCACATTTTAAGAACTCGTAGGTCTCAGCCCTGAGCCACAGCCCACTTCCAAGGGGCATTTTTCATCAGACAGTGAATGTCCTGGCCTCCTTGGACCCCAGATGCCCCTGAACCTGTCCTCACTCTGAGATCCTTCATCCCAGAGGCACCAAAGCTAGTTTCCATCATGTTCACTGCAGGCTAGTCCCTTCCATTGTCAGCTGAACATTTGGTATCAACTCACCCCTCCTTAATGCCAGGAAGACTCAGCCAGCGTGATAAGAAGAGCACAGAGGACACTGGAGGGCTTTGCATTCAGAGCTACGTGCTAATTGGATAGAGTGTTACTAAGTCCCTTTTATGTCACTGCTTTTGGCAAAGCCATTATCTTAAGTACTAGGTAGTGATGGACCAGTGAACTTGCTGGTACCTATTACAGACAAAACACACAGCTCCTCCCTCCCCGATTCCAGAAGAATACTTATCTTCAGTATCACTGGCCAGGAAAAGGGGAGAGAAATTCACAGGTAGACAAGGCAGTCCAAACACCATTGTGGACTTGGTGACCTCACAAAGGGCGCCTGACCTGGGAGAGTCCCAAGGAGCCATGAAGCTCATGAGCTTCGAGTGCCTGAAGTTCAAGTGACCTTCGTGAGATCCTCATGGGAATTCAGGGCTGGATGATGGGACAGGACAGAGTGACCTGTGGGGCGTCCTGAGAGCAGAGACTAATCTAATCACCCAGAGGGTGCGGTCTGCACCGTCCTCCCCCATACCTCCTAAGGGGCCTGTGAGCACCTGGATGGGCCTGGCCCCCTGCCCTCCAACCCCTGGGGAGGCCAGTGAGGCTGGTTGCTGGCTGCTCCCTTCGGCTGCACAGGAATGACCGCTGAGTGGCAGCATGTTGGCAGGAGAAGGGGGAAGCCTGCGTTACTGGGGGGGCAGGGAGAAGAGGGGGAACGTAGACCCAGGATCACCCCCTCCCAGGTATTTTAAGGCAGAAGTAAACTGAGGTGCCTAATAAAAAGCCAGCCTTGGGTCGAGCATGGCCTTTGAGAGCACTTCTCTGAGTGGTTCTTGCCCCACCCCCATTCCCCAGAAAGCACGCCCTCCCATGCCCCACGGACCCCCCCAGCGCCAGACACCAACGTCCTGTGCCCCCTTGGCCACACCATCTGCCTCTCCCCCACTCCAGATCCCCCCACTTCCCTTTTCCCCCTTGATCTTAAGCCTGGGTTCACCTTTCAGAGCCTGGTGGAAGCCCAGAGCCTCTGAGAAGCTGTCCCATCCTCTCCTTCCCTATCCCACACCTGCCACTCCACTCACCCAAGTCCCTAGCATGATGATTTCCAAGGTCTCAGGAGAATTCTCCTCAGCAAAGAAGCTCTCTTACTCTCTTACCTATGCCTAAAAAGACATGCACAAGCCGGTTTGTGAGCATGAAAAAATGGAAAATCACTTACATGCCCATTGATAGGAGGACTGCTCTGTAAAATGGGGACTGTCCATATAGTGGGCAGCGGTTAAAAAGAATAAACCAGGTGTATATGGGTAGTAATTTTTATATAAAACACCCTCTAGGCAATGTTATGTACGTAAATTGGGATTCGTATACAAGCATGGATTAAGGGCGTAAAAGAATACCGACCAACTTAGAACCATGGTTACCTCTGGAAAGGGTGCAAAAGAGGCAGGCCTAGACATAGAGGGTCAATAGATTTTAGTTCAAACTTTTCATGTCTTGATTTTTTTAAGTCGCATGTATGTATTGTGTGGATGATAATTTTTTCAGTGTTCTCTGGAGACTTCTATCCCTCACTTCAACCAGAGAAGCTCTGCCTTTAACTTTTATCTGTTTTACTTGGTTATATAGAGTTTTATCGGGGGGGGGGGGGGCATGGTGAGGGTGAAGGATACACTGATTTTTGCAAAAGACTTCCCTTTGACTTTCTTCAGTATGACTCCTTATGGGACCCACGCCACCCTGTGGCTCATGGGCATCATGAGGCCTCCCCCACCAGCCTGGAAGCCCATGAGGTCAGGGGCCATGCTTTTTGTCCCCCCTACAGATGATACCTCATGGTGTTCCATCTCATCCTTTCTCTGGGAAGGGAGGGGGACCCAGCCTCAGGAAACCTTGTGGTCGGTGGGGGGGGGGGGGGTGCCTCTCACCCCTGGCCACAGTGCTTGCCCCAGGTAGAAGGAGGTTTAGAAAAACAGTCTGGTCCAAGCATAGTGAGCCCAAGAGCCATGGAGTCATTGACAAGAACAGCAATCCGGGATAAAGCCAAGCCCAGACAGTAGAGGTCCACGAACCTAGAGCCTCAGGGAGAATGGGTCAGCCACGACTCCTGAGCTGACTAGTGAGCAGCTCTGGTCTGTTTACACTGAGCCTGTTGGCTTGGGCGGGAGGGATGAAAGGAGGAAGAAGAGGATGGAGCCTCCATTGCCTTCCAGCATGGGCCCATAGGACCCAGCATGGAGCCTTGAACACAGGAGACATTCAGTACCCGTTGGGTGAAGTTCAGTTGACCTACCATCTGGCCACACTACAATTAGGGTTAGCCTCACCCAGAGAATCTGGCAGTCTTTGCTCCTGTTCTATAATTATAACAACAGCAAAGGAGTGTCCAAGTTCCCTTGGATTAAGATTTCTGGCATTTTAGCCCCATTCCAGTCCATCATACTCACCCTCTTCCCAACATCCACCTTTTATTGTGATTCATGCCAGAGGCCGCCATGTTGCTGAAGTGGCAGCCCAAGTCTGTGTGGACATGGTCATCGTGTCAGCCTCCTCCCTTCCCCCACCTGCTCCACGTTCACCCCACTGAGGTTTCAAGGCCTGCCACCAGCTGTGTTTTGTGAACACACGCCTCAGAGACTTCCAGGTCTCTTGGGGGAGACCACTGTTCAACCACCTTAGAATATAGATCATTAAAATTGTGTACATGATGAAGAGTCACCAGGGAGCCAAAAGATGCTACTATAATTTTGTATTTGCACACTGAAATGGATGGCGCAGGATATAGAAGGTGTAAAGAAGGTTAGTGCAACTCCAGAATGTAATTGCTTTTTTTTAAACTCAGGAAAAGTATTTTCTTTGCAATGTAGGGTTTGTTGGTTAGGATGAAAAGTTTTCTCTCCACCTACTGGGACCACCCAGGAAGGAGGAAGGCAATTAGATGTCTGTGTCAGCGAGTGTTCTGAAGGCAGATGTGTCAGGAGCCCCCACCTTTCTTGTTGTTCCCATGGCACATGTTAGAATCTTGGCCCATTTGCTCATTGACCCTTTGAGTGGGAAGCTTATCAGTTGTGCCCTGATTTTTGTTTGAGCCAGTGTGTAGGTTAAAATACTTACTTGCATCTCTGCCCTGTGTGCACCAGACTTTTCCAGATCCAACCGAATCGAGTCCTTCACATTGTACTGATGACGAATGTGGGTACCAGAGAGGACAAGTGATCTATCCAAGATCACACAGCAATGCTGGAGCAGGGCTTCTCCTCTCTTTTGGTCCAGCACTTGCCATCATACCACCTTGAAATATTTGAAGCTTGTTTCAAGACTTCCCATGCTTTCTTGTCACATTTCCTATATGTAGAAATTTGATTGTGAGCAAAAACCATCGCTCCCCAAATGATTTCCCTGCCACCATTTCCTCGAGTGTCCCAGAGCTGCTCAGTTTCAAGCATGGGCTGAAGATAATCCCAAATAATTTTTAATTAAAGATCATCATTTAAAATGTATAATTTTGTAAGTCTAACGGCGATTAGCTACATCAGGGATTTTGGTGACACATGTCACAATTAAGCGTTTTCAGTGTTGAGCCAATTAAGGGTTAACAGGCTGCAAATACCTACTTTGCACATTTTTGCTTAATGAATTCGGAGTGGGGAACTATTCTCATTAGGTTAATTTGTCAACACAATCAAGTTCTATCACCAGGATTTTTCCTGTAGCTCACCAATTTCAGTGCCCTCATATCACGGTGCATGTTCCTGCATTTGATCACAGGCTGTTGGAATAAAACACTCCGTCACGAAAAGAAGGGACACTGATAGAAGATTTGGGGGTATTGGTCTTAATTCTCACCTTCTAGACATAGGCATGTTTATGTCGTTTTATTGAGCTCTCTGGGGCTTTCTGTCTGTATTTCCCTAGTAGGTTGTCATGCCAGAGAGTAAAACACACATCTGTGTACTGGTGAAGGGGAGGCGTCAGCCCCTAAGACGTGATGGCCACTGGGAAAATCCTCTCCTCCCTGAACTCGCTGAGCCGGAGAGGGCCGTGGCTATTTCCCTCGGCGACTCAAAAAAACACCCAGCCTCCCTCCAAAGGGCTTCTTCTTCCTTCTGGTAAAGTTGCCTATCATCCTGGCAGAAGAGAAAACATTCTTTCTCTGAGGCTGTCTACACACTAATTAGTGTATCTAGCAGAGGAGCAAAGAGTCCATCCTATTGCCAAGCCTCCCATAGGACCCGAAATATCATTCTCCACCCAGATTTTGGGGTATGTGACCTTGGTTGTGTCCAAAGCCAGTGTTGCTCCCAGTAGCAAAGGGAGGGAAGACAAGCTACGTGTCCAGTCATGAGGGACTGAGTGGTGAAGCCATGTAATGAATAGAACATAAAGGAGCCTTTCACAATGATGCCACGACTCAGAATTGTATTTATTGACACAGAAACCTGTCACAGTGTGATGTTAATTGACAAAAGCATGTCACAAATTGTAACTGTGTAAGTGAGGATGACATTTATTTTCAAATGTGTATATGTGCTTACGAACGCTAAGAAAAGTCTGGAAGAACATACTCAGAGCTGAGGGTAGGGGTTCTCTCTCAGGAGCAAGCTTATAGATAATTTTTACTTTCTTCTCTGTTTCTTTTTTCCTCTGTATTGTCTGATTTTCTTCTGATAAGTATATATGGCTTTGGTGATCAGAACAAAGCTATTTTTATTTGGGAGGGGAGTAAGCCAGGGAGGGAATCCCAGTGGCCTGGGAGTCACGTAAGAGGAAGAATCCACAAACCCTAAGCTAAGATGCTAAGCATGAAAAGAAGCGCCCTGATTTTTTTTCATCTCCAAAGTTATTTTGACTGATGTTCTACTTACAGAAAACACCACATTTGGATGGGAGGGATGTGATCTGGGTTTCCATTTGGTTTTAATTTAACGAGGTAGCCTCCTCCAAATGCAGTCAGCACACAGCAAATGGGGGAAATGACATGAAGTTCAAAAGCTCTTTACTTGATTGTTTTTCACTCCATTCATTCCACCAAGCGTGAAGCGAATGCTCACCATGGGCGAAGCTCCCTGCTTGGGACTGGGGTCACAGAGATGAATCAGACAGGCTCTGCCCACAAGTAGGCCACAGTCTCATCCAGGGATCCCATGAGCGTAAGGGGAGTTTCCATAAAGTTGTGGGAGGGCCATCTCTGAGGGAGGTTAGCGTGGCTAGCCAGAGAGCACAGGGGCCGGGATGGACTGGCCCAGCTGCAGAGGTACTGGAAGGCTTCCCGGAAGAGGAATCCTAAGGTGAGACCTGAAAAGCCAAACTGGGCCAAGCAAAGTGTAAGGAAAATGTGGCACACTGTCCTCTCTTAAGGGTGTCACTGGTGACAGAAGGTTGAGTTTGTACTCACTCTAAGATCTGCCCAGGAGATTGCTCTCTTGCATGAATCCCTGCTCTCAGCTGCTTTATCTGTGTGTGTCTCTCCCTCATAAAAGCAAAGGGCAGAAAAAAGTGTCAGGTGTTGGGACTTTCTAGTCCAGATGCTGGGTAAACAGAAGGACGTGGTACGTATGGGTCCAGTGCCTACTACATGGGGCCTCACCCGTCTTCCCAGGGCCCCATGGCACCTAGAGGCTGATCCTTGGAGATTTCGCTCACAGTTGAGAAAAGCAGAAGCTGGTAGCCAACTCTCTATCCAGACCAGGCAACCCCCGAGTTATCAGCGTCTGCCTGAGAAACACGCCTCCGCCTGCCGTTCCCGGTGGGGGGGGGGGGGGGGACTCCTTGCAAAGACTAAGAGTCCCTAGGAGCCATAATCACAATAATAATAACTGCCCTGGTATTTTTCGAGCATGTGCATGTACCATAGGTGTTACTGACCTGATCTCATTTCACCCGATGCTCGCCTAAACCTAAGAGTCGGGCAATCATCACGCCCATTGTACAGAAGAGGACATTAAAGGTTACAAAGGTTGGCTCACCTCGCCAATGTCATACATGAGGAAGGCAAGATGGAGCTCGAATCCTTCTAAGACCAAAGCCACAAAAAAGCCACACAGGCCGCACACCTTGCCCACCCCTGCAGGCCGCCTGGGCTCCCCACTGCGAAGTCTGGCCCTCGGGCTAAGCAGTGCCGAACTGAAGTCCATCCTGTGCCCTGAAAACAAGGCCACACCTGGTTACTGGGCTCCGGGAGCTCCATGACCCACCTTCTGGAAAGGAATGGCATGGTGCAGGATGGCAGGGGACTAGGTTAGATCGGTGGAGCGTAAGCAGCAAGGTAAGTATTATTTTCGGGCACTTTATTTCCCCTGTGCACCTGTGTGTGCATGGCCACGGGCAACCGTTGGCAGGTGGCCTTCACGCCCCAGCCCAGCCCCACATTCTGACACAAGATGCGCCCCCGGGACGAAAGGGCACCCTTCTCCAGTGTGCACGAGGCTGCCCTCCTGTGTGCCGGGCTGGGTGCCGACGGGCCGTGTCTACCCCCTGGGCACACCTTCTCCCTCGTACTCCCAAAGGTGCCACGCGGGCTAATGGGGTCTGTGTGTGCACGAGCTGCTTCCTGTCCCTTTTACACCCTTGCTTGCTTTGCTCTGGGCACCGGCAGGCCGACCCCTTCCAATGTATCTCCTTGGCCTTTTTGCTTATTGGGTTGGGCCCGTGGGCAGCCCTGTCTGAGATCATAAGGCTGGAGCAGCGAGAGGTTGGGTGTTTCCTTCCCTCCCTCTCCTGGCTCGGGCGCAAACCCTGCTGTGCGCAAGGCCTCCAATAAAGGCTACAATTCCCAGGACCACAGCTCCTGCCAGGATCCTCCTTCTCGGCTCCAGCTCAGCGCTGGTAACGCTATTCCTCCTCCTGAGCCTTCGGTCCTGGGGGTGGTGACGGCTTCCACTGTTGCTGGCATCCGCGTGCCTCAACGGCCCATGTTTGCTTTCGGAACCCAGCCCTCGCCTCTGCAAGTAGCCCCTCACTAACGGCCCTTTATCTGGACCGTTTGGAAGAATTCTTTTTCCTGCTGGGCCCCTGACTACTGCTGACCCAGTGTGTGTGCGTGTGTGCGTGTGTGTGTGTGTGTGTGTGTGCGTGCACGCGCGAGTACTGGGTCACAACGTAAAATATATTTCTCATTGTGGGTTACAAAAATTGAAGAACCACCGGCCTAGGGGAATTCTAACGCAAAACAGCTTGGGGAGTGCAAGCCAGCCAGCTCTGGGGAAGGCTTCGGAGGGGAGGCCAGGCAGAAGGGACTTGGTGAGAAGAAGCCTGGGGCTGGGGGTCAGGATTGGTGGGGCCGTCTCTGCCTCAGTTTCCTTGGCCAAGGTGTGAGCACTGAACTCCATGATCTGCGGGGCTCCAGCCGGCGCTAAGAGCCTAGGATTCTGTTCCGGAAACTGATGAATTTGTACATTCCAAGACCCACATCTAGGGACGTCAGATGTACTTTTCATCTAAGAAATTACCGGAGCGGAGCGGCACCTCCAGCTTGCTTGCAGGAATTCACGGTCCCTCCCCGGGGGCTCCCTCCGTGGACCCGGTTCTTTCACACCACATTGGGACCTCGGCTTTTGTGCCGAAACCACACGACATCGTGTGTGTCCCCTCAAATTCCCCAATTGTGAGTCACTGTCTTCCCCTGAATATTTTTATACCTAACTCATGATCAAGCTGCCTTGCCAAAATTGTGAGCAAAGCGATCACAGAGGGAGGCAGGCCTAAAGCCTCTCGGTAAATCCTGCAGACTCTTGACAAGGCCCCGGGTCCAAGTCCCAGGACCGCAGAGCAAAGGCTCCTGTGGAAGAGGGGACCCGCCCCAGCCCACGGCCACTGAGGGTGGGCCCAGGGCCCCGGCAGAGGTGGGCATGCTCTGTAGGATTTCCCCCCAGGAGCCTCCGGATTTCCCAGCCACAATGACCAGTGTGGATTCTTATCCATCCCAGAACACACGGCCGCAGAACTAGCACTTGGCTCCCCAGATTTGCAAGACGGAGCCTGTGGTTGTGACTGATAGATAGGTGTTTCTCAAGGAGGAGGGGCCTGGGGTGGGCCAGGATCCCAGTACTCTGCGGAGGGCTCCCAGCCTGGACCCAGACTGCAAGCGAGCGGCACCCTTGGGCCTCCAGAGGACCTGAGCTGATACCCTGTTCTCTTAGTCGTAGTCCGTGAGCCCCACCTTGAGCCGTGTTCCCATCCATAGAACCAGGATGATGGTGCCTCCTGCAGAGTTGCGGTGAGAATCCAATAAAGCATTATGTATACAGTCCTCAGCACCTAATAGACAGTCACTAAATACTTGTGTTTAAACACGGAGGTGCAAGAGTGAAACTCCGTATGATCAAATCTCAACGTGGCCATTTATGAGCCCTGTGACTTGGGCAAGTTACTAAATCTTGCTGAGCCTCTGTTTTCTCATCTGTAAAATGGGGGAAATAATAGTTCCTACCTCCCAGAGTGGATGTGCAGGATAAATTAATTAAACGAGATAAATGATAAGAGAAACTGTGTTGTCAAACAATGCTCATATATTTTAACTTTTTTTTTTTTTAATTTTAGAGAGAGAGCATGCGCTTGCACAAGCCAAGGAGAGGGTTGGGGGGAGGATCAGGGGAAGAGAGAATCTCAAGCAGGCTCCATACCCCACGCGGGGCTTCATCTCTCGACCCTGAGATCACGACCTGAGCCAAAACCAAGAATCGTACGCTTAACCCACTGAGCCACCCAGGCGCCCCACATTTTAACATTTTTTAAAATTCTTGTTTGGGAATAATTTCAGACTTACAAAATTTGTGAAAGCAGTACAAAGAATTTCCATATGCTCTTCACCCAGCTTTCCCAAATGTTACCCTTTTCCCAACTTCTTCTCACTCTCTCTCTCATTTCCTCTCTCCTATATACAAGCTTATGTGCGTAAAAACCCCATTATTGTTCTGAAACTTCTGAGAGTCAGGTGGAGGCATAATGTCCTTTCATCTCTAAATATTTTTGTGTTTATTTCCTTTTGTTAAAAAAGGGGGAGGGCATTTGCCTACCTAGCCACAGCGCAACTATCAAGCTCAGAACACTGATACAGATAAAAGAGCATTATCTACTCCGCAGACCTTTCTCACAAGTCAGCTGCTGTCACACTACTGTCCTTTCCCTGGTCCAGAATCCAATCCAGAATGACACGTTCCATTTCCTTGTCATGTCTCTTCAGTCTCCTTGAATCTGGAACCATCTTTAGTTTTTAATCTTTCATGGTCTTGGCCATGTTGCAGAGTAAAAGCAGTTACTTTGTGGCATGTCCTTCAATTTGAGTGTGTCTCACATTTTCACAGTCAGGTTCAGGTGACACGTGTTCTGCAGAAATACGATGGTGAGGGTGTCACGAGCACCAGAGCATCACATCGGGAGGGACACAATGTTGATCTGTCCCTTCTGGTATCTGTGGTATCTGCCAGCTTTCTCTCCTTTCGAGTTACCACTTTCCCGTCTGTGATTAGTGAGTATCTTACGCAGAGAGACGTCGACATTACGTAAATACCCTGTTTCTCGTCATAATTTCAACCAATACTTTTGCATCCATTCACAATCCTTGTCCGAAACAAGCATAACTGTAGTTGATGCCAAATATTAATTTTCAGTTCCAGCATTCTTTCTACATCTATTCTTTGAAAGCTACTGTAAGGAAAAGTTTCTCTCCATTGAGTGTGTTTATTCATTTATTGATTGATTGATTTTTATATCACAAGTATGAATTCATAGATTCTTACTTTGTGCCCTCTGAGCTTATGAACTGTTAAGATCAGCATGAGAGTTTGCAGGGGCTGACCCAGATTATAGTCCAAGATCCACAGGACTGCAAGGGCACTTTCTTCCACCATTAAAAATACCTTCTGTTAATTACAATGGTGCTATTGACAAGCACTTGCTATGCTTCAGGCACGTGCTAAGCATTTTACTCATGTTCTCATTTCATTCTCACAAGCACCCGATGAGACGAGTCCCATCACTTTAGATAAGGAATCTGATGCTCCGGAGATTTAATAGGTCAAAATCAACAGTAAGTGGAAGAATCAGGATGTGAACACAATCTGTCTCCTGAGTCCTGGCTCTTAACCACTTTCATGTGGAAACTGCAAAATAAGCAGCTGAGAGATGGTTATGTCTTGGCCCAGCTCCCCAGCCTGGGCAGGATCCCCAGATGCCTCCCTTTCACCCTCAACCTCAAGGACCTCCAAAGCTCTGCATAAGCCTGGTCCGTGGTGTAGGTGCCTCTCAGTTCTCCAAGGCCTCCACGGGTGTCCCTGGCTTCGTAGAATGTCAGGGTTCAGGGGCCTCTGAGATCCTCCCACAAGCCCCCTCCCCCAACACAAGGGGGAAATAAATGGAAAGAGGGAATGTCACTCGTCTGGGGTCTTGCAGCGTGGCCAAGGGGTCCAGTGACAGTGTCAAAACTAAAGCAAAGAACAGAGGCAGCATGTCTGCAATGGTAGGAGGCCGCAGCATTGAACCAGGAACCACCGCTGGTTGCCCTCGGCCCCAGCTTTCCGGGTCTGGCCTAGTTCACTGCCCGCGAGGTATCCCAATGCTTGTCCACGGCTTTGAGCTCCCCACATTCCACTTCCTCCCAGCCCCAGGCTCAGGGCACAGTGTGGGCTCTGCTTCTAGCCACATCTGACCACAGGGTACCAGTTTGACCTAAATTAGGACCGAGTGGCTTTCCGTTCTCTTGTGGCAAAATTGGCACAATAACTTTGTGTATTTGTCCATTTCAACGGTACAGTTCAGTAGCACTCAGTACATTCACAGAGTTGTGCGACCATCACCACCATCCATCTCCAGAACTTCCTTGTCACCCTACACTGGAACTCTGCACCCATTAAACACTAACTCCCTCCTCCCCGCAGTCCCCTGTAACCTCCATTCTACTTTCTGTCTCTGTGCATTTGACACTTCTACGTTATCTAATATGAGTGGAATTGTACAGTATTTGTTGTTTTGTGTCTGGCTTATTTCACTTAGCATGATGTCTTCGAGGTCCATGCATAAGGTGGCATGTACCAGAATTTCATTTCTTTCCAAGGCTGGTTAATATTCTAGTGGATGGACATACCACATTTGGTTTATCCATTTATCCAGGGATGGACTTTTGGGCTGTTTTTGCTGCTCTCAGTCCTTTGGGGGTATATACCCAGAAGTGGAATTGCTGGACCATATGGTAATTCCATGTTTAATTTTTGAGGAACCGCCATGTTATTTTCCAAGGACCAAATGGCTTTTACACACCAGTGTCCCCGCACACTCCCCACCACCCCCACATCCACTCCCTGTTTTATCGCAGACTTCAGAGCCATTGAATGGATAATAATAATGAGCTTCAGCTTCCATCTCTCAGAGGATTGAGAGAGCCACTGAAAACACCACTCTCCAGAAAGCCCTCTAACTAAGGATCCCGACCGCCCCACATTTTGGAGAATGGAACTCAGTAATATCTGGTGGCGACTTCCGCTGTGAGCAGGGCAACACCCTTCCCCTGAACCAGGCTGCAGACAGGAGTGGCGGTCCAGCTCGGCACACACAGAAGGGACGACGGGTGGAAAAGCACACAGAGAGCCAGATCGGCAAAAATATGTGTCTGCTCTGCCCCTCTATCTAATTATGATCCAGTGTCTCCACAGCCCCCGGGGACCGGGTACTTGTTTGTTCGAGCTGACATATCTATTATTACTCTTTAGGTAGTTAGGAGAATCATTTGCCGCGTTCATTAACAAGTATCACCTTATGGATTACTAAACAGCAGCTCTGCTTTAGCTAATGAGCCCCAATAGTGTGATACTTTACATATTTTATAGAGAGACAATTAAGCAATGTCTTGCTTTTATAGCAGACCTTAAAATAAACCATTGGGGATACAAAGAGGACACAGAGGTAATGGTACCCATTGTATGCTTGTGTTCAGCATCAGAGAAGATGCATTCTCCTCCACCCAAACTCTCACAGCTCACAGGTACCTACTCGATCTACAGCAAAATAACAGATTTGCACAGCTTTCCTGCCCACTTTCTCAGCTTCATCACTACAGAGCACTGAGGTACTCTAAGATGAGGGAGGCAGGGAAGGAAAAGAGAGGAGGAAAGAACTGAGCTGGGTTTTGTCTTTATAGGCAGGAAGGGATTAAAAAATGCTAGTATGTACTGAATGTCTACCTGTGCCAGACATTCATACCCACCCCTCATTTCATTTTCACAAAGTCCCGCAACATATAGATGAAGAAACGGAGACGTAGAGAGATTGTCGCTTGCTCGAGGCCACACACAGCTTGTAAGTGGCTGTGCCAGCAGTGAAAACGAGGTCTACATTGAGTCAAACATTTGATGTATCCAGGACTCTGTGTCAAGGGCAGGGGCAGAAGGCCTATCACCACTGCTTACCTGTTACTTCTTTATTTTTTTAAAAAAAGATTTTATTTATTTATTTGACAGAGAGAGACACAGCGAGAGAGGGAACACAACCGGGGGGAGTGGGAGAGGGAGAAGCAGGCTTCCCGCTGAGCAGGGACCCTGATGCGGGGCTTGATTCCAGGACCCGGGAGCATGACCTGAGCCGAAGGCAGACGCTTAATGACTGAGCCACCCAGGCGCCCCCTGTTACTTCTTTAAATGTGTTTGCCTCCCCCAGGAACATGGGAGTGACCTCCATTGTACATTTTCTCCTGCATTGTCCTGACCCGGACCTTCTTCCTGTGCCTAGATGTCTCTTTGGCAAGCCCCTCTACCCAGACGAGAACTCCCCTTTGGTCCACCCACCACCACTAACCAATCAGAAAGATGTGAATGACTGGCAATGCATTCATGAGTTTAGCTGCAGATTAAATAAGGCCACCTCTGCCCTAAAAGACTCTGAGCAAAGAATGGGAGAATTCCAGACTCGGTCCTACATCCAATAAAAAGAAGACTTTAGCATTCAGAGGTTTGACCATAAACCACCACACCACCACCTAGACCTCGGGTCTACTGCTCTACATTTCCCCCCAAGCACAACACACTCCTTTGGGCCACAGAATGGACACATATGGGTGAGCCACTGCTCTGAGCAAGACCCATTGTTGTCTATAAGCCTATGGGCAGCAGGTGCACCCACAGATTCAAAACTCATGAAAGACATGGCTTCTCTCCCTGTACAAAGGCAGGTCCTTTTCTTGCCTTCAAAGCATGAGTCTCCAGCCACTCATGGTGTCTCATGGCTGCTTTCCTGAGCACGGACATCATCCCCAAGGCTGGTCCTAGTCCTATTTAGTCTAATGGTTCTCTAGGGGCTACGGCCAGCCTTCCACTACCACAGGCTGCCTGCCAAGAGAGATATGCTTACCATGGATGAGGCCAACAGGGAGAGCCTTCCCATGCCATGTTTTATATATCTCTCTCTATATATAGATATAGGTATATTCATATTTATATACTTGATCTGCCATACAATGGAATACTATGTAGCTATAAGCAATAAGCAAATAAGTAAGATGTCTCTGAAAAGGAATAGAAATATCTCTGAAATATATTCTGAAGTGAAAAAAAGTGAAAAAGAAAATTATTTTTTGTGTAAAAGAGGAAGAAAAGAAGAATCCATACTCACATTTGCATCTATCAGTGTCTTAATCCCTGAACTATATATAAGATATCGAGAGAAATGGTTACCTCTTCTTATAGGTACCTTCTACAGGGAGGGTTGAGCGACCAAGGGACACCTATGAAAATGGCCCAAATCTGGAACACTGACAACACCAAATTCTGCTGAGGATGTGGAGCACCAGGAACTCTCTTTCACAGCTGGTGGGAATGCAAATGGCGTAGTCACCTTGGAAGAAGTTTGGCGGTTTCTTACAAAACTAAACATACTCTTACCGTACAATCCAGCAATTGTGCTCCTTTGTATTTGTCCAAATGAATTGAAAACTTATGTCCACACAGAGACCTGAAAATGGATATTTATAGCAGCTTTATTCAGAATTGCCAAAAGTTAAAAGCAACCAATAGGTTCTTCAGTGAATAAATGAATAAATACACTGTGGTACCTCCAGACAATGGAGTATTTTTCAGTGCTAAAATGAAATGAGCTATTGAACCATGAAAAGCCATGGAGGAACTTAAATGCATATTATTGAGATAAATGCCAATCTGGAAAGGCTACATACTGTGCAATTCCAGCTGTATGACATTCTAGAAAAGACAAAACTATGGAAACACTAAGGAAATCAGTAGTTGCCAGGGGTTGGGGGGAGGGAGGGACAAATAGGCAGAGAATAGAGGATTTTTAGGGCAGTGAAACTATCTTATATGATACTGTACTGGTGAATAGATGGCATTATACATTTGTCCAAACCCATAGAATGTACAACACCAAAAGTGAACCCTAATGTAAACTCTGGACTCTGGGTGATGATGATGTGTCTGTGTCGGTCCATCACTTGCAATAAATATGCCAGTCTGGTGCGGGGTGTTGATAATGGGAGAGGGTGTGCACATGTGGGAGCAGGAGGTATATGGAAAATCTCTGTATGTTCCACTCAATTTTGCTTGAACCTAAAACTGTTCTAAAAGATAAAGTCTGTTTTAAAAAAGAAAAAGCAGACTCAAGGATCTCCCCATCTCTGCAGCCTGGGACCATTTGGCCCTGTGATCATATTGGGTTCACTCTGTTATAGCTCACAAATCATTTATATTCAAAATAAGAACCCTAAGCCTGGAAGCCAAACACTGTGTTCTGTAGGTTCTTCTTAATGAGAAAATGACATTGATGATGCATTTCAAAATAATTCTACCAAAAGTGTATTTTAAGGAGTGGGGCTTGGACAAAAACAGTTATCTGGAAAGTTCTCTACATGGGACAACAGAGTACTAGGTAATGTTTACTGCTACACTCCTGACAAGGAGTACAGCATTAACCCACTGCTCACTAAGGCGGGGAGCATTCTCCAGTTAGGATGCTTGTTTGAATGTGCTTAGTTTCTGTCATACCCTTGAAGGCTCTGCTCTGATGCCATCCACTTAATTTCACACCAAAAGGAGAGTCCTTTGGAGGTGGGGGAGGCTCCAAGGGGGCAAGGCCTCCGAAAAGAAAGGTGAAGGACATCCTTGCATAGAAATGGATGAAGCCGGGGTGCCTGGGTGGCTCAGTTGTTAAGCGTCTGCCTTCGGCTCAGGTCATGATCTCAGGGTCCTGGGATCGAGCCCCACATCGGGCTCCCTGCTCTGCAGGAAGCCTGTTTCTCCCTCTCCCACTCCCCCTGCTTGTGTTCCCTGCCTCGCTGTGTCTCTCTCTGTCAAATAAATAAATAAAATCTTTAAAAAAAAAAAAAAGAAAGAAAGAAATGGATGAAGCCAAAATCCCACCAGGCACTAAAAAAGAAATTGGTCCACACACATCTTCGCAGGCACATGTGCGGATGCTCATGAATGGTGTGGGCATCTCCCAGGGGGCCTGAAGGGAAGAGGATGACAAAGAACTGAGCACATGTTCTGGAAGGAACCAGGACTCCTTGCTATGGAAGTGAGCACTGACCAGTACATTCTAGGCCAAAAGAAATCAGGCAGTGAGGAGAAATCAGGTGGTGGACATATCAATGACTACCTTTTCCTGAGGTCCTGCCATGTGCCAAGCACCAGAAATTCAGTGGTGAATGAGACAAGCAAGGCCCTGTTTCGGCCCAGCTTATCCTAAAGGTAGAGACAGAAAATGTACTTTATTTATTGAGTTTATTTATTATTGAGTTTAAATAAACAAACTCAAGAATGATATGTGCTATTAAGGGCATGAAATAGAATGAGAGAGGGAGACTGGAGTGGCCTTTGGAGCAGGCACTTAGGGAAGGCCTGTCTGATGAGGCCACACCCAAAGGCGGGGACTCCCTCTGAGGGAGCAGCCAGGTTGAGATCTGAGAACAGATCATTCCAGAGTATAGCACAAGTGAGAAGACTAAGACAAGAACAAGCTTATGAGTGTGAATAACAAAAAGACCAGTGAGGGTGGAGTGAGGTTATTAGGGGAAGGAGTGGTAGAAGATGAGGTCAGAGATAACAGCCAGGGTGCCATCCTGGAAAGTCTTGAAGGCCCTAGTAAGAAGCCTGGATGTTTTTCGAAGTGTGATAAACTTTAAAGCACTGGAAGGCTTTCATCAGGAGAGGGATCTCACTGATCCATCTCACTGTATAATGGCAGGAGCAGAACCAGAGCACCAGAAAAGAGGTTATTTCAGAAGTCAAGGAGCAGTGATGATGACCCAGACTAGGGGGAAGCAATGGGGATGGAAAGAGTCAGATTTGAAATATATTGTTAGGGTAGATATTTTTAAGTACTTGCTAATGGATTGAATGTGGAGGATAGAGGGAAAAAAGAGTCAAGGAAGACTCAGCATCACTTTTATATGTCCTCTATTTCTAGCATCCTGCATTGCCCATAATGGGAACTATTTATTAGTTGGATGCTTGGTTGTCTACCGGTAGGTTGGTTGGCTGGTTGGTTATTTGGATGGTTGATTGATGGGACAGTTGGTTGATGGGAGGGAGGATGAGAGAGAGGAATGGATGGATGGGCACTTAGTTAATACTTAGATGGATAGGTAATTGACTGGTTGAACAAGTTGTGGAATAGTTAGATAGATAGATGGGTAGATGGGTAGATGAGTAGATGAATGGCTGGTTTATGGTTGGATGGATAGGTAGTAAAGAGGTTGATTTGTTCCCTAATAGGCTTCATGTATTTCCTGCTCACTGCACAACCTCTCCTTCCAGGGTCCTTTGCACTCACCCAACTCCCTTGAGCCTAATTCCCTGCCTTGACCAACACCCAGTGCTTGCCATTTTACCCCCGTGCTTGCTATTTCCCCCGTGGTTCTGCATCCTCAAGATCTTCCAGAGCTACTGAGGGACCCAAGCTGGACTCCAGGTCCTGGAAGATTTTCAGCGCAGTGTCCAGATATACATAGTGGGCCGGCCATAGACTCACGCAGAGCCCAGCTTTGCCTTTTTGTGGCCATGTGGCCTGGGGCAGATCACTCTACCTCAGTTCCACTTTGGTAAATGGAGCTCAGAACACCTGGCCCACCTACTCACGGGATCATGAGAATCAATGAGAAACTATGTAGGTGGGTGTTCAACAGATGTCAGGGCCTACTCTCATTAGTCTGCTATTGCAGTTAAGAAGCAAGAGTTTCCTGTCTGGAGCAGGCATCTGCCCTATTGTTGTCTTCACCTGCTGCTGCAGTCGGCCTGACTTGGACTTGCAGCTCAGACCTCTGCCTTCATAGTAATCAATGTTTCCTGGACTCGCTCTTCTTTGCCTCAGATCCCCTGATCTCCACTCATGGAACCCATCTTGATTGTACTTTAGACAAAGTTCCTGCAATGCCACCTGTGTTCTGGGTCTGCATTTGAAAAGTAAAACGTGTCTCCTACTCCAAGATCTCAAGCCCAGCCCATAGCACACGTCTAAACATAGTAAGTGCTCAAAAAGCATATATGCATGAACAATGCCTCACTGGTTTTCTAAACTATCTTCTGCCTAGGTGTATTAGTTAGCTTTTGATGCATCACCAACCACCTCAAAATGTAGTGGTTTGAGAAAACTACCCCAACACATAGTGGTTTGAAAAAACAAACATGTACGAGTTCTCATGATTCTGCGGGTTGGCTGGCAGTTGCTCTGGTCCAGGGGCCTCAGCTGGGGCCAGATGGTCCAGGATAGCCTCACTCACATGTCTGAGACTTCTAAGATGACTGGGCCCTGTCTCTACATGGCCTTTCATCCTTAAGAAGGCTGGCCTCGATTTTTCACAAAATGGCAGATGAGTTCCCCACGGCAAGAGGATGCAAGCCCAAGGCACGTGAGCTTTTTAAGCCTCTGCTTACATCATATTTTCTAATGTTTACTGGCCAAAGCGCATCACAGCTAAGCCCAGAGTCATTCTGGGAAGGAACCACACAAGAGCATTGTCACGGGAGGCATTGGATGTAGTGGGGGCCATCACTCCAACAACCCACCACATTAGGTAACTCAAAACAGGCTTGACGGAACCCACATTCTAAAAACTCCTCTAGGAAGTAGAGCACTGAAGCCCACCAGGGGAGCCAGAGAGAACATGAAGCAGCTAACTGAGAGCTGTGGGGCCTACTGGGAATTCTGAGAAAGGATTGTGGAACTTCTTATTAACCTCCCACCCACACACCAGCTTTCAGCCTCTGTATTAGTCAGCAGCTGACACAGAATACTGCATAACAAACAACCTCAAAATATAGTGACCTACAAAAAGTACCCATTTTTCTTTTTTGCAGGTCTGTGGCTTATCTGGAGTTGTGCCCTTCCACGCGTGACTTTCTGGGGCTTAGACTGAAAGGGCAGTGTCAACCCAGGACACACAGTGCAGAGCAAGAGCGCCCAACCGTGCAATCACATTTCAATCCTTTCTCACATCACATCTGTGAACATCCCAGTGGCTAATGCAAGTCCCATACCTAAGTCCAAAGTCAAAGGGCAGGGAGATCCCCGCTTCCCCCCGACCCCATCCACCACAAAGCCATGACAAGGGTGTGGATGTAGAATACTCCTAGACAGAAGTGAAGAATTGTATTCAATTTTTTTTTTTTTTTTTTATTTGCGAGAGAGAGAATGAGAGACAGAGAGAGCATGAGAGGGAGGAGGGTCAGAGGGAGAAGCAGACTCCCCGCTGAGCAGGGAGCCCGATGTGGGACTCGATCCCGGGACTCCAGGATCATGACCTGAGCCGAAGGCAGTCGCTTAACCAACTGAGCCACCCAGGCGCCCCTGTATTCAATTTTTTAATCTACCAAATCTCCTCATCTCATCCCACCTCCCCTTTCCATTTCCCCCGCCTCAGCTCAGTTGCTTCAAAGCTGCAGGTAACAAGCAAGTCAGGAAGACTTGCCCTGCCAGGTGACCAGCCCTCTCCCTGAATCTTCTCGATGCTCAGGTCCACAGTAGATGACACGGGGATAAGGTGTTATCTTGCCACAGAGGAGAAAGCCCTGAGGCCACAGAGTTACCCTTGTCAAAGTAGAAGTGCCCAATCTTCCCTATTGTGACACTTAATCATCATTTCTGGTCTCCAGAATCTACCAGCATCTTATAGTCAAGGCGGAAAACAGGGCGATTGGCTGAGGTCCATATCTGACAGAGACTCATGTCCAGGACGTGTTTTTATCATTAAACTCCTTCTAACAGTTAAAACAGCAGAACACTTTTGAGGTGACTGGGCAAAACTTCCTCAGGAAACATGCTGATTTCAACCACCTGGGCAGAGCAGATGCCCTGATCTTCTTTTTATCTTGCTGAACACCTTTATTGATTTATTACCTTCTCCTCACATGTATAAAGGGAGATCCTATTCATTTGCTCATAGCGCTTCCCCAGGCCCGAGGAATTGAGGTTGAGGGGAGGTTAGAGCATAAGATTTTTAGGGTGCACCTGCTAAGAGCCAGGAACAGTACCAGGAGATGCAGGTGTGCAAGCAATGACAAGGCATGGCCCTTGTCAACGCAGAGCACACGCATGTGAGAGAACCAGAAAGAGGAGATCGTACTAGATACAAATGACAAATCCTACAGGAGCTTTTAGGAAGAAGAAGTTCCTTTAGGTTGGTTGAGCAGAGATGGTACAACTTGAGCTCATCAATGTTTGGTATATAAGGGAACTAGTATTGAGAGAGAAGAAATGGTTTGCACAATGAGGATGGTAAAGCCAGAATTCGAGCTCAGGTCTCCTGAATTTGGGTTCCAGGCATGTCCATTCTGTCATAATGCCTTCCCTCACTGCCAACTTTCCAGGGATGTCTTCCTTAGCCTTGTCTGAGATTACATAGATGGAGATGGATTAGAATGAACTCCACGCTGACTTTCAAAACCTAGTTTCTAGACCTGGCTTTATCACTTTTCAGTCATTTGGTCCATGGCAAGTCATTCAGTTGGAGCCTGATTTTTTCATCTGTAGACAGGGTGTAAAACTCAGAGAATACCAGAATTACAAATGATCTTACAAGTCATCTACTCCAACCACCCACAAGATACTTGAGTCCCTTCCCAATGGAGAAGATGTAACCTATAGTAGAATACTTCTGATGACAGAGAATTCACCACTGTCAGGGAAAGCATTTATCATGTTTGGACAGTTCGTTGGGAAGCCCTTACTTAGAGTGAGCTGAAATTTATCTTCCTGCTTACTCTCCTCATAGATCTTTGATCTCCCCTTTTTGAAACAAGCAGAACCCCTTGGCTTTCTCTTCTATAGGATAGGTCTTTCTTCATCTGAGGAACTGATCCACGGGACCCCTGAGCCTTTTCATCTGCCTGTCAGACATCCCTAGTTCCTGCTATCACTTCTCACATGACCTGGTTTCAAGTCCCTTCAGCAACTTGATCTCTCATCTCTGAACAGGCTTCCACTTATTTTCATAGTTCCAAAAGCCAAGGGTGGAAACCATCTGTAAGTCTGTACTAGCCCAGAGCAGGGAAATCCTCCCCCTTCCCAGCAGAGGCATTTCTATCCTCACAGTTAGAAATTGGAGCAGCATTTCTTCCCAGACTTTAGGCTTATACTGGACTTTCTTTCAGCCAGCTAGGTCTGTCTCACACATGTCAATAAGGCACACTCCCTTGGTCTCTCATTAGGTGGTTGCATGCAGATTAATCCAAACACTGAATCTTACACTTATCTTTGTTATACTTCAACTTCCTTGATTCCAACTCTCTGCTCCAAATGTCAAAATCCATTTGTGTCTTTTAGAGTTTATTTTTTCTTTTTGTTGATTTTACTTGCACTGCAGTGGTTTTGCTTTAAAATTTTGGATCATGTTGGACCTAAAAGAGCTGATCCAACCCTCTCATTTCCTTATGTATTTATTTCTTTCTATTTTCCTCATATGATTTTTTTTTAATTACAGAAAGTAGAGCAAAAGTTATGAATGGATATTTCACAGAAAAGAACTACTAATGGTTCTTATATATATGAAAAGTTGGCACCCTGATGCATAATAAGGGAAATGAAGATTACCCACCAAATATGTAAAGATCAAGAAGTTGTTAAAAGTAGGAAAGAGGTATGCTTTTACATTGTTGGTGAAAAAATAAATAGAAAGTTCTGTGAGAATGTGGAATTTAAGAAACAAAACAGAGGAGCATAGGGGGAGGGAGGAAAGAATAAAACAAGATGAAATCAGAGAGGGAGACAAACCATAAGAGACTCTTAATCATAGGGAACAAACTGAGGGTTGCTGGAGGGGAGGGTGGTGGGGAGATGGGGTAACTAGAGGATGGACATTAAGGAGGGCACTTGATATAATGAGCACTAGGTATTACATAAGGCTGATGAACTACTGAACTTTACCTCTGAAACTAATAATACTCTATATGTTAATTAATTGAATTTAAATTAAAAAATGAAAAAAATTCCATGAGACTACTGTGAAAATGTTTACTAGACTACAAATACAAATAAATAAATACATATGTGGGTGTATATATATACACATATATATTTAGATCATTCATATATGTATATATATATAATGGATATATCATTCACATATGTGTATATATGTATGTGTGTGTATATATATGTACACACACACACACATATATATATATATATATATATATATATATATGTATATAATGGATATACCATTTGACCCATCATTGATACTTCTAGGAATTTATTCTATAGATATACTCAGATGTGTATGAAATTAATTAGGCATGATGACTTGCCCTACAACATTGTTTATAAAAGGAATATTGGAAACTACATAAATGTCTATCAATAGGAAACTGGCTAAACAAATTATGATACAACACAATAGAATATTATACAGTTGTTTTCATAAAGAGGGAATTTCCACCTACGGCCATGATGTAAAAACTAGCCTTTTCCCTTCATAACCAATGAGAAAATTGGATAGAAACAACTGTTTTCTGACATTGAAAAATAGGTAGTATAGGACTGTGATTCCAGAGAGAAGGGAAATGAAAATGATGAGCACTTTCACAAAATCAACTTCCTGCCTGGGGTGGGGGGGGCACTTTTTATACTGTGGCACAGAGAGGGGGAGCCCAAGCAGAGTTATATGGACTTGCTGAATTAAGGAGACAAAGATCAGAGTTCAGAGAGGTTAAGATAACTGGAATTCATGGAGCAGAATTGTAAGAAGAGAGAACTATGCAGAGAAAGTTTCCAGAAATCTTCATGGAGACCTCCTGAGTCTTTGAACACTAAATGGTTTATGCACAGAATAAGACTCCACAGAACCAAGCACAAAACAACTATCAAGGTAAGAAAAACCAAGGAACTCACACAGGATTTGCAGATGTGCAATTACCAACTAACCAGATTAGAGAAAATCCCTTCAGCATCGAAAGCATCATAGAGACCCCCAAAAGCCCATGCCTTAAGAATAGAGCTAAAGAAGTCCTGAACTAAAGGCTACTCTAGACACATTCTAATAAATTTTAAAACACGTCTTGAAATGAGCTATTTCTCTAAGTAAATTAACTGTCTGGAAAATAAAACACAACACTTGTAAAGAGAACAAAACCCACATATTCAACTACGTAATAATCACATGTCCAGCATCCAATCAAATATTATAAGACAAGCAAAGAAGCAAAAAAAAAAAAAAAAGTTACCAACACCTAGGAGAAAAAACTGAGCCAATAGAAATAGACCCACAAGGAACCTAGATGATAAAATTAGCAGAAAACAATTTTAAAACAACTATATCAAATGGTTTCAAGGACTTAAAGGAAAACATGAACATAATTAGAAGAAAAATAGAAAACAGAAAAACAGCCAAATAAAATAATTAAACTGAAAAATATATGAAATAAAAAATTCACTGCATAAACTTAATAGCAGAAAACTATAATAACCAAGACAGTGTGGTATTAGAGTAAGAATAGATACATGAAGTCCTGAAACAGATCTACAAATAATGATCAATTGATTTTTCACAAAGATACCAAGCTAATTCTATGGGGAAAAGAAGAGTTTCTTTCAACAAATGGTGGATATCCATAAAGAAAAAAAATGAATTTTGACCCTGAGTTCACACTATACACAAAAAATAATCTAAAAATGGACCATAGTCCTGGACATAAAAACTAAAATAATAAAATTTTCTAGAAGCAAAGAGAAGAGAAAAACTTTTGTGACCTTGAGGTAGGCTAAGATTTCTTAGATGGGACACGAAAAGAACATTAATCATAAAAAGAAAGATTAAATAGATTTCATCAAAACTAAATCTGCTCTTTAAAATTTACTATTAATAAAAAGAATAGGCAAGCAACAGACTATAAGACTCATATATATGTATATATGAATATATATATATGATAGATAGATATCACAAAGATTATGCATCCAGAATATATAAAGAACTTTTACTACTCAATAAAACAAACATCCCAATGAAAAAAAATGGGCAAAATATTTGAACAGATACCTCACAGAAGAAGATGTACAGATGGACAATAAGCACATGAAAAGATGCTCAACACCTTTAGTTATCAGGGAAATGCAAATTAAAAGTGTAATGAGATTCCACTATACAACCACTAGAACTGCTATTTAAGAAAAAAAAAAAAGAAAGACAATGCAAAGTAAGATGTGTTCAAGGTCTTCTGCTCATGTAGAAGTTCCCACTTTGGGGATCAGAAGCTCAATTAGACTTTCAGGAGGGGTCTGCCCAGTTTAGGTACTTGGCCGAAATAACACCTGGAGATGCCATGACCTTGAGACTATGAGACCAACAAAAGAATTTTCTGAAAAGGAGAAGAATTTGCTGAACCAATCCATAAGTGAAAATTCTAGACATTTTACGATTCAGTTGCCCTGAATATAATCGTATCCACAAACTATGAATGATTTGCAGGGGATTCTGATATTGCCAATCCCCCCCTCTCACTTGACCCTGGAATAGCTAAGTGAGGGGTGCATTGTGGCAGTTAGAAGCAAAGCTTTGAGTGGTACAAACCTGACCTCCAGCTTCAACTCCATCACTGAATGGCTGAGACCTTGGGCAAGTTATTTACTGTCTGGGCCTCAGTTTCCTCATCTATAAAATGGGGATAAGACCACCTACCTCCCAGGGTTGTCATGAAAGTTTCAGTGAAATCAAGTATCACTTGGCACATGATGTTATCAATAACTGGCTGGTGTTACTGTTATTGTTAAACCTATCAGACTTTCTCATGGCCTTGAGATGCTCCTTTTGTCTTGCAGTGTGCTGTGTCCCCTACCATTCTGTGGTCCCGTTTGCTCTCAGATCCGTTCTACATCCATTCCCTGCTCTGTATAGCGGCAGGAATGACCCAACAGGCTGCATTTCCCAGACTCCTGTGTCAGCCAATGGGAGGCACCGATAAGGGATTGGAGGGTGGGGACAAGGAAGAAGCCAGGGTATTTCTCCTTTTACTTCTCCGCCTGGGATGTCTTCTCTAGGAGCAGCTCCGCCATAGCTCTAGCCTTCACTGAACAGGGCGGCCTGATTCCAGATCACACTGGGCTCCAGGAACACAGTCTCTTCCTTTTGTTTCTCCAGCTTCACGTAGGAATGGCTTCCAGCCCTGACTAATCTGAGTTACTTTGCTGAACCCTGTTTGTTACAAATTCCCTGTATTACATTCTCTCTGTTATAAATACCTGACGTGGTTTCTGTTATCCTGGTCAGCCCCTGACCACACAGCTGGTTGGTCACCTGATATGTGGTACCCTTGGGATTAGCAGAACATGAATTGTCATTGCCTATGTGCTCGTTCAGAGTCCAATGTAAGTGCCAGTTCTCTATCAATCGCTTTGCTGAGGAAGCTTTGCATTCTTCTGATCCTTCAGTAAAATACCTGCTGCTAATTACTTAATTACCCAAGGGGATGGCTTCTCTCTGTTTTCAAGCTTTTATGGCCAGATGCCTGGCTCTGTGTATTTGTTTCTGGGATTCGCCTCTGGTATAGGAATGAAAGGAATATTTGATCTCTTTCCTTTAGTTGAGAAGAGTGACTTCCTGATTGAGATCTCAGTTAATAGTGGATTTTTTTTTCCTTGCCATTGGGCAGAAACCAGGTCCTTCCTATGTAACACCTCCATACCTCTTGGCCTGCCCAGGCCACCCCCCTCTGACCACACACGGCGGCTCAGGCCTGTCGCGGCTGACGGTCTCACACACGACGTGGCGCGTGCAGGGTGAATTTGCACAGTGCTGGGGCCTATGGGGGACACACAGGTTTGTCAGAAAAACATGCCCCCCCTCCAGAACAAGCTACAGAAATTTCAGGGCCCAGTGCTCAATGAAAATGCGGGGCACCTTATTCAGAGACTATCAAGACAATGACAGCAGTGTTAAAGCAAGGACGTGGGTCACATGGCCTTGTCCCCAGCTCCTCCCCCACCTCCCCCAGCCCAGCACCATGGAATTGCAGCCTGCTTTAGGGAGACCAGATTTAGGGAGACCTAAAACAGTGCCAAATGACATGGGATAAATGGCCATGTGTGGGCTGTGCACAGTCCCAGAAGGTGACTGCTCCAGAGATGAAGGACTTCTCGCCACCAAATGGGCAGAGTGCAGGGAGGGCAGTTAAGGGAAGAAGAAGGGAGATGTGCTGACCCTGAAATTCAGCCAGGGCAAGCGGACCTATTTTACCAAATAATCGAGCTGTGAGTCTGATCTCTGCACGATGCCCACATTGCCCATCACCGCCCCCTCAAACACTATTTTGGTCCCCAAAGCTTCCACAACTCAGCCAAATTCTTCATGTACTTGAGACATGTGACCCAAGACCTGACCAAGCTAAGAGGAAGGGGGAATTCTTTAACCTGGGCCAACAGCCTATCAAGTAATCACAACCTATCTACGTAGAAAAAAAGAGAATGATCCCCATATAGAGACACGGGAATCGACAGATCTCCAGACTGCCTAAAATGGAGAAGATGGACCCTGGGGACAAACCCAGCTCAGGGCTGGCACATGGTACGGGAGCCACAGACGTGGTCTGGATGAGGGATGAATTATACCTGCGCCACCTGCTATGGGATCTTGGGACCAAAGATTTCATGTCCCTGATCTTCAGTTCTACCATCTAAAAATTGGGACACTATCTATCTTACTTAAGGATTAATGCTAATGTAGGTAAAAATGCCTAGTCTAGAGCATGTGCACTAATGGATTCTCAAAAAAATGGTCGTTTATATATATGGACGCAGGTGTTACGTATATGGCTGAATCTGTCTGCACGTAGAGTGATATAAATCTGTGTTATAGATGTGTATTTCTGTAAATGTTTTCCTATGTCTCTGTAAATATGGTCTCGGAGCCATTATACTAAACAACTTTCTCCAACCTCCCCCCACCAAGTCTAACTGCCCCTTCAGACCAGCTCTGCAGGGTGTTCTCCCCTGCCCCGGGGATAAAATCTCAGGCAGGTGCCATCCGTCTCTGGTCACTCTTTGAAAACAGTCTTGCAGTCACTTTTGGTCCCAAGCACAATCCCATTTCAGTAATTAAACTGTCAGGCCCAGGGTCATAATCACTCACTACCTACCCTCATCCAGCAGAGCCCCCCACTGCCCCCCACCCCAGCTCAGGCCAGGTCTAGCCAGGGAGGCCTGCTGTGGGCAAGGAGCACAGGGGGGCCTCTCCATGTCCCAGCCTTGCGCTTCTTTCCCCCCAATCCTCACCCACTCAGGAGCCCCCCAGATTGGGAGTAGAGGAGGGAGCAGAGGACTTCCTTGCTCAGATGTAATCACGTGCTGCTGGATGTTCAAAACTCACTCATCCTCTTGAGGGGGTAGGGAAAAGGGTGCTTTTTTTCTGGGTTTGTGTGAGATTCTCCTGCTGGGAATTTCTCTTTCTCCTGCTACTTAGGACATCCCAGCCCTTCAAAGGTCTCCCCCACACTGATGTTCACAGATGGGGTCCCATGGCCCCGCCGGCCAACAGCAGGTCCCCTTGTCTCATGGGAAAGCTCAGGCACCGAGGGTCCCAATTCTAGGGGACATATGTCAAGGTTTCTGAGTGGCCCCTCTTGAGCCTGTCTCCCTCGGCTTGAACCGAGGAGGAAATACTACATGGGGAGCAGCCATGGGGGGAGGAAGGGGGCAGAAAAGGTTGTGAAATGGGGAAAGGTACAACATTCCAACTACTCCCTTCAAAGAAATGCTCTGTCTTGGCCTCTTTAGTTCAATCCTTTCCTGGTGAGTAACAGCATCCTATCACATGCAGACGAATTCCTAGATATGGAAACTAGAGAGAGCGTCTTCATAAAGGCCACCTGTGCCTTATAATTTGAAAACCTCAGATTATGAGAAAAATGATCTGGGAAGATCATTTAAAAGACAATTGAGAAGAATATGCAGTGTGGTTCATTTATTCCACAGTTTTTGAGCATGTGCTGTACTGGGCTAGACTCTAGCCCTCTGGGAGCCCCCACCTGATCAAGGAGACACCCACTAATAGAGAGCCAGTGGGGAGTTGCAAGGCATAAAACTCAAAAGGGAGGATCAGGCCAAGTATATGAGCCTTATAAGGCTCCAGGATAAGACGTTTGCATTTTTCCACTAATCACTTGGTTTCTCCATCAGGCGTCCGTCCCTGAGAGTCTGCGGAGGCAGTTATGGGGAGGGGGTATCTATGAGCTTTTTTTAGCAATTCTAGAAGTTTAGCAGGAAACACACATTTACCCAAGGTAAATCTGCATAGGGTAGTAGGTTTCTTTCCTTTGAGCTGAAATTGTATTAGTACTTCTTATCTCCTGCTAATCAACAGGTCCGTTTGGCAGCCACGTGGCTTTGATTATTTGTAAATGGAGACATGCATTAATTCACAAGCCGTGGAGTTTAGTCTACACATGACCCATAGGAGAAAATTATTAAAAGAGTACCATGGGAGAGGTTTTAAACAGGGAAGTGAGCAGGTCCGACCCGGGTTTTAGAATCATCTTTGCAGGTGCAGTGGGGAAAATGGATTGAAGGGGTCAAGAATGGAGGTGGGAATGTTTGACTGCTGTAGTCACCTGGGAGAGGCTGGTGAGGGACCCAGGCAGGTCCTTGTGTACCATCCATCCACTCGTTCGTCCATCCATCCATCCATCCATCCATTCAACAAGTTCACCGAGCAGCTACAATGTGCCAGGCACTGCCCTGTGTGCTGGGGACTCAGCAGGGACAAACTACAGAGACAGAGCCTGCCCTAACCAAGCATGCCATCCACGAGGAAGTAGCTGATACACTGTCGCACAAATGGATGTGTGATTAAGGGTCAGGATGGGTACCGGGAAGACAAAGTCCAGGGTACTGGGACAGGGTCTTGATGTTAATCACATTATTATGTTTTTAAGGTCTGGGGAGATAAATGGTGTGCTGGAAGAATGCATTAGCCGTAACCAGAATATTTGCCCTTCTCTATCATAGAATGAGAAGCGGCTGGAACTGCCTCCCGCACTGCTGTTCGGTCCCGTACCTAAGAGGGCTCCAGCAAAGGGGTGAGCGTCATTTAGTAATTACTGAGTGCATGAATGGACACCTAGACACCTACAACCTAGGTCAGTATTTTATCTGTTTAACACTTACATAATACTAATTTACCATGTGCCACACTGCTATAAGAGCTTTATGAATATGGGGCGCCTGGGTGGCTTAGTCGTCAAGCGTCTGCCTTCAGCTCAGGTCATGATCCCAGGGTCCTGGGATCGAGCCCCGCATCGGGCTCCCTGCTCAGTGGGGAGTCTTCTTCTCCCTCTGCCCCTCACCGCACTTGTGCTCTCTCTCACTTTCTCTGTCCTTCTCTCAAATAAATAAATAAAATGTTTAAAAATTTTAAAAAAAAATTTAAGAGCTTTACGAATATAACTCAGTTAATCCTCCTAACACCCCTTAGGTAGTAAATATTATGACCAAGCCCACACTGCAGATGAAGACACTGAGGCTTAAACAGCTTCATCCTGGCTCCAGGGTCTGTTGACACACAATCAGTGGCTCTCAACCCACTGTCCCCACATCAGCAGCATCTACATCCCCTGGGAGTTTGTGGGAAATGCAAGTTCTCAGGCCCAGATAAGAAGGTCAGCGCTCTGTTCTCCATAAGCCCTCCGGCCGATTCCCATACCTGCCCGCAGTGGAAGGAGCACTGGGCCACCCCCTGCAGAACGTATCCAATCACCAGAATTACCTGTGATCCTGTTAAAACGACAGCTTCTTCACACCACCCCGCCAACCTACTAAATCAGATTGGGAGAGGCACTGGGAATCTGTATGGTTTAACAAATTCCCCCATCGGGCAAGTTCGGGAAACATGCATCCAGGTTGTAACATTTTACCACCACCCTGGGAGAAAACAAAGAGAGGGCTTGACACAGAGCATGGGTGTGGCCGCCGGATGGCAGGTTTATCTTTCCTGAACGGCTGGTCAAACGGGCAGCTGGTCCTCCCGGAGCTGACCAGCCAAGTCACAGGTATAAATCTTCCGGCGGGACCCAGGGTGCAGGCTGTGCACAGCTTCCCCATCAGGAGGGCAGACCGTGTGTCCTGCAGGAATGTGAGCGCCGCCCCAGTCAGATGCTCGCAGACCAGGCTCCCCAAGCCCCATGCTCCGGGCAAAAGTGCCTTTATTGCTGTCTCTTGGGGAAGCATAGATCATCCTTGCCAGGGATTTCCTGTAATAAATACCTTTGTCATCTTGACCAAAGACGCTGTTTATCTGAACCGCCCAGGGCTGAAATATTACCTCTGCCTCCTTCGGCACTGTCACCTGGGCTCTGGCAGCACTGGGGTTTGGGGGAGACCAGGAGGGGAACGAATGAATCACCTATCAACAGCGTCATTGCCCCCCACCCAGATTTCTCCCCGTTTTCACCTACTACTGCAAATCAAGAGGGGAATGATGAAAAAAAAATGGGTATAATTTGGCAGAACTTTTAAGATGAACATTTCTACATTAAAAGGATAAATCCGGCCATGTGGCTTTTAATCCAACTTTTCATTTATGATGCATTCTGGAATGTTCATGATGCTCCATTTGCCCAAAACAGATGGAAATGTGCTAGGCTGGGCTGCAGAGGCCTGGAGTTTAGGTCCTGCTTTGCCACCAGTTACCAGGTCGTGTGGCCTTGAGCAAGTCTTTGAAGCTCCCCAAACCTTGGATTATTTAACTGTTGGGCGATGATAATCACACCCATACGGCCTACCTCAAGGGCTCGTTGGGGGGCTACAGGAGGAAACGGCAGTGAAAATCACTTTGCAAACTGTAAAGTGCTGTCCCCGTGTGAGGGGTTATCATGGCATCAGAGCAGGGATGGGCCCCGTGCAGATCCCAGACCTGGAAGTGTCAGACACAGAGGAAGGGGGATGGGCAGCGAAATGTCCCAGGGTAAGGGTGGGAGCCACCCACTCTGTGGGAACAGCTGATTTCACAATGAAATCCATGTCCTCAGCTTATCAGTATGACAGCGAATGGGCCACAGCCAAATGGACCCAGGGAATCATTTCTCTTCCCAGAATGAGTTGGACCCTTAGAGTCCAGCTCTGGCAGGAGACCTATGACAGGTCCCCTGCAATGTCTGCTGCAGCCCGCTCATGCCACCTGGGGACCTCTTCCCAACTCCTGCCGCCAGTGATGTCACTTGGCATGAGTGGCATGAGGTGGCCACGGTGGAAATGTTTACACGCCAGAATGTAAACACTGCAAGTCAGGGTGTTTGGGTTTTTTTTGTTTTGTTTTGTTTTTTTGCTTTGTTCCCCAGAGAGCTAGTCGTTAAACACTTACCAGTGCATCACTGGGTAGCAGCAGAGATGGGGTAGAGCTGTTGGAATCTGGAGGCCACTGCAGACGTTGAAGAGAGGACAGGAAAGTTCTTCCTCCACTCAGGAGTAGGGGAACCATCAGCCCATTAAACTCCTGATTAGTATAGGGAGACCTTTCAGAGGAAAGAACATTTATTTCGTAAACCACTTACACAATGAGAGATTGCCTTCTCTCTATAAGACACTGAAGCAAACCCCACTCCCCTAACACACATGTTCCAATATCAGACCCAGTGACGCCACCTCCAGGGAGTCTTCCAATGGTCCTTACCTTATTGTTCAGAGAATTCCAACATCCTCTCGTCTCCTACATAGATAGTAGAAGATGGCTAGTCAGGGATCAGGCTTTGGAGTCAGAATGTTTGAGTTAAAATTCCGATTTGAAGGGCGCCTGGCTGGCTCAATAGGAGGAGGGAGCATGTGACTCTTGATCTCAGGGTTGTGAGTTCGAGCCCCATGTTGGGTGTAGAGATTATTTGAATAAATACACTGTAAAAAAAAATTCTGATTTGATCACTTGAGTCTACGAAAGGGTAAAGGAATGCTTGGGAAGTGCTTAGCATCATGCCCAGCACCCAGTAAGCTTACTAATCGTGATGACAGCAGTTCTCTGAACTGCGTCATTTCAGGCGAAAGCCGTGTCTCTGCAACTGGGTGAAAGTTTCATGAGGACAGGGACCTTGCTTTCTCCCTGTGTCAGTCCCCCACAGTGCCTATAAAGGCCTGCCCATCTCTGTCATTTGGAAGAGTGGATGAGATTTCAGTCCTCTAAGCTCACTGTCCATTCTCCAACAGATTCTACCACATTCTCAGATGACCTCTTCCCCACCTCTGTGCTGGCCAGGGTTTCACTAAGGGCTCCCCTCAAAGGTCGGACGTTAGCCAAAGAATGCCCCCCTTCTTCCCTGGTCCCATTTCTTTCCCCAATCTTGATCCTCAGTCTTGTTCAGACCTGTGTGGGGTTAGGTTCAAAAGCAGACCTTGAGATGAGAATTCATTTATGAGGGATTTAGTAAGGAGGTGCTCCCAGGAGAGAGTGGAGGGAAGCAGAGGGTGAAGCAGGATGGAGAAGAGAGAGAATCGAAGCAAGGGTGCCATTCCAGGTGAAGTCCCAGCGCCAGCTCAATCCCACGGGAGCTCTGCGGAGTGAAGCACACTTTGGAGTTTGGGCTTCCATACTCATGCTCTAGTCAAATTCTGGCTATGGGCCACCCAGGGGATGTTAACTTCTCAGGCATTTTCAGCCCTGTGCTTGGGCAAAGGGCTACAGTGTCTAGAAGCAGGCGGGCGGTCAGACACGGAGCATAAAGGGAGCCCCAGGGGCCTGGGCAGAGCGTCCGCAGCACCCCTGCAGCTTCACCCCTGATCTCTAACTCGAGGTTGGAAAACAAAGACTTCGGGGGGATCCTGTGCTATCAGAAATCTCAGCCCTGCCTGCTCTTTGCTGTGTGATCTTGAGCCAGCCTCGGTACCTTTCTGAGCTTCAGTCCGTAAAAATCAAGATGATAAGGCAAACAAACTATCGCTACCTCTCAGCGTTGTTGTGTGGCTTAAATAGAATTATGTGGGGCAAAATGTGTTGCAAACCGCGGGGGCTAGACTCCTGTCCTGCAAAATGCAGCCTGCTGTCACCAACATAATCAAGCCTCCATCCAAAACTCAGCTTGGGATTTCCTCCCTTCTCCCCAGCGCACTCCCCCTTGCTGACTTCATTTGCTCTCTCTCTTTAAAGGCTTCTATGTTTGCCCTGTAGGCTGTTAAAACTCCTAGTTCAAAATAACCCGATAAAATGCTCTGGGAGGCTTGCTGGTTCCAAACAGATAGATATACTAGGAGCAGGTTGGCCTGAAACACAAAATTCAGAGCTCCAACTAGGACAGAGGCGGAAGGATGGCCCCAGATCGCTAAGCTCTCTGCAGCCAGCTCATTACATCCTGATCGCGGGGACACCCAGCCTGGGGTGGGGAGGGTGAGGGCTGCCTGTCCAGGGCTGCGTGAGAGGCACTCGGGGAGCAAACTCCGCATATCTGACCTGGAAGCCAGCCCAGATAGGACCCCAGGCCTGGGGTCGTGGTGTCCCCATCCACATTGCCCATCCTGCAGCTGGGGACCCCCTCCCTTTTTCCTGGAGCCCTCCTAAAGCTGACCCAGATCCATGGGGTGGTAACCCAATGCACTCTCAACCTAAAGGGCTGCTTACGCCTTGCAGAGGAAGATGCACCAGACCCCCAAGGGCAGGTGAAGAGGACCAAGAAACTGCTGACTTGATTCATTTTATCCTTATTTCTGTCAGCCTGCTGACACAGAAATACCTCAGCAGCACGAGGACTGGCCTGGGAACCCAGATGTTTGGCTTTGCCGAGGACTACCTGGGTGGGTCACTTCCCAGCTCAGGGCCTCATTGTTCTCACCTGCACAATGGGGGTAATACGTCTCCCATCAGCAGGGTGGTAAGGAGCACGAGGGAAGGAGAAGCCTGTCTGGGCAGGTGGAGGTGGGAGGAGGCTCAGGAGCAGCTTCCACTCCAGAATCACCTGCCAAAGGTTCTGCACACATTCCCCCCAGCGAGCCCTGCGGGATAAATATCACCCCTCTGCAGATGAAGAAACAGGCTAGCTGGCTCCAAAACTCACGCTCTTTCTGCCTTAAAGGAAAGCCCTGGGGCGGGCGGCCCAGGTCTGGAGAAATCAACAGGCAAGCCCTCCATCCTTCGCTGGTTCAGTGAGGCATTCTGGAGCCCAGCCACGCTGCATGATGACAATAATGACACACGCCACGGCCCACAGGGAGCATTTTCCCTCCCGCTGCAGCTCTGCCTCCCTGCGGTCTGGGGTCTGGTCTGGGGTGGCCTCTACCATTTAGCTCTGGGTCACAGGACAGAGCCTGAGCAGAGCCGCCCCTGGGGGTCCTCAACCCAGCTGCTGTTGGACTTTTGCTGGGCAACTCACCAAGGCAGAGAAAAGACTTTACTGTGGACTAACAGGCTACACTGAGAATCAGCAGGTCTCAGCCTAAGGACAATAATGACAAGAATAGCAATAGGCCGCTGGTGCCAGGCACAGGGCTAGGCAGTTTCAATAAATGAGCTCGATCCCCTCCGCCATCCTATGAGGGCATTTGCTGTTCAAGTTCACAGAGCCGGTGAGGAGCCGTGCAAGGCTCAGAGGCTCGAAGCCTCATCTTTCTGCCTCCAGATCCTATCCCCTAATCTGCAACCTCTCTTTCTGTCCCTGACATGCTGATGACTTTGAGCAAATCCTTCCACTCCCTAGGCCTCAGTTTCCCCATGTGTAAATTGTCGAAGCAGGATTTGCTGAGATTTTTTTCAACTCTGACAATCAAGGGTCTTGATCTGGGAGATAGAAAGTGGATGGTGGCGTATGGCTGCCCGCCAGGACCCAGAAAGGACCAGAGCAGGGGACACAGAGCCCGGCTGGGCCAAGCCTCTGCGAATGGAAGGGGAAGCCTTGGAATGGAGGTCAGTCTGGCCAGACGGCTTCTCCCTGGAAGCCAAATTTCTCAATGAAGCCCAAGTTAAAGCCCCTTTGTGACGTCCCCGTGGCAAGCTGCTTGCTATAAGGCGTGTCTGCACTAATGAGCTCAGAATGTCAAATTCCATCACTCAGGCAGCGTGGACAGGAAGCAACGAAACATCCCATTCAGGGAGGAGGTATGGCTCTCTTGCCTTTTTCTGTTTTTTAGTAACATTTATCACTGCTACACATGAAAATAAAAACCAGATGGAATCCTGAGCTGAAGAGAGGGTCTTCCCCATCCCTGGGCAGTAGGACAAAGCCCGAGGCGGGCACCTAGGGTCACTGTGGCCCAAGAGAGGCTGCCTGTCCGCTTCTCAGCAGCGAGGCCTCCCAGCCAGGGCCACCTAATGACAAACACCTGGGTCTTACTTGCTTCCTCTCTGCTGGGCCTCGGGAGGTTGTAGAGCAGGTGATGAGCTGAAATTTCCCCACCTCTTCCAAACTCCATCCGGGCCATGAATGCTCATAGCTCCTTTTTTCCTCCTGGGAGTCTGTTTTCAGCCCCTGTTCAACACACAGCTAGGGCCACTCACCAGAAGCACACTCCTGTGAGGCCTACTTGGAAGCACGGGGCACTGAACAGGACACACTGGACCGAGGCCCAGCCAGGACCACAGTCTGAACCTCACCTCCTCCAGGAAGCCTTCCCTGACTATCACTGCCTTCTCCTTCAAAGTCGTTCTATCTGTTAAGACCAAGCCACATGACTTCCCACTTAACACCAATTTGCCTTGCTTACTAAATATGTCGTGTGTGGCTTACATAGATCCTCGCTCAGACCGTTGGCAGCTCCTAGAGGACAAGAAGCACTTGATACTTGCCTTGAGGCCCCCCTTGGTCCTTAGCACAGTGCCTGGTTTATTAAAGCTGCTCCATAGATGTATGTGGGAAGAATGCAGTTACAGCATCACTTTGATACGCTATAAGCATTTAGATGACGTTTGATAAGCTCATGTCCCCACTACCTACTATGTGCTGTGCACTGGGCAAAGTATTTTAACTGCATTAACTCAATCACACAACAACCCTATCAGGTGCTATTCCTCCCAATTAACAGATGAGGAGAAGAGAACCAGGACTTGCCCGAAGAAGGAAATAAAACAGGAATTTGCGCCCAAATCTGCAGGCCCCTCACCACTTCCTGTGTGTGTGATTGGAGGCCCATCATGCCTCAGCGGTGCCTTGTTGAGAACAGCCCCCTCTCTGTTCTGATCCAGGAGGGTACAAGGGAGGATAGAGTGGAGGTCTGGCCAGTGCTCCTTCCACAAGCCTCAGTTTGCCACACAGCTCATTTGGTTTCCTGCACACAGTGGTGCCGACTCCCTGAAGCTCCCACCCATCGTAGGCAGGCTGCAACCTGGCAAGACGGGAGAGGCCAGTGGCCTCTTCCTTGTTCCCCAGCAAACATCCTAGAGGCCGGAGCAGAATCTCCCTGGGCCTCAATTTGCTCATCTGCAAAGTGGGAGGGTCCCTGCACACTCAGAGGGTTGATGAACAAAGAATGAGAAAGAAGGCTGACGCTAGCTTAGGCACCTCCGGAAGCTGAGATGGAATCTAAGCTGGGTCATTCTCACTGTCCCCTCTTTCTCTATGTCTGTTCCGCCCTGGAATAGCAGCAGCGCCCAGGGCAGCCACCACCAAAAGAGCAGGCCAACAGAGTGGTGAGTGAGCAGGGCGCTGGGCATTGGTCAGTGAAGGAGAAAGGGGCACCAGCTCTCGAAAAGACCATACAGCCGGGCCCCCATTCCCCAACAAAGCCCTAAGCACTGCCCTGGACCTTTTCCTGTATTTTCTCCCTTTTCCCCCAAGCCCCCAGTCGGAGAACATTCCAGATGAACGCTTGTCTCCAAGCCAGGAAGCTTTCCATAGTTTTCAGTCCAATTCATCTCAGCCTTGGGGCCTCCAGGATAGGGTTGCCGGGCAGCCCGCGTAGCAGAACATCCTCCACCTGCTGGACGCGTCCCGCACCCTGCATGGGCCGGCAGGATGTCCTCCACAGCCAGTATTCAGCTTTTATCAATCGATCACAATCATGCAGCCCTTTAGAGCTCTGCTCCTAGCTTTTCTGGGCATCCTCTATTTTTATTTGCTAAATCTGGCAATGTTACTCCTGGGGAGCCAGGCGTTCTGAGACCACTAGCCACGCCACACCACACCCTGGGTGAGGGCAAAGGGGCTGGTTTCTACACAGACCATGTGAGCAGCTGTGTGTGTGTGCGTGTTATGTGTGTACTGGTGTGTGTGCTGTGTGTGGGCAGGTATGAGCCTGTTCACGGGGGCGGAACCGTCTCCTCCAATCTCTGAACAAAGCAGGGCGGCTAGGGGAAGACTCACCAGGACTTTCCAATCCCCTTTCGCATTGCAACTGTTCTTTGTAGCTGAGGATCCCTCCCGCGAGGTCCACTCGCTCAGAGGCTCCTCCCGAGGTGCTCTACACATGCTGTTCAGGGAACATCACAGCCCGATCAGCTTGAGGAGATCGCTTGGTCCAACTCCTTCGCTGCCCAGGTGAGAAAACTGAAGCCCAGAGAGGGGAAGCAACTTGCCCAAAGTCACACAGACTTCAGGCAAAGAGCTGGAACTAGAATCAGGGCCCCCTGGTTTGAGTCCAGGGGTCCTCCTCCTGCATAATCTGACTCTTTTGAGCAGGACACAGTCACAAGAAAGCTGAGTTCTTGAGTAATCAATGGCAGCCACTCAATCCCCAAACCACGGAAATAAATAGTTGTAAGAGTGGTTAGCGTTTACAGAGCTCTTGCCCCTTACTGCATGCTGGGCTCTTTAATTTACCAGGCTACTCCATGTCATAATTTTTATTATTGCCCGCATTTATGGATGAGCAAACTGAGGCTGAGAAACTTGCCCCAGGCCTCAGAGCTGCTAGGTGAGCGGCGTGCACCCCGGGGCCACGGTCAGAAGCTGGTCTCCTCACGCTGACTACGCTGCGCTCCGTAGCCCGTTCTTCAGATGCCTCCACAGCTGGCGTGAGGGAGGGCTCATTAAGATGGGTCATCAGCAAATCCCCAGGGTCCAAACCCTCTCTCTCCGAGTCAAAAGCAGCTATATCTCCTGGCCCCTTCTCCTCTTGCCCAAGTCATTCATTGCAGCTAAGATTTTTGAAGCCACCTCACTAAGAGATTTTCCAAGACTCCCGTCCTAGACAGGAGGTGGGAAATGATCGTGTTTCTAGCTTGTAAGCCCTGCCTTGCAACTCGCCCCTTGAGACAAGACACTTTCTCCTCTTTCCTTCTGAATGGCCCTTCCCTATGCGCCCCTGACCCCGCCCCCATCTTCCCACCATCCTCAGTTCAGGCCAGCCACTTAATTCCACAGCCATTTGTCCCAGCGCCCCCGACACCACACAGGTGTACTGTGTACGGACCTGCTTTCAGGAAAGTAAGTAGTTTTTTGGTGGGCAGCCAGTTAAGGGGACTGGATACAGACAGAGAACAGAACACAGCCCCCTCCCCAGGGGACTGCCCCGGGCATGTTATCAGGCGCTCTTGAAACCCAATGCCTGGCCCTGGGGGGCAGCAGGTGTGCCCCAAGACAAGGCTGGTTTTCCTCTCCAGGAAGAAGCATCCCCTGTGGGGAGTGGGGAAGGGGTTCTGCTTCCTCCTGCCAGGTGGGATCTCACCTCCGAGGACCCTCTGGCTGGATCTGCTTGCTCTCTTCTCCCCCTCCCCACTCCATTATTCCCCCCATTGCTCCTCATCTCCCTCCTGACATTTCTGGGTCATTCGGAGTTAACCTCCTCCCACCTTCCTCTCCACGCTCCCCAACATCCTGCTCCCCAAGCCTCCCCTGACTACCCCCTCCCCTCCAGACCAAGCCTGTCCCTCCTCTTTACAGGATGCAGATGGGCTCTTTCAAGGTCAGACAACACCTCAGCTAAAAATCCCTGCTCTGTCCTGTGTGGCTGTGTGACCTTGGGCAAGATTCTGACCCACTCTGAGCCCAGGTGTCCTCATCTGTAAAATGGGGATAAGAGAGTCCCCACATTTAGGTTATTATTGAGAGGATTAAATGAGATAAGGCACATAAAGTTCAGAGCCCAGCACAGAGCACATTTAATAAGCATCCCTGCTAATACAGAAACCGTAATAATATCTTACAGCACATCCATGTTCTAACGTCCCCCTGGTCTCGACTCTTAATTTATGGCTTCCCCAGTATTGACTTTTTAGAGCTTTATTTTTACATTATAATTTGTTTGTACTTCATATGTATATGAATTAAGCTCAATTATATTCCCTGTGGGCCACATCAAATATTTTTTGTCATGAGACACACAGACCCACAGACACCAGCAGAAGTGACAGGGAAGGAGAGAGGGAAAAAGGAGAAGACAGCAGAAGGAGGACTAGTGGGGGGAAAGACTGAGCAGGTCTGGCTAGAGTCAGGCACTCAGGCCAGAGCCTGAGACGGGTGAGGCCCAACCCTGCTCCCACTTGCATCTTAGAGCCCCATTGCAGAGTCTGGATTTACGCGCTTAGAGAGAGGGAAGCACTTGAGGCAGCAAGGTGGAGAAAGGATGGCAGACTTTGTCCGGGAGAGGCCCCAGAGGGCTGGCTGCGGAATCCAAGTAGACTTCCTGAAGGTGGAGGACCTGGAACCTGCCCTAGAAGCACAAGGAAAGTGTAATGGGACAGTAAGGGGACAGAGGGAGGCATTTTAGGCCCTTGTGAGCAAAGATTGAGATGAGGAACGTAAAGGAAGCTCCCACAGGAAAACTCCCTACCCTTCCCCCATTTCCCACACATACACACCCTCATACACCCCATACACATATACACATACACACCCGTACAGGCACATGGCTCCCTGGAGGGGCCTCTCCCTCTCCTCAGCCCCCACGGGGTCATCCACACACACCTGACAAAGCTCCCAGGCCCTTGTCCTGGCGGCAGCCCCATGGACCTTCTCAGGCCAGGCCTGGTACCTGCTGCCACCTTGGCATGCTTCTCAGAGGCTGCTGGCCTCCCAGCACCCTCGAAACACAAAAGAGGATGGAAGAACATGAGGGGTGGTACATTGGGGTGGCCGTGGGAAGACACTGCTCAGCGAGTAACCAGGACATCCTGCCTAGAGGGTCCAGAGACTCCAGGCAAACACCACAAGGGCTCCATCCTCTATGTCCCTCCCCCTTTGGGCCTCCTGTCTGGGGCACACGGAGGGGCTGCAGATGCGTCTCCAGGGGGTCGACCCAGAAAGTCCCCCAGCTCTGCTGGCCTAGAGGCCTGCAAGGCCTCCCCGAGCACCCCCAAGCCCACCCGGCCCCACCACAGCCCAGATATCCATTTTTCCTCCACCTTCTCAGCACAGGTAACCACGGGGCTCTTGAAGAAACTCCAAAGGTTGGCTCCCTTGAAATGGAGAAGGAGGTCAGGAGACACATTTCCTAACTTTCAAAAAGAACCGTTTGGGATAATTAACACATCACCAACACCAAGGGATTGTTTTATACCAGAAGACATATAATTAAGGAAACAATAGCAAGCTTGTTGTCTATTTTGTTCCTAAAGAATGCTAATTATGTTTAGCACCCTGACACATCCAAAGGTTCTCCCCAATATTTAGAAATCAAACAGAACTTGGCTGCGAGGCATCGCTTTGCTTCGGCTTAGAACAGGGAGGGTTGGGGAAGCAAAACAGGCGTCCAACAGGTCTTCCAGTCGGCTATTCAGCTTCTCGGCCACTGATTGCTACACTGGTGAGGAAGGGCACTTGCCATTGCTCAACTGCACTCCCTGTTGCTTAATTACACCTTCCGAGCAGCACCTAATTTGCTTAGGGTGCAACTGAGCTGCTGTGGGTGGAACGCCTCGCCAGGACACTACTTAGCAATGCAGCTACAGCCAGAGGAAGTCAGAAGCCAGGCTCAGCTCTGCTCCGAGAGGCTCGGGCCCCGTGGCCGTCGCTGCCAGGGCCCCGGACTCCGGCAGGCCAGAAGAGAGGAAAAGAGGAAAGCAGCCCTGGCCCAGCTATTCCCTGGAAGCAAGCTTGGAGCCAGAGAGCTCAGAAAGGTCCATCTGGAGGTGTGCAGAGAGCGAACCCCTGCGTCCCCCCCCCCGCCCCACCGCAGGGCTGACCCTTCCAGGGGAGCCCTCCCCAGCAGTCCCTCCAAGGAGGCGGCTCTAGACTGTGACAGTAGCCCTGCCCAGGTGCTGCTCAGCTCTCCTGGTAGCCCCTGCTGGAGCCTGGTTCCCAGGGGTACTCCGTGCTAGGGCACAGCAGGAAAAGTGGGGCCTAACGCTGCCAAGGGGGACAGGCATGTGACCCTGGGCAGGCACCAAGGACCCCGATAAGGGAGAGAGCCCCTTCCTAAGACCCCTCAAGCCCTGCTAATGTCTGCAGTGTAACTAGCCTGGCAACATCGAGCTCTTTGGGCCCTACCAAGGAAGGGGGAGGCACCCATGTTTCCTCCCAAGAGGCACACACAGGGATCTTCTTGGAAGGAAATTCTCCAAACGGGAGGAGGGCATCAGCGTGTGCAGATGGGCCCTCCCTGTGTCCCAGATGGGCTGCCTCTCCTACTCATAACCCTGGGGAGCTCATCCCCAAGAGGGCATAGGTGTAGGCCCATATCTACTCACAAATCAGTGCGTGACCGCATCGAGAGTAGGGTTATTAAGGAATCATAGTGTTGTGGTTAAGCTTTCACAAGACTCCTGTTAGAGATACATCCTAAAATTTTTACTAGGGAAAAGGTATGAGGTCTGGAATTTGCTTCAAAATAGCAATGGGATGGGGAGTGCCTGGGAAAGAAAGCTAGAACAAGACTGACCTTGAGTTTACCATGGGTATGAGTCTGCTCAGGCTGCTGGAACAAGTGCCACCAACAGGGTACCTTAAACAACAGAAATTTATTGTCTCACTTCCGGAGGCTAGAACTCCAAGATCAAGATGTCCACGGAGTTGGTTCCTTCGGAGGCCTCTCTCCCTCTCCTGATGGCGTCTTCTCTCTGTGCCTTCATATCGCCTTCCCTCTGTGTGTATCTGGATCACACATACAAATTCCCTCTTTTTACAAGAATGCCAGTCATGATGGATTTTAAAAGAACACCAGCCCACCCTAATGACCTCATTTTAACTTGATAAAGACCCTGTCTCCAAACAAGGTCACATTCTGAGGTACTACGGGGCTTAGGACATCAACATATGAACTTGTAGGGGACAGAATTCAACTCATAACAAAATTTTTGAAGATGGAGGGTGTATACCTTATACCATTCACTCTGCATTCTATCAATCTGCATTTTTTTTTCATAATAATGGGAGAAAGGGGCACACGGGGAGGCAATGCTCCAAACAATTGTCACATCACCAGATGAACTCCAGGGAGATGAGACTTATTCTCCAGGCCTCCGAGAAAAATCCTAAAACTCAGGTCCGTTTCAGAAGAGACAAGGCAACTTTGATGGTAGTGAGTTTCCCAACTCTGGAAACATCCAAGCCCAGGCTGCATGACCACCCGTGGGGCCTTCCGTAGGATTCCTTATCTGGGGGGAAGCTGGGCTTCTGACTCTTGGTTGCCAAAAAAGCCAAGGCTGTCTTGGACCACAGGGATGGAAGTACAGCAGCCAAACATGGATGAGAGAGTCCTGTTCTACGTGGGACTGAAGGGAACCACTTGGACCCGGGTGCTCCGTTCCAGGAACCCCGTTGCAAAGGACACGTTAAGCATCTCAGAGCTACAGCCTTACATCTGGAGTGGGGCAGCCAGGTGCTCAGGGAGGGAGAAAGCATGCCATGGCATTCAAAAGAGACTATGGGATCCACATCTACCAGTTTCTTTTGTATCCTCCTGGAAAGATTATAAGCAACTTCAAACAAATATACACACCCTTTATGTAATTCTTTTAAACTAATGGTATTCTATGCGCACTCCTTTTGCTCTTATCAGTGGATATTTACATATCTTGGAGATCTTCCCATTTTAGAACATTCTTTTTAGCTGCTGCATAAATCCTATTTTGGGGTAAATTGTTGTACCAATCCCCTACTGATGGATATTTAGATTGCTTCAAATATTTCCCTGTAGTGAACAATACTAATTAATCTCATACACATATCACTTCACAAATGAATGATTAAACCTGTGGAATAAATCCATATAAGTAAAAGGGAGAAAGGAAGAAAGGGAGGGGGCAGGGAGGAAAAGAGGGAGGGCAGAAGGGAGGGAGGCAGGGAGGGAAGAAATGCCTAGAGAAAGGGGCTGGGCTCCAGGGAATGGCTCTCCACCCTTCCTGGAGACAGATAGGGAAACATGGGTGAAAAGCACAATCAGACGGGCAGCAGGAAGGGCAGAGGGTCGGGATGGGCTATCTTAGTTCCTATTTCTTTGGGTGACCCCAGCACCACCCTGGCTTAGCCTCTTTGGCTGGTAGGAGAGAGCGAGTCCGGGACCTGGGAGGGAAGGACACAAGAGCCTCTCCCGGCCCAGCTGTCCTCCATCTCCACATCCATCTGCACTAGAAAGAGAGGCCAGGGAAAGCAACGGGCAGGAGGCCAGTAACAAGAGCCTGACCGATGGCAGAGGGAGGGCATAGGTTGACCGAGTGCTTCTAAAGTGCTGGCCCACATAGTAGGTATTTAAAGCCAAAACAATGGCTGCTCACTCCCTGCTCACACTTGGCCTACGATCTAGCCCAGGGGCCAGGGAAGGGGTCAGAGCTCCTGAGATGAGCATCAGGGCCAGATGCAAACTCCCAGAGGCTCCTGGCCTCGCCTGTTCCCTTCCCTGGGGCCTGGAATCTAGTAACTTCTCTGGACTCTTCTTTCTGAGGTTTACACTGAACTCGCTCGGAAGAAACCCGTTCAGACAGCTGATGGACGGTGAGCAAATGAAGACCTCGGTCGTGGCCCTACACACACACAGATCACGCATGTGCAGGCTGGTCTAGCCACTCCTACCGTCGTGAGGCTGCCCCGTGGGTCTGGCCCGTAGTCCATGCTAAAGAAAATCTCCTTCTCAGCTGGGAAAACTCAAGATGAGGGGGAGGGGAGCAGGTTGTGTGGGTGGCAGGGTGGTGGGCAGAGAAGGGCCTTGATAGTGCTCTGGCTTTCCATAAACTTCAGCACTGATCACCCCCCCCCCCCACAAATAGCCAGGAGGTCCCTGGAGCTGAGTAAGTCCCCTCTGCGCTGCCCCAGGGAGAGGTACGGAAAACGATGTCTCAGTCAACATGGTGCCTTTTCCGCAGCCGTGGCCTTCCGCTTGAACTGATCTGCAGCATTGGTCACCACTTCTGTTTCTCATGAAGACAGAAGCACAGTCATTTAGAGCAGGGGACAAGAAGTGGTGCGGAGTGAGCCCTTTGCAAGGCCGACCAAAGGGGGCCCAATGAGGCCAGGAGAACCAGGGCGGCAAAGGCAGCTGCACCCCCAGCCCCTTACATGGTCCCCACCCACACACGTAGTCATGCCTTCCTGCCACGGTCACCCTATGCTCACCTACACACACACACACTCTTGCAGGTTCTCACCCACAAACACAAAGTGTTCACACTCATGCACTCCCAAACATTCACATGCACACGTGCCTTTGCAATTAATTACTCAGCATCCGCCCCTCCAAACATACTTGCGGTTACCACCCCTCTGCGTGACGTGCAGTAACTCCATAGTGACTGAGACCCAGGGCGGTGGCATCCAGAACCCCAAGGCTGGGTAAAGGGCGGGGGCAAGTGGCGGTCCCCCGCTCAGTGCACACCAGTGACGGAAGGACAGCTCAGAACAAAGCTGATTCTCAATAATAAAGGCACTTTCAATAATATCAGAGCCAACACACAGAAACCCTGCCCAAACTCAAGTGTATGGAATAGAGTGTGCGCTGCCTAAAAGGCCGGGTGCTGGGTGGGGGGGAAATGCTCCCTGAAATCCAGCTCCCACCTCACTCTCGAGGGCACAAAAGGGATGCCTTTTCCTCAGCTTCGTAGACACAGTATGGGCTGCAGCAGCCCCTGTTCCCCAAGGCCTTGTGCCCACTTACACATCCATGTGTGTGCCCCACGTGCTGTGTGAGCACATTCGGGTACAGCCACTCATGCACGCTGGGTACACAACCAAACTCAGGCACAAAACTCTCTTCCTTATTACGTTCACTCCAGGGGACTAAAGCACAGAGCCTTCAGCTTGTCCTTGTCCTGGGCTGATGATGATGATGCCCTCAACCCCCCATCCCAGGCCTGGCACCCCACAGGCAGGCCCCCAGGAATCATGGCTCAAGAACAGGACCCAATGAGCAGGATCCCCCATAAGTGACTCCCCCTGTCCCCTGTTACCTGGCACTAGGATGAGGCCACTGCGTGCACAGTCTTAGCTGAGGGGAGAGGCTGGGCCTTGTGGGGCCCTCTAGGTGGCCAAGAACACGGCCTGCCCACCTTTTAAGTCTGCCTGCAGTGGGTGCGCGTGGGTACCGGAGGGGAAAGGGAGGTACTGTCTCCAGGAAGCCCTGAGTCCCACCTCCCAGGACCTCACAGCCTCTTGGAGCCAAACAGAGGGGAGGCTATCTATGTCCAGGTCAATAAGCCAGACCCTCTGTCCAGGCTGCAAGGTCTGACCACACACACACCCCCAGCCCCTAGGTGGGCCCAGGGAGCCCAGGGGAGGAACAGGAAGCAGGCCTTGAGACACCTGGCTTTAATGACCTCACTGTGTGGCGACTCCTGACTTCTTACTTTCCACGGGCCTCCCTGCAAGAAAGAGGCTCTCCGACCTAAAGAGACCTTATGGGGGCCCAGGAGCCCCGGCCTCTGTCCAAGCACGGTACCCTGAAGAGAGGCAGGGGGAGGAGGGAGGATGGAGGATGAGGCCCCAGCCAACACTGCCCTCCTACCTCCACCGTTCAACCGGGACTGGACAGGGTCCAGCCCAGGACCACCAGCTGACTCTTGGGGCGGGGGGCAGTCCCTGCCTCCTGCCTGCCCCCCAGCTCCAGGCTAGCTCCTCCGGTTTAGGGGGGAGAGGGAGGAGCATCCACACTCTCTGGGGAGCAGAGCGGAGCCCCGCGAAGTGACCCCGTTTCTGAATGAAATTGAGCTGCCATTTTCATCTTCTTCCCAAATGTCAGCAGCGTTAGATCAGATTAGGAGCTAATCTCTTGCCAAAATTCATTTCCGAACAAGAGAGGTGGCTGCGGGCGGGCGGGTGGAGGTTTGTTGTTTGTTTCAGTATCCCTCCCCCCGCCCGACACACGGAGACACACGCGCTCCTTCTCCGCCGCTGCTGGGGCGGCAGTGGGGGTGGAGGCCGACTAGCCCGCACTGAGGGCCCGAGGGGGCCTGGGGGAGGTCCGGCCGCCGCGCCCCCGGAGCAGCAGGTCGCCCGCGGGGGGTTGGGAGGGCAGCCGCCCGGGCCGCGAGCTCCGCAGTAGCGCCGAGCCGGCGCGATTCTTCTCCGAAAGCTCGGACCGCTCCGAGGCCCCAGGATGCGCCCTGGGCGTCCTTTCCCGCCGGTGAGGAAGGGGACCCGGGACCAGAGGGGGCAAGGCGCGAGGGACAGGCGCTGAGAGGGCCGCAAGCCTGCACCGCATCCTCCCTGCGAGACCGAGGTCCCTCCCCAAACCCCGCCTCCCCCCTCCCCCAAGCCCCCATCCTCCCACCCTGCGGGCCAGGGTGGTAAAAGGGAAAGGAAAGGCAATTGCACCTAAAGAGAGAAGAGGAAAGGGGGGAATAAATGCCCAAACGAACTGCTCAGTACCTTGCAGGCCTCATTTGACAAGTGACCAGAACACAGCCGCTGGCCTGAATGCATAATTACCCCCAAGGAAAATTCCCCATCTAATTTGATATTTGGTTCTTTGCAGAAGCTATAGCCTTCGTAAATAATATACAAAGTAAGAAACCTAATCCCGCCTGCTAGAATGTTTAATTCATCATTATGCGAGCTAATTGGAAGGTGATTATATGGTAATTGCTCATTAGTGGTGTATATTTATCGCTGTACCTTATGTCAAGGCCATGGGAATTGTGTAGAGTCTGTTCTCTCATTTCAAGGATCAGTTTCAGAAGCAGGAGCGAAGCAGGCAAGATCAAGTTCTTCCTGACGTCAGGTCCAGCAGAGGGCTATGGAGACCCGCGCTATATATAGGGCCTGAAACGGGCTGGGGGCAGGGGTGGCCTGGGCCCGGGCTGAGGCAGGGAGCCTGGAGATACCGGGGAGCCAGACCACTGCCAGGAAACCCCGTCTTTCCAGGGAAAGAGAGGGAAGACATGGGGCTGGGGGCCCTGGACCCTTTTCCAAGAGCTAACCCATCCCCACTCCAGGCTCCTCCTGGGCCCTTCAGGTGCGTCCGGACCTCTGGGCTTATGCTGGGAGGAGCCCTTACCCCTGCGCTTTCTCTCCGACTCCTCCCGCGATGTGCGGAGGGGCAGTAGGTGTGGGTAGAGAGGGGGATGTCTAAGACTTGATGTGGACACTGGGTAGGAGATGGGGAGCAAGAAGGTAAGGTGCTTTGGAGAAAGAGCTAGAACTTGGAGCACTGGAGGCTTGGGCTTCCTCCTCCATCTGATCCCAGAAGAGTGGGGCAACTCCTACCTCCCTGCCCGGCCAAAATTTGCTCTCAATTTCCCACCCAGAGAAGTAGGGCACTGGCCCGACAGGACTGTGTTGTTGTTGGTGTCCAGGGAGGGGAACCCAGAGTCGCTCTGGGGTAGGCGGCAAGACCAGGGCGAAAGAACTCTAGAAGCCTGAAGAAAGGCGGGCCGTGAGCCCAGCCCAGCCCCAAGGCCAGCGCCTGAGCTGGGAACTTGAGAGGCAGGAAGGCCGGTCTGAAATCCCGAGGGTGAGGAGGAAAGACGTGGGCTGGGTCTGCGGGTGGAAGTGAGGGCAAGGACGGGGCGGTGGGCCTCCGGCCGCTCGGAGGATCCGGCCCGGACGCTAGAAGACCAGCCTCCCGCCGAGCATCCTTGCACGTGGGCGCGATCTTTGGCGCGCTCTGGCGCCCCCTCGGAGGAGTGCGACGCGCCATGCCCTACCCGGACCCCCGGCCCGGGGCGCCAAGCACCCCTGCTTGCAGCCCCCGGGGCCCTCCCAAGCCCCCTTCCCACTCCCGCTGGGCAATCGGCACTAATGAACAAAAGGCCAATTAGACGCTGGGGCGCGGCTGATGAATGGACCTTTCGCTTTCAAGCGTGGCACCGCCTCGGGTTTCCTGGCGTACAGGGTCGCGCCGGGAGAAGCCGCCTCCCCGAGCGGGGTCACGGCTGGGGTCAGCGGGTTCTCAAAACTCCCACTTCCCCTCGCTGCGGGTTTGGTTGGGGGAGGTAAATCCGGCGGCCGAGCCCTGGGCCTACACCAGCGGTCCCGCAGCTCGGCCTCGCGGCACCCCGACCTCACGGGCCCCTTTCCCTCTCCCGCCAGGCCCGCCGCTGCCCAGAGGCGGCACCCAAGTAAATCTAAGGCTGACTGCGGGAATAATCAAGGCCGGCCTAGAAAAATGCGCAGTTACCCCAAAACGGCTGTTGTTACCAAACTCCGGAGCGAGTGGTGCGCTGTAGGAACCATATGTGAACCCCGGCTTCTGGCTGGACACACACACGCCTAGATCCCGAGAGGTACAAAAGCTGCCCCCACTGCCCGGCAGGGACGCCAGCCCATGGGGACCTCCGCCCAAACACAGACAAATGTTCCCGCGGTTCACACACACGCTGAGGGCCTTCCCATTGCCTGAGATCCACAACTAGAGCCGGACTCCCAGAGGCACCCTCTGCGACCGGACTCCGGCACACACATTCCGAACACGAAGTGCATTTCTCCACCTCCGTGGACACTAGAGCCTCGCCGCTGCACGTTGTCGCCCTACCTCGATATAATCTCGATGCCCAAGGCAAGCTGGACACCTTGACTCACTCACACAACCCACAGGGTAGCCCTGACCTCTTCGGCCTCAAACACGCCATTAGCACATTCAGCACCTACGCATCGTATCCTGACTTAAGTCCTGGCTCAGACACACAATTCCATCTCCACGCGAACACAACTGTTTCAGGGACCTAACCCAGGCACTCCACCTACACCAACACACGAGCCTAGCCTCTCACTCTAGCTACTTCCACCCGCTTATTCCGACTTGAAACTGCCCACAGGCGGGCAGCCCAGCCCAGACGCCCCCACCGCGGAGCGGGCCGGGGCCCGAGCCGTCGGAGTCCCTCCCCAGTCGGTCCGCGCGTCCGGAGACTTTGTTTCCTGCGACTGTGAGGCGGGGACGGGGAGGAGCCGAGGTTTCCAGGGCCGCGCGCAGGCCCGAGCCCCGTTTCTGCCAGGCCCACTTGGCGTGGCCGTCTGCCTGCCACAATCCGCCCCTAGCACAAAAGTGGCCCGGCAGGTTCCGGGCGGCCGCCAACGCTCCCGCTCTGGCTCGGCTCGGCTTCCAGGAGCAGAGTCAGAGGGAGCTGGGGGCACCGCACACCCAGAAGGAAAGGCAGAAAGGGGGAACCGTCCGGAGGTCCCAAGGCTTCTGCCACCCCAGGAGTTTCTGGTGCCTCGGAAAAGCCCGACTCCGACCCCCGCCCGCCCCGCGCCTGCATACCGGACCCTTGGCTGCGGAGGAATAGGACCCCAAGCGAGAAACGCACACGGAGGCCGCGTGTACCTGGCAGGAGAACCTCGCAGGGGCACACGGGCACCATACACTCCGCTTGACTTTCTCAGGGTAACGCAACGGAGAACCCACCCCAAATCCACGTGGCTCAGGGGGCTACACGGGAAAGGCCCACCAGCAATCAACAAGGGAGCAGGATGCGGATCAAATGTAACCTACATCCCCATTTGGGGTAACAGGCGGGACACGAGGCAACGCGCGTGCAGTTCCGCCATGTGCAGGGAAGAACGCAGGACCTGCCCCTCGATGCCCGTAGAGCCCGCAGGCCTGGCACCCGTATACCACGCAGTAGCACACAGACCTGGGGCACCCAGCTCCCACGTATCCCTGCCCAAAGGGCTCCAGTCTCTCATGCGCTCACTGCGGAGGGCACGCAGCCGCAAGGCACACGCGCCCCGCACCCTGCCCCGCGCCCTGCGCCCAGATAGTCATCGTGGGATGGCATCTCGCAAATATTTATATTCCTCAACGCCACGGCAGCCCGCGTCCACATTAGACGCTCTAATCCTGCCACTTTAAATAGATGAATTAATAAAGCAAACGAGCGGCTAATAAGCTGACTGTCCTGCCTTTTTGAGGCGGGGGAAGGACTCGAAAGTGCGCCAAATTTGTTTGCAGTGGATCAAGGCGAGCCGCCTCTGCTTCACTTTCTTTATCTTAATTCCGACTTGAAAAGATATAATTATCTAGTTTGAACAGAGCTGCTATCAAATCCTTCTTTGGGCCGGGAAGGGGGGCGTTGGAGTGGATTGCGGCTCTCTGAGCCGCTCGGTGCAGCCGGAGATAGCGCGTAATGAAGATGTGGAGGCCTGAGATACAAAGGGCATTAACCTCATTAGCATGAAACCTTTTCTTCTTACCATTGTGGGACCCTTTCAGCCGCCTAATCCCCCCTATTTTCAAAGCTTGGTTTGTAATAAAGCTTTTAGGTTTTTTTTTTTTTTCAGAGCTAATAGTATTCTCTGATGATTTTATTGCTGTTACACTACATAGGACGTTTACCAAAAAAAAAAAAAAGAAAAAAATCTTGGTCACCCTATACCTTTTCTTGTACTTAAAAAAAGTATATAGTTTCTGCAGAAATAAGCCTTTTATTAAGATGGGAAATTTTTTTTTTTTCTGGAAAGGCCAGTTGGAATTTTGACATGTCTGTGCTCCGTGTTTGAGGCATTCTGGGTTTGGGGAAATGAGTGGAAGGAGAAGGTAACTTGTTTAAGAAAAGGGGAAGACGTTGTGTAGCGGTGACTGCAAAGCACTGGGGACAGCCATCCGACAGGGAGGTCTCCTTGTCAAAGCAGCTGGAAAGCCCACTTGAGTTTCCAGGATATCCAGGGTAGCACCTGTCCCTTTGAGAAGCAAGCCTGGAACTCTCCAGGCAGCTCGCCTCACCCCAGCATCCTCCTGCAGCCAAGTGTCCCCCACAACACACACACCTTCCCAGAGCAGTCTGCGTGAAAATGTGCCGTGGACAGCCAGGGTTCTCCAGAAGAACCGAGATGGAGAAAAAAAGGAGAGACAGGCAGAGATAAAGAAAAAAAAAAAAAAGAGGGAGAGAAACCAAGAATGAATTCTACTTTAGAAGAGAGGAGGGGAGGAAAAAAAAAAAGAAAGAAAAATTTCCATAGTGCCCTATAGTCCCCACACGTGCACGGAATGTCTAATCTTAACTTTTCAAGGCAGGGTGTTAACAAAGCTTGTATTTTTGCCCTGCATTGTAACTTGGCCTTATCACAGTGTAAAGGGTGGGGAGATTGTCCTAAATTATGTCCAGGCGGCCCCCCTGGATCCGTGGATTAAGAGATTAAAGGAGACCACTGGGCAAGGCCTCCTCTTTCCCCTTCATATTCCTGGTATGATAATTGCTTAAACTGATTTGCACTTTCACAAAAGCTCGCAGGACGCTTTGTAGCTCGAACAGAACAGACGAGGTTTCTCTATCAATGGAAATAAAACTGATTAATGCAGCCTATCAGGATAAGAAGCAAATGAAGCATGCAAAAACAACCTCGTACCCCCAGAAGGGGGAAGGAGGAGTGAAAAAAGCTAAGTTTCCTCCAAGACTGGTTACAACTTTCTCTTTAATGTTAAAATTAAGAGTTGAAGGTTTCTCGGAATGCTTGCCTTATAAGGCTGCTGAGGCCCTTGGGCTTGCCTCTTCACCTTCAGCAGATTGGGGCCCGACAGAGAGGGAGGGAGGAAGGAAGGAAGGAAGGAAGGAAGGAAGGAAGGAAGGAAGGAAGGAGAAAAGGAAGGAAGGAGAAAGGGAAGGAAGGAAGGGAACGGAAGGAAGGGAAGGAGGGAGGAACGGAAGGAAGGGAAGGAAGGAAAAGACGGTGGGGGGGAGGAGCTTATATTTCGGGGTTTGAAGTCAGAAGCACAGTTTAAAAGTCCCAGGATTCTGATCCTGCTAAGTGTTTCCTCCAATCCTAGGGGAATATTCTTCTACGCTTAACTGTATGTCCGGATTAAAACAACAACGACAACAACTAGAAGTTAAGAGAAGTACGCATTTTTTAACCTGGAATTCAAACTCCCTCAGAGAGCCTTGCAATGGGCCGAGGTCTGGTTGGAAAACTTTTCTCCCATCCCTTTTCTGAAGGACTTAAGTTTTCCTAATCCTCTCCCTTTTCCACCCTCATCTCTCTTTAAAATGCCCAAGAATCCATCAGTCTGGCCCTTTTGTGGGTGAGGAGCCTGGGTTTCTTGAGCCTCATTGGAGAAGGACCACACTCAAATTATAGATACTTTAAAAAAAAAAAAAACTCACTTCAATTTCTCAAAACGACTACTCTGAGGGCATATTGATAAATCTTTATTGACAAAATATTGACATTGACATACTTCTTGGAAGTATATAGTGTGTTAGAATTCTAACAAATTAACACAAAACACAAAAATATTTACATTCTGGTATAGAAGACATTAAGGAAGCATTTGTCACTCTCTTTAGTAAGTCTATGATCTTGGAATAGAAACTCAGTGCTTGAAAACTTGCCGCCATGTTCTTGGCCACACTTAACATCATCCCCGCTAACTACAGTCCTTCAGATTTTGCAACAGATCGATTTAAAGTTTGGGAATGGCCTTTACAGCGAATGGTTGAATTTGGCCAATCTTTCCAACCACCAAAAGGAGTTTACTTCTTGGTTTTAAGCCTTCGGGATGTTAGGAAAGGGAATGTTCAAGAAATAGAATTAATTTAGGGTTTTTCTTTGCCAGCACAAGTCCTGACTCCTCTTGTGGGCACCCTCCCCCGCCACCCCCAGCCCCCCATCCTGCTCCCCATTTCTCTGTAAGAGGACCACTATCGCTGAGCCTACTTCATTTACCTTTCACAATCACTTTGACGTCAGAAGGTATCAAAAAGTGTTTACAGACTGCACATTTCTCGAAAAAAAATCAAAATAAAAAGCACACAGAACCTGTCTTTAAAAGGAAAAGAAAATTACAATTCATTTTCTGTCTTTAGACACCATTCGCCCAACAACTGCTACATGCAATTCAAGTTTTTGAACAGGTGTGGGATGGGGCTGGATATGGAATTTCGATTGCTAGTATTACTAATTATTTTTAAAGACTGGGGGGGAACTCTGCGAAGTGCAAAAGAAAAAGTCCTGTGCCTGGTTGGGGTTTTCTTTTACCATCATTATTATTATCATTATTTTTTAAAAATCAGGACTGCGATAAACGGAATACCTGCCAATCATCTTGTCTCGCTGGGTTGGCGTTTGACTGACAGCTTCCCTTGTTCAGAGCGCCCTCGGCTGTGCCACATTTGGATCTCTCTCTCTCACTCTCTCTCTTTCTCTCTCACTCTCTTTCTCTCTCTCTCTCTCTCTCTCTCACTCAGCTGCCTCTTTAGACAAGGGTTGCATGTTGATCAAGAAGCCTGCGTCCTCTGCCATCTCCACGCAGCCTGGGATCAGGACCCTGCGCCCTCGCTGCCCAAAGTCTGCGACGCGCCGAAGCTCTCTCTGACTCCCTCTTCCTCTTCTCGGTGAATGTGTGTGTGCGGTTTGTTTTTGTTTTGTAGGTTGTTTTCTTCTTCTTCTTCTTCTTCTTCTTCTTCTTCTTCTTCTTTTTCTTCTTTTTCTTCTTCTATCCCTCCTCTCCCTGTCTCTGTTTTGCTCCGTGGTGTCCGTTTCTGTGGGGTTCGGTTTGTGTTTTTAATCATCTGAGGTCACGTCTATTTCCTCGGGACTCGCCTGCTTGGTGGCGATTCTCCACCGGTTAATATGGTGCGTCCCTTTTTTCTTTTGTTGCGAATCTGAGCCTTCTTCCTCCAGCTTCTGTCTTTTGAACTTCGTCCTTCGGTTCTGAAACCATACTTTTACCTGTGGACGAGAGGCAGATGGGGCGCGTTAGTTCCTCCACAGCGCCCTCCTACCGCTTCCTCCTCCGTGTGGCGCCTGCAAGAGCCCAGTCCCCAAGCTGCGCATCCAAAGGGCGGGCCTCCCCAAGGCCTCCCTTCTGGGAGCCGAGCTCCTAGTGCTATCAGCTAGGAAGCCCGGCTCCCTACCCGTCTGGGCCCTGGCGGGGCGCTTGCCCCAGGCCAGGTGGCCCAGAGGGCACAGTGCCCCTGCTCGCTCGCCTGGCTCTGAAGGGGACACCCACCTCCTGCTGAGAGCAAAAGCCTTACAAACCCTGGGAAACCCCTACAACAATAATAAGTAAAGGAAAATAAAAAGAGACAAGTCCCTGACTCCCTCTACCTAGCCAGTGCAGGGAAGACCTTATTCCCGGCCGGCTGCAGCAGCTTTCCTGTGCAAGGCCCAATGTGCTTTCTATTTTGTCTGTTTCCGCAGCATTGCCTAAATATAGCACCTCCTCTGCAAGGCCTCGGCCCTGGGTAGGCAGTCAGGATTTGCCTGAGCTTCCTCTTCCTTGCCCAGGACTCTTGCAGGTGAGCACGAGTTGGGGGGCAGGGGAGGACTGGAGGAAGCCTGGGGGATGGTGGGATGCAGAGGCCTGGGGACCAGCCCAGCTGTACCTTTCCAGCTAGGAAAGAAGCTCAAAAGTGAAAGCTTCTGAAAGACCTTGGGATAAAGAGGAAGTGAGATAGAAACTAAGAAAGAGGAGAGGAGATGGAGCTCCCTCCCTTCCCTCCTCCGGACCAGCCCCAGGACCCACCAGGCCCAAGCTCACACCCTGCTCACATCACTTCCCATCAGAGCAGGGCTGGAGGCCTCATCTCCCCAGAGCAGCTGCTAGAGGTCCAGGGAGCAACGATGTGGGGCTGGGCTGCCATCCCCATCACCCTCTGGGGGAGCTGGGCAGTGGGTCCCCATTCAGCCACCAGACGAGACACCAACATTGTCCCAGCTTCCCAGCAGTGAGGTACAGTGAGGGAAACGCTGGTGACGGCACCTCTCCTGCCCCCAGGCCTGTCCCTTCCCGAAAGCTGAAGCCCAGGCCCCTGAAGCCCGCCCCACTCCCTCCTTTTAGAAGGCCAGCCCAGGTCCCGGCTTGCTCTCCCCAATGCCCCAGCCCCCCAAAGCGCCCCATGAAAAAGCCGAGCTGGAACAAGGCTGAGTTTAATTTGCTTTGAGTTTGCTAATTGAGGGGGAGGACGGTTCATTTCTCCCCGGCGCTCGCCCAAGGCGCGCGTCGGTGCGCTCGGGGCTTGACACGCACACAAAGACTCCAGGCAGCGTGGGCAGCGAGGCGGACAAAGACCACCGCGGCCTCGGCTATCCAGGAGAAATCAGCTGGGCCGCGCCTTGTGCCGGGCCCCGCACCAACCCGCGAGGCCCTCCTCGGTTTTGTCCAGGGGGACGTTTTAAAAACAAAAGCCTCGACCTCTTTGCGCCTCTCAGAAAAAGTGTTACAACTTAATCTGCCCCAAAACGTTACTGTTTGCCGGGAACTTTGACCCCGCCCTGCAGCTCCACGTACAGTAGCTCCTACTGTAGCCCTAGGCCTCCTCCCCGACCCCAGCAGGCCAGAGCCAGGCCCACCTTCGGGTCCTGTTGAGCCGCCAGGGTCTGTCCCCCAAGGCAGCCCTTCTCTGCAGCCTTCCAGCCCTCTTTCGCTGATTTAGGGACGCACCTAGGATGTCTGGCCTCTGCCTTCTGATTCTCCGATCCCCTCAAGGGGAGTAACTGGAGCCGTCGGTGTGAACCTTGGGTCTGCAGTGGCACAGAACTCGCATTTAACCTATTCCCAGACATCTCCAGATTTGAGCCTCATGCACCCCCCACCCTCGCCCCTCACCCTTCTGGGCTCTCCTTCTATCGGAGCCCAGCCCCGTCCCCAGACTCTAACCGAAAGTCTCAGCAAAAGTGCACAGGTGTCTTAACCAAGAACTGTAAGTCATGCCCAGCTGGACAGGAGGGAGCTACTCAGCGGGTCTCCGCAGAGCCTGGGGTGGGTCGGCTTAGAGTCCCTTGCTGGAGCCCAAGGAAGCCAGGCACCTCCAAACTTAAACATTCTGAACCCAAGCGTGGAACCAGCTCCCGGGCTCCTTGCCAAAGGCCCTCTCGGAGCTCCACACTTGTGTGCTAGCTGCGTGGGGCCAGAGATGTGGGATGGGGTCGCCGGGTGCACCCCTCGCTCACCTGAGTTTCTGTGAGGCTGAGGCTGTGCGCCAGCTGCTTCCTCTCGGCGCCCACCACGTAGTGGTTCTTCTCGAAGGCGTGTTCCAGCCTCAGAAGCTGGGACGGGGAAAAGGCGGTTCGGATCCGCTTCGGCTTTCGGGCCAGCGCGTTGTGCAAAAGGAAGCTCTCCGGGCTTGTGTCGTTCCCTGCCGGAGATACAGCAGAAGTCCCGTTAGAGGGGACCGTCCTGGCCCGCCGGGGGCCGCGCGCTTCTCCCGAGCCGGGCTGGCGGGGCACAGCGCTCATGGCCTTTGCGCGGCCGGGGCGGCTCGGCCCGTGGGGACCCGGGGCCCTCCGGACGTGCGCGAAGAGGACGCTGGCCCAGCCGCCCGCCCCGGAACACCGAGCCCGTACCTGTGCGGCCCCCACCCAGCCGCTGCCCGGGCGGGGCAAGTCCCCAGGCTCCTGACCCCGGCGGGCTTCGCAGCCACCCTGGCGCCACGGGCCTCACCACCTCCGCGCCCGGGCGCTCGGGGCAGAGGAGGGGCAGCAGAGCCAGGCCCCGGGATTGGCGCCCAAGACCCAGAGAAACTTTCTCTTTTTTCTAGCCTCGCGTAACTTTAACCCCCGGGGTAGACAGGCGGCGGGCCGCGATCCAGAGTTTTCTCGGGAACTTAATTTTGAATTATTTAAGTCTCTACCCCTCCGGGAAAGTGCAGAGGCCGGGCGTGGGGTTGCGGCCCGGCCGGGACCGAAATTTCGCCGGCCGGTGCGCCGGGTTTCCGCAGCCACTGCCTCCCGAGGACCCGGCTTCAGCACTGCCCCGCTCCAGAGAACTAGAAGATGCAGGCGAAGGGATCGAAACCCAGGGGCTGCCGAGTTGCGGACGCCCTATAGGACTGTCCGCGGTCCCAGAAGATCCCGGCTACTTCGGGCCTGGTGGGGGCACCAAGAGCGTAGCTGGCAGAGAATGAGGAAAGGACCCATAAACTTTGTGAGCAAAGCCAGAGTAGTTTCGGGTTCACTCAGGAGGGTGGGAAATCGATTCACTAAAAAACCCAAACAAAGAAAAACAAACCGACAGTTTAGGCGAGAATGGAGGCAAATCCGGTCCCGGAATTAGGATGAAAGGTTGTTTTTGTTTGGTTTGGTTTGGTTTGGTTTGGTTTGGTTTGTAATTGGGGGTGGCGGTGACATCTACCGGATTCTAGGCTCTGGCAGGAACGCAAAGGGTTAATGAATGGACAAGCCGCGGAGTATTGATCGGCTGTCGCGGGAGGCAGGTCTTTTCCCCCCAGCTCCGACCACTAAACTAATTACTCGTCCCCTTTACTAGAGTTTTAACTTTCCTCCTACCCTCACCCAGAGAAAAAAAGCAAACAAATAAAAAAAATAGCAAGAAGTGTAAACACTTAAACAGATCTTTTCGTCCAGCCCGTCTCCTGATACGGTTCATTTCTTTTAAAACAAAAACAAAAACCAGACCGGACCTGCCTTCCCGCCCAGGACGCTCTGCCCCCCATTTGAGCAGGTCTTGGAGAGAGTGCCGAGCCTCGGAGGTTACTACCCGCGAGGGTTCCGGGCCCCTCCCCAGGCTTCCAAAAAAAAGGAAAAACAAACCCTTAGGCTTCGCTCTGGGGGCGCGAGGGTCTCCTCGCCGCCCGAAGAGGGTCGGGAACTGAGAAGTCGCGGGGCTAGGCTTGGAGGGACGAGGAGTGGGTGGCGAACAGGGTCTTACGCAGGCGAAGGCGAACCAGGCGGGCGGGCCGTGGCCGTGCCCCTCGGAGCTAGGACAGCAAGGGCACCGCGGCGGAGACGGAGAGCCTGGGTACCCCGCGGGCTCCGGGACTCCTGGGCGGCCGGCGCTCAGAGAAGGCTGTCCCAGCCTGTCTCCACCCGAGAGCACTCGGGGACAACTTCTCCGTTTGCGCCCCCCTCTAAGGGGTCCAGCGGCCCCAGGCCAGCCCCCAAAGCGGCCGCAGCTTCGAAGACTGGGGACCAGCACCATGCCCGGCCCCTCGCCGCCCAGTTTCCGAACAGGGCGCGCGGGCCCGCGAGCTGGAGGAACCTCCTCCCAAGGCCTTGCCAAGCGCCCACCCGGCGCAGGCCGAGGGCAGTGCAGGACGCTGCGCGCTGCAGCCCCGCGACGTGGCACGTACCTTGGAAGCGGTGGCCCAGATATCGGTAGCGGTGGATGAGCCAGGGGTAGAAGGTGGACGGGTCCCGCTGCTGCGAGGCGAAGAGGGGGTGTGGCGAGTGCGAGGAGGGCAGGGGGTGGGCGGCCAGGGCGTGCGGCGGCGGCACCGGGTGCACGGGCACCGCGGGGTTGGGCGGGTGCGAGACCGCCTCGGCGAACACCAAGTCCGGGTTGGAGTAGACGCCCCTGCCGGCGGCGGCGGCGGCGGCGGCCGAGTGGAAGCCGTTGAGGAACGGGTTTATGGGGCTGGAGTTGGCGTAGCTGAGCGCCGCGGGACGGATGGGGTCCTCAGAGCGCGAGGCGGGCAGGGGACTGTCCTTGGCCACCAGCGACTCGATGGTGAAGCAGCGCTTGGGCGCCGGCTGGAACATGCTGCGCCGAGGAGCGGGCGCCCGAGGCTCCCGGCTCCCGGCGACCGCGGCACGCTGCCTCCGCCGCCCGCTGCCCGAGGCGAGGACAGACAAGAATTGGGGACTTGTTTGTTTGGGGTGGGGGTGGGGGGAGGAAAGGAAGAAAGAAAGGAAAGGAAAAGGAAAGGAGGGGGGAGGGGGGAGGGAGAGGCAACGCCGAGGATCCCGAGAATCTTGCACCAAACGCGCCCAACCTGGAGAGAGGGGGAAAAATCCTTCCAGAAGAATTTGCAGGCGTGGATTGGGGTAATTTTCTCTCTCTCTCTCTCTCTCTCTTTTTTTTTTTTTTTTTTTTTTGGGGAGATGGCGGGGGGGGGTCGGGGTTGGGGGCAGGGAGGAGGGGGGAAAGTTTCTCGGGGGAGGCAAAAAAAAGTTTTCTCTCCTCTGCAAAAGGCGGGCAGGGCGCCCTAAGTCCAAGGACAATCCATGGAAGTGTTCGCTTCTTCACAAGTTGTGCAAACGATTTGTTAGTTCATGAGCCTAATTAGTGCGGGGATCACATAAACAGCTTCCTCCGAAGCCTGGTAAATGGCTTGATGATTGGTCGCTATTACTCGCCCTGAGGTGGAAGGGGGGAGACTCTTTAAAGTGCGTCAGAGGGAGGCGAGCGCCTGGGAACCCGGAGGCCTGGATCCCGGCCGAGTGTGGAACGGAGTCGGCGCCGCTGCCTCGGCCGAGCCTCCTGCGCCCGCCAGGCCGCCGACCTCGCCGCGCCTTCGCCCCGCGCTCCTAGCTCACTCGCTCCCGCGGCGCCCGCTGCGGCTTCTCCTCCTCCTCTTTCGCCTCCTCCTCTTCCTTCGGCCTCCTCTCCTCCTTCTCCTCCTCCTCCTCCTCCTCCTCTTCCTCCTTCTTCTCCTCCTCCTCCTCTTCCTCCTCCTCTTTCCCCACCTCCTCCCCCTCTGCCACCGCCTCCTCCTTCACCACCACCACTCCCTCCGGGGCACCCCGGTCCCTGCAGAGTCCCCGGCCCGCGCCGCCTCGGATGCGGCCCCCTGGATCCCGAGCTGGTGGGACAGACGGACGGACGGACACGCAGATTCCCTCGCGCCTAGCTCTCGGCCGCTGCTGGCCCCCGTGGCCCCGCGTCCGCGAAGCTGGGATCGCCCCCCGGAGCACCGCGAGGGTAAGGAGGCAGGGGTGGATTCCTGGCGAGGGCTAACCGAGCGGTTCGGTTACATCAGTCCCCACCCCCAGCAGAACTCCCGGCTGTTTCCCAGGTGAGGATGTAGCCTGGGCTGGGGGTTGGGGGGAGTCCTCCAACCACGCGTAGCGTCTAGGTCCCAGGGTCGCTGCGTTCGCGATTCTTGACCCGGTTTGTTCGTTTGCAAGTTGAGACACGAGTCAAGACCCTGCCCGGGCGACGGGCTTCCCACCAGCCCCACAGGCTCCCGGCTTTTTCTCTCTGGGAGGGTGCTCACCTCCTTCGCCCAAACCGTTCCTAAGGGTGGTATCTGGGACCGGGGGGTCCAAGGTCAGGGGAAAGGCGGACTTGGTGTTACTATTATCGTTACGCTGTCGTTATGACTTGCGTTAGTTTTGTCATCATTACTATTGCTGCTGCTGTTGTTGTTTTATTATTATTATTTCTACTATTATTCCGCCATCTGTCGTGCCAGGGGCGGGTTGCTGTGCGGGGCTTGCAACTACGGCGGCAGATCGCGTCTCCGGTCCCAGGCCGTGTCCGCATTTTCGAGCTCGCCTTTGGTTTTGGGATGATTTTAGGGCCGAGTTCCCTCGTCCCCATTGGCTCACGCAGCGGCATAATTATGATCACATCCCCCAGGCTGCTGGCGCTGCTCTCTGTTTATTGGTGGTTAAAGATCTATTATCTATTCATCAGCCGCTTCTTTTTCCTTTTTTTTCTTCTTGCCAATTGCATTCTTCTAAAGTGAAGTACCAGCAGGTATTTTGCACGTTTACAATTAATGAGAAAAAAAATCTGGCATCCTTTAAATCTATTACTTAGAGGTCCATGCCATTTCTCTAAAGGAGGAAGAAATGCCTGTGTTTGGTGACTAGGTTGCCGTGAGACCCGAGAAAAGTCGACTGGGAGTGGGGGAGAAGAGCAAAGTCCTGAGAGCCAGATTGCTTCCACCACCAGCTTCATCAGGGGAGGGCCTGGGTCTTTGGACATACTCCCCTGCTTGCCCAGCTACCTACCTCCCTGCCCTGAGGGTCTCCCCGACCCTCTCTGGTTTCATCTGCTGTATTTTTCTGTTTAGGTCAATTTCTCGACTTCTTTATTCCAGGCATAATTTGTTTTGGGGTGGGGAGGGGAAACCCTTTCGGGAAAACCCCGCAGGCAAGAGAGTTTGAGGTGTGTTTTCTGGGGTTGTCTGAGTACCTGACCTTAGCTAACAGAGATCACGTGTGCCGTGCACCCCCCCAACTTTCCCAGAGCGTGCACACATATACACACTCACACACAAGACAGGTGTGGGCCTTGGCTTTGCCCTCATGCCCGGAGAAACCTGACCCTGTCTCAAGCTTCAGACCTCTGACGCCAGCTCTGGGCTGGGGTGGTGGCTGGGTTTTCACCCTTCCCAGGTTTTTGTGGTCTTGCTTTGCAGCATTGCCCCTCCCCCCCACGCACCCATCCTTTTCCGCAGGCCCAAGGATGCAGGGTGTTCAGTCCAGCCTCTTCTGGTGGGGTGCATTTGGAGATGTACTTCCCTGTGGCCTGAACCACGGACCTCCAGAGATACTGTCTCCAGTTCAGAAATCCCTCCCTCCGTTAAGTTGTAGGGACACAAGCCCCACCGTGCCCAGGCCAGCAGGGAACCTGAAGCCACCCTGAAAGGTGTTTGGCTGTTGCTGGCCAGCAAGCCTGGGGTGGAGGTAGAGGTCAGACGTCCATTTCCAAAGCCAGAAAGAAACACCCGATTTAGGTGGGCTTAGATCATGGATCCTGGAACCAGAGGGAGAGGTCCTCCTTCTCCTTGGAAGGCTCTCCAGGAAGGATGGAGGGTCAAAACTAGGGGTACTAGAAGCCCTGCCCTGGCTGCAGCGTGGGGAATGACCATTTATTTCCCAGTATTAGTGATCTTGGCTGGGGGCGTGAGAGGAGATGACCTTGAGGGCAAAGGGGATCCAGTTAGTGTCTGGGAGGTGGAGTGAGGTATGCCATGGTGTCTAAAATGTAAGGGCGTTCGACCTTTTTTAAAAGTCAGAGACTGGGCGCTAAAGTGTTGTTGGTACTCCCTTAAACCCTTTCCTACCTTTGGCTAGGAGTGTCCGGAGTGCTCAAGGGAGTGAGCCACAGTCTGGAGCCCAGATCCCCTCCTCTTCCTGCCAGAGGCAGGAACATTTGGCCCAGGCAAAGGGCCCAGATTGCTCGGATCCTTGTCTCCCTTCCTGCAATATCGGCTGGCTGCAGGCCACCCAGCTCTTGCAAAGTGCCCGGAGGTTTGCCCCGGGGTCTCTTGTGGCTGGCAGGTGGGCAAGGGTGAGGGAGCAGCAGGGTCCGTTTCCTCTGCCCCAAGTTCTGCCAGCCCCAAGTCTCGCTCCGGCCCACGCGAGGGAGAAAGGGGTTTGGGCCACGCAGAAGCCCTGGAAGCCAGATAATCTATGCTAATTCATGCAATCCGGGACCTGAGGAACTTGGGAAGGTTCGAACTGCCGCCCCTGACGTGCGGGAGAATTAACTAAGACAGTAACTCATTAACCAGACTGGTGGGTGAGGCTCACCAGGGCACTGGGCACTCTGGTCTGGACTCGGACCCTGGGCCAACTCGACCCCTGCTCCTTGCACCTCAAGGCTGCCCCTCACTTTATTCGTGGCTTAGGCCTTTGCAGAATCCGGCCCCTCTTTGTTTCCTAGCTGCCCTAGAAGGATGGGTGTTTGGTTAAGTACTGGAGCGTGCAGTGGGGATTTCTGAGGCTCCATCTTAGGGCAAAGGGCTCTCTTTCCTACCCCAAACTACCTCAAGTTGGGTTCTGTAGAAGCAGGAATCTACATTAAACAGACAGCTGGACTAGCCGACCCAAGGTGAAGGTTTGAATCTGGGATCTGTCATTTACTGGCTGAGCGATCTTAGGCAAACACCACAACATCTCCCCACCTCCATCTTGTCATCTATAAAAATCTGGTCAGTGCTGCCCGCAAGGCAGTGGAGGATAGAAGTCAGGCCTGTTTTGAGGAGTGATAGAACCCTTCTACTTCTTGATTATGGTGGTAATTACACCTCTATGAGCGTTTTTCCAAACTCATAGAACTGTACACTACAAAGGGTGAATTTCACTGTATGTTATACAGTAATGAACCTGCCCCATCCAAAAACACCAGTCAGGTCTGGGTGACCTTGAGCAAATTGCCTGACCTCTCGGTGCCTTTCTTTTCTGTGAACTGGAGATAAATAATAGTATCTTGGCCCTTGGGATTATTTAAGTAGATAAGCCAAGCAAAGTGCTTGGACTGTGATTAGCACATAATGAACTGTAATAAAAGTTAGCTCCTGTCCCTGATGTTGCTATTATTACCTGCCCACCTCCAGGGCTCCTTGCTGGGCTTCAAGACTGAACCAACATAGTTGTGCAAACATAAGCTATTGCTGGTCTCACGTTCCTGCCACTAGTTTCTCCATGCTCCCCCCCAAAGGCCTGGGACTTCCCTGGGCAGGTGCTGGGGTGAGAGAAGCCTGGATTCCTGGCTAGTGGGAGGCATCAAAGGACAGAAATTTGGGGGGATCTCTCATAATTATCTGCTTTGAGTTTCCTGCCTGGAGTGCATTCATCGCCTCCTGCAATTCGGGATAGATGCCCAGGTGCTACCTGGGGTCACTCCCTTTGCCACCACCTTCTTGAGTCTCAGTTTTCTTATCCGTGAAAAGGAAATATCAAAATCTTAACAGTTGTTGAGAGGAGTTAAGTGCGCTAACGTTTGGCATAGTCCCCGTTCAACAAATATTATTGTCAGGCCACCGCCTGGTGTGGTCCAGCCCACCTGGTGCACTCCGCCACATCCAGGGCCCTCCCAGTGAGTCGGTACCGGTTCCGTGAGCCCGCACTGGAAGCGTGGGAAGCGTGGACGTCCGCGAAGGGCGAGCCCTTTCCCAAGCCCAATGCCAACGCGAGGAAAGGTGTCCCGGGAGGGAGAGGCCTCAGGGCTCGGTTAAGAATTCCTCCAACCCACTGTGATTCCCAGTCACCAGGCCTCTCCGAACGCGCAGAGAGAGGGTGGGAAAACGAAAAGAATTCATACCTTTAAAACATGTTCTTTTAAAAAATTGTTATTAGAGCAAAATCCCTCCCGGCGTCCTCCCTGGAGGCTGCTCCCTGGGCCGGGATCCGCGTGCGCGCAGCGGCGCCTAGTGGCGAGGGCCGGAGCGGGCGGCATAGCCGCGGAGCCCCCGAGCCCCGTGCGCAGGGGAGTGCGGGGGTGGCGCCCCACTGCCAAGCTCCCGAGGTCACCGCAGTCTGGGCCGGCAGAGGAAGTCTGTGGAGGCTCACTGACTACAGAGTACAGAGAACGACTTGGAAATGCGTCCCTCCTCCCTCCATCAGCTCCAGCTCTTCGAATCCCAGCTCCAGTAGGAGTCGGGCTTCTTTCCGAAGAGTGCAAGGAAGGGGGAAGGATTTCAGTTCTAAAAATGACGAGGCGGCCATGATCACCTGTGCCAGGCCGATGGCCAACTACCGCGCAAATGGACCCACACATCCATGCCTGAGGTCCCAGATCCCGCTGCCCAACCACGGTGGTTCAAAGAATGGACCCCTGTAACCCAGCGCTGGCCCCACCTGGCGTGGAGTCAGAGGGAGCTGGGGTCACCGGGCGCGGCTCTCCCAGCTTCGCGCCCCCTCGTGGGCGGCCAGTGATAGCTCGAGACAGGGGTCCTGGTGGTTATTGCAGAGGTAGCGATTGGTCACCAGACGGATTGGGCGGCCACGGCGGACATGCCGGGTGACCGTCCCCTTCCTCCTGGAGCGCGCGGACCCCATCTGCCTCGGGGCAGGCTAGCCTCTCCCGTGAGGTGAGGTCGTGGAATCCTCGCGGGGTTCGCTGGAAATCCAGGCGGCAACCTCCAGGTAACTGTTCAAAGCGTCCACCTGGGGGCCAAGCGGTCCCAGGAGTGTCTGGACGCTGGTCTGGGCCTTTGCTGTCCCAGGCGACTGCAGGTAACTGGTGCTGTCCTTCTCTGGATGTTAGCAGAAGCTTGTGAACTCCTGGGGCTGCGGAGATCTAGACAATCTTAGACCTAACATTTCAGACCCAGGAACTCAGCACTGACCTGTTGGAGCTACACGCAGGACCTGACCCTAGAGTTTTACCTCCTTCGTCACGCTGAAACGCATCAATCCTTCAACACACAGGCTGTCTGGATTCACTACTAAAGTCAAAGAAACAGAATCAAAGCAGGTCCCCGTTTCCTTCTCCCTCAGCTGCCTTCAAGTGAGTCTAAGGCCAAGCAAAGATGAGTGAGGGACAGACTGATGGACACAGACAGGCAAGCAGGAATTAGGAACCACTGGTCTTGCTCAGGCGACCGCTCCGCAGGGGCGGAGATAGTTCTGTCTCTCCTGCACTCGCCCCTCCAAGTGTAGGCAGTGTTGTCACCCTCCCCGCCACCCACACTAAAACTACAGCTCCACTGGGCCACAAGGGCAGTGACTGTTGCCAGGTGCTCTGGGAGGCTGGGCAAGATGTCTAGCAGACCACAGGGGCATCATGGAAGGTGGGGGACACACCTTCTGACTCCTCTACCGCCTTCTTTGGCATCTTTCCGTTTGAGACTCCACTCTTGTCACCTGTGACTGACCTTGTAAATTGGGGTTCAGTCCTTTTAGGAAACTCCTTGGGATTGTCAGCACTAATGAGCCGTCAAACCTGGGGATGGCTTCTGAAACACTGGTGCCCCACCAGCTCCTCTTTCAGGAACGGAATTGTTTCTTCTTTCAGTACCTTTCCCTTTTTTTTTTTTCTTTTTTTTTTTTCTTTTGACTCTGGGGGCCAGGCTAGGGCTTAGAAAGGGATCCTGGCCATTTGAAGAAAGAAAGAAACTGGAGACTTTCTCTTGGAGCCTGCAGCTCTCCTTGAAACCTGGAGAGGGTGCCTGGAAGGTTTAGAAGAAATTGTAGCATTTAAAAGCCCGTTTGCTCACACTCCTGATCCCAGTGAACTTCAGAATCTGATGTGGAAGGAGTCATAATACCCATTTTCCAGATAAGAAAACTGAGGCTCCAAGAGGTGACACAAAGCACTCACTTCCTGGCCGTGCGTGCCATGGGCATTCCACGAGGGGCCCTGGGACCGCCCCGCCCCCCGCCAGTATTGCCAGATACCTACATTCAAGCCAATGAGAAAAGAAAGGGAAGAGCCCCCCGCAGGCGGACAGGGGCGCCCAAACCGTCGCTAGCAGCGAGGTTCGTCCAGGCGGCCCCACGTAGTGGAACTCCGGCGCTTGCCTGGAAGCCGCTTCCCCACCGTTGTCCTCCAGGCCACCTTTTCCGTCCACAGGCCTCGCCCCGCGCCCCTTTTCTCCTTCCCTGGTCCCCTCCTGCGGATTCAAGCACAAGCGGGCCGTCAGCGGCCTCACTGCAGCCGGGGAGCTGAAGAGCCGACAGGGCAACGCCGGGTGGCCGGGGCGCTCGGAGGCCGCGGCCGAGACTCGGTGGCCCCGCACCCTGGCGTTGCTCTCGTGGGCGACTCAGAGCGACCCTGAACCCGGGGGGCGGCGCTTGCGGACGGGAAAAGCGGAGCGGCCCGAGCTCCCCTCCCAGGCAGCAGGGCGGCGCGAAGGCCCCGCGTCCTGCTACCTCTGCCTCCGCGGCTACCTAGGCCAGCCTGCGCGGACCTAGCGGGGAGACGGAAGTGTGCCCAGGGACAGGGAGCTTCCGAAGAGGCGCACAGAGAGGGTCTTCCCGCCCCCCCCCCCACTTCGGCCTGACGAGACCTCATCCCCCAAGCCTGGGCCCTGGCGGCCTTTATTTACCGGCAGCGGCCAGGCTGCCCCCAGGGCTAGCGGGGCGGGGCGGGGGGGGGGGTGTCCCTCCAGTGGGGGCCCCGCAGCTGCACCCCTGCCCACCACACTCACATTCCGGGGCTCCTAGAGTCCAGGGGTCGGACGGACCAGGCCCCGCTCCGCTATTTGAGTCCCCCTCCGCGTCTGGGCGCGGGGACACGCCATGCGCCCAGCTTCCGCGCGGCTGGCGGAGAGGCCGAGTGGGGCCCGCGGGGACCTCCGGGTCGGGCCTCCGAGGCCTCCGCGCCGGGTCCGCCCGTCTCCCCCACCCCGGCGGGGACCCGGAGAGGCCCGACCGCAGCCGCCCTCCGCTTAGCCGGCCGCCCGCGGCTCGCCGGGAGCAGCGCAACAAAGGGTGGCATCGCGGCGGCGCGGGCAGGGACCTCATTGGTTCAATATTAGCTTTTCATTCCAGTCTATTGTGCCCATCTGAGATAATATTGACTCTGAGGTGAGAGCCCACAGACGACAGAGCTTGTCTAACACTCCGCGGCAGGGTGCTCGAAGGGAAGAGAACCAGAAACGGAAAGTTAAAGGCACTGCAAACAGAAGCGGCTCGCGCGGCGGCGCGCCCCGGGGCGGCGGACGGTCCCGGCAGCAGGGCGCTCCGGGCGGCGTGCGCGCGGGCCTCCGGCCGGGGAACCGCGCTTCGGGAGAGGGTGTCTGGGTCCCGAGCCCGCTCGAGGACGGGCACTGCGCGTTCCCATCGAAAACAGCCCTCGCTTAACACACACTCCCGTCTTCCAGACGATTGATTTTGAGGTCCCGCTTCTAGGTAACTGGAGAAAAACTGAATCCCCCACGCACTGTTTTAGCTTGCCAGGAAGCCAGCGTCGGCCTCTGGGATATTTTCCCCTTTTAAAAGATGAAACTCTTCAGGGTAACTTCTCTGTCAAAACGTTTCTCCTATTTCTTCAGCATGAGAAGAGTAAACACTCGCAGCAATTATCATTAAGCTGCATTACTTGGAAGTGCGCGGTTAATATCAAATTTCTAACTGTGCATTTCGCTTTGCTTTGAATCGTCTCCTTGCAGCCCATCCACGGGTTTCGTAACTGCCTTTCTAACCGCAGCTTTAAAGCGCCTCTGAAACGTCAAGTCTTGCATATAAAGATTCGTTTCAATTTCCAAACTGCCTCTAAATGCCCACATTGGAAAATGGCACTTTAAGTTGTCTTATATGTCTGAGACAGAACACTTAGGTTTACACTGGGGGGAGGGGGGTAACCAAACGCCAAATGCTCAGGGCTTGCAGTGACCGTGGAGAAGGATGCCCTAGGGTCTCATTTACGAAATTTGTGTCTCCCCCACCCCCTTCATTGGAGACTGACCTCTGTAAGAGATAATCTGTTAACTCCATTACTCCAATGAGGAGCTAGTCATTTGGAATATTTATGGCCACCCCAAGACACGTGGGCTGGTGGGGAGCTGGGATGGAGTGAGGACTGGGGTGGTGCCACCAGCATCTGGGGACCATTGTGCGCCTGCCTCCTCCTCAGGCTCCCTGGGGCTCCGTGGTACCCGTCCCCTTGGCTCCTTGGATATTTCAGAGGAGGAGATGCTGTTTAATATATATGACCTATAATATATTATGTATGGTCCGTTTGTATTATGTATTATTTGTATTATTTGTTATATACAATATATAATTCGGTATTATATATTATATATATTATTTAACATATAACATGTATTATATGGTTTCATCATATTATATGCTGTTTGACATATATTTAACATCTAGTTCCTATATTACATTATTATATTACTTATTAACATATAATATGTTTAATTAACTATACGTTATATATCGTATACTGTATACAGTTTTGGATGTATAATATACAAATATTTATTATATATGTGTTGTGTGTGCAAAAGTCTTTGGGGGAGGCTTTAATCTCCCTGAAAGTGTATATTTGATTGTTTAATGCAAAGTTATAAAGTCCTGATCGAAACCACGTTGACACCAGTTCTGTCTTTATGGCAAATACCCTGGTGTCCAATTTGGGCCCCAGGGAAAGGCGGGGCGGGGATAACTCTGACGGGAGGGACAGCAGGTCCCTCTCTGGAAAGTGCTTTTCCAAATGCCCGGTGCCTGGGAACAGAGGAGACCGCGTTCTGGACCTGGCGGCCGCCTCCTTTTCATTTGCGTCGTGGTGGTTGTTTTGGTTTGGAGAAAGGCTGTTTAGAGGCTCCGACGGCCCCTAAACTGATGTCATGAATTAAAAATGAATCTGGGGAGTGCAGCATCTGCCCAGCTGAGGCGTCTGGGCGGGCAGCGGAGGCCTTTCCGAGGTTCTGGGCTCCAGACTCCGGAGCGGCGGGCTCGGGCCTCGCCGTCTGGTGCGGCCGTGCAGCCGCGCTCTGGGCTCCGGCCGGTCCCGGCCTCTGCTGCGTGCGGGCCTCCGGCCGCCCGGCCCCGCGCTCCGAGAAGGTGCCCGGGGCTTGGAGCGCTTGCGGATCAGGTGTTGCCAACTGCAATCCGCTTCTACTCGGGGTTAAGGGCTAAAATTAGCAGGTAGTCGCCCGCTCCCGCAGGAAGGCCCGGGAGGTGTGGCCCGAGGAAAAGCAAATGGGGATCTCATAGGTCGCAGGCGTTCGCCCCTGTAAAAGGCAAGAACCGCACAAGAGATCCAGTTGATAGAGTGGGGAGGGTGGGGAGGAAAAAGGAAAAGACAGTCGAAGTCAGGTATGACTGAAGACAGCTTTAGAAAAGAGAAACGCCCTCACTTTACAGCCGGGGAAACGGGACGCGCGGCTCCTTCCCCCTCTGAGGCCTGGGAGTCGGAGGAGGGGCTGGGGTGGGGGGAGCCAGGAAGACCCAGGGAAGGGGGCGGAGGTTCAGAGACTGCCAGGGTGCGGAGGGCTATTTCTTAAAAAGAACTCCTCCCCCCCCCCCATTGGCTACCTGTCTTGTGGGACAAAACAGTGAAAGTTGCAAGGAAAAAAACAAAACAAAACAAAACCAAAAACCAAAAAACAACACCTCACCAAGAGGTTTGGGTTTCCCACTTCCAGTAAAACCCTGAGCTCTGCGAGACCGAGCCCACCTCTCATCTGGGGCCAATCGCCAGCCTTGAGGAAAGGTTTTTGCGGACCTCGGAGGGGCGGAGGACTGCAGGTTGGGGCCTCCCTGCTCTGTCCCTGAGGGGACTCCTTGGCCGATTTGGCCACCGGGAAGTGGGAGAAAGTCTTGGGGTTGCTAAAAATAAAAAACAACCCCGACCTTCCTCCTCCCCAGCGGTTGCAGTCTCCAGGCCTGGCTGCATGGTGAGACGTCTGAACACGCACAGGATGCCAAGCCTTCCAGATGAAGAATGGATCACAGTGCCAACCATGTGGACGTGGATCTCCCCCAGATGGGCTTTGGTGCATCTCGCCCATCTGTAGTATTTCCTCCATCCAGGTGATCCATCTTGCCTCTGCCCAGCGTGGTGGAAAACTTGATTCTCATTGTGGAAGCAGGAGAGTGCCGTATTTCTGCCCCTTGCTCTGAGCGCCGCTGATTCTGATTTAAGGGGCGGCTGCTCAGGTGTGCTGGGAACAAGATAGGGTCTATTTCATTGCTCAGCTGCTGCGGGGGCATCTTGCATGAGAGGCGGTCCATTTCTATCACTGATGTCACCTGTACACTGTGCTAAGCATCTGTGACAAGGTTCTATCTTATCCAGTCCTCTCGGAAACCCACTGAAGTATTCAGTCTACTCCCACCTTCCAGATGTGAAAACCAAGACTCTGAAATAAAGGGATTCGCCCCAAGGTCACACACACACAGCGAGTAAATGAAGAAGTCTGGATTCCAACCCAGGTCTGTCTGACCCCAACAACTTGTCCTCTTCCCCCCACCTCCTGTATCCTATCAGAATGCTCCCCTTTTCCCCAGCGAGGAAGTCAGGGCCCACAGTGTGAGGAAAGAGATAACACTTTGCTCTGAGTCCCCCCAAAAGTCAATGACCACAGACTACAGAGCCTAGATCCCACATTCTCTCCAGAGCCTTTATTCCAGGTCTGGAAGAGATGAGAGAGAGCCAGCACGTGGGTAGAATGTATGGATTACAGAGAGCCCGCTCACACCTTGCTTTGGCCACGTTCCCACACACCCAGGGAGGTGAACACTGTTGTTATTACCCCGTTAGAGAGGCAGAGATGGGCTCAGCGAGGTTGAACAACTTGCTCCCTGTCCAGCCAGTTCACGCAGAGCCCTGGCACTGGCCCGGGCCAGCCCGTTCCAAGCCTCCCAGCTCCGCACACCACATATGGGACCATTTAACCAACAGAGTCGGGCCTTGAATTCTGTTGTGAAATTGCTAGGTTGTTTTCTCTTTAAGTGTTCCTGCAAATATTTGGGGATTCAAAACTTTCTCTTCATTTATGCCCCTCCTATATTCACTCCTTCTCCACCATGCACCCATCTGTGTCACAGGGCCATCAAAGAAACAAAACAAGGAGTTCCCCCTTATCTCTGTTCAATGATACTCAGAGACCATAGTGTATAGATTTTACCTACACTTGTATACTTTGCTCTATAACCATTTGCTTTATGCCCATCACCAAAACGCAAATGTGTCATCGAGAATTTAAAGTTACGTGTGCGCGTATTTTTCATGATTTTCATGGAATTTTTAACCCTTGCTTTAGACAGTGTTTTCGATTTGCTAAGATGCAAGGGCAAGAGTTTGAGGTCGGAGGAATCCTTTGGTCAAATGGTCCCATATCCAAAAGCATAACCAAGAAACCAGACAGGGAATGGCGGGAGAGGTCTCTAACCGGGGGGGATGTACCAAGTACCCTACCATCAGGACGAGATCTTGCCAGGGAATGGCATGAGCCTTCAGACAGCCAGGGCTCCATCTCTGTGCCCATCTGAACCTCACTTCTTTACTTCTCCACAAGAGCCATTGTCCTTCCATTCCAGGAAAAAGCCTTATTTTTGTCTGATTATTATAAAATTATATGTATATTTTCATACTAGACCAGAATGTATGAAGAAGTAAGTAACAGTCACTTGAATTTCCCCTAGCCAGAGGCCACCACTGTCAAACATTGGGAGATGTTAACTTTTGACACCTTGGAAAAGAAAAGAAATTCAATTATGTCTACACATTTTCATTATTGTTGTTCTAGTAAATAAAGAAAGGAAAGAAACGTGCTATGTAATTCTGTTTATATGAAATTCATAACTGAATATAGAAGTCAGAAGAGTGGTTGCCTCTGGCAGAGGTTGGCTATAAAGGAGCACAAGGGAACTCTTTGGGGTGCTAGACATGTCCTCTATCTTGACTAGGGTGATGGTAACACACATGTGTACAATTGCCAAAATTCATTGAACTTAAGACTTGTGGGTTTGACTATAAATTTTTATATCTCAATAAAGAAAAAGAAAGAAAAGGAAGAATATCGGGCAATATTATAGCCAAAGACCAAGCTGGGCAGGGGGATGAAGGAAAAAAAAGCATAAGATGCTCAGCTAAGACAAACTACACACAGACCCAGAGCTTTACAGAGAGGGATACAGGCTTGGCCCCCTATACCAGCCTCCCCCAGCAACCCCCTTTTGCAGGCCCTCACTTAAGTCCAAGAGGAATGCATCCTTAAAAGGGGAATGCAATCGTAAGTTCCTGCTGGGGCCCACCATCTGCCAGACTCTCTCTTCTTCGATGCTGTGACTCCTCCATGTTAGTCAGACACTGCATTTCCTGGTAGGGGCGGGGTGTCCCTTGGAGCCCAATAAGAATCTGTGCTGAGTCAGGAAGGAAGCTGGAAGGCCTTAAGTTTCAAATAGGTTAGGTTCCAAAAATTTCTTTCTTCATCGCTGTCTGGGATGCAGAATGTTGTCTCTCACAGCGACAGTGTTAAAAATGGTCAAGTTTTCAAGTTTCTCCTCCCCCAAAAACCTATTAAATGTCTACTCATAAGATAAAGAATTATAGGCTTGGTAGGAATATAAGTGTGTTTAATTATACTGGTAGAGTGCCATGAAAAGCAACCCCCCCCCCTCCGCCCCGGAAATGTACCTGTTATTTGCCAGACACTGTGTTAGCATTTGGGATTCAAAAATGAAAAATCTCATGATCTCTTCCCTCAAGCAGCTCACTGTCTAGTAGAGAAAGACGACCTTGTAAATACATAAGTGCAATAAAATTCATAGGTATTGTGATAGAGGTGGTCATAATTAAAGAAAACAGAAAAATAGAAGTAATGCTAGTTGGCAGGGGAGAACACATTTTGAAGCAGGGGGAGTTGTTGGGACAAGGAATTAGATGAAGCTCTGTGGAGACTCTAGGGTCCTGGGGCACTTTGAAGGGAAGTGGTCCGAGATCTGATTCTACTTCAAAATGTATGTCTTCCTTTTCTTTTTTCTTTTTTAAGATTTTATGTATTTATTTGAGACAGAGAGAGAGCACAAGCAGGGGGAGGAGCAGGGAGAGAGGGAGAAGCAGATTCCCCACTGAGCAGGAAGCCCAACATGGGGCTGGATGAGACTCCGGGATCATGACCTGAGTCGAAGGCAGACTTAACTGGCTGAGCCACCCAGGCGTCCCTATGACTTTCCTTTTCACCGCAGAGCATGACCGTTGGACTTCTCAGTCATGTTTGGGGTTGGTTGGTTTTGACTTTCAAATTATTTGAAGGGAGTAGAAGTGGGCAATACTTACAATTCCAAAGAGAAAAGGAACGAACATTTGGAAGGTATATAAACCTTGAACAAAGCTTGTCAGAGGTAAATTTGGCCCAGTGGTGAGAGAGGAAAAAGCATAACCCCCAACACTGGGGAAGAAAGAAAGGCCATTCCCCACACCAGCCACCAGATGGTGAAGATGGGCCAGGATAGCTTGGTTGCCTTCTTGAAAGCAGAGTGGGTTAGTAGACTGTGCCCCCAGAAGTATAGCACCACTTAAAAATCACATACTTATAGTATTTGGGGATCATGTAGTCATTCAACCAACATAGCGCATTTACCATTTATAAGGAAATTTGCAACTGACCAGCAATTAACAGGGTTAAAAGATCTAGTGGATCATGATCCTTGCCCTCAAGGATTATTTGGGGAACTAGATAACTATTATTTAATGTGCCCAGACATAAAATCCCCGATGTTTTGTTTTGTTTTTCCCTCCTGATGCTGTTGTATCAGCAAGTCAGGAGTAATCACAATGCAGGATCTACTGACCTCACACAATTGTTCTGAGGGCAGAATATGATTAGGAAGTAAACATGCCTTTGTCAAGTTCGGGCATTAGACAAGCATTAATCATTAAAATGGTTTTCAGCTGTGTCCTCTTGCTGGTCAGTTTTTCATTCAACAAACATATACTGTGCACTTCTGCTGAGCAAGCACTGCTATGGGCACTGGGAACATGGCAGTAAAGAAAACAGACAAAATCTCTGCCCTCATGGAGCTGACATTCCCCAATAGGACAGTCTGCTGACACTAATAAAAGGATTCATCAGCCACGTGAGAGAGGCAGGAAGCTTAAGGCAGAGCAAAGCCCAAAGTGTGTATATATATATACACACTCTGTGTAGAATATTGAAAAAAATCAGAAACAAACCATGTGTCCTTTAATGCGGGACTGGTAAAACATTGTGTTTCTTCTGTACTAGAGAAAATTGTGTCACTATTAAAAAGATGAGAGTAGGGGCGCCTGGGTGGCTCAGTCGTTAAGCATCTGCCTTCGGGGAAAAAAAAAAAAAAAAAAAAGCATCTGCCTTCGGCTCAGGTCATGATCCCAGGGTCCTGGGATTGAGCCCCGCATCAGGCTCCCTGCTCCGCAGGGAGCCTGCTTCTCCCTCTCCCACTCTCCCTGCTTGTGTTCCTGCTCTCGATGTGTCTCTCTCTGTCAAATAAATAAATAAAATCGTTAAAAAAAATAAAAAGATGTGAGTAGCTATCTCTATGTAGTATCACAAGAAGATCTCCAAGACCTGTTAAAGGAGAATAAAGCAAGTTCCAGAACAATACATAATATGATCCCATTGATGTTTAAAACAAACACTTACCTGTTTATTCACACGCTAATGTTCAGTGACATGTATATACACTTAAATGAGATCTTAGAGAAAAATTCTGGAAAGATACACAAGTGACAACAGTGCTACTTCAAGTCCACATTCAAGGGAACAAAGGGGCGCTGGTGGGGGAATGGTGTGGACCAGGTACGCTTACTGACTCTAATGTATACAAGTATACAATGTATACTTCTTGATTGTTTCATTTCTGGCAAGAAGAGTGTATTGGTATATGGCTTGTGTAATTAAACAAGGTGTATGCATGTGGGTACAATTGAGTTATAGCAATATGATTATGGATGATAATCGTTGCTCTTTTAATCTCCTTTAATGTTGTTTTAATTGTCTATAGAGAGATATATACACATAGATGAGATGAAGCCAAAACATAAAAGGTGGAATTAAAACACGGTGCCCTGGCTCCGAAATCTTGCCTCTCCCCACCCCACCTGCAGTTTACAGTGAAACCTTTTTTAAGAGCATCATGGGACGTTGGATAGAAATCCTTGATCTCCTAGTTCTGAGGCACATGTAATTATTTCACAGGTAAGTAGCCTCAAGGATCTTTTCGATAGATATGACTTCATTTTGAGAGCATCATGCCTCTCCCAGCAGTAATTGAGCTTTGGCTGGAGCCAATGTGGGGGTTCTGGTATGTGCTGGGTGACTCCCAATCAGGTTCCCCTGGCTCCCAACCCAAACCAAGTGAGCTGGCCTTGGCTTTGGCTGATCTCTGAAAACCAGCTCATTCATCCTGTCCAGATCTCTTCCACTGCCTCTCTCTCTCTCTCTCTCTCTCTGAGACTGTGGGCAAATCTTCCGGGTCTCCAATGGAGGCAGCTGGCCTGCGTAGCCTATAATTTATAACCCTAAACTTCTCATTTCTACTGTGGCAAATTGTTACAAGGGGCCACATTCACTCACATGCACCTGCCATGTGCTGAGGACGAACAGAAGCAGAAAAGCAAGGTCTCTGGCTTTAAGGGGCTGCTCTTGGTGGAGTCAAATTCTTGGGGAAGTTGAAGCCAATGGAACTGCTAGAAAGGTGGACTCTGAAGCCATTTGGAGACCCTCCTGCACTTCTCTCCAGCCTCCTGCTCTAAGTCTCTTACATAAAGTTGGGCTCTGCTCCTCCAACCCCTTTGTTCTGAAAGTAAACTGGTAGTGCCCCTAGCCATGAGGTATGGCTTCAGGTCCCAGAGACGGGCCCACATCCATGTGACAGTGGGGGAAGAAGAGTCTCAGCATGGGGATAGGGATAGCCTGAGGCCAGGGTGAGATCTGAAAAACTGGAGTGGAGACCCAGGACCTTACAGCCAATCTACTGGCTCAGCCGATCTTTATTGAGCACTCGCTCTGTGCCAGGCACTGTGCGGAGCACAAGCATGAATCAAGGGCACTTGGGGCTTCCAGACCGGGCTCTATGTTAGAAGCCTTTCCTGAGCAGGCTGATACCCTCTGTTGGAGAACATTCAGATCTGTGCCTTTCTCCAGGAGCCCCTCAAACAGTCAGTTCAACCCGTCTTAGCCGCCAAGAAGCAAAAAGCTGCCAGAGGAGACCCAAGCATGCTAGACACTGGGTCAGAAGGGGTGAGGGGGTCATCCTAGATGTCATCCTAGATGGTGCAGAAAACTCCACAGTGGCCTTGGTCGAGGCCAATCTCCAGCAAGGGGAACTTGCTTCCATGTGCTGAGGGTGGATAGGTGTTTTCCCAGAAGTGTGGCAGGAGCTGAGAATGAAGCGGACCTCTCATTCCTTCTCCACACCTCCCAGCTGTGTGACCTGGTCAGTGTCTCAACCTCCCGTGTCTCAGTTGTTTCTTCTGTGAAATGGGAATAATAACAGTCCCGCTGATTCTTCTTCTTTCAGAAGATGATCTGGAGATTAAATGAGGTAATGGATAGAAAAGTAAATTATAAAGCACTTTACAATACAAGCAGATGTTGTCATACACTTTGAGGCCAGCCCCTCCTCCCCCTCCAGGAAGGCCCTCTGCCACCAGCTGTGTGAGCTTTCCCCACGTGGCGAATGCAAGAACATTCATGTGGGCGGCAGAAGGAATCCCTAGCCAGATCACTGCTCGTTGGTTCAAGGGGTCCTTCTAGAACCCACAGATGCCCTCCCAGGATTTCCCTTAGGAGGCAAGTGGACAAGCCAGCCCTGGCCCTGGCTGAGCCATCCCATTACTACTGCGGGCTCAGGCCCCACACTGAAACCCATCAAATCAATGCCATGTATGCCCAACAGGTGGCGATAAGTGGCATTTTCAGGGTACTCCCTGGGTGCCATGTGGGAGAGGCTCTTCCTCAGCAGGGAGAAGGAACTCTGGGGTCAGCGGGGGACCCAGCGCCTCTGGTCCTCAAGTGCTGTCAAACTTGGGCAAGTCGCCTCACCTCTCTGGGCACCGCTGTCAGATGCGCATTGTTTTTTTAATTATAAAAGTGACACATGATCATAAAAAATGTAAATGTGACAGAGGGGAAAGAATCCGTGAAGATGCCTCCCCCAACTCCACTACCATTTACAGTCCACTAGAGCAATTCTTCTCAGTACAGGAATAGTTATATATGCTTCTTGAACAGAAACTGGGATCACAAAGATACCTTGTCTCTTGGACCTTTTTTTTTGTCCTATCGTATAAGCAGGTCTGCCTCCTTCCTTCAACCACCTGCAGAGTGTTCCAGCATCTATTGGGCCATTTTGTGACATTTCCATAAGATAAATTCCCTGGCATGAAATTACTGGATCAAAAATATTTCTCCACATCCTCAATACATTGAGTGTTCTCTTCCTTTTTAAGACTTTGAGAATGATGAGGGAAAATATTATTTTCTTCTCATTTTAAACTGCTCGTTAGTGAGGTTCAGCATCTTTTCTTGTACGTTTAGTGGCTATTTATATTTCTTCTTCTGTAAAAATCTTGCTTACGTCTTCCAATTTTTCTATTGGCACGGTGGTCTTTTTCTTATCTGAAAACAGGACTTTATATAGCAAAGCTCTTAATCAATTGCTTGTCATATGTTATGTTACATCCCTAGTTTGTCATGTGTTTATAGTGTGTATCTCCCATACCAAAGATTTGAATATTTATGCAGGTAAAATTGTTAGCTTTTTTTCCTTTATGGATCCTGAGGTTTATCTGTTTTCAAGAAAGGCTTTTCACCGTCTCAAGATTATGGAATTATTTTTATCTGGTTTCTTTTGCAACTTTTGTCATTTAGAAAAATGTGTGCATCTTTAATACATCTGGAATTTTTTTTTCTGTGGATGTGGCATGAGGTCAAAACCCATTTTTTTCCCTCTCTTTAAGGGATAACTGATTATTCCAGCATTGTCAATGCACAATGTAGCCTTTCTCTACAAACGCAAATTACAGTCTTTATCACATAACTTACATTTTACTCCATTAGCCTATTTTATTCTATTCTACATTCTACTTTGTTTATCTATTTGGTATTTCTATAACATTAGCGTACTGCTTAATTATTCTGACTTTTGTAATATCTTTTCAAATCCAATGGGTCAAGCCCCATCTCATTTTTCTTCTTTTACAGAAATTGTCTATCCTCATGGATCTGTCCTCCTGGATAATACTGAGAGTCAGCTTGCCAGTTCTTTTAATCAGAAATTTTATTGAATTTACATAAAATTTATAAACTAACTTGGGGGGAGAATTGAGATCTTAACAATATTTAGACATCCCAAGCAGAAAGACAATAATTTATTTTATTTAGATTTTCTTCAGTGTATTCAAACTTGCTTCTAAAAGGTCTTAGATATTTCTTGCATGAATTGGTGTATTTTCAGTTTTATGGTGATTTATGCTTTTTTTGTTCTGTTTTTGCTGTAGCAAAAGGAATAATTTTTATATTTTCAACTTGCTATTTCTATTATATGAGAAAACTATTTAGTTTGTGTCTGGGAATCCTTGTGAACTCTCTTATTGTTTCTATTAAGTAATCTGTTGAGTCTCTTGGATTTTCCACTTAATAACTGCTTTACTTATTATCAAAGGAAAACATGTCTACTGTAGAACATGAAAACACACAAAAGGAAAGGGACAAATAGTACCTGTAAAATCTACTCTTTAGAAAAAGTTATTCTTAAAACTTTGATGAATGTCCCACCCCCCAAAAGATATATTATACGCATATATTGTATATGTTATATACATTTATATGTATATACACACACACATAAAATAGTATAATTTATATGACATTGTACACATATCTACTGAAGTATACAATGTATAGGTCTAAGAAGTAAGTAATATATGTATACAGAGTTGTTCAAATAGCCTCATACTGTGCAAAATATTTTCTAACCCACTTTTTCTACTTAATAAACTATCACAAACCTTTTCCCACAATGTTATTATTCTACATTATCATTTCAACAGCTGCATTAAATGTATGAATTTATTTAAGCAACCCCCAACTGCAGACATGTAGAGAGTCAATTTTTTAATATTAGAAGTCTAAAGTGAACATCTCATTACTTAAAGCTCTGTGAGTATTAATGATTATTTCTTGAGAAGAACTTTCTAGGAGTGGAATTCTGGGTCCACAGGCATGCAGAAATCTAAGGCTTTGGTGACAAGTTGACAAATTGCCCTCCAGAAAACTTGTACCAATTTATTCTTCTACCTCCACTTTTCAATACTTATTTCTTCTTCAGATCCCACTTTTTTTCAGTAAACATGGTACCACAGGCATTTCTGAAGTCTTAATCTCACTGGCAATGTCACTTTAATGGTAACAGAGTGTTTTTTCAGCCACCAGTCCTCTGTCGGAGCCCCTGCAGTTCCGTTTCTGGGATAAACCCAAGAATTCCCAATTTCCAGACTAAGCAGCTTCATTTGATAATGGGGAACCCCAGCTTTGGGCTCCAGTTTCCAAAGGAGAAATAAAATGGTTAACTCAGCCTCGATTTCATTCGATCTCTGCTGCCGGAAGGTGGCCAGGGGGCTCCATGAAATGTTAATCATTCTAAGAGATCACTAGCTACTTAGCAGAAGATCCATTTGTGCTTTAAATAAAAATGCCCCTTCCCTGTCATTTTTTATCAGTGAAAAAGGTGTCCTATTTCTCCCCATCAGGTGTTCACTTGGCAAGAGACTCCTAATCCAGAAACCCTTCCAGCACGGGGATAAGTTTTTCTAAGCAGCAAATGACTACAAACACATCTGCATTGACAAGTCACAACTTACATCCTTCTATGGTGTTTCTGCTCTTTTGAAAATGTTAATAAAAACTTAATGTGGAAAAAAAACAACTTTTTCCAAATATGTGTACCAATGAGCCTGAGGCACTCATACTTTCTTATAAAATAAAGTAGGTCACTCACATCAATCATGTTGTCTTAGCACATTTTTTCCAAATTAGGAATTCTCAATCCATCATACAACATAATGGCATCCCTTTTCCAAACATTTCCTTTTAATATGCTCTTTAACATGATAAGCAAATCTAATAGAATACATTAGTGTCACTTCTCAGTGATGGAGTGTTTCCTCCTGTTGCAATTCACGATGAGTTCAGGGGAACATTTTTACTAGCTTACCATCTAACGGCAACCACTTGTTGAAAATATGACAGTGACCCCAAAACTGCCAAGGCCACACTTGGGTGTGAGTCACAGGACTCCTGCCTCACCTCTCCATGTGTCGCATATGTAGAAAATGCAAAAGATGTGTGTGTCCCAAAGCAAAATAATAAACCCAGATTCAGTGTGCGAAAGGAGTGTTTACATTCAGCCTGTCGAATGCAGGAGGGCTGCACATGCACACAGACTGTCCTCCTATAGATCAAAAGCTTGTACTGGGCTTCGGTTTAAAACCACATTGCTCTCAGCACGTTTCCAGATCTCCTGGATCACGCAGAAAGGGAGGATCCTTGGCTTTATGCGTGTGAGATTCTCCAAAACCAGTTACCATCTTTTTGTAAGTGAACTTGGACCCCGCAGGAGGTGCATGCTTTGTTTACGACCCACTTGAGATAGATATATTTGCATGTTCCTATATTTGACAACATGTACCTGGCAAAAACAGGGTATTTATTTCCACTCGGATCTCTGGTTCTGGGACTCATGTGTTCAGTGTTAGCACTTGCGTTTCTTTAGGGATTTTTTATTTGGACAGAGTTTTGGAATAAAATATTTGGGAAAGCTGGGGATGGGAGAGGTTTGTAGGGCGCCCAGGAATTCAGCTGTTTCAGGCTTTTGGCCACCCAACAGGAAAACATCTGAGTGGAAAGGGGAAAGTTCAGTCTGTTTTCTGGACCTTTCGTTTGGACACGTAGGGTCCTGTGGACACTGGTTTAGATTCCCCAATCTATAAGCCACATCACTCCTCCCTCAGGCCTTGGGGAAGGGGAAATTAAGTTTTGGATTCTGCTCAGCATAGCTCCCTGATGCAGTCCCATTCTTGCGCAGAGCTAATGACATGAGGTTGTGTGTGCCCAGGAAACGTCATGAACTCATTTGTTGAAAAAAATGAAGCACAGCTCCTGCCCTTATGGAGCATGAAGTCAGGCTTGATATCAAGCCGAACATGATGAGGAAAAGGAAAAAAAAAGAAAAAAGCCCAGGTTGTTCAGAGAAGGGAGAGATCACTGCCAGGTGGGGGTAGACATAATAAAAGTCTGATAAGATAATAGATAATCTTTGAACCAGGCCCTGACGGGTGAGTAGGTTTTGGATCTGCAAGGTGGGGAAGGGGCAGTCTAGGCCAAGGGCTCCTGGGGAGTCAAGGGACAGGCATAGGGAAAGCACACAGGGAATGGTATGCATGACAAGTAATTCAGGACCGATGGGACGCAGGCTGCATAAAGACAGGCAGGAGAAGAACTTGAAGGAGGAGTTTAAAGTAAGCGTGTGAGGAGTCTTGATTGCCAAGCTAGGGTGCCAGGGCTCCAGAGAGTGCTCCCCGTCCGGTGCCTCAAAATCATTCTCATCACATCGGTGCATTTACCGGGAATAGCGAGATTATTAGGGTGACAATGTTGACGTTGGTGCATTTGAACCCCCTCAATCTTCCGTTTCTTTTACACGTCTCCTGCTATACGTAAGCAATAGCTATAGCAAATTAAAGTTTTCCAATCCTGAGACTGAGAGCATCGCCCTGGAAATTCCTGCTGGCTTCAAAACCATTGCTCACGGAGGTCTAGGATTCTCCCAAGTTTCGGTCTTTTCCATGAGTTGATTAAAATGTGTAGAAGCTGCCCCTTTCCTTCCAGCCCATAGACCCAGAGGGGACTCTGCAATGGAAGACTTCAGGAGCTTTGGTAAACTCATTACTTTGTTCCACAAACATTTATTGAGCAACCACTGTGTGCTCCAACATTGCTCTGTCTGCCCGGGACAAAGTGTGTCAACGAAAGCGACACGGTCCCTGTCTTCATGGGGCTTACTTTTCTGGTGGGAAACGCAAAAAGCGAACAGTGATTTCAGAGTGAGGAGGAAACAAAGGATATTGACCGAGCCGCTGGAGGCTAAAGGAGCACACCCCACATCAGCGAAGGTGGTCAGAGTTGGCCTGAAGGAAGAAGGCTGAAAAGGAGCCAGTGAGATGAGGAGCCCCGGGGGGAAACACACAGGCAGAGGACACAGCAAGTGCAAGTGCGTGGAGCTGGGAGAAGCCAGTAAGCCAGGGGAGAGGGAGCAGTTGGGGCTGGAGGGCGGCAGGAACTGATCTGGGATTTGAGGTGCCATGGGAAGTTCCTGCAGGGTTTTAAGCCGGGGAGTGACCCAGCTGTGAATGTTGGGGGACCCGCCGTAGAAGCCCCCACTAGCCACCATCTGCTTGAGCCCCGCCGTCGCTGACTTGCCCTGCAGAGTCAAAACAAGCGCTCGAAGTGCATCAGCTTTTATTTTTACAGCAATCTTTGTACCCAAACCACCATAGCATTTTTAATAACAAACTGGCAGGGAGTCAGACATCTGTACTTGAAAAAAACAGCTCAAGCCAAGTATTTCTAAATGTTTTATATTTACTTGTAACATTAGAATAACCATGAGGTTGCTTTTTGCATAATCGGAACCATTCTCATTAGGGTTCGACAGATCTCGTCCTTCATGGGCTTGGGCGGTGGTTTTCATTAGGGCACTGACATGGATCTGATGGGAGTGAATCTTTCCTTGAACGTTTGTGGAAAAAAGGGAAGAAGTTGAGAGAAGCCAGGACAAGCTAGGAAAATAAGAACTCTGCGAAGACAACCATTGGCTTGGAATTGGGGTGCCATGGAAAAAGCCCAGGCTGGGCAACCTTGGGCAAGTCACTTAACCTCTCTGAGCTTCCATCTATTCATAAGCAAAATGGGGATGATAACAGAACCTATTTCATGGAGTTGTGGTGGGGTGTCTAGATGAAATAACATAGGTAAAGGGGCCTGGTATGAGGTTGTGTTCTGGCTGCCTTCCTCCAAAGTCCGTATTTAACATGCAAGCTGGAGATGCTACCCCCATCGATTTGTATCTTTTTTTCTAAAGTAGGGTTGTAAGATTTATCAAATAAAAATGCAGGATACTCAGTTGAATTTGAACTTCAGGTAAAAAACAATTATTTAGTAAAAGCATGGTCCATGCAATATTTGGGACATGCTTACAGTAAGTAAGTATTTGTTGTTTATCTGAAATTAAAATTTAAGCATTCTGTGTTTTATCTGGAAACTCTATCCTAAAGATTTAATGGTCCTAAGAACCTTAAGAAAAAGTGTTTTTAAAACATGATCCAGTGTTGGTCCCCTAAAGAAGCACCAGGATCAGAGGCGGTTTAATATCCTTGCCAAGACCGTGTCTTTCTTGCTCTCTGAATCCCCAGTGCCTAGAACAGAACCTGCCACCCAGTGGGTCCCCAATAAAGATGCACTGAATGAGCAGCTACAAGACTGTGAGCCCTTGTTGTAAGTCAGTTTTGGTAAGTATGTCTATTTTAAACATGTTTTATGGATCAAGCATTTCCTTTACCTGAAGCTAGTGAGAAGGCTTACCCACGGGCCGCTCCAGCCCTCACTCCCCACCGCCAGAGTAGACCTGGAATCGAAAAGGAAGGCAGGCTCCAAGCTCCCGTCTTCTCTCTTAGCCACCTGCAGCCAATATGGAGCCAGATTTGTGCAGTGTCCATCTCAGCCCCTGCCCTGAGCTCCCCTCCAGAGCTCCCCGCAGAATAACGTGGGCTGCAAGAATATTTCGCACCAACTCACTTCATCCTTCATTTATTTTATTAAAAAAGAAGATAAAACTTCAGGTTCAGCGTCTGTTCTTTTCTTCCTCTTCCTTCTGGCGACCAGGAGACATCTGGGCTGGGAACTGGGGAATGGTGGGCTTTCAGGCTGGGAGAAGCTGTGTGGGGGGGGGGTGGGGGGGGGGGGGCAGGTAGTCAGGTGTGGCCCCTCCTGGGCTTTCCAGGCCCAGGAATGTCTGCATTTCCCAGGAAGTCATGAGCACAGAGGATTTCCCCAGGAATCTGGGCTGGGCTTGTAAAGATATGATCCCAACATCAAGAAAAGAAACCAGCCAGTAAATTCCTAGTTAGTTCATTTTCTAAGACTTCTGAATGTGTTTTGAATTTTCTCGAAATTAAGATAATCATAAAAGGTTAAGATATTTAAACAGAGCTCCACCTGATCCCAGGGCTTGATTTGTATGCTTAATTAGTTCCCGAACATATGGTTCAGAGCTTCTTATAAAAACAGGGTAATGACTCGAGGTATATTCGGGTATTAGATTGAACGATGTTAAAGGGACATTCAGACCCATCTCAAAGGCCTTAACCTGCCCTTGATCTGTGCTGGAAGCTTTTGCTGACATCTGTTTCAAAGAGATATTAGAAAAAAAAAACAACTTTCCAGTGGCCTCATGATAAAACAAAAATCCATACGGAGATAGATATCAGGCATTAAAATACTTAGGATTCAGCATTGCCTGAGGAATGTGTGGCCCAGAGTCTACCAGTGGAGCGGGCGGGGCGGGTGAGGAGGGGCTCATGCAAAGAGGAGACAGGGCCTCTGAGCATTACTGACAGTGCAGGGCCTGGGCTCAGCCTGGAGACTGAGCAGCTGGGTCACAAATGTCCCCAGGGCCCTTTGTTCTTTCTTGCGTTTCACTCCCTGCTAATAAATCAGGTGCTTCTGTGGGTGACACATAATTCAGGTCACCAGGAGCCACTTCCCCAGCTCCCACGCAACCCCACTGTTCCCCACTCCCTCCCAGAAAGGCACTTTTAGGGACCCCTCCCCAACCCTTCGGACAGGATGGAGTGAGGTATGGCGCTGACTTCCCCACCACCTGGTCTGGGTGTATGACCAGTCCCACCCTTAACCCGCATGGTCAAGAAAGGGGAGATCTCTCTATATATTTGCTCTGCGTAAGACGGCTTTCCAGACTAGTCCCGGCCAGCCCCAAATGCCAATCAGATTGCTGCCCTAAGCCCTTCCTATATAGGCACTCGGGGTCCATTCTAGTGGTGGAAATTTGGGCTACAGGTAGAAAATGGCTGTTGGGGTTAGACAGAGCCATCTGGGGCCATACGGCGGGTGGCACGGGGGATGAGGCCCATCTCTGACTTCAGGGCTCCATCGCTCTGCCCAAATTTATGCATTCGTCCGTATAGTCACCTGTCCTCTCAATGAACACCCATCAAGCACCTATTGTGTGGGGGGCGAGGTGCTGTGGGAAAACCAGAGCTGATTGCAGGGCAGCCCTGCCCTCCAGGCACTCAGGGTCCGAGGAGCTAAGGCAGACACAGGAAGACAGGGATGAGCGAGGCCGGCCCGGATCTCGGAGAGAGGTGTAAGCAACTCCATATGGAAAACCTGAGGGGAAGAGATCATCTCAGGCAGGGTGGCTAGGGTGGCTAGGGCAGCTTCACAGGGGACGTGGTGTTTGCCCTGGGCTCTGAAGATGCTCCCGTTTGGACGATGCTAACCGGGGGTGACAAGGCATTCTGGGTGGAGGGGAGGGCGAGAACAAAGACCCAGAGAAAGGAAACCACCGTGAGGCCCCCAAACAGTGGGTCGCTTTCCAGGTGGACACACGCCGCTCATCTGAGCCTCAAACATCCTTGTGAAGTCGAGGAGGCAGGCGTAATTACTTCCATTTTATAGATAAGAAAATCAAGAGGCAGAGAGGTATTATACACATCCCAAGGTTTCACAGCTCAGATGCAGGAGAGAGCGGATTCAAACTCAGGCTTACACTGCCCAGATCCACCTTTGGCCGAAAAGTTCAGGAAGGGTCAGATGGCCAGGGGTCTGAAGAGCTGCGGAGAGCTGAGCAGACTGCTCTTCCCTCTGCAGTCACGGGGAGCCACTGAGGACTGGGAGCAGGGCTGGACCACCCTCTGGGCAGCTGGGAGTAGGAGCCTGGGCAGAGAGAAGCTGAGTGCAGGAAGGTGAAGGAAGAATGTGGGCCAGTCCCCCAGAGGTCATTCCATCCAACCTGGACCAGGAGCCAGAGGACAAGGGACAACAGGGATTCGAGAATGGGGAGTTAACACTTTTCTCCTGCAGAAGGCAGGGTAAGAGGCTCCGAGGACCAGGGTAGCTGTGCATCCAGAGGGCTGGCTCCGATTCCTCGCAAAGTCAGCTGAGATGGAGACATCTGTGACAGGTCGTGTGGAGTGTTTGCCACGGGCCACCTGCTGTCACATACATTCCTTCATTCATTCCCTGGAACAACCACAGGAAGTGGTTTACCTTCTCATCTCCATTTTACAGATGAGCAAACTGAGGGGCACAGTGGTTAAGGAACGTAGCCATGGTCACCCAGGGAGGAAATGGCTTAGACTGGTGTGTGAATGGGTCTCCACCCCCCATCCCAGGCTAAACCCCTGACTACTACCCACAACCCCCCATTGAGTCTTACATACCACCCAGAGGGTCACGAAGGACTTGGGTCTCATTGCCCATCGAAGTCCGTCTACCTAGCTGTCCTTGGCCTGCAAAACCCTCCCCAAAATCTGGCCCAAGTTTACGTTTTCCCCTTGTTATGTCCCCCTGGGTCCCAAAGGATCCTGCTGCCACAGCCCAGCAGACAGGAGGCCAGATCCAGGCTGTGATACAGACAGACAGAGAGAGTCCCTGCGAGCTTGGAGAACCAGCCTGGGGCGTCACAGCAGGAGACCCCAAAGCCAAGCTAAACTCCCTGGGACTGAGATCAAAGCCACCGGGGGTGGCAGAGCAGTGAGGAACAGAAATGAGCAGGGGTGCGACTGGTCCCATATCATTCCTGTGGCTGCATCACCGGGCTGGGGCTTCTTTGAAGGCCTGGGACACCCCCCCACTGGGGTGCAAGACAAAGGCCTCCTCTCTTCCTTGGGGTCCCACGTCAGGGACTGGGGAACCAGTGGCCTGGGGGTTGAGAAGTTGCCTGTGAACAGGTGAGAGTTCAGTCTCCCTGCCTGGCTACACTCAGCGTGCTGCCCGTCCGTGGCAGCCCAGGATGCTGTGGCCACATCCAGGCTCTCGGGTAGCTGCCTTCCTTTTCCTGTGTGGGTGTGGATCCCTTGTGGCTGCAGGGACAGCACCATGCACATTGTAGGCCTTCCAGAAATCCTGGAGAGCTGACTCCTGGAGAGACACAGCCTTTGTGTGGCCCTAGGTCCCTAAAAGCTCTCAGAAGGGACCTTTACTGAGAGCCAGGGTGGTCCACAGCTGGGGAAGAGCACTGTCCAGGGAGCCCATACCCAGGGCTTTACCCCAGCTTTGCCACCAGCTTCCAGAACAAACTACATCAACTCCGTCTCCCTATCTGTGGCACTAAAAAAAGGCTAGCTGGTCCTAAAGTTTCCACAAAGCTCTGACCTGCCAAGCTGGGGCATCTCTCAATGCATCCTCATCTTTACCTTGCCCTTGAAAGACAGTCACATGCAGGGCTTTCTCATCTTCACCTACTGGCCCCCTCTTGGTCAGTTCTTCGTCCTGGGTCACCTCCTCTGAGAGGCCCTCCTTGATCACCCAGCCTATAGCATTCCCCTCCCCACCCCCAAGCAGACTCTACTATCACCCTCTTTGGTGTCTCCATCTGACCTTTCCCTGTCTGGATGTTCTTCCACTTGTTTATGAACTGTCTCCCTGAATAGGATATACGTTCTAGGACCACAGGGAGCCTGTCTGAGCTTTCCCTCAGCGGCTCCTTGCTCAGTCTGCAGAGCCCAGGAGAGAACCTGGCAGAGTAGATACTCAACGGGTGTTTGCTGAATGAATGAATGAACCATGAGCACTTTTCTGTGTGTTTGAAATGGCTACAAAATAGTTCAAAGCATGGGTGTATTAAAATGTATTAAACCAATCCCCTCTTGTGGGACGTTTAAATTGTTTCTTATTAATAACTACCATTAATTATGCCCCTAAGAAAGTCCCTTTCGTTTCCCTACTCACTGTCCATGTCCTGTAGTAAGCACATCAGCTCCATGGGAGCGGGGACCCTCTCTTCCGGAGAGTCACCATCCCCAGCCCCAAGGGCATGGCCTGACACGCTGCGCTGTTCAAAGGTATTTTTTATTAAATTCAGTGAGGGCTCAATTATTTTTCCTCCTCCCTACAGGTCTACATTTTGAAAATGGCCTGTTTACCAAATTAATGCACTTTATGATGTACTAATTTCTTTCCTATCTTAAAAAGTCCGTTCTAGCTGCCGTCCTGCCAGTTGGGCAGCTTCTGACCACCGCGGGAGAATCAGCTTCTCTATGTCTCGCTCATGTCATTCTGGATCACTGCCAAGGAATTTGAAGTGTCCAGCAGGCCAAGTGACCTTTTTGGGAGTCACTACACTATTCCACGAGGCTCTTAGAAATTGCAAAGATGCTCAGGAATCCACGGAAACATCTCGGTTAACCCTGGAGCCCTGGGGTCACCGGACTGTACATCCTCACTCCCGCCAGGGGTGCTGGGGCCTGAGGGACTGGCAAGCTTTCGTCTCTATCCCTTCTTACCGCTGCCGGCCACTGCGGAGACCCACAGAGCAAGCTCAGCGCTGAGGCCAAGCCGACAGGGAAAACAGGACGGCTTCTGGGGAGTTGTCTGGGCCCCACACCCGTGAAGGGCAGAAGCCTGGCAGCACACAGAGGCCTCCCTGGGACTGCCCCTCTCAGGGCAGCCACAGCGAGGAGGACACGGGGCCCTTCTGGATGGATGGCTGAATGGGCACAGAACCCCCAGCCTGTAAAGGAAGTATATTAACACTGCTACATTATGTTAACTTTAATGTGCTTCCCTAGAATTCGTAACACTTCTTCGAGGTAACTTTTGACTCCTCAAAGGCTCGTATCTCTTTGAGCCCTATTCAGGAGGAAGACGGAGCAACAGCATGGAAGACCAGAAGGATACGGTGACAAATCTGAAGTGAACGAGCAAGATGGGGGTGGAGAGGCCAAGACTGGAACCTATTCACACCAGGCTTCCTCCAGAGGGTGCAGATGGGAGCTGGGTATTCTGGAGGGGCTGTCTGAAGTTAGGATCAGAGCCACCTATTCAGTTGGGCAGGTTGTGCACTGCATCAGGGCAGCCTCCCTAAAGGAGTGCCAGTCCCATCTTGGATAACATAGACTTGTAAATGTATTCTATTTCTCTGGCTTGCAATAAAGTGTCTATTCTAATAAAATCAGCATATCATAACACTTTTCCAACAGACAGAAGCAACATGTTTTGGGGAAGAGGCTCCTTTTCCAAATATGCTCAGAGGTCCTCTAGGACAATCCTGATAGAAGCCACTTACATTTGGGAAGACTATACTTTTCTGAGCAAACAGAAAGGAAGAGTGGTGGTCTTGCCATGCCCAGAAATAAAGCTGCCTTCGTGGCAGAGGAATCTGGGAAAGGCAGCATGGAGGATAAAGGAATCTGCAAATAAATAAGACAAAAGACAAGCTAAGAAGAAAATGGGCCAAGAGCATGATCCATTGACTAACAGGTAAAGAAAGGGGCATTGAATGGATGGAGGTGGGTTGTGGACATTTGTCACTGTTTGTCCCGCACAGCATCCCAACCCCATTCCTCCTGACCCTGGGCTGACCTCTCAGGGCACAGCGGCCTTCTCCCCGTTGCAAATTACCACGGGGAGAGGCAGGTCCCCCCTCTACTACGGAGAGCTAAGGAGGCAGTTCTTCCTTCTCTAGACCCCTGGGGCCACGTGGGCAGGCTGACAGAGTCCACAGACACCACGCAGATGAAATGCTCAACTTCATGTAATCAAGGGAACACAAATCAACAAAGATTATTGTTGCATTCATGAAAATAACATAAACAACAGTAGCTGGTAATAGCCACTGTGGTGAAGTTGTAGGGAAACACACACTCTCAGGACCGACAACGCCATGTCAACTGCACAGCCTCCTTGGAGAGGAATTTGACCGCATTTCTTAAAAAGCACCTCTTCTCGCACTCAGTACTCACTTCCAGTGATCGGCCCTGGAAAAGAGGTGACACGTGCACAAAGACACAAATACAGAAATAGTCATTATAATAGTGAAAATTTAGAAACGAACCCAACATCTAGAAACAGGGCCAGGAGATGTAAATAGGAGTAGCTGGCCTGCCTGCAGGGTAGCCGGGCAGGGTGAGAAATGCAGACAGTGCTGTGTGCAGGGACAGAAAATACATCAGAGATACATCTGTAAGTGACACTGGAAAACACAGACTCCTTTTTTTGTTTCACCTCCCATGAGCACAAACACAAAAGAGGATCTTTTTTTTTTTTTAAGATTTTATTTATTTATTTGACACAGAGAGAGAGAGAGCACAAGCAGTGGGAGAAGCTGAGGGAGAGGGAGAAGCAGGCTCCCCACTGAGCAGAGAGCCCGATGCAGGGCTCGATCCCAGGACCCTGGGATCATGACCTGAGCCGAAGGCAGACGCTTAACTGACTGAGCCACCCAGGCGTCCCTTATTCCAACTGTATCCATGTTCTAAACACAGGGAAAGAGTTCTGAATAGACATCTTTCAAACTGTTGTCAGTAGTTGAGCCTAGGAAAAAAAGTGTAATTTTGCTGTTTTTATTCAAACGTTCACAAATGAGCCTCCCCTCCCACTATCCGTATGTTTCTGGAGAGCCCATTGACTCGGGGGTTGAGCTGCCTTGAGTTCAAATCCTGATCTTGCTGTTTTCTTAACTGCCCGACTTTGGGCACATGAACTGAGTGTTAATTTTCTTAACCGAGAAAATCCACATGACATGCTGGGCACAATGCCTGGCCCAGGAGAGTGGCTTTCTAAATGTTACTTATTATCTTGGTATCTCTGCTCTCTCTTAGGCCCCAATTTTCAGAGCTATAGGAGATGTTGGTTGCTGAATGAATAAGGTTTCTGATGGTAAGACTCTCTTTCTGAGGTCTATAAATATGAAAGAGAATAAGCTAGGGACCAGAACTTACTATTTTCACATTTCCTCCAATTCAGTGTTTTTCAAACTGTAGGTCATAATCAACTAGTAGGTCAATGTAGTGGGTAGCAACCAGCATTTAAAAAATATAGAATAGAGGGCGCCTGGGTGGCTCAGATGGTTAAGCGTCTGCCTTCGGCTCAGGTCATGATCCCAGAGACCCGGGATCGAGTCCCGCATCGGGCTCCCTGCTCCTTGGGAGCCTGCTTCTCCCTCTGCCTCTCTCTCTCTCTCTGTCTCTCATGAATAAATAAATAAAAAAATCTTTAAAAAAAAAAAAAAAAAAATATAGAATAGAAAATATCAAAATGTGAGTAAGAACAAGCATTGTTTCATGAAATTCGTTTTGTGGCTGTGTGTACGAGGTTGCAACGTAAAATGTATTTCTTACTCTTGAGCAGAGTCAAAATTACATGGGGAAACCTGGGGTCAAATGCAGCCTTCCTGAATAGTCTGGGTGCGCTGTACCCAGCCCATTGCTGCCTAACTCCGTGCTCAACGTCATGGGCCAGGGAGGCAGAGTCTCCTATAGCAGCCTCATGAGCTTCTATGGTAGACCAAGGAGACTGGCGCTCACGTGACAGCCTTCTTCTTCCCTCCCTCCCAGGGGTCTTTCCCTCAGCAAGATGGCGCTGGCACTTGGGGGAGCAGAAACCTCATGCCCTATATTAGATTCCCAGGGCTGCCGTAACAAAGTACCACAAACTGGATGCCTTAACATAAGAGAAATTTATTCTCTCACTTTTTAGGAAGCTAGAAGTCCAAGATTGAGGTGTCATCAGGATCAGTTCTTTCTGGAAGCTCTGAGGGAGAGTCTGTGCTATGTTTCCCTCTTAGCCACAAGTAGCTGCCGGAAATCCCAGGCATCCCTTGCCTTGTGGGGGGTGTGCCTCTGCTTCACGTGGCATTCACCTCTCTATGTCTGTAGGTGTCTCTGTTTCCAAATTTCCTTCTTCTTATAAGGCTACCCTAGTCCAATATGACCTTGTCCTAACTTGATTATACCTTCAAAGACCCTATTTTCTTTCTTTCTTTCTTTCTCTCTTTTTCTCTTTCTTTCTTTCTTTCTTTCTTGAGAGACAGAGAGCATGAGCAGGGGGAAGAGGGGAGGGGGGAGAAGCAAAGGGAGAGGGAGCATCTCAAACAGATTCCACACCCAGCACAGAGCCTGACACTGCACTCAATCTCACGACCCTGAGATCATGACCCGAGCCAAAATCAAGAGTCAGATGCTCAACCAACTGAGCCACCCAGGCAACCCTCCAAAGACCCTATTTTCAAATAAGGTTGCATTCACAGGTTTGGATGGATATGAGTGTTTTTGGTTCGTTTTTCTTTTTTGGAGGGGGGAAACAATGGCCAACCCAGTGTCTCCAGTTCCAGACAGTGAGGAAGGAACCACACTGATGCTTCAGTCAGGGAGGAATCAAGATGGAGGTAATAGCGAGGTTCTTCTCTGTGCTGTGAGCTTCAGCTCGGGATTCTAGAACTCAAGACCCTTGGACTAGAAGGGACAAGATCCAGTCTAGTGAACCTGTGTCCACACTTTTGGAACAGCCAGAGTGGCTTACCCAGCTAGCAATAAGGCCTGGGCCATTATTACGGATGCTGAAGTTTTTTGCTTGAAAGACAGAAATTGAACCCATTATCTTCTCAGTTTATAATGGAAAAAAACTGAAGTCAAATTATTTTCCTTAAATCCAACAGTTGGGATTGGCTGAGTCAGTCCCAGAGTCCAGCACTGGACTCTGTTCAGTGCTCTTTGTACATGGCCTTTGTCTTAAATACCTAATTCTAAGAGAGGTGATGGCACCTATGGGTGGCTTGCAGGAATGAGGGAGATTCCAATTCCTCTATAATCTTCATCAGCCTCCCCTCAAAGGCACTTCAAATTTAACAAAAAATAATGTTATTATTTGATATAGACATGCCCTCAACCTTATGAAAAGTGTGAATATGAGCATCTTTAGAAAACTGTGCAAATCAAATGTCTCGATATTGTAGCCCACAACCAAAGCCGATGCAGTAGGCTTGACATGCAAATGTTACAGCTTCGGGACATGACCCCTAGTCACTCCTCCCCTTCCAACCAGATTGTCCCCCACCCCCACCCCTTCCAGTATGGAATTCTAGACTCTAATGGAATAGTGGCAATGCCCACTGCTGCCTCCTCAGCACCTGGGACATGCCAGGCTCCATGCTAAGCGCAAAACATGAATTACCTCATTTTTCCTTCCAACAGCCATTTGAGGGGGGAGCTTCTATCTCTTCTAGCAGGTGGGGAAGCTGAGGTCAAGTCTGGCCCCCAGACACGCTTTGGGTTTTTTAACCTGAATGTCTCTCCTGGGGCAAGGACACCCCTGCTGTCAGAGGCACCACCATTTTCTGTTACAACTACACTCACTCAAACACATCAGATAGGTTTTTTTGCTCAGCAGCATTATTGAGATATAAGTCACACACCGTACAATTTGCTCATCTAAGGCGTACAATTCGATGGTTTTCAGTATATTCACAGCTATGTGCAATCATCACCACGGTCCGTTTTAGAACATTTTCAGCACCTCATAAAGAAACCCTGAACCCTTTTAACTATCACGTCACTACTTTTCTATCCCCCCGACCAGCCCAAAGCTGTCATGAATCTACTTCTCATCTCTATAGATTTGCCTCTTCTGGACATTTCATATCAATGGGATCATGCCATGTGTGGCCTTTGTGTCCGACTTCTTTCCCTCAGCATCATGTTTTCTAGGTCCATCCACACAGTCACATGTATCAATGTTACAGTTCTTTTTAGGAGTGAATACTATTCCATTGTATGGATGGATATACCACATTTTGTCTATCCATTCATCAGTGTGGGAGATAAAGTTTTCTAGATACTAAGCTGTCAATCCGTGTTCTAAGTGATTCATCTTACTTAATCCTCACAACAACACTATGAGGTAAGTGCTGTTATTACCTTTATTTTATGAAGAAAGAAACTAAAGTGCAGAGAGATTACCCAATTTGCCCAAAGTCACACAGGTAGTGACTCCCTGCTTGGCCACTGAGTTTGTTTGTAATTCCCAATGGTATCTGATCCCTCTTTTTATTAGGGTCTTCAGAGGCAACTCATACATACCTCAGCCTGCTCATTTATCCCTTCCTGGAATCCAAAATGGTGCTCCAAGTGCCACACCTCCTCACCGCCCACTTCCCCACTCCTCACCCCCACCTCTACTCTGACTCCCACCCAGACTTGGCTCCTTCTCCAGCCTGTTCAATCACTCCCTCAGTCAGGAACATTCCAGAAAACTACTTTGCAATATCGACAAATACCTTTATTCAACAAATGACGTTTGGTCAACAAACCCCTTCAAGGGCTGTCATTTGAGCCCTGTTAAATCCTCATTATTCGGGACCTCATTAATTCAATATCTGTGATCTTTTCAAGAGTCTCTGCTGGGCTAGAGTATGATTCAGTTAGCAAACTTTTCTTCACTATGAATCACAAATTCATAGTGTAAACAAGATGGTAGGAGGCATGTTTAAACAAAGTGTTTTCAAACCTTTTCAAAAATTGCAGAAACACCCAAGAGCCACCCAATAGGTGAGATGTAAGTCACATACAACTGTTACCCATTCTTTAAGCAGGTCCCCTAAAGATCCAACAGGAAACCTTGCTAAATGGGATAGTGGCTAGATTCAGTATTCAACACACTGTGACTGCCTCCCTTTAAAATATGTGGTGTATCCAATTCCCTCTGATTCTCCGAACTAGTCCTGGTCCTCAGCCTCGCTTCTTTGATGGAAATCAAATCAGACTCAGCAGAACAAGGTAGTGAGCCCAAATCCCCTCTTGGGCCACACTGGGCTGAGAAACATTTAAGATGGGTCTGCGAAAGGACCAGTAGGAAAGGGGTTTCGGAGAGAACCTCCAAACTTGGAGATGCCTCCTCCCCTTCAAGAATTGTTATTCTTCCCACAGAGAAATTCCACTTAACTGAAAAGTCTGAGGAAGGTGTGACCATCACCTGGGACAGGCAGTCTATGCCTTCAGCCTATTGAGTGCTAGTTGCCTTTGAGGTAGGCATTTCCTGCGGTCCAGCAAGCAGAGAGAAGTGGAAAGCCTGGGAGTGGGGGGTGTCCGCTGACCCTAGTGTTTCCAGAGTGAAACCTTCTACTTCTTTCTCCAGACTGTAAAATACTGTGGGTTCAGGATGCCCCACCCTATCCCAGGTTAGGAGTTAACTATTTTATTTTATTTTATTTTTTAAGATTTTATTTATTTATTTGACACAGAGAGAGAGAGCGAGCATAAGCAGGGGGAGCGGCAGGCAGGGGGAGAGGGAGAAGCAGACTTCCTGCTGAGCAAGAAACCCAACGCGCGGCTCAATCCCAGGACCCTGGGATCATGACCTGAGCTGAAGGCAGCCGCTTAACCAACTGAGCCACCAGGCGCCCCAGGAGTTAACTATTTTAAAGTACCAGAGAGATTTCAATCTTCTGCAGCCTTCTAGGGGACACATTTTATCCTGTCTGCAGGGCAGCGTCACTGACGTTCTTTGCGGGTGGCGGGGTGGGGGGTGAGAGCATACCCAGCAAAACACAGGTTTATGACCCATTGTGCCTTGGCTTCCAGCAGTCCCACTGGTGTGGACTCAAGGACTAGTGGGCAGGGAAGTCAGGGAACTGTCTCCCTAACTGGCTTTGTAGCTGATTTGTCTCTGGGCCCCTGTCTCTCCTGCCACAAAATGGAACATTTGACTGGAAGGGACTGCAAACAGCTTTCAACTCCTGCCCTAATTCTGATCTTTTGGTAGAGGCTGCCTGGAGAACTGTGCTCAGAAGGATTTTGAGAGTTTGAGGGAAAGCAAGAACTGGGATCGATTAGCAATGTCTGCCAGGACCATGGGAAGGAGGGTGTCATTTCCTTGCCATGTATTTGCCACTGCTGACATTGATCTCCTAAGTCTTCTTTGGCTCCGAACTTGTAAGGTTTTTATGATTCCTCTTGACTGTGCTATTTTCTGTGCCTTCTCCAAGGACCTATTTCAAGGGCCGTGCCCACCCCGTGGGCATCAACAATGGTCTTCAGACAACTGCTTGTAGGGTTAGGCCATGCAAGGTAGGGGCAAGCAAGGCCAGAAGAGGCCAGCTTTCTGAGACTGGAAATAAGTCCCCCAAAGAGTCTTTCTCTGTCAACACTGAACTGGAACCCACAGGGCATGGGGCACAGTCAAAGCGGATGGCCTCTTTCATGATTATGCACTTTGAAACAAATGTAGATTTGTAGCCTCTGTCTGCACGGTTTAGGCATGGAGGACAAAGAAAGCCAAATACCGTCTGAAAAAAGTGAACGTCATTTTGAACAAGGACTGCTAGGAAGGGGGTATCTCCCTGTCTGCAAAGCAGAGGGGTCTTTGCAACCAGGCAACGAGGTCGTGCATGCCAAGCGCTCAGCATGGAGCCCGGTACCAGTAATCGATACCTGATAAAAGCAACCCGTGATTCATGGGATTCTTCTCTAAGATCACTCTTTGGTGGCATTGGGCAGGAGGATATGAAATCTATTCTGAAATCAGCCCTCCCATCGGCAGGGTGGGAGCCTGCTAGCTCACCACCGGGGCCCCAAGTTGGCCAGTTCCAATAACACGATTAGTCATTTTTCATTCCTGGGATGTCTACCCATGGGTGGGTGCATGTGTGCATGTGTGAGTGCGTATGTGCCTTTCAGAGTGGGGGAAAATCCATATTCTCTCTCTTCTGACCGAATTAATCAAATAAATCTTCTGTAAGGAGCTGCTAAATGAATCACAGATGGCTCTGCCCTTTACAGGTTGCAGAAAGCACCCGTTACAGTTCTTTTAATTTATCAGAGGAAAAAAGATGCCCTCATGTGCCCCTTCCCACTTGCAATAATAATCAGAACCAGTCTATTTTCCGAGGGTCCGAGACTCATTTTCCAAAAATGTGTATCAATAGATGTAACAGCAGGAAGATTATTTTGCCAAGTTCCAGCCTCCAGCACAGCAAAGGTGCCCTGGCTGGGGAGAGCGTTTATAAAACCACATTTAATAAAAGAGAGTGTTATATTAAGTATGTTTGCTAGTGTATTTAAGCATATGGTTTCCATATCAGGCGTAAAGATGGCAAACACATGCTTTACCTTCTTTCTAACCTTTCCTGGAGACGTCCTTTCCAGGGGGGTGGCGGGATGGGAGGATTTGGGGTGGATGTGAGTGTGTGTTTTGTTTTGCTTTTTACAACGCAGGCTCACATGGAAAAGCACCAAGGAATGTTCAGAAAACATGTGAAGACTCTGCCTTTTCTATTTAATGTAATTAGCCCAAGAAACTTGCTTTGCGTACTTTCTTCAACTGCCCTAACATTCTCCCAGCGCTCCGTTGCCTCCTCCAAGGCGCTGGGGGGCTGGCTGACTTGAAAGTGTGAATCAATTTCAGCTGCAAAGAACTTGAGCTCCTGGATTTTAAACGTGAACCCCTTGGTACAGCAAGAGCTCCAGGGACGGATGCCCAGCTTTGTGTCCACGCGTCCTTGTTCACCAGCGAGCCGTCTGACGCCAGGATTCGTCTGCCCAGAGATCCCCTTCTGGTACTTGGGTTGGGTTTTGGGCATTTTATCTCTTTCCTTTACATCAGAGGCAATAGGCTGTGGCCTGAAGGCCTGGGGTCCCCGGAAAGGCAGCTGGGAAAGGCCTCCACAGCCCACCACCCGAAAACCATCTAAACAATCCCCTGATTCAGAGACATCCCAGAAGCCAACATGCCACACTAGGAAGGGGATTGGGTGGGGGCATCTGCAGTGGGGCCGCCCTGCCCACCCCCACCAGCCCGAACAGATTTGCCTGAGCAAGTTATAAATCTACTAGTACCATTTCTTTTTCGTCACTTGCCTAATCCTGTGCCCTTCGTTTCATGTGCTGTAATTACTAACATCTGCTTTCTGAGCCTGGGCCGCGTGGAGTTTGCAAAGGCCGTTTTCAGCCTAGAACAATGGTGACGGCTGTTTCAGCTGTTTCATTTAAGCCTCGGGCCAGCACTTCCTGGTCGGTCTACATCTGCCCTCCTGGGTCCGATTCCTGTTTCGGGGTTTTGTGTTTTGTTTCCTGAGTTGTGATTTTTTTTCTGTTTTGTTTTTTTTCCCCTTCATCTGACCTTACTATACATTTAAGAGCATTTCTAACTTAGCACTCCAGCTAGTATTTCCAGCACATTGGCTTATTAGATCGGCAACAGCCAGAGAAAGATAGGAGAAAGCCAGGACTGTGTCCAGCAGCGAACACGGTGGAAGGAAGAGGCACAGAGGAGAGCTGACCAGGCACCCAGGGAACCAGACTCTAAGGAATTCCTGGGTCTTAAGGCTGTGGAAGAGGCTGGCCTCTCGGGAACTTAGACACAGGAAAAATGGGCTTAGCTCATCTGTCCCCTGGCCTGGTGTGATCTCCACAGCTTATTAGGTAAGAGGTTACCCAAATATCCTCCTGAGGGAACCGTGTTTCTGGGTGGCCACTGACGCTCAGAGGCCCTTCTCCTTTGGGAACCGAGCAAACTCATTGGATGAGGTGCGGTTCAGAGGCCCCAGATTCACTTTTTCCCACTGAGTCACCAGCAGTGCAATAAAAATCCTTTCTGATTTGCACAGGGAGGTTCGTGGGGTGGGGAAAGGATGTGCTGTGGATAAGGGAATGAAGGCATCCAGTTTGGGATGATCAGCCTCGGCCCTTTGAGCAGAGATGGCTGTGTGTTGACTAAAGGGAGTGGAGAATGGAGCCCTGCTCTGGCCCTTCCTTCCAGCCCTGCTCCTGCCCTTCCATCCACCCCACCTCTCCTATTTCCCTCTGATGCAAGTTTGGGGTCCCCAGCTCGGCTGGCACACGGATGTCAAGTTATTATCTGAGACCCCACCACAAGCACCGGGTTAGAGGTCTCAAGCTTGGCGAAAGCCGCCCTCAGGCTTTGCTGGATACTGATCGCCAAACCAGGCAGAAACCAGTCTCTGCGTGGATAAGAACTTGGAGGGATGAGTACATGTCCCGTGGGTGCCAGGGGACCGGTGTGAGCCCTCCGATCAGGACTTGCCAAGTCAGCCCATGTTCCCACCCATCTCGGGGCATCAGGACCGGCAAAGCCCCTGGAGATCTGCTGCCCACACCCTCGTCTTTATTTTTCTCAACAGAGGAAGAAATTGAGCGTCAGGGAGAGGAAGCGGCTTCTACGGTTGCTGCTTGGCCAGGCCTGCATCTGTGGACAGAGAAGCAAAGGAAGGTAAATCTGTGTTGCTTCTGGAAGCTTTCAGCATTTTCACCATTTCTGTATGAAATGTCTCTTTCAATCCCAGACCCTCTCTGCCCTTCGAAGTGGCTCATGAAAATAACTGGAGGCCGATTCCCAGACGGGCATGACGAGTGAGTTAGAGAAACCCCAGCTGCGGCACCCTCACTCCAGCACCAATGCTTCCGGCTGCCGGGGGAGAGCTGACCCCGTGGTTCTGGAAGTTTGTGCTGACTTGACACCTGGGGTCATGGAGGTTCCTGGCACGCAGCCGAGGGCCCCATGTCTTCCCAGGGGTAAGCGGGCAGAAGGAAGAGCTCAGGTGTGAAAGAGATGCAGCTGAGAGAGGGTCCACCCTCCCCACCATCCCCACCAGGTGTTTGGGGTGCAGAGGGGAGGAGGCTCAGGCCTGAGGATGCCCACCACTCCCAACCCTTGATCTGAGTCTGGAGTGGCTGAAAGGCCTGACCCAGGCAGGCACAGGGGTCACAAGGGATTTTTCCTAAGCTCTGGAATCCAAAATGGTGGATGGCCCAGATGGGGCTGGGCCTGGGCCCCTCGGCCCTGCAGGAGAGCCTCCTTCCTGCACCCACTCTTTCTGCCCGCCAGCCCAGCCCCTTCCCTGCCCCCCTCCTTTCTCACTCACTCCTTTTCTTCTTAAAGTTAATTGCAACTTTTTTCTCAGCGCTCTGATCTGGATAAGCCACATCTCATTAGAAAAAGATTTAGCTGGAGCCAAAGCAGGCTGGAGAAGGAATCCCTAATCAACAGAGAAAAGATTTGGGTGTAATTGCTCTCTCCCGCCATTCTCTGCCCCCCCTCAATCTTTCTCTGCTCATTAATCTGAAAAGAAAGTCGCAGCCCAACGTCTTGGTGTTCAAGTATCTGCTGCTGCAGCAAACAAATCAAAGTGCTTTGGGGTGTTCTTTTGCGGGGGGTGTCTACACAGAGAGCTTGGGTTATTGGAGATATGAGTAAAGCATTTTGGTTGTGGGGAGCAGTGTATGAAGCACCTTGGTTGGGAGAGTAAAACTCTTTGAGGGTGTGTGTGTGTGTGTGTATGTGTGTAAAGTGCTCTGGTTGTTGGGGAAGGTGTGAGTGGGATGTGTGAACCCTTTGGCTGTTGGAGTGTGTATGTGTGTGAAGCTCTTCGGTTATTGGTGTGTGTGTATGCTTTGATACTGGGTGGCCCTGTGAAACCCTTTTGATTATTGAGGGGGGTGTGTGTGCACACGCACACGTGTAAAGTGCTTTGGTTGGTGTGTGTGTGTGTGAAGTGCTTTGGTCGACAGGGGGGTGAAAACTCTTGGGGGGTGTGTGTGTGTGTGCTTGTGAAGCACATTGGCTGTTGGGTACATGTATTTGTGGGTGTGAAATGCTTTGGGGGTTGGGATATGGTCGGCTGGCCTGGAGGGAAACGCTTCAGTTGTTTGCGCAGGGGCGTGCAGCATTTGGGCTGCTGAGGGTATGTGTGTAGTAGTTCTTCAGTGTGTGTGTATGTGCCGTGCTTATGAGTTGCCTCATTCAATCCTCAGGAGACCCCGGAAGAGAGCTCTTACCCCACGTGTGGATGGGGACACTGCTGCTGACAGCTTGCTAACGTGCTGAAGTCACTCTGTAGGAGGCAGAGTCAGAATCTGAGCGCGGGATGTTGGACGGCAGAGCTCTGGGCCCTCAACCACTGCTTTCCAGAAGAAAGTGAGGAACTGTCTGGGCGTGGGAGGTAAAGGGAGAGTGGGAGAGTACCCCCAGGCTCTCTGGGAACCCAGAGCCCCAGTGTCTAAGCTCTCCCACTCACTTTTCCCACTGTGGCCCAGCCCAGGCCCCTGGCCCTCCTCCTGAACCCCAGGGACCACTGCTGTTGGGAGAACCCAGGCAGACAGTGGCCCCATTTTCCCATCTCAGCCCCCTGTGGGTGAACCCTGGCTGTGTCTCTGAGCACAGCCCCTGCACATTTGCACCCCTAACCCCGAAAAAGGATCAAACATAGCTACTGGCCCCCCAGGTGGAGCTCCCTTGTAAAGACAGCGTCTCTGTTCAGGCCACGGAGTCGAGCCAGGTGCAGTGAGGCAACGGTCTACACTGGGAAGCAAGGACAGCATCCAGGTGCCATGGTGACCAGAGCCCGGGGCCCCACGTCCCCCAGGGAAGGGAGGGCACTGTTCCTCCAGCTTCCCTGTCACCTCACCCTCCTCTCCACTCTTGGTCTTGATTGGACTTCAGGCTATTGTGAATTGTTATGAACACTCCCGCCACACCAAGGACAAGATGGACACAAATATTTGCAAAGCATGCCAAAGCTCTGCGTGTGACCCTGGAGGAAATGAATCTGGGGAGGGAGAGTTTTCAAAGGCACCCAGTGACCGGCTCAGAGCAGGGAAGAACTGGGGATTTATCACCTCCATGGCTGAGCCCGAAGGCAGACCCTCCACGCCCATCGGGCTCCAAGCAGATTATCTTCCAGCTACATGAAGAGGGTCTGCCCCAGGCCAGGTGTAACTGCACAGACTTAAAACATAGAGCCATGTGCTCAGAACGCTTATCAAGGCCTAGAACAGTGCCATCCAATACAGTAGCCACTGGCCACATGTGGCCATTGAGCGCTTGAAATGTGGTTAGTCCACACCGAGATAAGCTCTAAGTACAAAATCCACCCCAGATTTTGAGGACTTGGAGTGAAAATCAAACGTCCAAGTATCTCATTAGCAATTGTATATTGATTCGATATTTAAATAATATTTTGAATATATTAGGTTAAATGAAACAAATTATAAAAATTAAAAACGATGCATGCACGTCAGGTACTTGGGTTCACCTGATTCCTTTACCTTTTTAAAAAGTGGCTACTAAGAAAATTTCAGATTACATATGTGACTTGCTTTTGCGGCCCCTATTAGATTTGTGTTAGCACCGGCCTATAATATAACCCTTTCATGAATATTGTTATTCCCATTTTACTGATGAACAAACCTGCTCAGTGGTTGAGGGACTGGGCCAAGAACACCAGCTAATGAGCCACTGAAGCCAGAATTCACATCAGGAGAGGCCAGTGATCCTGGCGGACAGTCTCCTATCTGATGAGATGCCTAAAACGAGATGTACTGTTGTTTTGACAAGCTCTTCTGCGCAAGTGTCTAGTGCGTGAGGACGGAAGGAAATTTGGAATCTAGGACGGCAAAATAAAAGCCTGTGGCTTGGTTATGAGGGGGGGGGCCTCCCAACACCAGCAGGGAACGGTGAGGTGCAGGGTAATTCTCAGTGCCTGGTGCCTGGGGGGGCTTCTCAAGTTCTCCGAGTGAACTTGGGCTGGTCCCTTCCCGTCTCTGGGCTTCAGCGTCTCCATCTGTGAACAGAAGGGGCTGGAAGGAACGTCCTCTGAAGTTCGTCAGGATCCGGGGTGCACCTCAGCGGATTCCCCCCTCTCGGTGGTTGGGAGGGAGCTTGAGTGCAACTTGCCGGGTCCCTGGGCAGAGGTCCCCTCTCTCGCGTCATCTGTGAGATGGGGACGAGAACAGCGTGACGTCAGAGAGCTGCTCGCAGGGCCAATGAGCTCCTGTGGGCGGTGCCCTCCGCGCACGCGCAGCGCGCAGGAGGTGCCGGGTAAATGCCCCTCTCGCCGTCGTGGTCACCGTGGTAGTATCCAGGCTGACCCGCTGGCTTGGAGAGTTCTGGGTCAGCAGTGTCTGCCTTGGGGCCTCCCCCTGACCTGACTCACACAAATGCTGACTTCGATCGAAGGCAGTTTCCCCCGGACTTGGCTTCTGAAGGGTTGGTTACAGCTGCAATTCACTTCCCTGATTACACGAGTAACAGAAGCACCCAGAAAGAGCGCGGCTTGGCGGGCGCCCAGAGGACCGTATTGCGGAGGGAGACTCAAGATTCTTGTAATAGAGCATCTTCTGGAATGTTCCGAGGAAGGCAGGAAACCTCCACCACACCTGCCCCCCACCTCCGGTGATGTATTAATTTGTAGTGTTACTTCTTTCTCTCAGTTGCAGTGGTCAAATGTCACTTTTCCATCCTTTGGAGGAGTGATGTAGATCCGGGGCCACGAACCTGCTTCACCCCCTTCCCACCGCCCCGCCGTGGGAGGACTCTGACCTTGGTTCTTCTCAGACAGCTGTTTTCATTTTTTTTCCCCCTGAATTGTGTGGGTAAACAGCCTCCTTTATTAGATAAAAGCTTTATCAGCTCAGCCGCTCACCTTCTACATACAACTTCTTTCTCACAAATACAAGTCTGCATTAAGAGTGAGCTGAACCCGATTTTGTCTCCTGGGTCATTATCTTGGATTTAATCCGGCGGAACCTTGAGTTCAGAGTGTAGGCTTTCAGCTGTCTCTAGCGTTCATCGGCTGCCATCTGCTGGGCAGTGCTGGTATGACATGCTCCCCGGCTGGCAGGCCATTTCACCAGGGGTGAAGAGGTTCATCCATTCAATTGAAAAATATTTATTGAGGGGAAACTGTGCCAGGCATAGTTCTAGACGCTTGGATTCATTGGTGAACAAAACTGACAAGTATCTCTGTTCTTCTGGAGCTTATGTTCTTGCAGTGGATGATAAACAATAAAGAATTCAGTAAGGTAGAAAGTGATCAGTGCATGGAAAAAAATTACAAAGTAGAAGATGTAAGGGGGATGGGAAGTGCTGGGTGGGGAAGGTGAGTTGCCATTTTAAATAGTCTTCCGGGTCAGCCTCATTGAGAAGGTGACTTTTGAATAAAGGATTGAAGGAAAGGAAAGCTTTTGCCATGGAAGACAAGCTTACCTGACAGAATGGCTGGGAGTACAAACGCCCTGGGGTAGGACTGTGCTCTGTGCATTCAGGGAGTAGCCAGGAGGCCAGCATAGCTGAATAGAGTGAGCCAGGGAAGAGGAGTCAGAGAGGTGATCAGAACGGGGGAGAAGGGCCAAGATAGTGCAGGGTCTTGTGGGCCATTGGCTGTCTTGATCGGCTTAGGCTGCCGTCAGAATATATCATGGTGGCTTATGCAACCCAGACATTTACTTCTTACAGTTCTAGAGGCTGGAGAGTCCAAGATCGACGTGACAGCCAGTTCAGTTTCTGGTGAAGGTCTCCTTTTGGGCTGTGAAGGGCGACTTGCTTACTGTGCTCGCGTGGCCTTTCCTCAGTTCCTTGTTGTCTTCTTCATACAAGGCCACTGATCCCCCCAGGAGAGCCCCATCCTCGTGACCCAGTTTAACCCTAATGACCTCCCAAAGGCTGCACATGTCATCACAGTGGGGATGAGGGCTTCCACGTGCTGGCGGGTTGGGGGGTGTGTGCAGAAGCCACGTCGGCAACATCACAATGCCAGGATGTACGGAAAAGGCTCTCAAAAACACAAGCCACTCTGCTGATTTTCTTCATTCATTCAGTACACGAGGTGGGGAAAATAAAGTCCAACCCTGTGTGTGGAGGTGATGTGAGTGTGTGTGTAGCCTGTGTGTGCATGGGAGTGAGGGTGTGAGGGTGTGTTTGTTGTGTGTGAGTGTGTGTATGTAGGTGTATGTGTGTGTATTATGGAGCAGCTACTCACTGAGAGATTAAATTTCATTTAATTTACTTTGGCGTCCCCTCCAAAAAAAATCAGTTTGTACCAAAAGCATGCTTTATTTTTTTTTAAATTTTTTAAAGATTTTATTATTTATTTATTTATTTATTTATTTATTTATTTATTTATTTATGTAGAGCGAGTGTGAGCAGGGGAGGGGCAGAGGGAGAGGGAGAGAGAGAATCTCCAGCAGACTCCAAGCTGAGCAGGGAGCCTGTTGTGGGGCTCAATCCCACAACCCCGAGATCATGACCCAAGCCGAAATCAAGAGTTGGATGCTTAGCCCACTGAGCCACCCACACGCCCCAAGCATGCTTCCTAGGTACCTGTTTGCTGAGATAAATGAGGCTTTCATCAGGGTCCCTCACTTTCCTTCCCCACCAGCTCTGCCTCAGACCCTATGACCTGGAAGGCTGATGTCCTCTTGGCATGTTAACATACAGCAGGCCGACTTCCTCTTCCCTCAGGCCTGCAAACGTACCTGACTATCTTTCCTTCTGCAACATTTGCTGCTCGCCCCTCTTCTTGGGAGTGGAGCCCACCCTTCCCCTAGCTTGCTGTGGAGGGTGCAGAGTTGGGTAAGACCCACCACAGCCCTGGCCAAAGGAAATGACCATTTCCTAGAACCCCAAAGTCATGACTGAACTCAACTGCCCAGTGTACAGAGGTCAGAAGTGTTTGAACTTTGGGGGCCGATTGAGTGGCTTTAAATTGTACGTTTGTCTCTTCCCAACTCGGGGATTGGAGGTGAATTCTTTAATGTCTCCCAGCTGCTGCTCCAATGGTCAAAACCCATCTCATGGAGTAGCTGAGGAGACCAAAGGGATCTGTCCTTCAGGTCCCTGATGTTTACTGAGTATGTACTATGTGCCGGGTGCTGGTCTAGGTGCTGGGGGCACAATAATGAAGTCTCATGAGGTATATATTCTAGCAGGATGTAATGTTAACTAGCATAAGATGTCAAAATTTCAAAAGAAGGTGTTCAAGTTTCTAAGAGCACATATTTAGTGCACTCCCAGGTGTTGTGTGTGTGTGTGGAGGATACCAAGGGGTACATACTGGAGATACTGTATAACACCATTTATAATTACTTAAAATTACAAATCATGCTGTATAAATATTTTTAACATATAACTGAATAGTAATATTATTAAAACATTTACCAGAAATATAAACATTAACAACTTCAGGATAAAGGTCCCTGGTGAGAGAGAGAATGAGAGAGACGGGAGAATGGGATTTGGAACTACATGTTTAGCTACATCTGTAATATTTTATTTCTCTGTAAGAAAAAACCTGACGCAAATATGGCAAGATAATTACTTCCATTGAATATTTTTAGATTTATTGTTTCATCTACTAAATGCAGTTATGAATAAAGCTGCTATAAACATCTGTGTGCAAGTTTTTGTGTGGATGTAAGTTTTCAGTTCATCTGGGAACTGAATACCAAGAAGCGCAATTGCTGGGTCATATGGGAAGGGTATGTTTAGTTTTGGGAGAAACCAACTCTGTCTTCCAAAGAGGCTGTGCCATTCTGCAGTCCCACCCGCGGTGAATGAGAGTTCCTGTTGCTCTGCATCCTTGTCAGCATTTGGTGTTGTCAGTTCTTTGAATTTGGGTCATCCCAATAGGTATGTAGTGGTATCTTGTTTTAATTTGTTTTTAGTGGTGATATATAATGTGTAGGATAGTTTCAGAAGCTTTTTTTTTTTTGCCATCTATGTATCTTCTTTGGGAAGGTCCATTCAGATCTTTCACCAGTTTTAAAAATCAGGTTGTTTTCTTATTGTTAAGTTTTAGAGTTCTTTGTATACTTTGGGTAGTTGTCACTTATCAAATGTGTCTTATGCAAATATTTTCTCCCAGTCTGTAGTTTGTCTTCTCATTCTCTTGACATTCTCTTGACATCTCTTGGCATTGCAGAGCAGAAGTTTGTAATTTTAATGAAGTCTAGGTTACCAGTTACTTCTTTCATGAATGGTGTCTTTAGTGTTGTATCTAAAATGTCATTTCCATACCCAAGATCACCTAGGTTTTCTCCTATGTTAATTTGCTCTTCTCGGGGCGCCTGGGTGGCTCAGTCGTTAAGCTTCTGACTTCAGCTCAGGTCATGATCCCAGGGTCCTGGGATCGAGCCCCACATCAGGCTCCCTGCTCAGCGGGAAGCCTGCTTCTCCCTCTCCCACTCCCCCTGCTTGTGTTCCCTCTCTCGCTGTGTCTCTCTCTGTCAAATAAATAAATAAAATCTTTAAAAAAAAAAAAAATTTGCTCTTCTCTTTCTAGCTTCCTAATGTGGAGGCTTAAATTATTGATTTTAGATATTTCTTCTTTTCTAATATATGTATTTAATACTATAAATTCTCTTCTAAGCACTGTGCTTTCACAGCAGCCCACAGATTTGGGTAAGTTGCATTTTCATTTTCATTTAGTTCAAAATATTTTAAAATTTCTCTTGAGATTTCTCACTTGACCCATGTGTTATTTACAAGTGTGTTGTTTAATCTCCCAGTGTTTGGGGATTTTCCAGCGCTATGTCTGTTAGTGATTTTTAGTTTAATTCCATTGTGGTCTGAAAGCAGACATTGTATGATTTCTTTTAAATTTGTTAAAGTGTATTTTATGAATATGGTCTATCTTGGTGAGTGTTCTATGTGAGCTTGAGAAGAATGTATTCTGCTGTTGTTGGAAGAACTTCTTCTATTAAAGCCCTTAGCGTATTACTCATAGTTTTGTTTTTAAATTCCTGGTCTGATAATTCAAACATTCCTTCTATATCTGACTCTGGTTCTGATGCTTGTTCAGTTTCTTCAAACTGTGTTTTTGCCTTTTAATATGCATTATAATTTTTTTAAAAATCCAAAGATAATGGACCAAATAAGAGGAACTGCTATAAATAGGCCTTTAGGGATATACTGATAAGCTGGGGTGGCGGTGGGGGTATGGGGAACCATTTCTTAGTCCTACGATTAGGTCTTAGTCTTTTTTTATTTTTTAAGATTGATTTATTTATTTGAGAGAGAGAGAAAGGAGAGTGAGTGCTGGGGGGGTGCGAAGCGGAAGGAAAGAGAGAGAGAGAGAGAGTGCGTCTTCAGCAGACTCTGTGCTGAGCATGGAGTCCGACTGGGGCTCGATCTCACCACCCTGAGATCATGACCTGAGCCAAAACCAAGAGTTGGAAGCTTCACCGACTGTGCCACTCAGGTACCCCTAGGTCTGTCTTTTGGTGAATCTATGCCCCTGGACTGTGAACTTCAGGGGTACATCTGTCCCCACCCAGCCCTCAACTTAGATGGGAAAGAATGGCTGGATGGGGCTGGAGTTGGTATTTCCTTTCCTTCACATGAAAGACTAAAGCTGAGTGTTTCTCCTCATGCAGGTCGATTAGGCTCTGATAAAACCCTAATAGGTTAGTCTCAAGGAGATAGCTTCTCTTGAAGGCAAGCAGTGTTAAGAGGAGAATTATCTTTAGAATGTTCCTTTTTTCCATCCCCCTGCTAGAAGCACAAGGGGAATTTTTCTCCAATGTTCACGGTGAGAACCTGGTGGAGTTCCTGGAGATAAAACTCACAGAAACGTGGGGGCCCCCATGACCAGGCCCACTGGGGTTTTTTAGTCACAGACTTGCTGAGCCTCCAACTCTTTGTCAATGACAGCTCTGAGCTTCCTCCCTGCTCCCCCTCACTGATTTCCCCAGAGGTTTCTGTCAGAGGGTTTCTGCTCTGGCAAATTCTGGTTCTCTGTATGCTCCTGTCTGTTTGTCCAAAGTGGGGGGCAGTAGTTTGCCCTGTGACCTCACTTCTCAGGGGGATCTGGGAAGAGTTGTGCATTTTTCAGTTCATTCAGCTTTTTATTTGTCGGGATGATTTGGCCCCTTCTAAACGCCTTAGTTACCAGATTGGAAACCAAAAGTCTCCTTGCCTTCTTGCCTTTGGCTGGTCTGGGGTACCCCAGGAGAGGACTAGCTTCACAAAATGAGTTTCTACTTTCTAGAAATGATGACATAAAATTGATGTTACTTCTTTAAATGTTGGAAGAGTTCTCCAGTGAAATCATCTGAGACTGAAGATTTCTTTTTCAGAAGCTTTTTAAATCACAAACTCAATTTCTTTAATGGTTATATGGCTACTCAGACTGTCTGTTTCTATCTTGGTTGAGTTTTCATAGTTTGTGGTATTTGAAGAATTGCTCCATTTCTTTTAAGTGGTTGCATTTATGATTATCTGTGTCGTCTTTTTATCTTTATCAGTCTTGCTGGAAGTTTATAAATTTTATTGATGTTTTTGAAGAACCAGCTTTTCGTTTGATCTTTCTCTATTGCTTTTCTGTTTATAATTTCAATGATTTTTGCTCTTACCTTTTTTATTTCCTTCCTTCCGCTTAGTTTGGGCTTAGGTTTGGTCTTCTTTCTCTAGTTTCTTGAAGTAAGAACTTAGATTGTTAACTTGAGACATTTTCTCTTTTCTACTGTACAAATTTAGGGTTATAAATTTCCCTCTGTTCTGCTTTAGCTGCACCCCACATATTTTGATGTTATGTTTTAATTTTCACTTAAGTTCTATGATTTTTAAATTTCCTTGGACATTTCTCTTTGACCCATGAGTTATTTAGAAGCATACTGCTTAATTTCCAAGTATTTGAAGATTTTCTTGTTGGCTTTCGACTCACTGAAGATTTTCTTGTTGGCTTTTCGACTCACTGATATTATTTTGTCTTCACGAGAACAGAACTTTGTCTATTTATTCTACCGTTATGTCACTAATGCTGAGAACAGGACGACAGCATATGCTCAAAAAATAAGGATGAACGAACAATGGAAATATTTAACTTAAAAATCAATAAAGAAAACACTAATTTGAAAAGACTTATGCACCCCTGTGTCCATCACAGCATTATTACAAGCTATGGAAGCAACCTAAATGTCCATTGATCAATGAATGGATAAAGATGTTTTGTATATGTGTGTGTGTGTGTGTGTGTGTGTGTGTGTGTGTACACACACGATGGAATATTATTCAGCCATAAAAAAGAATGAAACCTTGCCATTTGTGACAACATGGAGGGACCTAGTGAGTATTATGCTAAGTGAAATAAATCAGGCAGAGAAAGATAAATATTACATGATTTCACATATATGTGGAATCTAAAAAATAAAAAATAAATAGAAACAGTCTCTTAGATGCAGAGAACAAACTGATGGTCGCCACAGGGGAAAGGGTTGGAAGGATAGACGAAATAGGTGAAGGGGATTAAGAGGTAGTGTCTTCCAGTTATAAATAAGACACAGGATATAATGTACAGTATAGGGAATAGTGTCGATAATATTGTAACAATTTTGTACAGTGATGGATGGTGACTAGACTTATTGTGGTGACTATTCTGTAATGTATATAAATAGTAAAACACTCTGCGTTAGACACCTGAAACTAATACAATGTTGTGTGTCAATTACTCTTCAATTAAAAAAATCAATAAAGAGAAAACAAAAAGCTAAAGAGAGAGAGAGAGAATGGTATCAGAACATTGATGGTGATTCTCCCTGGCTGGGGAAATAGGGTTTTCTTTATTTTCTTCTATCTTTCATATTTTTCAAATTCTCTGCAGGGAGCATGTAGTACTTTTATAATCAGGTAAAAGAATTATCAAAGTGGGAGCTACTATTTCTGATCATTTTCACTCCCTCCCTGGCAGGCTATAGCAGAATTTGAATTGCTGAAAAAGCTGAAGACGAGAGGCAGGGCTAAAAAGATCCTCAGGAATGTCCCAGAGCTGACCTGAGCCAGACTCCCTCGGGCACACAGGTAAGGACCGTGCCAACCATCACTCTTGCTGGCTTCTGAGATTCCTGCTACAATCCCTCTATCCTGTGCATGTCATGTGATGAGGGTCAATTTCATCCTTCTCACTGCTCAGAGGACCCTAGAGAGCTCATGAATTAATGTTCATTCCAGGAGATCTGGTTTGCCATTGGAAATAAAACATCCATCTGCCTAAGTCCAGCCATAAAAACTCCTTTAACAATTTACTTTAAGGAAGCAGTATTTGTGTTTGCTTTCAGGGCTCATAGCATGCAAAAGATTACCAAAAAAAAAAAAAAAAAAGTAGGAGGGAGCAGAGAAGAGAGGCTACAGCCTCTACAGCATTGGTTTTGGTTCTTAATTTTTAGGTTTTTTTTAATGTAACCATCTTTTACACCTTTGGTCACAGCCTCTTCATGTGTTTTCAAGGCAATCTCTTTGGAAAGATGAATAGATGAGACAGTGATGGTAACCCCAGCTGGCCAGGGTCACCACCCTCACAGTTCTTAGGTGTGGACATTTTCTGAAGATGATTGAATATGCTTTTCTACTTTTGAAAATAATGCTGAGAACTTGGTTTAAAATTATAAAAATATGTTCATTCAATAGAGAGATTGCCCAGATCTGGAAATTTATACTCATCCTTTCCTAGTTTTGAGGTAAAGTGACTTGCTGGAAGGTTCAGGGATTTCCTGGGGGCCCAGGATCGGGCAAGTATGGACCCTGAGACCTGGGGATAGCACAGAGCACTCCGGGGACACACCACCCACAGCGGGAGTGGAGTGCGGCCGCGGCTGCCTTCTTAGAGCGGAGCCAAAGAAACCATCAAGATCAATAAGCATAGCCGTACCAATTTGCTGGAGTCTTAAAGAATAGCCAAGGACATGAGAATCTGGAAAATAATGACATAACCTGATGGGGGAAAATGAAGAATCCATATCTCAGGAACAGTTCATATCAAACAGAACAGGCTCTGTTAAAACCAGCCAGAAATAGAATACTGTAATATAAGCCAGTCTGCCCATTTCAAAATCATTTGAATTCTGCAATTCCTAGGCACCTGATTTGTTTATCCATGTAATTTTTATTGACACCTACTATTCTATTAAATTAAACAAAAAACATGAATTGCTCCTCCATGGCTCCCTGGTGGAGAGACCATCCTTGCCCACCGTGGGGACTGTTCACCAACTCTTTATAGCTTTCCGCTTTCTGAAGATGTAAGGATTTTGCTTTCCCAGCCTGTAAATGTTAGACATGGCCATGAGACTTGCTCTGGCCAATGAAATTTGTGCAGAGTGACACTTTGGGCAGAAACTTCAGCCAGTACATAATTCACTCCATCTTCTTCCCTCTTCTGTTGTGATTGTGCGTGTGCATGTCAAGAGGAAGTGAGCCTGGGTCCCAAAGTATCCAGAGCATCCCTTGCTGACCTGCATGGGACAGGTAGTGAGAACAAGAGAAAGCATTTACTGTGCGAAGCCGCCAAGATCTGGTGGTTGTTACTGCAATATAACCTAGCCGGTCCTCACTGATGTGCCCGCATGCACACACACATGCACATGCACGCACTTACTGAGTCCCTTTGTGTGCAAGAGAGGGACCCAGGGCCGGGGTGGGGGGGCAGGGAGGTGGGGATGGGAGGTAAGACACAATCCCTCTCTCCAAAGTTTACAAGCTGGTTTGGGAGATAAGATATCTAGACAATGTATAATGATAACGACACAAGAGTAGATGGGTCAAGAGCAAAATGACAAGATGTTTGTGTTGCTGTAGCCTTAGAAGGAAGGAATGAGGTGGGCTCCAGGATGAATGCCACACATCTCCTCCTGCTCCCCACCCCCAGATGCGCTCATTACCCTCTGTGCTCTGCTCTCTGCCCTGCGAGAGTGACCTGCCTACATTAAGAGGCTCTTTTCCCTCTGGCTTCTGACCAGGTTGCATGAGTGCGGGGGAGGATAGGGTGGGGGCGCAGGAGAAGAGCTGAGGGAAGGAGGAGACTGAGGCTGGAATATTTATTCCTCTGGCTTCCTTCTCGTGGGGTCATTCAGGCTGGCTCCACCCCTGGCTGACGGGCCCAGCTCCTCTCAAAATGATCCTCTCCTCTTGACTGTATCTTTCCAGACTTTCATAATACTCTCTCCCCTTACCCATTCAGGCCCAGGAGTGGTAAGAGCCCCACAATCAGATATTAGCCCCATAGCCTGTACTATCCCATTTGATGTCCCTATACCTTTTGTAAATAGTTCTTTTTTTTTTTTTTTTTTTTAAGGACTTGTTAAATTATCCTATTTTGAGCATGCCATCTGTTTCCTGATAGACCCTGACTAATAGATCTTGCTTTGGAGAGCCAGCAGGAAATGATCATGTTTGGTCTAATTATAGGGTCAGCTGGTAAAAGAGGCAGAAGGCTTTAAAAAATGATTAACTCTTCATTAAGAAATGAATTTTTTTTTTTAAAGATTTTTTTATTTATTTGACAGAGAGATGCATAGTGAGAGGGGAACACAAGCAGGGGAGTGGGAGAGGGAGAAGCAGGCTTCCCACCGAGCAGGGAGCCCGATGTGGGGCTCGATCCCAGGACCCTGGGATCAGGACCTGAGCCGAAGGCAGACGCTTAACGACTGAGCCACCCAGGCACCCCATTAAGAAGTGAATTATTAAATGGCTTTGCTTCTCCCACCCAAACTGGAAGATTCTGCTCTAAAGAATAAAAGGATTGGAGGCAAAGCACTGGCCTCTTTGCACCTCTGATGAGTTCCCACATACAGCACAGAGCTGCTTGGGATGGGGATACAACCTCTTTGCCACAAACCTACTGACTGGGAGTTCTTTATCTGCCCTGGGATTCTGGTGGCAAGTTCACTGGGTCTATTTATTGGTTGGTTGGTTGATTGGTTGGCTGGCTGGTTGGTTTTCCCTGTAGGAAGCCAAAGAAGCCTTTGAAAAAGTTGGATTTGAGAGAGTTCTGGTCTCCTTCTCTGTTCGCCACCCCCAGGGACCCTGCTTCTTAGCTGCACCCCACTCTGGGAAGAGATCGGAAGAGGCTGGTCCCTGGAGCCCCAGCAATTCTCAAAGCATCTGGAATGAGCAGACGCTTGCTTGCAGCTGCTGGGGCTGAGCCCGGAGGGGCAGGCTTGCTTAGGCCTGCAGGGATATAAAGTTAGAGGAAGTGTAGCCAGCAATTTGGAAAATTTAGGATTTCTTGGGCCATCATTGGGTTTTTCTGTTTGTCATTGACTTGTGTATGTATTCTCTCCAGAGCAGGTAAGAGATGGGGAGAATGAAGGGAGGGCATTCCTGGGCACCAGGTCTGCGTATCTGAGCAGATGAAGACAGAGTGGAGGAAGGGAACAGGGATTGTCTGGAAGTCTGGAGGATCCTATTGGCACCTGAGTGCCAGAGGGTGCATGCCAGGGCCTGGAGCCATACCCACCAGGAGCACAGAGCACAGCCAGAGAGCCAGGCATTAACAACTCCCTTGAAATAAAAACATGCTCTTCAGGGAAACACATACTGATTCAGTCAGCAAATAGCAGAGGGTTCTCATTATAATCATAAAGAAAGGCAGGGCTGCTGAGGAGTGTCGGAGTTTCAGAAAAGAAGAGGGGAGATAAGAAGGCAGGGAGTACCACATCTTCTTTATCCATTCATCTGTTGAAGGGCATCTCGGCTCCTTCCACAGTTTGGCTATTGCGGACATTGCTGCTATGAACATTGGGGTGCACGTGCCCCTTCTTTTCACTACATCTGTGTCTTTGGGGTAAATACCTAGTAGTGCAATTGCTGGGTCGCAGCTCTATTTTTAACGTCTTAAGGAACCTCTGTACTGTTTTCCAGAGTGGCTGTACCAGCTTGCATTCCCACCACCAGTGTAAGAGGGTTCCCCTTTCTCCACATCCTCGCCAACATTTGTTGTTTCCTGCTTTGTCAATTCTTGCCATTCTAACTGGTGTAAGGTGCTATCTCATTGTGGTTTTGATTTGTATTTCCCTGATGGCTAGTGATGTTGAGCATTTTTTCATGTGTCTATTAGCCATTTGTATGTCTTCTTTGGAGAAGTGTCTGTTCATGTCTTCTGCCCATTTTATGACTGGGTTATTTGTTTTTTGAGTGTTGAGTTTGAGACGTTCATGGAATATTATTCAGCCATCAGAAAGGATGAATACCTACCATTTACATCGACATGGATGGAATTGGAGGGGATTATGCTAAGTGAAGTCAAGCAGAGAAAGATAATTATCATATGGTTTCACTCATATGTGGAACATAAGCAGTAGCATGGAGGACCCTAGGGGAAGGGAGGGAAAACTGAAGGGGAAGAAATCAGAGAGGGAGACGAACCATGAGAGACTATGGACCCCGGGAAACAAACTAAGAGTTTCAGAGGGGAGGGGGTGGGAGGAAGGGGTAACAGGGTGATGGATATTAAGGAGGGCACATGTTGTGGTAAGCACTGGGTGTTATCCGCAACTAATGAATCATTGAACATTACATCAGAAACTAACGATACAGTGGCTAACTGAACATAACAAAAAATAAATAAAAAAGAAGGCGGGGAGTGCAAGCCTTGGACAGCCTCATCCTATTGCTCAGACCCTGGGATGCACATTTTGGAGGGGACGAGAGGAGGCAATTCCTAGATGCTAGATTTTCTTCCAGAGATGACCAGAGAGGTTGTAGATTCTCCATGGAAGCTGACGTGGAGCAGTACTCTTTCACTCTGATACACACACACGCACACACACACGATCATGCACCATCACACAAGCTCATACACTCACACACATGCTCACACTCACCCCACTCACATACATACACACAGAATCATGCACGACACATACACTCTCTCTCACACACACACACACACACACACACTCAATTTTGATGACCACATTCTCTCTTAGATATGTTCATACTGTGTATCAAGTGAAACAAGGTCTTTGCAATTCTCTGCTCTGACCTATTTTGTTTGTTTTATAGTTTAACTCTCAGAAGAGCACTTTATTTCTCTGAATCCAGCTTCCATGGGGGCCGCTCACTATGGCCCAGAATTCCTTTCCACTTCTAATGCTCCTAAATGGTTCTGCATGGCTCCTTCCCTTGACATCTGAAACAGTTAGAAGTCTTAAATGGCCCAGAGTGTTGATGTTTCCTTTTTTAAAAAAAATGCACTCTCAAGGGGAGGTCAGACAACTTTGCATCCAGTTTTCATTCATCTTGAGTTTAAGGGCTGCTGTCTGTTTTGTACGTGGGAGAATCTCTCCTAGCCAAGTTCCATTTAACCGATGCAGCGGCTAACCTCTGCTCTCTGTCCCTGCGTGAAGCTGCGGCCCACTGCACGCTGGGCCTGTGTTGCTCGCAAGCCTTCCACTGGTATTCCTTTTGGCTTTTCAACTGACCACCTAATCACCAGTCCTAATAACATCAGATAAGAAGGTTTCTGCTGTGCTGTGCTTGTTTTCAAAAACTGAAAATGTTATCGAGCTGGAGTCAAGTCCAACCTTAGACAGAATATAAACACCCCAGGCGGCCAGACATACCCAAGGCCACTGGGTTCCTCTGACACTGTGGGCTGTAGGAGTTCCAGAGAAGGGGCCTTGCATGAGCCTGTGTGTGTGCAGAAGGCTTCCTGGAGGAGGTGAGATATCTGATGAGCCTTTGCTATGGATTGAATGCTGTCCCCCCGCCAAATTCATATGTTGAAGTCCTAGCCCCTGGTACCTTAGAATGGGACCCTACTTGGAAACAGAGTTATTATAGATATCCTTAGTCATACTGGAGTAGGATGGGCCCCTAATCAATAGAGCTGATGCCCTTACACAGATGGGAAGTCCGAAGACAAATGCTCACAGGAAAATGCCGTGTGACATGGAAGCGAAGACCAGGATGATGAGTCTCTAAGCCAAGGAAAGCTGAAGATGGCCAGCAAACCAGCCCAGGTCAGGAGAGAGGCCTGCAACAGATTCTCCCTCACAGGAAGAAGGAAGGAGGAACTGACCCTGAGAACACCTTCATCTCGGACTTCTAACTTCCGGAACTGTGGGCAACATGTTTCCATCGTGGAAGCCCTGTAGTTCGTGGTCTCTTGCTATGGCAGCCTGGCACGCTAACACAACTTGAAGGACAGGGAGGAATTCGTGATGTTCAGAGGAAGTAACCTGGCCACCAGTTGTTGCAAATAATAATAAACCTGAGCAAGTCCTTCCCCTGCCTCCCCCGTCACTTGCAGAGCTGTTAAAAATGATGCAGCGGCGGGGAGGGAGGGGAGAATCTCTGAGTCTGAGGACATGTCACTAGAAACCTCCACAACTGAAAAGCAAAGGGAACAGAGACGGGAAAACCAGAACAGAACATGCCGGGACTGTGGGACAACCACGGAGCTGTAACATATGTGTAATGAGAACACCGGAGCAGGAGAGAGAGCCTCTGGGCCTCAGCTCCTGCCCCTAGAATGGGACGAGGTGACCTTGAGATGTGCCCTGGGGTTCCAACCCTAACAGGGACTTTTGCACCTAGCCCCAGGTTACTCTGCAGGGGGCTGTGGAGGCTGAGGGCTGTGGGAGCAGGGTTCCCCCCAAGCCAGTCCTCAGCCCACCCACCCATCCCGGGGAGTCCAGGTGCAGCACCCTGCTGGGTCGGAGCAGCTAACTGGCTTCATGTTCTTCCTGTACATGCTGAACTCTGCCAAGATACTCAGGCATTTTAGAACAGTCCAGCCTTCTCTTATTACCCCAATACCTCCCACCCCCTGTCTCACACATACACAAGACATATATTTGAATGTTTTGATGGCAGTAAACTTGGCCCATCGCCCAAACCTCCAAGGGGAGGCCACAGGTAAAGCTCCCACCCAGCCACCAGCACCCAGAGGAACCCCACCCTATCCCATGTTAAGGACACATCCAGGGGCAGCCACTCTGATAACAGAGTCTGGGGGCCAAATGGAGGTGCCTGCCTAGCCAGGGCTCAGCTTGGTCCTCACCGCTGGACAGGGCTCCTCTGGGGGGACTCCAGGGCCCAGGTGTTGTGACCCCTGAAGAAGAATCAGCTCAGGATCAGACCCCTGTTCAGGGAGCTGAGCCTTTGGATCTAATGAGGATGGAGATGCCTGGAGTCAGGTGGCTGAGGTCCACCACACAGTGGGAGCCACAGTCTGGAAGGCTGCTGGCTTGCAGCTCTGATGGACCCTCAGGGTTCCTAAACCCCTCTGTCTTGTGCATGAAGCTTGGTTCTTTGGGCTCAGCCTGGAGAGGTGGGAGCAGGTGAGCACTCTCCAGGGGTAAGTGGCCCTGTGGTAGGGGTTAGATTCCTAAAGACAAGCTTACCAGGGCCTGGGAGGTCATGCCTGGCCAGCAAGGGGAGAGGTTAGAGGCAGCTGGGATGCAGTGGGCCAGCCTTGTGCAAACTTCCATTTCTTCAGCTCAAAACTGGAGAGAACCGTCCTGGGGCTACCACTGGGTGAATGGGCTAACTCAGGAGAAAGTGCTCACTACCTACAGAGCACATGCACACCTGGTTTAACAATGCCTGCCACCTGCTCTGCACCTGGCGTCTGTGTGCCCAAGTTCTGGATTCAAAGGGCCTGTGCTCAACTCCCAGTCCCCCCAGTCACAAGCTTGGGCAAGTCTACTTCTTTGAGCCTGTTTCCTCATCTGCAAAATGGGCACGATTCCAGTGCCTACCCCACAGGACTGGCAGGCTCGAACGGTCGTCTCTTTCCCCTTCCTGCCTCTATTTGCCGGCTTGCTGTTTATTGAGTATGTCTGGTAAGCCATGCACAGTGGGGGAACGAGGACCAGTATCCTTAGGAAAGATGCAGTCCTAGCTGGACACATGTCCACAGAGAGAGAGGCAGATAACAGATCACAAAGCAGCCAACCTTCTCTTCAACAAGCACAGTAAAACTCCCCAACTGGTGTCTGTCTCAGGAGCTGGGGATAGAAAAATGAATAAGAATGGTGCCCATCCTCAAAATGTCCAATAATGTCTGATAATATAATTCCCATCAACAATTAACTGAATGCTTCTGGGGACTTTGTGTGCCTCACTTCATGAATAATCCTCCTCCCACCGCATGCAGAAAGTCCTGTTAGCCCCGTTTTACAGACAACGATCCTGAGGCTCTGGAAGATTCACGTGGCCAAGGTCTAAGTGACTGCCACTCAGTGTCCAAAGTGCTCTAACCAGAGCCTGCCCACACTGTTGTAGAAGCTTGGGAATGACTTTCCAGAGCAGTGCAGGTTGTAGTGAAGGAAGAACAGTATTGGAGCTGTTTCTCGAAGGACTCAGAGAATCTCCAGCAGGCAAAGCCAAAGGGAAAGATACTCCTGGAGCAGAAACAGCATGTACAAAAAGCACCTGGGTATGAAAGAGTACAGTTAAGGGGTGTGTGTCAAGTATTTATTCTGGAATCTAAGAGGCTTTCAAGGTAGCAGTGCCTTCAGCTGTAAAGGGAGGCAGGGGCGAGATTATAAGGAGCTTTGAATGGCAAACTAAAAAGTGGAACTTCAGGAACCAGTAGGGAGCCACTGAAGATTGTTAAGCAGGGGGAGAGAGCATCGAAAAGATCATGGGCCAGTAGAGGTGAGTCATACTGTCAGCGTCCTGGGTGATGAGGGAGAAGAACATGCACTGAGTAGGTTCCTGGAGGTAGGGCTTTCTGTTGGTAAGGAGGATCCAAGTAGGCCCACCACCCCAGTGAATGCAGCAGGTTGAGAGGGAAAAACAGTTGTTAAATGAAGCCATGAGCAGAGAACATGAAACCTGGAGCATTTCGATTCAGCCCAGATTTTCCCTGCACCCACTTCAGCACTGGGAACTGAAAGAGAAACAGCTAAGCAAGTGTATGATTTATTGAGCTGAGTTCCTGTCTCTCTTAGGCTCTCCAGCTCTGACTTTCCCACTATATTTAGATGTTCCAGAATTCTCCTCTGCCCAGGCATTCTCCACATACCCACCCTCACAAGAATGAGCACGTTTCCTGCCCCGCACCCATTGCCAACCCCACTCAGCTGCCTATCCCACCCCAAGGCTCAGGTTCCAACAGGAGTCTGAGGGACTCCAAGTGTCACAGCCCCCTCTTCTCCCTAGATCTTGATTCCACAAAGAACCACCCAGAGCCTGGTGTTATTCTCCTACTGAAGAAAGGAAAAGCCTGAATTATTTCTTTGGCTGGGTTTTTCACCATGACTGGTTTTCATTAGCTTCTCAAGTGGAAAATAAATTCTACCCAGTGGAAAGTTGCCACTTATATGCAAGGAGCCATTGTTCACTAAATATGTTTCATGCCGAATGACCCAAGCGCCCAGTCTGCTGGGGCTCCGGCCAGGGCCCTGAGGGAGTGTGCTTTGGAGACCTTCGTGGCAGGCCCTGTTGTAGGAGCCAGTGGCCGGTCACCTCTTGTTAAACCTTCGGGGCTGAGGAAGTCTGAGGAACTTGAGCGTCTGCTGTGCACTGCCCGCCCAGTGCGCAGAGCTTGGACCCCCTCCTCAGCCTCTTGCTTTCAGCCCAACTCATAGCTAGCTGGCCCGGCAGAGAAGCTTCTCAAAGCCTCATCTGCCTCCTAGCTTCTCCTCACCCCAGAGCTAAAATCAGGGGTTAAAGAGAAAACTAAACGAGGAAAGGAGACCAGCCGATACAACTTCAAACCATGCAGCTTTGTGGGGCCTGAGGGGGCCCTCCTGGGCACAGTTCTCCGTGTAAGGGGCCAACACTGGAGGGGCTGAGACCAAGAGGGGTCTGGGCTTGCAGGCCAGTCCCAGGACATTGAGTGGCAGGTTCAGACACAGGTAAGAAGAATACAGGCAGGAAGTGGAGACTGAGAAAGGAAGTGGGGAGACCGGAAATGGTCAGAGAGCAGGGTATAGAGAGACCGGAAGTGGAGAGACTTCGCCGGGGGGAAGTGGCTGTGGCCAGCAGGGGCCAATGTTGTTCAACGTTCCTTTGCCAGCTGGACTCCCCATGCAAGGGGACGGAGAGGATTGAAGTCTCTACCGGGAAAAGTTCAAGCCTGGAGATAATTTAAGCTTTCCTGGGACTCTGCCAGCCATTTCCAGGTTTTGTCAAATTTTCCACCTACTCCCTTTGCATGTGGAAGCTCAGCCTCCATCTTAGAAATCCTGTCCTCAAGCCCCATGGGCTTTTTTCAACTTTCTTCGTTATTCAGGAGGGTTTGTGGTTGAAGCTGGGTGGGATGAAGGGTTTATAGGAACTGGCTAGAGCTATATCCCTCTCCCTGCCTCCCATTCACCTCCACGTACACACACACTTGTGCAGGAGGCACTTCTTGAAGGATGGAGGCAGAGCATCAGGAATCGGAATGTCCTGCTTTGACCCCCAGAAAAACACCGGGCATCCAGACAGGACATATTCTCCACTGCTTGGGATGGCAGTAAGTCAGGATTTTTTTCCCTACTTTATTGGGTAAATATAGAACCAAATTACATAATATATAAAGTACTATAGGTAAAGGTATATTTAAATTCTCTCCTTCCAATCCCTCTCTTCTGAGGATTACTATTTAGATGTGTATCGTTGATTTTTTTTAATGCCTTTATTGATCTACTGGCTTTTTTCTCCCCAGACAAAACTAGGACACATATTTCTAAACTTGCTTTTTAAAAAAATTTAGCACTACATCCAGGCTATTTTTCCAGCTCATGAGATAGGGCCCTGACTTGTGTTTTTTTTAAGAGCTGCATTGCATCCCATTGTGTGGATGTACCATTGTTTTAATCCACTCAGGCTGCTCTCACAAAAGTAACATAGACTGGGTGGCTTATAAACAACAGGAATGTATTTCTCACAGTTCTGGAGGCTGGGAAGTCCAAGATCGAGGCGCTGGCAGGTTCAGTGTCTGGTGAACCCCTGCTTCCGTGTTCAGAGGTGCCTGGCTTCTCACTGTCAGCTCACGTGGTAGAAGGGGCAATGCAGCTCTGTGTGGTCTCTCATAAGAGTACTAATACCGTTAGTATGAGTACTAATACGGGCGGCCCCCTTATTAGTGCTAATTACATCATGGTGTCATTGGTGGGGAGGGCCCCACCGTCCTGATGTAGTCACCCCTCAAAAGCCCTACCCCCAAATACCATTACATTTGTTGAGTAAATACCATTACTCAACAAATGAGTTTTGGGGACACAACAGTTCTTTCTGTAATGATGAATGATTAACCATGATTTTATTAACCAGTCTCCTGTTGATGGACATTTAGGTTGTTCCCAAGTGGGCTTTAGTTGGTCCTGTTGGTTTGGTTTGGTTTGATTTTGCTGTTATGAGATGATGGTCACGGTGATGATCATGGTGCCCCTCCCCTGGGGTCTGACTGCCCCCTGGAGTCCGGCAGTGGCTTGCTGAGCCAGAGGAAATGTGTGTTTCAAGTACAGGGGGCACTGCCAGATGGCCTCAAAAAGATCTTGCAATTCACACTCCTTCAGAATCATCTTCAACCCCCAAACCAAAGGGTGATCATTTCTCAGGGAAAGCCTTTTTTTCGATTTCATTTCACTTTTAGGTAAGACATGTGAAACTACTTTGTAAGCTCTAAGGTATTTACAGCTCAGGTGCTAGCTAGTGATGACTTGCTCCATATATTCTCAGTAATAGGGCTCCCCATCCCCCTTCTGCAGATTTTCCCAGGTCAGGGCCCAGCCAGGTTTCCTGGAAGTTCTTGGAGGGAGCGGGGAGGAGATGGCAGTTTTAGGGTCACCTCCAATTCCTCACTGAGCAACCCTGAAATCATTTTATTTGGGATCATTTTGTAATCTCATGCATGCTGTTCTGTCCCATGCCTCATTTAGTCACATTAGGACTGAGCTGTTTCTATAGCACGCGCACACACACACACACACCCCTCACACACCCTTATTCGTATGTGTACAGACTACCGAAACCTTGGGAGAACCAGAAGGATTTACATCTTAGGATACATAGTAATGACATTTCAAAGTTCAATATGCCTATTGCTAAAACTTCCCCCAAACATTTTTGAAATGGGGGCTCTGGTCTTCTGATTTTTACTTGACCCATCTCTTTCTCCCCCTATTTCTGCTTGCTCTTAGAAAAACAACTGCCCCCAAATAATAATAAACCTTTCCCTTTTCTAATACACCAAAATTCAGTTCTCCCCAGCCTCTGCTCCCCCGTTTTGCGGCAGTAGGACAAGACAAAGGAGCCTTTCAGATGATGGGATCCACCCTCCTTAGAAAGGGGAGGTGGTGAGTAGCTAAACACGTTCACCCTTTCCCACACTAAACAGGTTCACTCTTTTAATCCATTCTCTACCCCGAGCAGAGTGTTCTTTAAAAAAACATAAATCTGATTAAATCACATCCCTGCTCCATCCCTGCTAGCTTCCCAATGCCATTAGAATAGAATCCAGGGGTGCCTGGGTGGCTCAGTTTGTTAGGCAACTGCCTTCGGCTCAGGTCATGAGCCCAGGGTCCTGGGATCGAGCCCTGCATCGGGCTCCCTGCTCAGCGGGGAGCCTGCTTCTCCCTCTCGCTCTGCCTGCCGCTCCCCCTGCTTGTGCTCTCTCTCTCTCTCTCAAATAAATAAAATCTTTAAAAAAAAAAAAAAAGAATAGAATCCGAACTTCTTTCTGGGCCCACACCTGCACCTTTGCTGAGTCTTTCTCCTGCACACACAGTCAGTTCTGCTCTTAGCTCTCCAAGCGTGTTTTCAGGTTCTGTGGTATCCCCTTCCCTCCCTCTCCCTGCTTATCACAGACACAGGACATCAGTGCCCATGTAAGAAGGCCACTTGCTCCCCTCCAGCTTCTCTGCCCAGCCCTCATCCGGGCACACTGGATATCCTGTCCTGGGGGCAGGGAACGGGCTTGGATTGAGCACAGTCTTCCAGGTCTTTTGTTATGTACTCAAACCCAGGTTCTCAAACCCTGCACTCTTGTTCTGTGCATGGTGTTGCAATGGTCCTCTCTTGGGGTGATGATGGTCCCACGGCCCAGAGAGGGGGAGGGGCACAGGATGACAGGAACCAGGAGAACCAAACATTTTAATGAAGGTAAGAGCTCATATTCTCTTAGCAAAGATGCTCTCACAAGACAGCGGCTTCTTTCCAGTGAACACTCTTCAGTTCTTGCATAGGGAGGGGTGGAGAGGGGTGTGGCCCAAGGAGCATCCCTGAGGGGTGAGGGCAGTTTCTAGCCTGCTCACTACTTGGTTTACATTGACAGGGGTGCAAGCCTGGAGAGCAGATGCAGGATTGCTCAAGATAAGGAAGACATTTTGAGAGACTGTAGATTAGGAAAAGAGGAAACGTGAAGCAAGAAAGAGAAACTTGAAGGAAAGAACAAAGATGTTTCAAGGGGATTTCTATAGCATCTTGCTGTATCATGACATCTTGGCTTCTTTCTGGGCGACTGGGGCAGTGTCCTCCCTAGCCTCCCACGGTGCCCCTCCAATGCATTCTCCATACACTGACAGTGACTGATCTGAAATGCAACTCTGATTGTCCCCTTTCTGTCTGAAACATTCGATGGCTCCCCATGGCCCTCAGAACAAAGCCCAATCTTTCCAAGTAGCTGTGAGACCCTTCATGGTGTGGCAACTCGGGGCCTCTTTCTCTCTGCTCACCTCCCACTCTGCACTTGGAGAAGCGAGCTGCTACCCTTTTCCACCTCCCCGGCCCTCCATGTGCCAGCTGATTCCTCACCACTGGGCCTTTGCACAGCCACAGACCCACTAAACTCCCTGCCTTTTCCTCCATGAACTTTTCTAATCCTCACAACCACCCCGGGAAGAGGGAAGGTTTATCCTAGTTTCAGAGAGGAGACTGAGTCTCAGAGCATGGAAGTCCCCTACCAAGGCCACATGGCTTTAAACGCAGAGGAGGCAGGTTTTAAAACCAGGCCCGTCTGATGTCTGTGCCCTGTCCAACACACCACTGCTACCAGGGCTGGCAGTCTCAACATGGATGATGTGAACAGATGATATGTCTTTATAGGACAGGAACTTCTTAGTCCAGTCATTGGGCCACTGTACAGAACCCTGACTCCAGATAGTGTTGCTGGTGGGAGGAATCAAGAAGATTCTAGAAAGAGAAATACTGTATGATTCTACTTATATGAGGTCCCTAGAGGAGTCAAATTCATAGAGACAGAAAGAATGGTTGTTCCTGGGGGTCAGGGGTGGGAGGAGTGGGGAGGTAGTGTTTCTTAGGTGAGAGCTTCAGTTTTGCAAGATGGAAGGAGTTCTGGAGACGTACAGTGGGTGAGGGCTGCCCAACAGCATGAATGTACTAAATGCCACTGAATTATACACTTAAAAGTAATTAAGATGTTAAATTTTGTGATGTGTATTTTACCACAATTAAAAAAAACTTTTTAAATCACATAATAAAAGTTACCAAGTTCATGGAAAAAAGTGAAATTGGGGCCTAACACTCAGAAATTTGGTCAATTGCATATTTAAAAGAGAGATAGGAACCTAAGAAAAATGGTAGCATGGTCTTACATATCAATGGTTAAAAAATATGTAAATGCTAAATAAATATAGTACGTCACTTTGAAGGAGAAAAAGAAAGATCCAGAATGGAGGTTCTCACACTTCTTGGTTTCAAGATTCCTTTACACTCTTGAAGCAGTAAGAACCCCAAGGAACTTATATTTATATGGTTTCTCTCCTATCAATATTTTCCACAGTCAAAATGAGAACTGAGAAACATTTAACAAACTAGAACACACAAGCACACATTCCTCCAGCCATCAGAGTTGTCACATGTCCTAGAGCTTCTGGAAAACTCCATGACACACTGTGAGAATGAAAGGGGAAAAGGCAAATAATGTCACAATATTCTGGTATGAAAATAGTTTTGACCTTGTGGGTCACCTGAAAGGGTCCTGCAGACTTGCAAATATTCCCAGGACACACTTGGAGAATTTATGATCTCTTCTAGAACTAACGTAGGGTCTTTAGTGGGGCCAGTGGAGAGGCTGGGAAAGGGGGAGGTGGGGTTATCCCAATGGGGAGTCATGCACCATCAGGAAGGACCCCTGAGGAGTCCCAGAAAGGCTGATGGATGCAGAGACAACCATGCCCACATGACCTGTGAGCAGTGTCCCCTGCCGCTCAGCCGCTGGATGCCAGGCTGCCCACACTCCACTGCTCCCTGGGAGGACACCTTCGGGACCTTCCCTGGGGCTCTGGGCAGCCTCCAGCACCAGCCCCTCCACCCCGGTCATTCCCATATTTGCAGCAGGAAGGAGCCTGAGAGTAGCTTTGCTGCCCACCGAGCTAGCGATGGCCGAGCCTTGCCCTGCTTCGCTCCCGCAGATCCCACAGCAGCGGCAGCCAGTTTAATAAGGCTTATTTAAAAACAAAAACAAATCAGCTTATTGTCAGTGTGAAATGAGTTGTGTTCGGCCGTAATCCCCTGTGGTCAGCCAGCGCTCGGAAGCTACACCAGCTGTCCCGGTCCCCGCAGACCGCCTCAGTGAAGGTTACGTCCTCTTTTTAAATGACGAGAAGCAGAAATCCAGTAATGCATTCAGTGCAGTGAAAACTTAATCCCAAATATCATTTTTCCTCATATGAGGAAAGTTAACTCGCTGAAGATTCAATTCGACAAACACCGCCTCCGAATTGAGGTCATCCATTTACTTAATTGTCACATTGCTCCTTCTTGCACCGGCTTCTGACCAGCATGCAGGTCAAGCTCTCGGCTGGGTTTTATTCATCCGATGTTCTGGTCCCCTCCTGGTAAGTGAAGCCAGGATGGGGAAGGGATTGGCAGTGTGCCCCCACTGATGCCAAATGGAGCTCCCTGCACACGCAGGCATTTCTGGGCCAGGAGGGGTCACAGGCCCTGGGGCCGTCAAGTGGCAGGCCCCTTTGGGGATGCTAGGATCCTGCAGGAGCCTCTCTTGCAGGGGGCTCCTTGGCCACCTGGGGCAGGTGGTAGAAGGGCTGTGGAGCCTGAAAAGAGGGGCCCTGCCCTGCAGAGTGGGCACTGTATGAGGGTTCTCTAGAAACAGAACCAATAGGAAGTACCTGGAGAGAGAGGTTCATTACTATAAGGAGTTGGCTCACAGGATGATGGAGGCTGACAAGTCCCAAGATCTGCAAGTTGAGTGGGCAAGCTGGAGACCACAAAAGCCAAAGGTGGAGTTCCGGTCCAAGCTGGAAGGCCTGAGACCCAAGAGAACCAATGGTGTTTCAGTCCAAAGGCGGGCGGGCTCAAGACCCAGGAAGAGCCAGTGGTTCAGTTTGAGTCTGAAGACAGGAAAATACGGCTGTCCCAGTTTGATGGCAGTCAGGCAGGACGAATTCTCTCTTACTCAGGGGAGGGTCAACCTTTTTGTTCTATTCGGGCCTTCAACTGTTTGGATAAGGCTCACCCACATGATGGAGAACAGTCTTTGCTTTACTTAGGCTACTGATTTAAATATGTTAGTATCATCCAAATGCATCCTCCCAGAAACACCCAGAATGATGTTTGACCAGATATCTGGGCACCCTGTGGCCCAGTCTATTTGATACATAAAATTAACTATTGCAGGCACTCAAAGAAAAAGACAAAGATTATCTCCGAATCAAGAGGGTTACGGTGGTGCCCACTCTGAAACACAGGAGAGCTAAAAACTGAGTGCCCCATCTCAGACTGGTGGTGTTTCTGAGGCTGGGGCTTTCCTGAGTCCTGCAGCTGTGGGAGCTGTGACATGAAGAGAGGCTAACTTTGTAGGGGCTACAGGGCCTACACCATTAGAAGGCCAGACCTCTGGGCAGTCATCACCACTCCCGACCCTGGGATCAAGGAGGACCTGCCCCCAGCTGCCAGTCTTCTCAAGACAAGGCAACATTTTAGAGCAAGGTGTCTCCACTCCTGATTACATCTCTATGGCTTTATTGATTAGTGCTGAGTCTCCAGACAACCATGAGAGTAAAGGACATTCACTAAAAAGAAAAGGAAGGAATGAGAATTCAGAGAACCTGCTTGGAATCAGGTACCAGGAAACACTTTGCAAGTATCTCATTTAACAGGTGAAGAAGGTCATGGTGGCTCTCTTGTAATTAACTATGATTAATGGTTAAGCAACATGACTGAATACCTAGGATAAACCTGACCCTATGCTCTATAGTCTTAACACATTTAATCTGCTAATCACATTAATTAGAATAACCCCGAAGGTAGGGACCATTATCCTTCCCATTCTACAGATGAAGTAAGTGAGGCACATGGGCGTGAACTGACATGGGGTCATACAGCTACTGAGGGATAGGTCTGGATTTGAATCCAGACGGTCCCTCCAGAATTAACCACTCCATGATGCCCCCTCCTCCCCTAAATGGGGTCCCCCATTGGGCCCCCAGGTTTGAATTATACACTGGGCACCCAGGGAACAAACTGAGGAACATGGCTGGGTGCTGGGCTGAGGGCACAGCTCAGGGGAGTGAAAAGCAGACTTCCTGAGGGATAAGAAGGAGCAGAGCAGCCTGCCAGCCTGGAACCCTCTGGGTCCCACCTTCCTCTTGCTTCGGCCACGGGCAGCCTCAGGAAGAGGATTACTAGAAAATGAGGAGAAAACCAGACAGCCCCCCAAGCTAGGCTAAGGGGGCGGTGGCAGCTCTGACTGAGGGCAGGGATATGGGCGCGTCCGCCTGTGGGGAGAGGAACAGGTGGGCAGGAAGCTGTTTCCTGTCTAAGGGTCTGCTAGCCTCCTGTGCCCCACTCCAGGCTCCCTTGTTGCATCTGTAAAGGCTGTGGTGACAGGGACTCTGCCTTCTTTCAACACAGCAGACAGTCCCTCAGCCCGGCGGCCCCTCCGCTCCAAACTGCCACAGTGATGCTTCCCAGGCCAGCTTTTTCCCTGGGGAAAACAGCTAAGTCTGCCCTTCAAGTCCAGAGCAAGTGCTGAATTTTAATTCTGGATTTAATTCCATGTGGGTTGAGCCAGGAGCCATTCGGAGGTGGATTAGCAGCCCTGACATGCAGCCTCTGGTCTTTGGGAAAAGTGACATAAGCCACCACCCACTAAGCCTGGCCCCCGTGGATGTCTCCCTATGACTCAGGTAGCGCTTTTAGGGAGTGACCCCTCTGGGCCAGTTTCACATATTTTGCGGATCACTCTGCCCACCCAGGAGCAGGGCTCAGCAACGTGATGGGGAGGCAGCCAGAGAGGAAGGACGCAGCAGAAATAAGAGGTATAATACCAATGGCCATGGATTCCTAAAGGGGGAGGTTTTTCTCCTTGGGGCCCTTGCTGGGCACCAGGATATGCCCAAAGTAGAAGAGCAAAAGGGAGTTGAGGAATTGGGGCTTGTGTTAGTGTCTTTTGGAAAAAACAGAACCAACAGGAGATATATATATATAATCCTGAATTATATATTCCAGGCCAAAAGCCAGCAGGCTCTAGACCCCAGGAGAGCTGATGTTTCAGTTTGGGTCAGGAAAAAGCAGGAGGAATTTTCTCTTTCTTGCAGGAGGGTGAGCATTTTGTTCTATTCGGGCCTTCAACTGATTGGATGAGGCCCACCCACCTGAGGGAGGGCAATCTGCTTTACTCGGTCTGCAGATTCAAATGTTAATCTCACCCAAAACCATACTCACAGAAACACCCAGAATAATGTTTGACCAACTATCTGAGCCCAGCCAGGTTGACACATAAAATTAACCATCATAGGGCTCAAGGTAAAAAAGGAGAGGATACATGGCATAAAAACACCTAAGGGCTAAGCGAGGGAAGTCACCTTTGACCCAGGAAAAAAGCCTAATTGTCCTACAGTTGCTCCAGCCTGAGGCCAGAGCATGTGCAAAGCCAAGTGGCGCCGAGTGAAGAGGAGCCTGGGGAGGGTCCAGATGGAGGGGAGATATAAAATATGTACAACCTGGGCCATAATTAATCAACAAATTAATTAATATGTAAATGCAATTACCTTCTATTCTCTAAACAAAACTATTTATGCTGAAACCTCTCTTTGGGGACAAACATGGTATTGCAAATCATTCATTCAACCCTTCTAAGAATTCCAACTCATCTGTGGGGTGATCTTTTTCCTTTGTTCTGGCCGCTGCCGCCTAGGAGGCCCCTGTCTGAGCCACGCTTTCCTACAGGGTCTGCCCAACCTCTTCCAAGGGCACCCCCGTTAGAGTGACGCTCACTAGGTCCCTGGTTCCTGGGGGCTGTCACAGACTGGGCTGCCTGGCGTCCTGCCCACACATCATGCCCGGGAACACACACACCTACCACGTGGTCTGGATGCAGACGGCATTGGCCACGCGGCTGCTGGCCCTGCCCCCAGCTTCGTGGCACTTAGCCAAGCTGGCTGCTCTGGAGAGGTGGCAGGAGTGGCACTCCCCCTTGCTGCCCCTGTTTGCCCGATGCTACCGAAGGCTGCCAGCACCCTCTCCGGCGTTCCCCTCTGCCCTGGTAACCTCTTCTGGGCTGCCAGGGCCAATGTCATTTGTTGGCATAGAGTCTCATCAGCTGATACATTTTACCATTTTGTATTAGAGGATTTCAGTATTTTAATCACAGTGAGACTTCCCTAGTACATCCTCACCAAATCACAACCCTAAGTCAGAAGGACCTAGGGGGCATAAGGAAGGGAGTGGTAATAGAAAGGGACCAAATAGGAGGGGTTTCCTTACTAGCTAGACAGGAGCCGCTGAGTGAGGCAGCCCAGGAATCTGGGGCTAAAGTCCAAAATGTAGGTTTTGGCTCTGCTCCAGTAAACGCTGCAGGGATGCACTCCTGTGATTACATAGGTTCGGATGGGATGGAACTGCCAATTGGCCAAGAGAGCCTGGAACAGCCCGGTGCACAAGCTTATCCCGGTGGTTCTGTAAACTTATCCGTGATGCTGCCCCGCATTTCATGTGTGTGAAATTTTCCTCCTTTAACAGCATTACAGTATTATAATTAGCTAGAGATCAAGAGCGATTTTTATTTTTTTATTTTACTTTTATTTTTTATTTTATTTTATTATTAGATTTTTTTAGAGAGAGAAAGCACGTGAGCAGGGATGTGAAGGGGCAGAGGGAGAGGGAGAGAGACTCTTAGGCAGGCTCCACACCCAGCATAGAGCCTGACATGGGGCTTGATCTCATGACCCTGAGATCATGTCCTGAGCCAAAAGCAAGAGTCGGACGCTTAACCAACTGAGCCACTCAGGCATCCAAGAGCAATTTTTAGAATAAAACTCCAGTGTATGTGTGGAGGGAAAGAAAGAGAAGTGAAGGAAGGATCGTATTTAAGAAGATAAAAATCCCAGGGAGGAAAAGAATAAAAATGATAGCTAGTATTCATCACAGAAGCTGGAATGGCGCTGTCCCTCCAAGCGGGACATCGGTAAGGAAGCTCTGCAGTTCTAATCAGACATGTGCGACAGTGACTTGATCCAGGGGGATAAGAGTTAAATGAGCAGCCAGAGAATGAGAGCAGATGCTATGACCCAAGTGCCCTACAGCCACACGGCCAAGAAAATGGACAAATAAGCCAACTCAAGTTCAGTGGACTCCTCCAAATTCTTTTCTCCCATCCAAAGCTCTGAGCCACAAACTCTGGGTCTGAGCCAGTTTCCAGTTAACTTGGCACCTCGCCTCTTCTCTGGCCTGTGGAGGCAGCCCTCACTGAGCTGGAGGGAAAGCCACCAGCAGAGGCCTGTGTCCTTACAGCAAGAAGGCTGGCTCCCAGGTGAGGGCTCCTCATCCCCCCCGGGCTCGGCTGGGCAAGCTGGGCCCAGGGGTGTTCCCCTCCACCTGGCCCTGCACCCGTTCCAGGTGGGTGAAGGCCTGCAGACCTGGGTGGAGGCTAGAGAGATTCTGGAGAGGCTTCTGGTTTTAAAAGAGGCCACGCTGGGTTGATGATAAGGGTGGAAAAACATCAGGAATAGGAATCTGGGGTTTGCTTTGGGTCAGAGTTAGGGCTTCCATCTTCAGTGTGTAAACTGAAAGTCAGGAAGGGGGTTGAACTGCCTACCAAAGGATGTACCAACCCTGCCCCCTTCACCCCTCCAGGCTCAGTTCTCAGGGAAGGCCTGGGGATAGGATCCAATGCCCTTGACACGTATCAGGCTGTCTCTGGTGGCAGTTAGGCATCTGCTTCCTACCCGCAGAAAACTCAGTCATGGACACTTGAAGAAAATAAAGGGCAACTGTTTGGGTCACTGAAATGCACAACGACCCAGACTCCTTGCCTCCCACGTCCCTAGACTTGGCTCCGGAGGCCAAGGGGTGGGGTGTGCCTTTCCCTGCCGAACCATCTGGGTCACAGCTTTGTGAAGTGTTTGTTTCTGAGCAGGCTGACTTAAGCAGTGACTAAGCTTGGAAGTCATAAAAGCTGGTCATAAACCTGTCAGTGAGGCTGTCGGCCAGGCCAGGATGCAGACCTCGGGTGTCTTTGCAGCTGGGCAAGCCCTCTTGCTTCCCCTCCTCCGAGCGCCCCGGGCAGTCCCTGCCTGAAGTGTCCCGAAACCCACAGAGCTTGCCAGGTCCTGTCTGGTGGGCCATGATGGTCCAGCTGGGGTCCACCTCGGACAGAGGGCAGGGCTAAGCCTGGGCAGGAAGAGGGGCCAAGATCAGTGTGACCAGATGACCAGGGCTCAGGCCTTCTCTGAAACCCTTTCTGAATCTATGGGCAAGAAGCCCCGGGATTTAAGGAAGGGGATGTCTCCCCGGGGATTGCTAACTCAGCTCATTGCAACACCTTCTGCTCCCTGTGGATGGTTTTCACCAACAGTGACCACAAAACCCACAGTCTGAAGAGCCTGACCTCAGCTCAGCTCAGCTCAGCTCAGCAGTGTGACTGGGGTAGGAAGCATCATCTCTGTAAGCCTCAATTTTGTGCAGCTCTAACATGGGAATGATGGTCTCACCTGCCCTGCCTGCCCCCGAGGCATCTGGCAAGGCTCAAAGGGAAGAATATATTCAGAGGATTCGAAGAAGGGCAAAGTGCCATGGAACAGAGAAGAATAACAAGTCTCTGAATTCAACCCTCAGACCTTTACCAAGTGCCAGCTTCACACCAGACAACATCTGGGCCCTGGAGATGCAGAGAAGAGGGAGAGCTACAGTTCCTGCCCTCTTCAGGCCTAGCCCACAGCTGGATTCCTGGAGGAGACAAAAATGCATGCTAGTAGCAGCACCGACAACATTAATAATATAGCTCATCCACTGCGTGCTTAGCTGAGTACTTCACATACATTTAATCCTTGAATTAAACGCAGGACACCCATTGTTATTTCCATTTTGCAGATGAGGAAATTGAGGTCCAGCGGGGTGAAGTCATTTGCCCAAGGTCACTCAGCTAAGAAGGAGTAAGTTGTCTGATTTCAAAATCACTCCTGTCCAGGGGTACACCTTTTCTAGAAGTTTCTAGCACACACATTTTACCTAGTGTTTTTGTTTACAGCTTTTTGCAGCAGCCCAACCTGCTATGTATTTAAAAACAGACTGGCCTCCTTTTCCTGCTATGAAATCTTGAGCAAGTTCACACTTGACCACATTCTAGTGGCCTCTGGGAGAATAGTGACACCCATGTTGAGGTGCTTTCATGGGGAAGAAAGAGAAGATGCTGCATTACGAAGCACCTGGCTTCTGGAAAGCCCTCTCCACCTGCTCTCCCCCATTCCTCCTGCCCTCCTTCCTGCCTTCTCTCCTCCACGCTGCCTCAAGGAAGAGGCTGCCGTCAGCCTTCCCAGCAGACCAACTCCTGCTCTGGAAGCTTCTCCAGCTTCTTAGAGGACTCAGCCCAGCAAAGCTTAGCTTTTTGCACTTGTTAGAGTCAAAGGATAGTGGTGATGGGGCAAGACTCATTTCCCCGGGGCTCTGGCTGCCAGGAAGGTGGAGGGACTCTCTGCAACACAAGGTGTCCTTCATTCCATCAACAAGCACCTGATGGGTTCCTGCTGCTCAGAAGGCTCAGGATTACAGAGTAAAGCCTTGCCCGAGGGGCTCTCCTGCCCCAGAAGAGACATGTGCTCCTCCCCTCAATTTCCTCATCTGCAAGCACTTCTGGGGAAGTCTTCCTGAGCTGTCACTGGGGCACCAACGTAGGAGTGGGAGTTCTGCATTGGCGGGAGGGAGGAGGGAGATCAGGACTGGCTTCCTGAACCAGCTCCTCATTGTATGAATTAGAGAATGAGATCAGAGCTTGCCAGGCAAGGTGGGGGGGAGTGGAAACCATGATGTGGAGGCATTCAGGGAACCCCAGGGGATTCAGGGCGGTAGAGCAGAGGAGAGACCCCCCCCAGGTTCAGTGTGGGGAAGCCAAGGAGCAAGCCGAGGGGCACCTGGCTGGAGAGGTAGAAGGGGGCAGATATTGAAGGACCTGAGGCTGTTCTGGGTGGTGGGGAGCCCAGAACACGGGGACATGGCATGATGAGATTCATCCCATGCACAGCGGGGACCAGGGGGAGGCTGGAGGCCTTGAAGTTTGAGGGCCACATCTGGGACAGGCCGGCCCTGGAGAGTCATTGTGTTCAGCCACCTGTTTCCCTTTTACTTGTTCAAGGATCAGAATCTACTCATCAAGGAGTAGGGCTTAATGAGTATTACTTCCAGTATTTCATGAGAACCTTGAAGGACCAACCCCATTCGTACACACACACAGAGCCAGTACAGAACGGCCAACATCAACCCCAGAGAGCAGCCATGTAGCCTCCTCAGTGGCCATGCCAGGCTGCCTCTCTTCCCAGCACACAGGGGCCCCCCGGGCTGGAGGATGGGCCTGGCGCTGAGGATACCTCCCGGTGGCTCAGCAACCATCCCCATATTCAGCTTCAGAGCTGATTCTTTTTGGCTCCACGAGCCAACTTTCAGGCAAGCATTTTTCATTTTCCCAAACCACTGGGACCCACAAGAAAATACTAAGAAAACTACTATTCAAGCTGCTTCTTCCTGGAGAAAGGGAAAACTTTGACCCCTCGTACTTTGTTTCCGCAGCATCTAATTCAACTGTTCTTAAGCATGAGCATGTACAGGAGATCGCTTGGGGTCTCTGTGGCAATGCTAGGCCCCAGGTCCCACCTTCAGATGTTCTAGTGCCACCGGTCTGGAGTGAAGCCCAGGAACCTGCCTTTTAAGGTATCCTGGCGGTCACAGACCACACTTTGAGAAACCTGAGGGTATCAGTGAAAGCATCTGATGGCCAGGAAAGAAGAAATCTAAGTGTGTTGTAACTCCGCTGGAATCCCGGCCTCCAAGAAGGGGGCACGCAGATGTTGGCCGCCTACTCAAGAGCCAACCCTGTCCCTGGTCCACCAATCCACCTCCTTTCTTGCTAACTAGAAGCCCAGCTCTGTTCAGGAATCAGGCAACCATGTGTCTCCTGGCAGGCCGCCCCCTCCCCGCTCTAGCCCCAGCCCCAGGGAATCCTGATTGGTCTGAATGAAGGGTTTTCAACCCTGGCTGCAGAGTAGAGTGCCTGGGGAGATTTTAAAGATACCCTTGAATGGAGCTGAGATCAGTTCAAACAGAGTTTCTAGAACTGGGACCTGGATGTAGGGACTTTTTTTTCTTTTAACTCTTCAGGTGATTCTAATGTGCAGCCTTTGTTAAGCACCAAACCAATCACGGTAGTAATTCCATTCTCTCTGCTGGTGATTGACTTAAGAATGTACACATGGCGCGGTTATGGCATAAAAGAAGGAGGTCTGCTCCATATTCCTTCAAAAGGGATGTGAGGATGTTGTCTTTGGACCTTGTGGCCTTTGGACATTGTTGTGTGAGGTTGATGGCAGCCATCTTGTGATGGTGAAGGGACAAGCTTGCAAAGGTCAATACTGCAGTCCCCCTTATCTGCAGTTTTGCTTTCTGTGGCTTCAGTTACCCACAGTTAACCGCGGTTTGGAAGCAGATGATCCTCCTTCTGACATATTGTCAGCAGGCCAATAGTAGCCTAATGCCGTTCCAATGTCTATGCCACTCCACGTCATCTCATCACATAGGCGTTTTACCATATCGCAGCTTCACAGGAAGAAGGTAAATAGTACAATAAGGTACTTTGAGAGAGACAGACTACACTTACATAACTTTTATTATAGTATATTGTTATAATTCTATTGTATTATTAGTTATGTTATTCTCTTACTGTCCGAGTTTATGAACTTTATTATAAGTATGTGCTTATAGGGAAAAACATAGTATATATAGTGTTCAGCACCGTCTGTGGTTTCAGAGATCCACTGGGGGTCTTGGGGGTCTTGAATTATCCCCCATGGACAAAGCAGGGCTACTGAATGCTGAGGATGGCAGAGCAAAAATATGGCGAGAACCTGGATCTTGCATTTGCCACTGAACCGTTGCATTTGATATTGAACTGCTAAGTTAACCAACCCTGGAGCTGTTCCATCTCTGAACTTCTGGTTATATGAAATAATGAATGGCCCTTATTAGTTAAATCACTGGTTAGATCATTTTATTTTTGGTTTTTTTGGTTGTTTTGTTGTTTTACTAGCAAACAGCATTTTAGATGACACAAAAAGATGAGATTTTCTTTTTCTTTCTTAAAGATTTTATTAGAGAGAGGAAGTGCATGCACATGTGAGTGGGGAGAAGGGCAGAGGGGGAGGGAAAGGGAAAGGGAAAGAATCTTAAGCAGATTCCACAGTGAGCACAGATCCCTACATGGGGCTCAATCCCACAACCCTGAGATCATGACCCGAGCTGAAACCAAGAGTAGACACTCAACCAACTGAGCCATCCAGGCACTCTGACAAGATATTCTTTACATGACACAAAAAGACCAAGGTATTCTGGATACCAATTGCCCTTATAATGATGCCTTTCTGATCTTTCAGTGATGAATGTCCACATGGCCCTTCCTTAGGATTCCAGAGAGAACAGAACACCTTATTGATGAAACCTACGGGGTCTGGCACTGAAGTCAACCTGTCTGAGTTCAGATATGCGCTCCATCATTAATTAACTATGTGACTTCTGATGATTATGTAAGCCTCCTCAGCCTCAGTTTGTTCATCTGTAATTTGGGGATAATTTTACCTATTATCTTTTTTGGATTTGACAATGGATTTAATGAGATACTATATGCAAAAATCCATTTAACAACAATATTGGTGCCTTTAAGTGTTACTACTCAGTATTGAGTCAAACAAGGGGAGTCTGAATTACTAGAACATTCCCAACTTCTCAGTAAAGATAACTCAGTAGTAAAACTAAATGCCTTTCTATGTTTATAATTGTAAAAGTCAAGAGAAAACCTTTGCCAGGCTCTCTCAATTCCTATCTCAAGCAATGTGGTCGCCTTTCCTCTTCCAGGGAATGGAATGAACATAACTTTCTATATCCTCTAACAAAACAGAGATGAGGGATGATCCACTGTACAGTTACCTGGGCACAGCACAGATAGACATGTCAGCACAAGCTGTTCTTGCCACTGCAAACTTGAATACTCAGAGGTCTAGGGTGCCTGTTTCCTGACACATGATTCATCAGGCTCAAGATATCCCACAAAGATGCCTGTCTATCCATGTGTTGCGGTGATGTCTATCACCATGGTACTCAGGAATGCTTGGAGCTGCTGCCATTTTTTTTTAAGGAGAATCACAAATGTGGGAGAAAGTGGCTTCCTGGCCTCTGGGGCCTGTCCTGGTGAGGTGTGGCTGATAGGCTGAGGACCAGTCAAGGCAAGAAGTAGGTCAGCCTCTTCTGGAACATCCTGATCCCAGGCATGCACCAGAGTTACACATTCCAGTAGTTCCTAGGCCTACCCTCTCAAGAGCAGAGCCCTTTCCCCAGCCCCCATAGCCTACAGTATCTGTGAGCAGTATCCAGGCAGAGGTCCCCCCCAGGTGCTGGAGATACCTGCCTGGTCTCCCTGGGGTTCCAGCCTTTACTTTGGCCTTGCCAACAACCACGTGCTCACATACTGTTCAGCATGGCCAGCTCTGAGGGGTAGGATACAATCTGAGTAGGCAAGTATGTTCATGTTTTACTTTAATCACATCTGGTTGAATTTGTTGCAATGAGAATGTGTTCTGTCGGGGCGCCTGGCTGCCTCAGTCGGTAGAGCTGGCAACTCTTGATCTCGGGATTGTGAATTTGATCCCCATGTTGGGCATAGAGCTTACTTGAAAAAAAAAAAGAAGAAGAAGAAGAAAGAAAATGTGTTCTGTGAAATACTTCTTTATTTTCCTTAAAATGAAGGTAGGTGGGGTTAAGAGACCCTATCAGGCCTTGTTGGCAATGAGAGCTTCCTGTTGACCTAACTTAGATAGGGTCTTGGCAGCTTGGGGGAGGGAGTGGTACCCAATCTTCTTCTTTTCCTTCCCTTCTTGCTTCCAGACACTGGGTATCCACAGGCTGAACTCACCTTTGCCCCTTCAAGTCTTGTTTATTCTGTTCATGAGGCTTATTCAGAGGCTGCACTCAGACCCTAACACCAAAACTAATTCAGACATAGCACCTGGATGAAGCCAAAAGTTGCCACCAGTTGATTCTCTTTTCTACATGTCTCATGGTCTTGCTTTGACACCATTTCTGCCAGTGCCTTTGAAAAAGATTTCATTTGTGATACTCCAATAAACCCCCCAAGTTATGAGATATCCTAATTAATACCCATGTGCCCACCAGCTAGCTTAAGAAACAAAGGTTTAACCAATAATGTTGAAGCTCATCACACTCTCTCCTCCCCCTCCTCAAAGTAACCTGAATTTGGTGCCCACCATACATATCCATTGAAATTAAGTCTGGCTACAAGTAACAGAAACCACAAAACAGTTGCTTACATGAAGGAGAAGTGTATTCACTTTTGTAAAAAGAGATCTGGAGGAAAATAGCTCAGGGCTGCTGTGAGAGCTCCATGATGTTCAAGGAGCAGCCATCCAAAGTGACACTGCTTGCAGCATGGGTTTTTCCTCCCAGACTAAGATAGCTGCCAAGCTCCAGCCACCTTGTCTACCTCTGAGCCAGCAGGAAGGAGAAGAGAAGGAAAGAAGGGCATCTCACCTGCCTTAAGCAACTTCTTGAAAGTTGCATGCGATCATTCCTTTACATCCCACTAGCCAGGCTTAGTCACAAGGCCATACTCAGTTACAAAAGAAGCTGGAAGCTGTAGTTTTTATTCTAGCCGGCCCTGTGCCCAGTTAAAAATCTAAAAGTCTCCTTCTAAAAAGGAAACTGAGTGAAATTAAGTGGTCCCTGCCTCGTCATAGTCTTAACCAGAATGCCAACTTAGGACCTTAAATTATTGAAGATGCCTTTTTTTTTAAAAAATAATCTTTCTATATATTTAGTATACTTTAATAAAAAGTATGCAAATAAGAGGCACCTGGATGGCTCAGTCAGTTAAGGTTAAGCATCCAACTCTTGGTTTCAGCTCAGGTCGTGATGTGAGGGTCTTGAGATAAAGTCCCATATTGGGTCCCACACTGAGCATGGAGTCTGCTTGAGATTTTCCGCCTGTCCCTCCCCACTCTGCCCCTCCCCCTGCTCACATGCTCTCTCTCTCTAAAATAAATAAATAAAACATTTTTAACAAGTATGAAAATAGGGGCGCCTGGGTGGCTCAATCGGTTAAGTGTCTGCCTTCAGTTCAGGTCATGATCCCAAGGTCTTAGGATTGAGCCCTGGGTCCAGCTTCCTGCTCAGTAGGGAGCCTGCTTCTCCCTCTCCTGCTCCCCTTGCTTGTGCGTGCTCTCTCTCTCTGTCAAATAAATAAAATCTTTAAAAAATAAAAATTAAAAACATGCAAATAATAAAGCTCAATGAATTTCACAAATGGATCCAGATATAGAACGTTACCAACACCCCAGGAATCCCCCCTCATAACAAGAAAGAGTCCATTATTAAATAAAATCCCAGGTTAGTAACTCTCTCATTCAGTGTTGGCTTGTGAGACATTAGTCCGCATTACTCCTTAGTCTCAAAGGGCTATATTCCACTTTCTGTTCAGTAAGTATTTCTCCTGATGAATGGACAGAAACAGAAGTTGAACTTCCCTGAAGAGAAATCCTGACAAGGGAATATGTCCATGGATTTGGTTATAAGCCGTGTTAGATGCTGACAGATGGCATTTACTGTGCACCTAGTAGGTACCAGCAGCTGTACGGAGTCAAGATGCCATTCTTGCCGCCCTCCCCATTCCTGGATCTGCCCTTGACGGGACGTGTGTCCTATCACCTGAACTTGGCACTCGAGCCAGCTCTGCTTTAGGTTTCTCATCTGCAAAATGCGAATAATATTGTTGCCATGATCAAAAGAGGAAAATGTTGCCAAGGTGGTCTGTAAATACAAAACTGGACTTAAAGACCTTGCCCATTCCTTTTGGGAGACCGTTTCTGAGTTCTGCCTCTACGATTATCCCACAGCGAACGGCTCCATTTCTGTTCATGCCGCTTGACTCCCAGGAAGCAGGAGATACCACCACCTCCCCTCGCAGAGCTGAAGAAACATCTGGTTGAGGGAGCCAAGGGCTTGTTGTTTTTCCATTTTCAACTGGATCTGAGTTGTGACCCCTTTGCCCTGTGTTGCTGCAGCCCTCCCCTAAATTTCTGGAACACTGGGGCTGGCTCCGTGTTTTCCTTTTGTGCCACCCTCCTCCCTCCTCTTCTCACTTCTCATACTGTGCCAGCCCATATATATTTAGCTCTTTTAACCCTGCTCCATAAATCATGCCTGCAAGTCACATCCCTGAAAATGTTTCCCCTGAACTGCCTCCAAACTGTATGTAAAATACTTACCTTCCGGTAAATGCATCATAGCGAATTCAGTGTGTCACAGCTGCCTTCCTTACCAGGAGGAACACAACAGGGACACTGAGAGGAGCAGAAAAGGCGGGGCTCTAGCACTCTGTGTAGAGTGCTCTGTGTCCCCTCCCCCCGCCCCGCCACAGCTCTGTTTTTTAAAGATGCTGAAACAGCATTGAAGGGCCTAGGGTGTAATTTATTCTTGGTCTCCACCATAGCAGTATAATCTGGTGATGAAGGGTTTGGACTCAAGCATCTGAGTGCCTGGGTTAATATCCTGGCTTCATCATCTTTTTGCTGTGGGATCTTGGCCAAGTCACTTAATTTTCTGAGCCTCCACATCCTCAGCTATAAAATGGGAATGATGAGCATTGACCTCCCTGGGAAGTTATGAGAATTAAAAGAGATAAAGCCTACAAAGTTCTCAGCATGGTGCCTGGTACTTGGTAAGGGCTCAGTAGATGTGAGCTGTGGTGGCTGTATTTCCTGTGGCCTAGCCAGTATCTGTTCTCTTCATCACCATTATGAGCAGAGCCCTGGTTTTATGCTGGGTGCCAATATACCTCAATTTAAAAAATAATGATGATAACTTTTGCTGGCTTCCCCGGAAGCCCAAGGTAGTCACATGACACAGTTCTTGCCAAGGAGATACCCGCTGGAATCCCAGCTGATGCTCCCAGGAAAGGTTTTTAAAGGGAGTAGACAGAATTGGTGTGTGCCTATCTGCCCTTCTCCCCTTCCTCCTTTTTCTTGTTTAGGGTACAAAAGTGATGTCTGGCACTTCTGCAGCCATGTTTTGACTAGGAGTCAAATTTGAGAAGGGCAGCCATGAGTTCAGAATGATAGAACAGAAAGATAAAAGGAGCCTGGGTCTCTTCTCCCAGATGATGCTTAGAGCTGCCACATTAGCCCTGCAATGCCTCCCTATGAACTTTGTTACCAAATAAGTGAATAAATAAACAGCCCCCTATTCTCCTTATTTGTCAGGTTCCCATTACTAACAGCCATTCACAATTCTTAGGTGCTGCAAACATTAAACTCCTTCAGATGAGAGAGAATTCCAATTAGAGCCAGATGGGAATCTGAAGTAGTTTTCAAACTGTGTGCTGCAGAAGCTGGGGGTTCCACAGAGGACCCCCTCTCAGACTGGAGATTGGCATGGGGGAGTATGGGACCATGCTACTTCTCCCTACCCCATCTTTTTTTTTTCCAACTTTGTTTTAATATATTGTAGGGAGAGAGGTGACCCAGTTCGTTTTTGTTTAAAGAATTCCAGGGCAAAAAATAAATTAATAATAATAATAATAAATAATAGAAGGTTTAGAAACCTCTGTTCTTGTCCAACTGCCTCATTTTACAGATGAGTGATCTGAGGCCCCAAAAGTGAGGTCATTTGCCCAGTCAAGCTCAGCCAAGCAAAGCCAAGAGGAGAACCCAAGTTTTCTGCTCTTTCCGGGGGCCCTGCCAAGGGCTGGAACTGCCACAGAAACAAAACAAAACCAAACCAAAGGCAGATCCAAAGAGTTTACAACCCCTCACAAAGCCCCAGCTGCCTGAGCCCTGCTCAGCTGCCCACTCTGGGGGGAATGGACAGACCATCCAGTTAAAACTGAGGAGGGCCAGGAATGCCCTTCCAGGGCCCTGGGCAGCCAGTCCGCCCTTCTGCCGAGACAAAGTTGGACCCCATTCCTCTTCTCTCTCCATGGCAGTGCATTAATTGTTTATTTTTTTTTAAAGCGCCCACACACGAGATGCGTGGAGCAAAGAGAGTGAATGGATGGTGTGAAATTCTCAGTACTTGGGGTTCTTCCTCCCATTCTTATAGTTTTCCTTTTCACAATGCTGGCTTAATCAACTCCAGATCAATGGCTGTGAAGTTGCAGCTGGAAACACCACTTCATTCAAGGTCAACCCAGTTCTACAGCTGGGTTAACTGTGGGAGGTGGGGAAGGCAGAGCATTTATCATGGAGCCCATAAAGTAAGTGTTTAGAGGCCCTATCATTGCTGGGTTGCCATCTGGGCACAACTTGAGTAGAATAACCAGATGTAAAAACAGTTCGAAATATCTCATTCTAGGACTTGAACTAGAAACTCTTTCTCTCATCCCTCCATCTGATCCCTCCTTCCACCTATCCATCCACAACAAATATTTATTGAGCACCTATTCATGGGTCTAGCCCTGGTTCAGAGGAAAACAGGCAAGGTTCTCCCTTGGAGCTTATTTTGGGGGAGTGGGGAGAGACTGAAAAGCCAAGTAGGTAAACAATTCAACAAAGACAGAAGAGGCCACCCTGCACCCACCCTCTGTGGGGTAGCCAGGACAATGCAGCCCCACTCCCACCCCCAATTTATCAGATGTTTGCTGGTTATCAGGTACCCAGTGTTAAGTGCTTAACACTGGATTCTTTTGCTGAACTCTTTTTGGAAACAGGCTTTCTACCCTCCCTCAACCCCCAGGCCCCCAGTGGGAGAGAGGAGCCCCACAAGCTTTCAGGGAAGTCCCCATATCAGAGTGAGTTCAGCAGCACTTCCCTTTGTGAGTGATGGGCAAGGCCCAGGGCTGCTTAAAGGCTCTTATTTGTAAACTGGAAAGGTTTCACAACAGCTGTTGAGCCGAAAGAAGTCAGCATGATTCGATCTTTCATAAGTTCATTTGGCAACTATTTGAAAAGACAGTGGAAGGGAACTAGAATTGACACTATCCTTAAAATTAGAGACCCAAGTTCAAATTTTCTTTCAACCACCCCTGCCTCCTTTCACAAGCCCTTTGTTTAAGGAGCCTCATTTTCCTAGTGATACCAGTATTCCACTCATGGAAATGTTATGAGAATTAAAAAAAAACAACCAATACTCAGCACATCTCTGGCATAGAGTGGAGGCCCCACAGATGGTGATTAAATCTGCCTTGTGGCAGGGAGAGCCATGGAGAGATGGGGAGGGTCTGACCTAGAGCGAGGACACTAGGGATGGGAACAATGTCTGGGAAAGACAGTGAAGGGCTAAGATTGGTGGGACTTGGCCAAGTATCCAGATAGAGCAGGAATAACCATTCATGAGGGCAAGGAACTAGGAAAAGCTTGGGAGACTTGCTGGGGGTGGTGCCGCTGATAAAGACTGGGACACCAGGGAAGCTTAGTTCGGGGGTGCCAGTGGGCCAACCAGGTAGACATCGATGGGCATCTGGCAGTTGGGGACTGTAGAAGTTATCCACATGGTGGACTCATAGAAGCAGTGGGTGTGGGTGATGTCTTGTAGGAGACATCTCCCATTTTTCACTGTCCAGTGTATACAAACACACTGCTTTGAAGAACTGCTCCTCCTCCTCTCCCATCATGGGCATCTGGCAGGCCCGCCATCACTGCTTTCTGCCCCACAACATACAAGAGTAGACAGCAGGCCTGGGTCTACTCCATCCTAGCACACAGCTCCATGATTGTGCCAATGGTGAGTGTACAACCCAACATAAGGTGTTCAGAGTCCTTCTTCAGGATTTTTAATTTGGAACTGGAGAAGAGCTTTGTCTTTGAGTCCCAAGTGGGAAGAAATTGAGGGCTGCCAGGTGTCATCTTCTGTGATATGGGATGAAAGCTAATGTGCTGGAGAGAATAAGCCAAGCAGAAGCCAGCAGAATTGAGAAATCGAGAGAGGGAAAATCCTAACAGCAATGTGTTCCTGAATCCAGTCCCCAAAACCTCCAAAGCTGCTGTGTTTCCTTCACTTCTTTGAGCTACTCTAGGCATGTGAGTTGTTCAATTCCCTGTTTGTTCAACTCACCTTAAGTTGGGTTTCTGTCTCTTGCAACCCAAAGAGCCTTGGCTAACTCAGCTCTCAAAGACAGAAAGGTTACATAGCTATGACTTTTAACACTTTACTATTCATAGACCCATTTGCGAAGCTGACGAAAAGCTATGATGTGTATAAAGTGTCATCTACGGTCTTAGGGAGGGCCCATCAAAAAGCCCACCCGGGGCTGCTAGATCCCCTAGGATACAGGAAACAGCAGAGAGCCTAGGACTGAACATTGGGGTGCAGATCCTTTCAGAAGACAAGGAGAGACTAGGGCCAGAGGAGAAGAAGCAAGAGCACAGAGGGAGAAGGATAACTGAGAAGGGGCATCATGATGGAAGCCAAGGATGAGATGTCCTGAGGAGGAAGATCCCACCTGTGACCCACTGAGGGTTGAGAAGGGCTGTGGAATTTGGGGACTGCATAGTGGAAGCCTGGGGGAGCTCAGCAGGTGAAACATGGGGCAGGTCCGCGGAGGCCAGACTGCGAGGTGTTTAAGCGTGAGTGAACCTTGAAAACATGATGCTGAGTGAAAGAAGCCACACACGAAAGGTCACATATCCTGTGATTACATTTACATGAAATGTCTAGGATGGATTAGTAAATCCATATAGAGAGAAAGTAGTTTCGTGATTGACAGAGGCTGAGGAAGGGAGGAATGGGGACTGACTGCTAATTAGTATGGCCTTCCTTTTTAGGGTGACAACAGTGTTCTGGAATTATATAGTGTTGGTGGTTGCATACCTAGTGAATACACTAAAAACTTCCAAATTGTACACTTTGTTTTTTAGAGAGCATGAGGGGTGGGGGGAGAAGGGGAAAGAGAGGGATAGAGAGAATCTTAAGGAGGCCCCACACCCAGTACAGAGCCCGACGCAGGGCTCGATCTCAGGACCCTGAGATCATGACCTGAGCCGAAACCAAGAGTCAGACATATAACCAACTGAGTCACCCAGCCACCCTAAGTTGTACGCTTTAAAAAAGTGACTATTATGGTAAGTGAATAATATATCAATTTTTTTTAAAAGGAGCAGCTGATGATGGATAGGAAGTGGTGAGAATAGACCCTCCTCTGAGGAGTTTAGCATGGAATCTAACAGGAGGACTGGGTGGCACTGGGGGCAAGTAACAGGTTCAAAAATCATTTTTTAGGATGAAAAACCCTGACCTTAGAACATGGGTGTGGAGGGTAAGATAATGGCCCCCAAAGATGTTTCTGTCCTCATCCCTGGAAACTATGAATATGCTCTCTTAATAGCAAAGGGGAATTAAGGTTGAAGACAGAATTAAGGTTGTTAGTCAGCTGACCTTAAAGTAGAGAAATTATCCTGGATTATCTGGTGGGCCCAACGTATCCCAGGGGTCTTTAAAAGTAGAAGGAAGGGGCACCTGGGTGGCTCAGTTGGTTAAGCGTTTGCCTTTGGCTCAGGTCATGATCCCGGGGTCCTGGGATCCAGCCCTACTTCGGGCTCCCTGCTCAGCCTGGAGTCGGCTTCTCCCTCTGCCTTTCCCCCTGGCTTGTGCTTTCTCTCTTGCTCACTCTCTCTCTCTCTCAAAATAAATAAAATGAAAAAAAAAAAAAAGAACCAATAAAAGTAGAAGGAAGCAGACCAGTCAGTGTCACAGTGATATGAGGACTCACTGGCCATTGTTGGCTTTGATAATGAACAAAGGGAGCCATGAGCCAAGGAATGGGAGCAACTTCTAGAAACCAGAGAAGACAAGGAAATTATTCTCCCCTCCAGCAGGAAAAGCAGCCTGCTGACACCTGGACTTTGGCCCAGTGAGACCTGTGTTGGACTTCTGACCTATAGAATTCTAAGATAAATTTGTGTTGTTGTAAGCTACTAAGTTTTTGGTAATGTGTTACAATAGCCACTGGGGTATTCCAGAGGTGGGGTGACTAATAAGGAGCTGAGTAGATATGAGATGATAGTGAGGTGAGAAGTATGTTGGCCAAGAACTAACTGATGTGTGAAACCACAGACTGCCACTAAATTGACAGCAGAGCCATGGAGAAGTCATTCTTTTTCTTTCTGGGCCTCAGTTTTCCTGTCTGTGAAATGGGAGTATTGGAGTGGATGGCCTCTGAAGGCCCTTTGAGCTCTGATAGTCTGACTCCAGAGGCCGGCCCCTGGGCTTTGCAGCTGCCGTCATTGGGGCAGCTCACACCCCGTCTCTCGGTGCTGGGTCTCATAAGGGATGCTGATCTTACCTTTGGTTTTGCACTGTGGTTTCTCAGAAAGGCCGTCCTGCGAAAAGATGGTGACAAAGGAAGTTCAGCTGCCTTCCACCAAGGCAGGAGAGTTGAAGGGACCCGGGACACAAAATATATCTCCCCAAGCCCCTGAAATGCCCCCTTTGAGTTTAGGCATGGAAAACATCCACTTGGTAGGAGCACTGCCCCTCTCTCCCCTCTCCCCATTGGCAGACCCCACGAATGAGTCTGAACCTTAGAATCCTCCTCAACACAGCGCCTCGTGTAACCACTGCCCATTGAGCAGAGGTGGCAGGGGAAGTGATAGGTCGATGGTGGTCTCGGGTTGAGGGATCGCTGATCCTTTTTGAAACCTTGGAAACCTTCTGGAATTTGGTAAGACCTTAAAATGGTTTCAAATCCTAAACAGCAAACTGCAGGGTAATGGGTTCACCAAGGTTCTGACTGAAGGTTCCTGATGGCACACAATAGAAATCCACTCTGGCCAGCTAAGGAGAGAACACCAAATCTGAAGGTATTGGGTTGTTCACAAAATCGAGTGAGAGGCAGAGAAGGGAGGGGAGACCATGGAAGTTAACGGAGAGAACACAGTCACATTCATGCCACAGAAGAGGCTTGATTGAGGCACTCCGGTTGGCACCACTGGACATTCCCCCCATGGCCTCTGCATTGGCAGCTCAGCTGCTGCCACTGTGAATAACCTCTACCTGAGCCCATGTCTTTGGATCACTCTCCAGGTTCCAAGTCCCAGGGAAGAAAGCCAGCTGCTTGAGCACAGGTTCGAGGCTGCCCCCTGGTTGGTGAGAGCAGAGGGAAGGCCTCTGCCCCATTCCACCTTCCCCAACGATCTGGGGGCCCTGCCTCCCAGCTTAACCCACACTCTGGAAGAATGCCCCTGGTACAAAGCAGTTTCACATACTAAATCTCCGTCAAAGGGTCTAAAGTCCTCTGCATTCAGATACTTGACCATGGAATGTTACTGCTAGAAAAGACGTCTGACATCAGTAGTTCAGCACTCCTGTTTCCGAAGCTCACGTGGCTGCTTAGTATCAGAGCGGGGACTAGCACATTGGCCTCCCAGGTCTTTCTGCCCCACTGCACTATGCTCCAGCCTGCAATGGGGCTACTCCAGGAGGTGGGTGTTGCCATGGGCACAGAGAGTCACAGCTCTTCCAAGATTGGATGAATTTCTTGAGGGGTCCTAACTTTCTGAGATGGGATGAGTAGCAGCTCTATATAATTTAATCTTGATACCTTTGTAAACACAGCTTGCAGACGAATACATGTCTAATTCAGGAAAACAACCCTTTGCCAGGTTCTGTAAGTTTTTTCTGAGAATATGATTGCCCCAGGGACAGGTTCCTGAACACCACAGCAAGGACCTCTGGGCAGCAGGACAACGGGGGCGGGGGGACCCTAGCGCCTGGGGTGAGAGGCAGGAGAGGAAGCGGGAGGGAACCTAGACAGACAGGGAGGAAGCTGGAACTTCGAGTGGCTTCATTATTTTTCATCAAGTGGCAGCACTGTGTCTTGGCTGGACAGGGCAATTAACAGCTCCCCAAGCTCCTAATGAGTACTGTTCTTGAGATGTAAGCTACCCACAAAGTTTCCCAAGGGAATTAATTCCTGGAAGCTAACTTCTCAAAAGTGGCCTCCCCTGGGTGCCCCTGGTCCAGGGCTACTGGATTTGGCCAATTGGTTAGAAATGGGAATTCTGGGTCCAGAGCCACCACTGGAAATTTGTGAAGGGAGATCAGTAGCACAGCTCAGCCCTGACTCCAGCACTCATAATTGTGCTCGACAAGGACACTTACCCTGACCCTGGGACAGCCGAAGGGTCCTGCTTCCTTCAGGCCTCTTTTGAGACTGTTTTTCCACAGGGTTCTGCCATGCTTTGTACCCTAGTTCACTTGGGCATGATCACAGCCCCCAGAGGCAGGGTTTATGGTTGGCCAGGAGCTAAAGCTTTGTCCTAGAGCAGAGCCCAACCAACCAGACTCTCTCCTGGGGAATCTGAACTTGAGATTTGCAGAGAATTTGTTACTATTGGCAAGAACAGTGGAACTTGAAGCAAAGAGTCTCTGAGTCTCTGAGGAAGAGAGGAAGGCTCTTGCAGCATGGCTGCTTGAAAGAATGCAGAGAACAATGAGCCCTGTAATTTGAGGTTGTCTGAATTTGTTCCAGATCTCTGTGACCCAAAGGATCCTCATTCACACACCAAACACATGCTCACCTAGCCAAGTGGACAATGAGACATTTTTATCCAACTGACTCAAGCCTAAAGGAGTCCACTTTTGCCTCACACTGAGAAGACATGTGGGATTCAGCGAAGTTTAAAAAATGACTTCAGTCCTCACTTTAGTTTGTTAGTGAAACATGGACAGGGTTAAAATCTAGGAGCAATTGGTTCCTCAACATGGAGAAATATTCTCAGTGGAACACAATCCTCTGAAGCCCCAAGGTCTAGCCTTTAAGAGCCACTAAACAACCTTCCTTCCATCTAGAGATAATGGAAGATGGTAGGAGGCCTTTGGTTCAATGGAAAGCACTGACCAATGGTAAATTATGGAGGTTCCCAGAGCCACAGTTGTATGATCTGTAAGCTTGAGTGTGGCCTGCAAAGCATGGGCTGACCCTTGTGCCTCTCCAACCTCACAACCCACCTTCTATGAACAGCTCTAGCCATACCCAGTGCTTCCAGAGTGCTGTTTCATGCCTCCATACAAAGAGTACCTTTATCTAAAATGCCTTCCCAAGACTTGTCTGTGTAGCAAACTCCATTCCAACCTTCAATACTATAGGAACTAACATTCTTCAGGTTGTAGGATATGGAAATGGACACTGAATGATTAGAAGGCTCTGGGATGCCTTGCAGATTCAAAAAAAAAAAAAAGAGTTTAACTACCATATTTCAAAATGGACAGGGATAAGAAAGCTCATGATTTAAGGACTGTCACTCTAAAGAAGTGGTTCTCAATTTGGAGTGATTTTGCCACCCAGGGGACATTTGACAATATCTGGAGATACTTTTGATTGTCATGACTGGGATATGGGGTGCTAGAGGCATCCACTGGATGGAGCCAGGGCTGCTGCTAACGACCCTACAATGCACAGGACAGCTCCTTTCATCCCAGCAAAAAAAATTAATCAGCCCAAAATGTCAATGGTGTCAAGATTGAGAAATCCTGCTCTAGAGGACTGCTATTACCATGATTCAGTTCCAATGATGCCCAGCCTGTAAGACTCTCCATTCTAGTGTTTAGTTTACTGTGAGATAGAACTTGATTGGCTCACCTTGAGAACTTGTCTACCCTTGGATCTATCAGCTATGGCCAGGAAAGCAGAGTCACCTAATATAGACTTGGCCACTGGGGACCCCTCTCTCTGTATTGGGAATGTTCCCAGAAAAAAAGTGACTTCTTGTAAGCTGTGCATCGCAAGAGCAATGGGACCAGAGCCCAAAAAGACATCACCCTTCTGGAAGCATTCCCACCACCTTTAAGATAGAGTTACCCATCTCCATTCTTGGCTCTCGCTTTATCTTGTACATGCTTGGTCTTACTGAATTCTAATTAGTTTGTCCATGTGTCCACCTCTCCTAAGAGACTTGGAATTCTCTATGGATTGAAACTGGGCCTTCCTCATCTCTGGAAACTCCCGTGTCAATATTCTGGTTACCTGTTGCTATGTAACAAAAAACCCCAAAATTTAGTCACTTAATGACCATTTCACCTCATGATTTTGTGAGCCAAGAATTTAGGCAGGGCTCAGCTTGGTGATTCTTCTGTTGCACACAGTCTCAACTGGTGTGACTCAGGAGTATCCAGCTGGCAATTGGGCTGGTCTAGAGGGGTCCAAGATGGCTCCTTGTATAATTGGTGCCTTTGTAGGACAGCTGGAAGGAAAGCTGGGCTCAGCCAGCACCCTCTGTCTAGTGTCATGGCCTCTCCGTGTGGTCTTTCTAGAAGGATAGCCACATTTCTTTTTTTTTTTTTTAAGATTTTATTATTTATTTATTTTTTTTTAGAGAGGGAGAACAGGGGGAGGGCCTGCGGGGGAGGGAGAGGGAGAGAATCTCAAACAGACTCCATGCAGGGCTCGATCTCACGACCCTGAGATCATGACCTGAGCTGAAACCAAGAGTCGGCTGCTTAACCAACTGAACCACCCAGGCACCCCAGGGTAGCTACATTTCTTATGTGGCAGACCAAAGTTCTAAAAGCAAATGTTTCAAGAAGATGTAGGCTGAAACTGAATAGCTCTTGAGACCTATCATTAGAAGTCCCAGAACATCATTTCAGCTGCATCCTCTGAGCCAAGCAAGTCACCAAGAACTGCCCGGATTCAAGGGGAAGAGAAGTGGATTCCACTTCTGGATGAGGCGCAACATGCCAGAACAGAAAGGGAAGGAACTAGTGGTGGTCATCCTTACAGATAATCTACCACAGGCTAGTACAGTAATGGCTCAATAAGCATTTAATGGGTAAATTAATCAATATGAAGACAGATTTGCCCTTCTGAGTTCACACAGTTGATATAATGGTTAAATGAAAATAAAGCAAATGAAAAATGCTTTTGAAACTATCAAGTGCTATCAAGATGTAAGGGATTCCTGTTCGGAGAAATTGTGCCAAACTCACTCTACTTTTTAAATGCATGTTTGCAGGGTTCCCTCTGGGCTCTCTTCTCTTTCTTTCCAGAGATTCATGACAGACATCACTAATCAATCACTGCTCTATTCTGTTGGTGCTGAACATGGTCTCAGAATCCTTCTCCACATGACACTCATATCATCCAGTACAAATTGATCAAAATTGATGAAGGAGTTGAAACCTATTTGCTCTCTTTGTTCTTGCCTAAATTCCTATTGCTAAGCCATTCCCCCAAAACCCAGGTCCCTAGTTTCTTAAACTATATACACAAACTGCTTCCTTTTTTTTTTTTTAAGAGAAAAATATAAAGTTTAAACCGTGAGGAAGATGAAATGACCGACACCGTCACCCTCCAAAATTGGATTTATAATGGAAACACAAACTGATTATGGTACTGAGCTATGCCATTACAAATTATTTTGAAGAAATAACTGTATACAAGAATAGTCATATGACATCTCATAAAGGAGAAAATCTGTTTACCTCGACATATTTTCCTCTGTAAAAACTCCATTTCAAGGTGAGGCAAGCCAAAACTTGTCTATCTGGATGAACGCAATCCGCGCTGGCTGGCCACCATCTGCTTCCATGCTCCTCACCCACCCACAGATTCCCCTAACACCCACCCTGCTGACTACTCAGCTTTTTAGAGAATTTGGAAAATACATTTTGACGGTTCATCTAAAGCCCTTAAGGGAAGACCGAGAAAACACCACCACACAACCTCGAGTTCTAGAATGACTTTCTGCCATCTGATTGTTGAAGATACAAGGTCATACCTTCGACAGGGCGCATGGCCCTGAAAACTATTTCTCTTCCTTTCTCAGCCTCTAGGCTCCCGCCACTGTCCTCAGGCAAGAAAACAAGCTGAAGATGACTAAGAGAAGTTGGGGGGCCACCGATGTAGCTCAAGGCTCTGAGCCCATTTACTTACCTATATGATAGGAATAATAAGAGTGGCCTTGGGGCACCTGGGTGGCTCAGTCGGTTGAGCGGCTGCCTTCGGCTCAGGTCATGATCCCAGGGTCCTGGGATCGAGCCCCGCATCGGGCTCCCTGCTCAGCGGGGAGCCTGCTTCTCCCTCTCCCTCTGCCTGCCTCTCTGCCTACTTGTGCATTCTCTCTCTGTCAAATAAATAAAGAAAATCTTTAAAAAAAAAAAAGTGGCCTTGAGGGAGCTGGACAGTTCAAAGGCAGTGTGGGGTGGGAAACTAGGGGCTCTCTTTTCACAACTGTGCCAGGAACCACCAGCAAAATATGGAAAGGAACAATCACAGTTAGCTTTCCAAATGTCAGCTTCACAGCTTCCTCAAATGTGGAAAATTCCAGGCTATGTAGCAACCCTTCCCCACCTGGCAGGAATCAGGCCCTCCTGACTGGGGCATTGCTTCGTGGAGCTGTGTTCCATACCGCCTGCTTAGAAACAGCCCACCAGCTCCCGCAGCAAGTGTTTACAAGCAAGGCTATGAAGTAGGTATTATTGTTCTCATGTGACAGATGAGCAAACGGGGGCACAGAGTGGTTAAGTAGCTCACCCGGTATGTCCCAGCTAGCAAATGGCAGAATCCGGCTCCAGTAGATTAAACTCTAGGCTCTGCTACCTTTCCAGAAGATGCAGATGGCTGGAAAGAAGATGGGGCCAAGCGGGTCAGCTGGAAAGAGTTTCTCCCCCCACTGCTTCTTATGCCTTGCAAGTAGCATTTTCAGCTTTATTCCATAAGGAAAATAAACAAACCAGAGCTGCCTGTAAAAACATGGGCAAATCTCATGTCTGATGTCAAGCATTGTGTTGAGTAAAAAAATCAGAAGGATGATACACTATGATGTCATTTACATAAAGTTTTAAAACATACAGAAGACGAGATATTATCTGGAGATGAGATATTTTCTGGAGATTCATACATATACAGCAACAGCTCAAGACGTTCCTTGGGATGATAAACATAGCTTTCAAGATTCACCTTGGGGACAGGTGCATACCGGGGAGGGGTACACAATAGTCTTCACATATATCTGTAATTTTGAAAATCAAGTTCGATGGTGGGAACATGAATGTTCAGTAAACCTCTGTGCCTTTCTGGATGTCTGAAATATTCCCTGATTAAAAAAAAACAATTTTCTACCTTAGAATACTGACCTCTCAATGCGGACATCCAGTTCATTTGTTGCCTCTTAGTTTATATCTGCCTCCACCTCTTTAAGTCAATCGATTATCAGATGGCTTTGAGCACCTTCTGATAATACCATTATAATACCAATGGCTCACATTTGGGGGAGCTTAGTATGAACCAACACTGAAATACTTTACAAACACCAACTCACTTGGATTCACAATAACTCTAAAGGTGGGACTGTTATTATCATTATAACCATTTCACAGATGAGGAAACTCCGGTTTAAAGGGAGCTGGGGACTTTCTCTGGCTCCTCAGCTAGTATGTGGCAGAGCTGGGATTTGAGTCCGTTTCTGTCTGACCACAGGGCCTGACTTCGAGCAAAAGTCAGGTGCCAGGAGAGGGGCGAAGCAAGCAGGAAGGATGACATGGCCCCGACCTCAAGGGGCCTCTGCTCCATCATGGATGCCCTGTGCCCTCCTTCCTCCAGCTGCTGGTAGTACCACCAGCTGCAGCTGTCGGCTGAGTCCCTCTCCAGGACTTGCCGTTGACTGGGCAAAGTCCAACATCGCGCCCTGTTCCTGGAGCAGCAGCTTCTGATGACTGTTGACCTGGGATTATGAAGGCCAGCCTTTGGCCCGCTCAGAGGGCCCTCCCAGGTTAGAGCTCCTGGGGGTGAGGACCTTGGCTGTGATCGCTCTGCAGCTCCCCTTCTCCCTCTGCCCCTCCTGCAGCCATCGCTCTCCCATGAGGTTAACCCCAAGAGCATCCCCCAGTAAAATTCTTGCTCACCGATCTCCATCTCAGAGCCTGCTTCCCAGGGAACCGGCCTGCTGCAGGCCCATCGGGAAGGAAGGCTCTCACGGGGCGCTGGAACAATCCCATGCTACGCTGTGACTATCCCAGGGAGAGGTCAGGAATGCCCGCAGAGTTACAGACAACTTCCTGCAGGAGGTGGGGACCAAGCTGAACCTTGAAAGACAGGGAGAATTAGATTATTATTTGACCATCAAAAGGAATGAAGTACTGATGCACACTATGACATGGATGAACCTTGAAAATATTCTGCTAAGTGAAAGAAGCCAGACACAAAAACCACATGTGGGATTCTGTTCATGTGAAGAGAACAGGGAAATCTATACAGAAAGAAAGTAGATTACTGATTTCTTAGGTCTGGTAGCAGGGAGCCAGGGGATTGGGAGGTGAGAGCTAAAAGACATGGGGCTTCTTTTTGAGGTGAGGAAAATGTTCTAAAATTAACTGTGAAAAGGTTGCACGTATCTGTGAATATACTAAAAACCATTGAATCTTACACTTTAAAGAAATGATTTGTGTGGTGTGTGAATTGTATCTCAATAAAGCTGTTAAAAAAAAAAAAAGAGGAGGGGCGCCTGGGTGGTTCAGTGGGTTAAGTGTCTGACTCTTGATTTCGGCTCAGGTCATGATGTCAGTGTCATGAGATCAACCCTGCGTCAGGCTCCGTGCTCAGCGGAGAGTCTGCTTGGGATTCTCTCTCTCTCTCCCCCTAGGGCCCCCCCCCCCGAAAGAAGACAATGTGGATAGATTGACAGGAGGGTGAGAGAACTGCAGATGGGCAAAAACATGAGCAAAAGCCTGGCAACCTGAGTGTGTGGGTGTGTGCGCGTGCACGCATGTGGGTGTGTACAGGTGAGAGGGAAGTAGAAAACCACAAAGATGACGGGGAGGCTTTGGTCATGTAGGGAAGGCCTGAGGCCCACACAGGAAGAAGTTTGTCCCAGAAGATCTGGGAGTAGTGGGATGAAAATGTGCTTTAGGCTGATCAGTCTGTGCAGCGGGTATACTGGGAGCCAAGAGACCAGTCAGGGGACTCTTGAGGCGATCCAGTATGTGGGCTGGGGGACAGTGTCTTTATTACTTGGTTTAGCATACACATGTACATGCACATACGTGTGCGCACACAGGCACATGGATGCACGCACACACACACACACACACACACTAGAGTTACATGTCCTTTTGTGTCTTTCTCAACTCATTGGGCTCATTATCTCTCCTACCAGTCCACCCATGCCACACACTGAACACTCCACCACATCAATAGCCACCATAGTTGCCTTCCCATAAAATCCTCTCTGCCAGGTTCTAAAGTTTCCTTTGAGATGGCGGTGAACTTACAACAGTGTGCAGCCTCCCTATAAATCTTGTCACTTACCTCCACGATGCTTTCTCACCTCCTAAAATCAAAGCTATAATTTGGGCAGGGATTTTTATTTGGTTAAAGATAAAAGCAATCTTGCCCTTCCCCCAGGACCACTCCCATCTGGCATCTGGGACTTCATTAAATCACTCTTCCCCACTGTCAAGGGTGAACTGAGTCGGCCCACCTCACTCGTCATCATGAATGAGGTGAGCCAAATGTGACTACTCAGGCCATGCCCCCAACTCAGCTTCCTTTAGAAACATAGAACAATAGAGGTGGATGGACTCGAAAGGTCGTCCAGCCCCACTTGGCCATCTGACAGGTATGACACTGGGGCCCTCCACCTATCACTAACTGGAGGAGGCAGAGGGGCTTCCCATCCCTCTGAGTTTCACCATTGAACCAGTCCAACCTGGCCTTCAACCCCTGACATGTGGAGAACAGAAGTCAGCGTGTCTTCTTCCACTCCCCAGGATGGTGGGCAAGAATTCCTGAAGAGGCTTTTCTCCTGGGTGTTCATTCTTTCTGAGAACACAGAACTTCCCATATAGACAGTGTGAAAGTCCCTGTGCTCACCCAGCAGCCATTGGGATCTGGGTCAAATGTCAGCTGAAGACCCCAGCAAATCAGTGCCTCCCTAAAACCAAAGTCCAGGCCTCTGGTTTCTTATGGTATAACATCAACCTCACCAGCCTTGGGACACAAAAGTGGTAATAGGTGTACATACCCAGTGTCACTGCTCAGGCACCTTTCAGCTTGGAAAGTGTACATGGGGCTCCTGGGTGGCACAGGTGGTTAAGCGTCTGACTCTTGATTTCGGCTCAGGTCATGATCTCAGGGTCATGAGACCAAGCCCTGCATCAGCTTTGTGCCTGGCGTAGAGCCTGTTTAAGATTCTCTCTCTCCCTCTCCCTCTGCCCCTCCCCTGCCCTGCTCACATACATGCTCTATCTAAAAAAAAAAAAAAAAAAAGGAAGGAAGGAAAAGAAAAAAAAATAAAGTCATGTGCACAGATATCAACTCCAAACAGCAGGGACCAACCCTGTTTTCTTCTCTGCTTTATCCCCAGAACCTAGATGGGAGTAGTCAAAAAATAAATTTTATGACAAAGGAGCAAAGAGATATGGAGATGATGGAGAAAAGACAGTCTTTTCAACAAATGGTGCTGGAACAACTGGACATCCACATACAAAAAAAGAATCTAGACACTGACCTTATATAAAATTAACCTCAAATGGATCATAGATCTAAATATAAATGCAAAACTAGAAAACTGCTAGAAGATAACAGAGGAGAAAACATAGATGACCTCAGGTCTGCATCATCTTTTTAGATACAACACCAAAGGCATGATCCACCAAAAAAAAAAAAAATTGCAAGCTGGACTTCATCAAAATTAAAACTTCTGCTCTGCAAAAGACAATGTCAAGAGAATGAGAAGACAAGCCACAGACTAGGATAAAATTTTTGCAAAAGACACATTTGAGAAAGGACTGTTATCTAAGATATACTTAGGTATTAAAACTTAATAAGAAAACAAACAAGCTGATTTTTAAATTGGCAAAAGATCTGAACAGAACTCACCAAAGAAGATGGACAGATAGTAAAAAAGATTATGAAACTATGCTCCACATCATATGTCATCAAGGAAATGCAAGTTAAAACAACAGTGAGACACCATTACACACCTATTGAAATGGACAAAATCCAAAAAACTGACAATACCAAATGCTGGCAAGGATGTGGAGCAACAGGAACTCTCATTCGTTGCTGTTGGGAATGCAAAATGGTACAGCCACTTTGGAAGATGGTTTGGAAGTTTCTTACAGAACTAAATTTATTCTTATCCAACAATCACACTCCTTGGTATTTATCCAAATGAGCTAAAAACTTATGTCTGCACAAAATCCTGCACATGTACACTTATAGCAGCTTTATTCATAATTGCCAAAACTTGGAAGCAATCAAGATGTTTGTTCTTCAGTAGGTGAATGGGTAAACTATATACCAAATAATGGAATATTATTTAGCCCTAAAAGATATGAGCTATCAAGCCATGAAAAGGCGTGGAGGAAACTTAAATGTGCTTTACTAAGTAAAGGAAGCCAATCTTAAAAACAGCTACATGTTGTATAATTCCAACTATATCATGTTCCAGAAACAACAAAACTATTGCTATTTACTGAAGACAGCAAAAAGATCAGTGGTTGCCAGGGGTGAGGAAAGAGGCAGGGATGAATAGCAGAGCCCGGAGGCTTTTTAGGGCAGTAAAACTACTCTGTACGTTACTGTACAGAATATAGTATTATACATTTATCCAAACCCATAGAATGCTCAGCACCAAGAGTGATCTCTAAAGTAAACTATGGACTTTGGGTGAGACAATGATGTGTCAGTGTAGGCTCATTGAGTGTCACAAAGGTGCTACTCTGGTGTGGGAGGTTGTTAGTGGGGGAGGCTCTGTGTGTCTGGGGACAGGAGGAAAATGGGAACTCTCTGTACTTTGTACTCAATTTTTCTGTGAACCTAAAATTGCTCTAAAAAATAAGTTCTATTAAAAATATATTTGGGGGGCGCCTAGGTGGCTCAGTCGTTAAGCGTCTGCCTTTGGCTCGGGTCATGGTCCCAGGGTCCTGGGATTGAGCCCCCCATCAGGCTCCCTGCTCTGCAGGAAGCCTGCTTCTCCCTTTCCCACTCCCCCTGCTTGTTTCCTCTCACGCTATGTCTCTCTCTCTGTCAAATAAATAAATAAAATCTTTAAAAAAATACATTTGGAATCAATATTTCCATTTTTCCTCCTAATTCCAAGGTTTTCAGAGGTGCCTAAATGTACCCATGAATCAGCCCTGGTCACTGCTTACCTCCGGGTCCAGGACTATCCAGCCCTGTGACAGACCCGTGTCCTGGGGTGCCTCTCTTAGGCTCCAACTGTCTCCAGCAAGGGTAGAAATCCACACCATATGCCTAATGAAATAAGGGAGAAAAACACACTCCCTCTGGGTTATGCTCATTCTACAGACAACCCACAGCAAAGGTTTCTGGGCCCCAGAACATCCCATGTCCACCCAAATTTTATTTTAAGTCATGTCACACTGTGCTCTGGGTGGCCAGGTCAGAATGTGCTTGACCACCAGCCACCGTGGTCCACCCTTGATGTGCACACCCTGTTGCTAGGTTTCCATCTATGAGCAAAAGGCCCTGACAACATGGGTACTGGACTGAGAGGACTGGAAGGCTGCCTTGAACTAAAAACAGCTCCCAGGGACACAGTAAAAGGGATGGGGGAGACCAGGATCGTCTGCCAGTTTAGAGAGAGCAGAATAAGTCAGGGGTATAGGCTGCATGAGGAAAGGCAAGGAGGGTCCCAGGAAATGTGAGTTATCCCCTGGGCTGGTTCAGAGCTGCACTCGTGCGGGCTGTCGAATCTGCCTTACCCTTCCAAAAGGGCTGCCATGGCCATCCGGGCCAGTCCCCAAGATGCAAGCCTCCTGGGCCTCCCTTTCCTCGGGGTCTGACATAGACATTTGGACAAGCCCTGGAGGCACCATGGAAAAACATTTGGGACAGTCAGGAAGCCCCAATACTTTGGAGTGGAAAGCCCCAGTCCACTTTCCCTAGCCCCAAACATTGTGCGATCTCGGCCAAATCACACAGAGTTGCTGGGTGACCGTAAAAAGAAGCCATAACGGAGCGGTTAAGAGCATCAGTCGGGCCTGGGTTTGAAGTCCAGTCCCACCGCTGGCCCCTCTGACACATTGCTTCACCTCTGTAAACCTCCATTTCCTCTTCTAGTAGTACCTGATGGGGTTGCTGTAGGGCCCAAAGAGACGTGATTGAGTTCGTGCAAGGAGAGCACTTAGTCCAGGGTCGCACAAACTCTAGCACCCTATACTACTGGGGCCAGTCCCTAAGGCGGTTGTACCTTCCCTTCTTTCCCCTTCCTCCTCATTTAGTGGCTGCTCCCTAGCACTTTCTTGTTTCTGTTTTCATTCAAGCTACACACTTGCACAGTTTAAAGCCTCATAGCTCTTCGAGGCTCTCCCCCCCTCAGTTTTCCCTATCTCTTCAACGCTTTGCTTTATAATACTTCTGATACACCTGGAGTTGTACTGTCCTTGGGAAGGGAATGAATCAGCCAACGGAGATGTTCTAAGGCCCTGCTGGAAAGGCTGCTTGTTCTCTCACTCTTGCTAGATCCGATCCAGAAGAGCTAGCTCAAACAACGTAGAGGGAGACTCCAAGAACTGCTGCCTGTCAGCCACGGAGCTGCAGAAACCCAGCCATTCAATTAAAATACGTGGTCACTATACACTTCGCTTTTAATCAACACGCTTCCTCCTGCTCCGTTTTAAATCCGGGTGCTGATGGCTGTGCCCGGCCTGGGAGGAGGTTCGGTTATCAGGCATAGATCAGTACTGACATCCAGTGGTCACAGAGAATTGTCTGCCTGAAGCTCCCTATCTCGCTCTGCCCAGAATCCAGTGGATGTTCACGCAGAGGAAGGAGGAGTGATAGAGGGTGTTGGCTATCGGTGGGTGCTATTAACTCGGGGGAACCGTGTGATTTACAGCTGGAGGCCGTGTAACCCAGGCCAAGGCCTTGTCAGTTTGCAAGAGGCCCATGGGATATTTGAATGCTAATCCCAGAGTCATAGGGAGAAATGGGGACCATCACTGGCAATGTGGTAAGACCAGAAAAAATAAAACTGTCAGTGGCTACATGGGACTTTAAGTTAGAAACCTTGATTCAAGACCCGCTGCTTCTGTGTCACCTTGGACAAGTCCCTTAAACTCTCTGTGCTTCAGCTGCCTCATCCTTGAAATGAGGCCGATGCTGCCTGCCGAGCCAGCCTCACAGGGTTGTGGTCAATGTCCAATGGGAATGTCTGCAAAGTGGCCTGTAAATTGCAAGCGGCTGCGCCGCTAAGATGAAGGTGGTGATGGAGAGGACAAAGCAGAGCTGGTAAGGAGGTACCAGGAAGGACTAGGACTCGGGGGGTGTGGCTACGTGACAACACTTCCAATTTCCAATGTCACTGAAGCTCTGGAGACTCGGCGTTGGATGGCCAGCGTGGCCTCATCAGAAAAGCATTTCCTCTGCATTTTCCTCTGGACTCAAAGTCTCTTGAGATAAGCATTGGTGAGTAACTTCAAGAGCTATCTGACTTCAAAAATTACATCTCAAAAAGATTTTGTAAAATAGAGACATAACTCAAATGAAAACTTTGAGGCACTGCTCATTCTTATGTCAGAGGAAGCTCTCCTTAATATCAGCTGGACTAGTAGACCACACCCTTGTTCATTTCCTTATTTTTTTTTTTTTCTTGTGTTTCCATTTGTTTTTGGCCTAGGGCTTTGCCCAGGGAGACTAGTCTCTCAAAGTGGCTCTAAGTGAAATTATGAGATGACCAGCGATAGAGAAATGTACGTAAGAGAGAAAACGTAGGTGATTTTCGAGACTCAAAGACCACATTCCTGACTCAGTTCGTGCCATCAGATTGCATAACTTATTAAAATGTACCTTTAAGAAGTTGAGTCTCCCTAGTGAGCTTTATTTAAAAGAAACAATCAATTCTCTCATGCTTCCTAAAGGTATCAGAGGGCTCTGAACCCAAAAAAATATCACGCTGCCTTTTCCAGATTTCCGTATAAGTGTATCTGTGGAGCAAAAAAAAAAGAAAAAAAAAATCCATTCTAGCCCCAGAAAGGGGTTTATCACAGTTTATAGAATTATAAGAAGGGCTGAAAAAAAGTACAACTTCCAATCCCACAGCAAAATCAGGCCCACGGGGGGCAGCTGACTCTTCTAACACCAGGAAGCTACCCGCTGGACTGGAGAGCTTCCATCCTGCACTGCAGAGGCGTTCCACAGCCGCTCCAACCCACCAGCAGGTGGTGCCCTGCACCCTGTCCCCACAAAGTGAGCGAGTGATTGGACATTGAGATTTCCACTACCACTGCCCCAGAAAACCCCCCTCCCTCCCCACCAGTGCTTGTCAGAGCCAGCAGCATCAAAGCAGCCTTGACTTCATGTCCACTTTCCAAATCTCTCTGGCTGGCTAAGTAGAAGTCACACCCAGAATCCTAGCTGCAAGGGACTCTGGGAGATGTAGTTTTCCCATTTCTGGCTTCTGTAGTTTGGAAGGGACATCAGGAAGGCAGAATGAAAGGGGAGCACCAATTCACCATGCCCACCACGATGGCTTATTTTTATTTTCTTCTAGAGTTCTTCTTTTTTTATATTACTCTTTTTTTAATTACATGCTCACGTCAAAGATAACAATATAGAAATGAGGTAAAAATGAAAGTGCCCTGCCCCAACCCCATTTTCCAAAGGCAATCACTGCTTATAGTTTGATTTCTGTGCATTTTGGTGGGGGGGGGGGTTGTACTACATACTGCTCTGAAATTTGTTTGTCACTTGAACATAGATCCTGGACATCTTGACCGTGAAAGGACATGTGATTCTAACTCATGCTTTAAAAAGAGCTGCCGAGCGTCCCATCAGAGAGGTACCCTAGTGATGGACATTAGAGTTGTCTCTAATTATTTCCTATTATATATATAGTTCAAAAGGAACAGCTGTTCAAGCATTTGGAAAGGTCAGTTTTCCAGAAGTGATAAACCTGTACCATATTTCGAAGCTGAGTCTTCCTAATCACCACACAGTCAGGGGATTTAGTTCAGCTGGCCAGAATTTAAGACTCAAAAAAATCAGCTTAGGCCCTGAAAATTTTTGACTCAGCAGACATTGATGGAGCCTCAGTTGCGAGCATGAGGGGTTCACAAACATGGCCCCCCTTTCTTATCCCCAAGGGGCCTACCCTCTGCCAGGAACACACAGGTCTATGCACACAGCTGGTTAGTACCTGGCCCGGGCGGGGGGAGACGCAGAGGGCTGGGAGAGCAGGGAAGAGGACATGGCATTGATCTCGTGGGCAGTCCAGTCAAGAGTGCCAGAAAGCTAAGATTAAGAATCCTCCACCACATGAGTATCAGGGGGTCAGAAGGAAGGCTGGGTCACACATCTGCTGGGTCCCCAGATGGCCAACTAGAACATGTGACATCCGTTAGCAAAGTGGGCACCAGCCGCTACAGATCACCCCAAAGTGTGTTTCCTCTGCAGTTGTTCTTCAAACCTTGACTTCAGCTCGTCTCTATATGAGCTGGGTGCCCCCCAGCATCTCAGCCAATCCCAGCCCAAGCCTGTGTACACAGTGGCCTCAGCAACAAGGGTTGCAGTGGGTATGTACTGCTCTGTCCGTCACATCCGTCCCTCCTCCTCTCCCCAACAGGTAAGAGAATACACCCTCCTCCATTCTCTGCTCTGGAATCTGGACAGAATTGCTTCCCACCCTCCCCACAACATAGCCCCCTTCCTAGACCAGTGGCTGATTTCAAGGATGGACATCCGATGCAGCCTGAGTCATCAAGGAAAAGTAAATCCCGGCACTTGTACAAAATCTGGGCTGAAAATTATCCTCTCTTTCTCTGAAGATCTGAAACTGAGGCATGCTGCTACTATAAGGGGAAGGCTGAAGCCTGAAGCTTCTGGGGTCATTCTGTGAACCCAAGGAAGGCAGATCAGAGAGGTAAAGAAATGACTTCAGAGACATTATTAGAGCCTGGATCAAGCATCACCTGAATGCAGACTTTTCTTTAGACTTCTAAATTACATTAGCTATTGTATCTACTTTATTGACTGAACCAGTTTAAGTTGAAGTTTTCTGTCATTTGCATCATACAGAGAGGGACACTTTTTTACATATCACCCACAGGGGCATTTCCTTTCTACAGCCTCTAAAAACAACTCATATGCAACGTCTATCCCTGCACCCAGTTGCTGCCCCCAGAAAACCGCTCCTGTTGGCCTCTCACTGAGCGCTCTTTGAATGTGTGTCCTAGAAAGTTAACTGAAACTGGCTTAGATGAAAAAGAATCATATTGGCAGGAAGAGCAGGAAGAATCAAAACAAGGGCCTCTGTCACTTCAAGATTCAATCTCTCTCCTTGGCCTCTGGGTTCATTCCTCAAACCTGTTTTCTCTTAAGAGCCTGGAACACCGCTAACCTCAGCTCTGGGCTCAAACGTACATGTTTATTACCCAAGAGGTAAAGGTTTATTCCTCCAGCTCAAAGTGTAAAAATCCTCGAGAGCTCTGATTAGCCCAGCGTGGGTCACGTTTACATCCTTGGGCCAATCAGAGCAGCCAGCAGAATGAGGTACGATGATTGGCTCGGCTTTCTTGTTTGTTTGTTTGTTTGTTTGTTTTGGTAATTTGGTTGGGGGCAGGATCTACTGGCCTGACCCTAGGCCCAATTCATTGTACAGAAGAAGGTATGATTCCTTGAAAAAAGGGAGCAAAGCCGAGAAAGAGGTTAAGGGATGCTGACAAGTCATGATAAAAATGTCCACGAAACCTCAGCGTTTTTGTGCAGATCCATCGATATGGGTGCAAAAGAGCTTTTGTAAAATGGGCTTTGTTCAAAGCTGGCGGCCATTTGTGGATAGAGTCACTGATAGAGCTGAGAGGCCAGGTGGTGGGGGTGACCAAGCCAGGACTTAAAGGTGGGCATAATGGTTTGCAACTAGGATTGTGACCTAGCGCGAGTCCCGCAACCTCACCAAGCTCAGTCCTAGAAGGAATAAATGATGTAATGTGCCTCGCACAATGATTAAGGCTTTAGTACCTTCCTCCCAGCATGTAGAATCATTGTGGAAGAAGAATTCGAAAACCCAACTGTGAAAGTCTTTTCTAAAGATGGCAGTAGCAGGAAACTTCAAAATGAAGACTGAGTGGGGCCCCAAATGTCCAAAGGGGGGGAAGTGATGCCAAATCAGCCTTGACCTGAAAAAGTTTCAAGATATAATCCATAACAAAGAAACGCCAAAGGAAGGAAGTGAAGGAAATGTGACCTCGGGTGGGCACTTTTTCCCTGCTCGAGCCATTGTAATGCACCCAATGGGCATCTGCTATGGTCTGGCGCCCGATCATGTGGATTGCCACGTTGCCCCTTCAGTTATTTTCATAATGCTAAGAGGTTTATACTCTTCTTAAATTAAAACAAAACCATCCGACTTTCAGTGTTATTAAGTGACAAGACAGAGATGGGCTGATTAACCCTGCAAGTCCCCGCCTACGATCTACCTGTGGCTTCCCGATGGCAATCTCTCTCCAGTCCCGACATCCTCCCCGACCTGAGCATCCCTCCACTCCCTCTTGAAAATACCCTTGTACACTTGGCTGCAGATGATGGACTCTGGGGCAAGGTGAGCCATGCAAGGGAACGACCCGCCTGCAGATGCAGCCCTGGGAGGGGCCCGCTGTGCTTCTCAGCCCCTGCCCACTGAGTCCGGCCCACACTCTCACCCAGCCCTGTACCGCGGCCAGCTGCCTGGCAAGGTGAGAGATAAGACCGCGATGTGGGGAACATCAACGCAAGACCAGCCCAGCCCGGGAGACGGCAGCTAGCAGCTCACAGGCTGGCTGTGGTCCATCAGCCCCAAGTTAAGAGCTGCTGGTGCTAGGCCAAGATTAGAAAGGACGGGCCCCTTTTGGCCCAGTGAGGCTTCCAGGGCACAGCCCAGAGCCCAGAGCGTTTATCCGCCCTGGCCTGGAGGAAGCTCTTCCTCCACAGGCCGTGCGCTTCCCTGGAGTTGGGGAGGAGAGCTGCAAGCACTCAGGCAGCCCAGGGAGCCCCTTGGCTGCTCCCTTTGCTCCTGGGGGGCTGTGGGGGCCCAAGAGCAACTGCACAAAACCCGCAGCAGTTGGTTCTCATGGCTGTGCCCTGGCTCTCGCACTTTCTCCCCACCACCTCCCTTTAATGAAAGGCAACTCTTCTGATTAATTTCTGGTTTCCTGTCATTGTTCCTGACTTGTCATCAATCTCAAGGTGTGCCAGGATGCTTTATATTTACTTGGAATAGCTTGCCTAGGCCTGCTGAGTTGGCAATCCTATTAGCAGGATTTTTTTTTTCATTGTGTTTGTGAAATGAAAGAAAATAAAAGGCCCTGTTTCCAGAGAATTCTTCCTGCCCCATTTCTCTGTATCCCGTGAGGTTCTGGGGAGATCATGAGGTCTTGGTGGGGGGGGGCGGCGATGGTGCTTCTCTCCTTTGGTGCCGAGAAGGCCTGGGAGGAGGCATTGCTGGTCCAGCCAGGGGCAGTTGGATCCAAGTCCTGCCTGCCTTTGGTGCAGGCAGAATCGTGGGGAGGGGCGAGGAGGAGATCCCTGACAGGCCAAAGCAGAGAAGTCACGCAGCTGAAATCACGGCCAAGAGGCTGGCGGCCAACCCAGGGGCTCTAAGACAGGAAGGTGGGTTCCTAGTTCTTGAGCAAGTAATTCAAGCTCCCTCTGAGGCTCACTTTCCTCATTTGCCAAGTGGACAGGACAATTCCTGCCTCAGAAGGTGGCCAGAAGGCTTAAATGAAATCTCATATGTATAATGCCATGGCACAGTGCCTGGTGTAAGGATGGCGTCCAGCTACTATTTTGGTCATTCCTTTTTTGGCATGACCATTCCGGATTAGACCGTTCCATTAGAATATGGCCCCTGGTGGCTCGGGGAGAGCCAGGGACCTTTCTGGGGGGGGGGGGGGGGGGGAAAAAAAGGTTTGGGAAAGGCCCCGGGAGCCTGAAGCACACAGAGGACTAATGAGAGGAGAGGGCAGCATCCTGAAGCTGCTCTCAGGAGGTGATCTATGGCACAGAAGCAAGAGACTGAGGTGCTCCGGCACCACTAAGTGGGGAGAACTCAAGAGCACTTCTCTGGGTCTCAGAGCTCAGCCTTGCACTCGCCAGGCTCCACGTGAACAGTCTTTGTGTTAGTATTTACAGTAAGTCCATTCTTAGCTGGCCTTCTTTGTGGCTGGCTTCTCCATCGTGGTGAGCATGGGCTATGTGCAAAACGAAGCGCTCCTTGATTCATGTTGGGGAGAGAGAGAGTAGAGTGAGTTCTCTGGTGAAAGGTTAGGAACAGTTTAAAGCAATTTTCATGGGAAAGGAAATCCTCCTACAAAGTCCCACTTGGGTGGAGATCGTGGTCCAATCCCGCAATGGAATATTACACAGTTGGTAAAAAGGCTTTGCGTTTGAAAAGGTCTATGAAAAAAGTAGAGTACACAGGTGCACATACTGTGTGATCTAAGCTATATGAAAATGCATTTTTAAATTTGGAAGATGAAAATATACCTTCTTACCTTTAGGCGATGGATGATGAAAGCTTTTTTCGTCTTCTTCCGACTTTTCTGTATTTTACTAATTTTTCAAACAGCATGTATCTTTATAATAATAATAATGAGGCCAAGGGGAAGGAGGAGGAGTTAAAGAACATTTAAAGGCCTCTCCAGCCTCCATGCAGTGCTCGTTCCCATTTAAAACCGCACCTTCCCTCTCTCGTGACACCAAGAAGTCATTGCGGAGGGGGGAGGGAGAAAACAGCACCGGGTGACAGGTGCATCAGCGTCCAACTTGAATCTACAATTGCAGGACCTGAGGCCCCTTCCCAGGCCTGCCAGATGCCGACAATGTCGGTAATGACGCATCCTCATGGTGACTTCCTTTAGCACCTCACATGCCAGAAAGAGAGAAGATCCACGAGGCTAGTGGTTTTCCAAAAGCAATCTCATACAGAAGTTCAGCATGTAAAACAGGTTACAAAGGAACCAGGCAGCTTCTTGTGAGGGAGGGATTCAGGGGCTTCAACCATCCCCCCAGTCCCCCACATCCCCATCCCTTAGTCCTTCTTTTGATCTCTGTACCTAGAAAAAAATACAGCTAAAAAACGTCGTCATAGTCAACTGGCCCATAATGTGGAGAACAGACAAGATGATGGTGGGGGGAGGTGGCGATTCTATTTCTAAGTAATCGGTAACTACATTTTTGATGAAAATTCAGATCTCTTTAAATATCTCCATCCGGCTCTGTTTTAGAAACAAACAATGAGGCTGTTTTTACCAATACGTTGTCTGGGAAGGGTATAGGGTTCGATTTGTGAAAACATTTAAGTCTTTGATGTATCTAGTTGCTACATGGACCCTACAATTTATGAGACTGAATAAAATCGTGATTACTAGCAGTTGATTCAGGCTTACAATAAGTTGTCTGCTCCTGGTGAGTTCTGTGCTTGGTTTCGGGCTGGGGGTTGGGGGACAGAAATATCTTTTAGATTTGTTTCTGCCTAATTGTCTCCTGGAAGAACAGATTGCTGTGGGTTCTAGTTGCTGTTTTTTTCACCCATGTGAGTTTGTGTGTTACAAGAACTTGTTTGCAAATATGATCTAAAATATTAAAGGCATGAGTCTTTTCTACGTTTCGATCATGTAACTTGATGTAGCACCTTGGTTGAGGTCTAGATCCTGGTGAATGGGGAAGCTCTCAGCAGCTTTCAAACGCATCTGCCTTTCAGTCTGTGTAGCCACTGGGGGCCTGAGTGGTCCCTTCCCTCTGTCTCTAAAGAGGGGAAGCCAGAGGCTGCAGGAAGCCTTTGTAAAACACGCCGGTGTGAGTGAGTATGCAGGCAGGTGTGCTCAAAGGGTTGCTGGGAGTGCATTTCTGGACAGCCATGTGCTGGGCGGGGGGGGGGGGGGGGGGTGCTGAAAGAAAGGGCCCACAGAGGTGCCAGGCTTTTCTGTTCCCCAGAGGCAGCAAGCACCTCTGCTGGGGTCCGCACTGGGGCTGACAGCCCAGACAGTAAGGACGAGCTCTAGAAGAAGACTGCTTCCTCCACCAGCTACTTCCTGGGTGACCTTGGGCCAGCGTTCCCGCCTCCTTGAGGTCGAGCACTCACCTGGAAAATGGAGATAATCGCAGAAGCTTGTTAGGAAGACTTTTTACATAATCTCATTGGCTTTTTGGTTATGTAAGAAAATGCCTGCAGAGAGACTTACAAATTATGTAGAGACGAAATAACATGAGATCCCGGGTTTGCTTTAAAATAATTCAGCAAAAACAAAGTGGGAGATGAGTCCATGTGCATTGGTTTCAAGAACAGGCAAAACTCATCTATGGTGATAAAAATAAGATTGAGAATTGAAATGAAAATGAAATGAATAAAAAATGAAAAGTGACAAGTGGAAAAGAGCACTGGGGAACTTTCTGGAGTGCTGAAAATGTTCTGTAGCTTGACTTGAGTGATGATTACATGGGCGTAATATTTGGCAAAACTCATCGACCTACAAATGGTTCAGAAAAATGTGTGTGTGTGTGTGTGTGTGTGTGTCTGTGTGTGTGTATAATGTATAATAAAGCAAATGTGGTAATTTGTTACCATTTGGGGCATCTCTTTGAAGAGTATATGGCAATTCTTCGTATTGCTTTTTTTGCAACTTTCTGTATGAAATTATTTTACAATAAGTTTAGAAACTCATCAAACTTCACACTTAAGATCTACGCATTTACTTATATATGTTATATACCAAATTAAAGTTAAAAATTGTATGTAGCAAGATCTTGACAAATGTTGAATCTGAGTGAGGTATATGGAGGTTCGTTATCCTATTCTTTCTACTTTTGTGTATATTTGACTATTTTTATAAAGCAAAAAGAAAAAAATTTAAGCATTAAAAACAACCAAAGTAGGCATCACATTCCTGGCCCTGTGCCCAACACTGGGTGGCTTCCCCCTCTGAGAATGGCCCATCGGGGCTACCCTGCCCCCTCCCTCTTCGGTGATCTGGAAGTTCTTTGCACATCATATGCTCATGCTGGCATTTCCTGTGACCATGCTTGCACTCCAAATGGGTTTTCTCTGTCCTTCAACTAAAACAAGGTGAAACAAATAGCCAGACAATATTGGGATACACATCTTTTCCAAGCTCCCATTCAAGTGAACCCCTTTGCCCGGGTACCTTCCTCCCTCAGAAGCTACGCTCAAAGGAGCCCCAGTGATGGCAAAGCCAAGAGGAAAAGTCACAGAGGGCAAAGCCGGAGACATGTAAAAACCTTTTAAGACAAGCAGGAACCACTCTGGATCTAATTTCACTTTTGCAAGGTAAACATTTGCCGTGGCCGAGACGGAGGGAAGAAGTGAGGGCTGGTGACCTTTGAAGTGAATCAAACACATCTCTTAAGAAAGCCTCCATTTGTATGAGGATGGCAGCTGCCTGTTCCCAAGGGCTGAACGGGAGGACCGACCCAGGAGGATGGAGATGGGGGTACCGTTCTCAGCTGTATCACTGATGATCCATGTGACCTTGGGAGAGTCACCTCCTCCTTCATGGGCTTCTTTTCTCCCTCCACAAATGAGGGTTTGAACCTAAGAAGCTCTTGGATATGTTCCAGCTTTGTGATTCTTTAAAACAAACATCGAGCCTCAGGTGGAGAAGGACTCCGGGTCAGGGAACAAACCTTACATGTTTCCAGGGCCCAGGTAGGAGACAAGTAGGGACGCAGGTGGGGCAGAGACCACAGGAAAGATACCGGCTGTGCCAAATCTCCCCAAGTTTTCAGAGACGCTGAAAATCTAGATTTTTCTGTCCTATCTCCTGATTTTCAAATGATAGTAACTAATTCAAAATTTTTTTATAAATTCTATGTGAGCCTAACAAAAATATTTGTGAACAGAATTAAGTCCCTGGGCTGGCAGAATGGGCCTTTGGTGTCACCTCATAGCCTCCAGGTGTGGGGGCTGGATCTCTTTCTCCAATCTTTTCAACATTAGGGTTCCATGGCTGCCTAAGTCTCAGAGCTCATCTCCTCAAGACTGAAGGTAAATGTTAATGACACCTATTTCCAGCACTTTTTTCCATAACCTACAGTAAAATATCCATTTTACATCTGCTAGTGGTTTTATACGTGTGCACATACATACATGAAACGGAAAGAAAAGATTCACAAAATAAAACTTGCCCCTCCTACAAGCAGTGCCCTCGGATATTCTATATTCCATTTTTGAAAATTTTGGTGGCAACCCATTAAGCTGACTTCATGGGTCTTGTTGGGAAAACATTGCTTTAGGGGCCACGTTTACTAATTCTCATTTAATTCTCCCTCTTACCTTATGAGGTAGGAATTATTATTATGCTTACACTTAACAGAAAAATGAATCTCAAGTTTCACACACCAGATCTGATTTTCTTTCTTCTATTCCTTTAATCAAGAAAGACAAGAATGAGATGAATTAGAGGACTCCAAAGGGCAAGGTCAGAAAGGAAAAGTCCAGAGGCAAAGCAATCCAGGAGGACCTTGGGAAGGATAGAAAAGTAAAGCAGGAGGATTAAGGCCATATGTGGTGGGGCATGCAATTTAATGGCTCTCTTTGTCTACCCTATGGAATCCAGAGGAAACTCTGCGTGGCTCCTTGTGCCATGGGTAAGTGGCTTCATCAAGGAGGGGCTGAGACTGTCACCTGGGTGGCTCCTGCAGACCCAAAGGGGATGACAAGGTCACTAATGCCTAGGTCATATTTATGAACTTGAAATTCTAGCTCCAGACTTGTAGGGGTGGGTGACTGGTGGTTGCAGTGGGAGAGAGAATGGGGAGCATTCAAATCCGGATCCATGTGACCATCAAGCCTGGCCTGGGAAACCTCACCACTCAACTCTACTACCTCCCCATTCATTATGAATAAACTGACAAAAGTTCCATGTTTTCTCATAGGCAATGGTCAGAGAGGACAAGAGACAGAAGCATAGCCTAGGGATGTCAGTGGGGGAGATTTTTTTTTTTTTAGATTTTTTTTATTTACTGAGAGAGAGACAGAGCATGCGTGCGAGTGGCAGGGGGAGCAGCAGAGGGAGAGGGAGAAGCAGACTCCCTGCTGAGCATGGAGCCCAGTGCAGGGCTCCCTCCCAGGACCCCAAGATCATGACCTAAACCGCAGTCAGACGATGAACCGACTGAGCCCCCAGGTGCCCCAGAAATTTGGTTTCTTAAGACTGATGAACTTGGTTCCCAGCTGGACCAGTCAGCTGAGCCTAATACTATTTTCTCTGTTCAAGCTTTGCAGCAGTCTGGGCTGGGGCAGGCAGCCCAGCAACACCCTGCCCGACCTGGCCCTGCCCAGCAAGGCTCTGCACAGCCTGGCCTTCCTTCACTCGCAGCACGTCAGGGCTATTGAGTCTAGGATGGCTGAGTCTATCGCCATCCTCTGTTTGTCTCTTTCCTTCGTGTCCCGTACCTCCAGATTCCTCAAGAGAACCCGTGGAAGTGAGTGTCTTGTGGATAAAGTCCAGAGGCAATGATTTCCAACATGGCGTTGGGTGGCTTTCTGCTTTCTCCAAGGTGTCTGGTACAAGCACCACTGCTGGGTAATATTTAAAGCCAAGGAGTCTTAGATTAGCATCTCCAAAGTCAATTAAGAAGGCAATTTCTTCCCTTGGTTTGTATTTGTATATTATTAATGAACTACAAGGCCTCCTTGTGCGGTAAATTAGCCTAGGTAACTAGGGAGCGGAGTACAAATATTTTTTCCCCTTAATGGCACCAGACATTTATCTCATACGGAGAGAACTATATACAAGCACAAGGAGGGCTCCCCATTCCAGCAGCTGAGGAAGCACCCCGGAGTAACTCTGATAAATACTGATGTTTGTTTATCCAAATGTCACAGACCATCCTGGCAAGCTGCCGCCCCCCTCCCAGCCTCGGCGGCCGTAACTGACAACACTTATTATGCAAGGAGGAGATACAGGAACCCCAACTGCCTTTGCTGAATGGCTTTCAGCCTTTGTTTCCTGAACACACACGCACGCACACGCACATGTAGAGAAACCAGTTGTCCTGACCTACAGGTGTTAGAAATGGGACCAAAAACCCTGTGTCCTATCTTTCATCGAAGGGCAGAAGTATATACTACTGTGTAGAGAGAGAATGGCCACCGGCAGACCTGGGCCTCCCTGTAATAACTAGCTCAGGGACGTGTGAATGCTACCCCCCCTCCCAGCCCCTGGAGAGCTGCTTTGTTACGAAAGCAATGCCATTAAGAAATACGCTATGCTACCTGTAAGCCCCGGAGCATGAACACAGACATGTTTATAACCACCTAGCTGCTAAGTCACCATTGAGTTCCTGAGCACCTACCAAGTCCAAGGTGGTGCCAACAGTACCCCTCATTGAATCCCACTCATCTATTTCATTTTTTAAAGATATTTATTTATTTATTTATTTATTTCCCTCCTGTGCACCAGTGGTGGAGGGTGGGGGGGGAGGAGAGTAGAGGGGGAGGAGCCGAGGGAGAGGGAAAGGGGAAAGGGAGAGAATCCCAAGCAGACTACGTGCTGAGTGGGATCCCACAACACTGAGATCATGACCTGAGCCAAAACCAAGAGTTGGACCCTTAACCGACTAAGCCCCTCCACCCCGGGTGCCGCCCTCCCCCCATCTATTTCTAAGCAACATGGTTCAGCTTCAAAATGTTTGAGGACTAAAGCGGAGGTCCATGTATTCATTCCTTTAATAAATATTGATTGAAGGCTTAGCATGGAAGTGCCAGGTGCTAGGCACAGACCACACACTGGAAAAGACCCAGTCCCCCGAGAAGCACAGCAACTAGTGGACAGACAGACGGTAGCGAGGGGTAACGACGTGCCCTAAAGCAGGCCATGAGAGAAAGAAGCACCCAGGCTCCTGGGACACACAGGAAGGAGTGGCCCATGACAAGTGGTCAAGAGAGTATCCTGGGGACAAGCCCCGGGCTCCCTACTCATGTCCTCCACTTTCCCCCACGTGATTCCTGCTCCTGGGTGATAAGCTCACTCCTGCAGGTGGCCCGCTCAGGAGGACTTCAGAAAATCCCAGTAGGCATCTCCCCAGACCCCCGGATTCCCATCTGCTCCCTCTGGAGACAAGATAAAAGACAACAAAATCGTTCCTCTTCTCAGCATTTTCTTTCTTACAGAATCTCCTGTCTTCTGTCCATCTGGGCTCCTTTACCCTGTGAGCTCCTTGATACACTCTAGATGGTGCGGACACAGAGAGCCCCAAGGGCCCTCAAGGCGGCCAGGGAGGCTGGAGTCTCTGACGACACTTTAGGGAGACCTGCACAGGGTCCAAGACATGGTGGGAAACCTCGTGCAGCCTCTGGCCCCTGCAGATGGCAAAGAACCAGAGCATAACTGCAGGACGTCTCCTTCCGCAGGAGTCCATGGGTCTGCATGTGTACACAGATGTCTCATTTACATTTTATGGATTTCTACCTGGATGGCGTAATGAATATCTGCATGCAGCATTCTCTTCGCCTGGAAGATCGCCCACCTCCCCACCCCCATCAGCTTCATCTAGTTAACCACCTACTCACCCTTCAGATCTCGGGAAATGTGCCTCTGCCCCAGAAGCCTTCCCTGACCCCTTGGGCTAATTGCCTGAGTTATTCACTGTCATGTGCCAGATACTTCTCTGTGACCTTTGAATAGTTTGCAATGATACAGTTCCCTGCATCATTTCCTTTTATCTCTGTCTGTCCCATGGCCATAGGCTCCTTGTGAAAAGCACATGTCCAGTTCATTCCCCTCTGTAATCCTAGCTCTGGCTCAAAGTCCAGCACCTAGGATGCACTCAACAAACTCTCCCTGAGTAGTGAATGAAGTTCAAGGGATGTGACTCTTGTTTCTCCTGGTATGCCACACTCCTGCCTGGCTTGGACTTATTTGGTCTGAAGCTTTGCTTTGGGGATCAAAAGAATTCTAAGCAAAGTCCTTCAACCTCCAAATCTCTCCTGTGCCACTTGGCCTAAAGGAGGCTTTCGAAGGCAATATGAGAAAAATAATAAATGGGAATTTTAAACAGGCCAAATATTTTATCAATAGTAGCACACATTTGTTGTTTCAGGAAAAGACTACGATAGATAAAAATCAATAATGCTTTTGTTCCAGAAGATTAACCAAGTGTTTTGAGCAAGAAGAGAATCTAATGGACAGCTTTTCTCCTGCTCTTCCCCTTAGTAATATGATGTGGTTACGCCAGAGAGAAAGGTTTGAGGAGACAGGTTAGAAGGCTCAGACCATTGTGTAATGCAGAAAGGAAGATCTGGAGAGAAGGTTAGAATCTCCCTGACCTATCAAGTTGGTGGGTAGATGGAGGTTGTCTGCCCTTCGCACTGTCTTTGACATTCAAATGAAAACCTTCCAGGATATCTGCCAGCAGCCCCCTTATCCTCAAACAAAGGCCCCCAGACACAAGATCTCACCCCTGGGCAAGAGTTGATTGGACCCAGGCTGAGAGATTCTGTCCCCCGCAATTTAGAATCAAGCCGCGGAGACACCTGTTGGTCCATCAGGTGCTTCAAATGTGATGTGAGGACAGGTCAGGTTGGCGGTGCCTGTTTTGGCCACGTGAATGAAGAACCAGAGAGAGCCAGCCTGCAGGCCGAGAGAGAAGAGTGACAGGAGAGGAGAGGTCGAGTACCACAAACAAGAGAGCCACCCCACTCCCAACTTTCTACATTCTGGTCTTTGTTCCTCATGAGGCCAGCCTGAACTTCCTGTGCCAGATACTTCTCAGTATCCCACAGTGCCCACAGTAGCCCTGTGTGCTCCTGGAAAGTGCCCTCTCCCCACCTTTCCTGTTGCCAAAGTTAGCCTGAGTGCACTTCTGTGCGTTTCTGTCCTCTATGTGTTAGTTTTCTGTGGCTGCCATCACACATTACCACAAACTGGGTGGCTTAGACCAACAAAAATTTGTTCTCTCACAAGCCTGGGAGCCAGAAGTCTGAAATCAAGGTGTCAGAGGGGCCACACTCCCTCCAAGCCTCTAGGAGAGAATTTTGCTTCCTCCAGCTTCTGGTGGCTCCTGACGTTCCTTGGCTTGTGGCTGCATCCCTCTAACCTCTTCTTCTGCCTTTCCATGGCCTTCTTCCCTTCTCCCTGCATCTTCTCCTCTTCTGTTTCTCCCAGGGACAATTGTCATTGGATTTGGGGCATACTTGTTTAATCCAGGATGACCTCATCCCAAGATCCTTAACTTAACTGCATCTGCAAAGATCCTTTTTCTAAATGTGGTCACATTTGTAGGCACCAGGGGTTAGGACTTGGACATATCTTTTGGTGGGGGGGCCACCATTCACCTCACTCTACCTTGTAGCCTGCCAAGCTCTAGGATAAGTTTACCAGGTATTCCTGATTAGCCATGCAAAGTGTAGGTGACCAGCAGATGCAGAGCCCACAACACAGACTCTTTATAGAGCCTCAAGGATAGATACATGAATGAAAAGCAATTTCCCTTTTTTGTGTGTGAAAAGTGTTTCATGGCATTTTGGTTTTGAATATTTAGGGATGGAGGTAAGCCTTATCTGGCATATTGACTGTCTTCTTTAGCCTCTTTTTGGACCTTTATCAATGATCACATAATTAAATGGTTACTGTCGTGTACTGAGCACTCGTCAGGTGTACCTGGCACTGTACTTGGCTCTTCATGGGGAAATCACACTGAATCTTCACTACAGTGTTCTGAGGGCAGAATTATTATCCCCACGAGTCATACCCAAGTTGGTCTGGTACCAAGTCATTGTTTTTCACCATTAGGATGACACTTTGGGTGATCTGGCACACTTGAGGGCTGTGGATATCAGAAGGAAGAGGACAGCCTCATACGGGCATCACTTACTCTGTGCCAAGCAGTGTGCTTGCTGCTTCACATTTGTTACCTCATTTGATCTTTATAACTCCTCCGTGAGAGAGAGGGTGCAGAAATAAGATAAAGGCTGCTCGCACTTAGCCAGGGCTTCCCGTGGACATAACCTGCTGAGTCAGTGGGATAACATGTTCCCAGATGTTCCTGCCTGTCAGGGCCAAGGGGCATCAGATCTCTACAGATCTGCTCATAACTTCTGGAAATAGGACACAGGTAGAAACCAGAGGGACAGGTATAAACATACGTCAGAAAATGCCTCCTGAATTAGAATCTCTTTTCTTTTTCCCAAAGATTTTATTCATCCATTTGAGAGAGAGTGAGAGCATGAGCAGGGAGAGGAGCAGCAGGAGAGGGAGAAGCAGACTCCCCACTGAGTAGGGAGCCTGATGCAGGGCTCGATCCCAGGACCCTGGGATCATGACCTGAGCCGAAGGCAGACGCTTAACCAACTGAGCCACCCAGGCACCCCTAGAATCTCTTCTTGCTTGCAAAGCTGCTAATATCACCTCCCCAGCTAGGGGCCTGGCTGGGAACTCTTCCCCAAAGAGGAGGCTTCTCTTGGCACATATTTTGTCTTCATAATTTTCTGCCCCAATCCCAGGAAAGGATTTCCTTTTCAAAGCCTCACCCTAGACTCAGTTTCTGTCCTCCTTGTTCCTCTTGTCCCCCTCCGATTTGAGGACACGAAGCTCAGCTAAAGATCACAACTGACCTTCCCCCCATTATTGCTCTTCATTCAGCTCCATCCCCACAGTCACTCAAGGTGGCCACCGGGATGTCATCCTCAGCTCCCCTCTGCCCAGGGCCATCAGCCATCAAGTCCTGCCCATCTTTCTATACTCTCCGTGACTTCCTCTCTCCCCTCATCATCACTGCCTTGGATCAGGTCCCCAGCATGTCTTTCCTGGGCTCAGTCAGGTCTCCCTTGCCTCCATCAGCTCTTGATTTGATCTTGCTCTTCTTTTGCTTTCAGTTCTGTGATGGGCCCCCATTAACCTACAGCAGTGGTTTTCAAAATGTGTCTAGAGGGACCCCGGTTTAATGAGTCTTGTTGGGGTTTTAATGAACCCAGTAAATGAAATTCTGCCTGAGTTTTGAACACATTGAGAGATACACAGGACTCCAACAGATGGAAATGAAAATATCACCTTTATTACCGGTAAAGCTACATTGGAGGATATGGCTTAGCTCTGGCCAAATAGCATGAATTAAACCACAAATGCCCTGAGCAGCACAAACATCCCTCCTTCTTGAGAAGTGATTGTTCTTTGAGAGGAGCATTCGCATGTATGGATAAAGGAGTATGAATTCATGTGCAAACCCAGAATTAGGCTCTTATAAAATTGTCAGGTGGCATTTCCCAAAGTGTGTCCACAGAACACTAACCTGGAAAAGAGAGGGTCTGGAAAGAAAGCGTTCCATGGTCAAATGCCTCTAGAGAAGTCCGCACACCACATTCTCCATTGAGAATCACAGCACACGTGAGCATATTAAAAGTTTCCAGATCTGCAGTAAGGAAATCAGACTGATTTTGTTCACCAGAGATCAGCCCACTGTTTCCTGAAATTATTTGATGAAAAAACCCTTTGGAAGTGGTGACTCTATATTTCCATGTGAAAGAAACTCCATCAGAGTAAGGCTGCTGGCCTCTCTCTGCCCCCTTGGGAGGAGGAGGAGGTGACTGAGCGGCCAGAGAATGGAGTAGAAGGGAGTGCACCTCAGGCCCTTCTCCCTCTCTTTTCAAGTAGAGTTCTCCTAAGTGAACCTTTTTGTTCATTTTTGTCGCTTCTAACAGACTGTGGCTCTAAAGTCTCTTCTGAAACTTTGTAGTTTTGACAGTAGAATGAGCAGTTAGGAATGCTTTCATTAAAAAGTTTATGACTGAAGTAGAGGGTATGAGAATTCTCGCTTTCACAACTGGAGTGCAGTTGGTTGAAGCTTTACTATGACCTCTGAGCTCTGATACAAAGGGGGCTGTGTGCGGCCATTGGGAGTGGCTTTGTGGTTAAAAGAAATATGAAATCCTTTGAAGGGTCCTTTGCAAAATAGAGAGCTGTGGAACAGTTTCAAAGTAGAAGATTCCTAACCTTCACATTACTTTGGAAATATGTGTTGGTTTTGTTCATTAGAATACATAAATAGAGGACGAAATGTTGTGGTGGGAAACCGTTCTTGGTCACATACAATTTGGCTTCTCCTCTTTAAGAAAGGGATCCACCCTTGACCCCCAACCTCAAAAACCTTTGAGGTCACTGAAGAACATGGAAGAAGAAAGGTCTGCCTAGCTAAGCCATTTTGTGAGAAGAACCATATACTCATCAGTCTAGAGTCTTAATTACTCTCACTCTGATGGGAATGACTGTAAAAAGGCATGTGGTCTAAACTGGGCAGGATTGATGTTCTCAGCCAGCTCACCAATTGTCTCCAGTCCAAAGATATTTTGGTCTGAGACAGGAAATGAGACAGTGAGGGTAAAAACATCTGAAACACATGAACATCTTCCACCTATTGATCCAAAGGTATTAGAGGATGTAATGAGCCCAAGTGTGGTTGGAGGAAAGTAGCTTTAGCACAAATGAGAACAGAATTTCCTTGGGGGTTGAATGAGCGTCTAGGTCAATTCCTACAGAGTTCCAGGAAAAGAGGAGTTTTGACCACCATCGGTTTATTTGATCAATGCATTCAGGCCCTCAAATGGACTTCTTTTAAATATGTATGTATAACCCTGACAGGGCTCTTAATAAACCAATACTTGTCAATGACTCCAATAATGGTCAAAGCTCCTGTTTAGTTCGTGTAAGAAAAACATGCGCAAAGGTGTGCCTTTCAGAGTTAATGGCTGTAAAATTAGAATGTGCCCTTCTACCCACAGGAGTTCACGTATACGAGATGTATGTAAATCATTCATTCAACACGCTTTGAATTCCTGTGTCTGGAGTAATAAAAACAGTTAAGGTAGAGTTCCTGCCCTCCAGAATCACAGTCTAGTTGGAGTGACAGGCATATTAGCTAATTAAAGGACCCTGTGGAGTGACAGTCAAGGACAGAAGTATGCACTTCTACAGTGAGGTCCAAAGGAAGGTGTGTCAGAATGCCTGGGGAGGGGATAGAGAGTCTTCAGGAATAAAGGGCAAGTTTGGCAGGAAGGCAAGGGTGCTCCATTATGAGAGAACTGCTTATGCAAAGGCCCTGAGGTGTAAAGTCTTAATATTCAGGGGACTGCTCATGGTTAGACATGAGAAGTATAGGAACAGAGAGGGAAGACATGTAAAATGAAGGTGAAGAAATTTGGGGAGAGCCCAGATCTTTCACTCAATGATTGAGATAATAGTACTGAGTACCAACTATGTATCTGGTAGATACTGTTTGTTGCCGTGAACAAGACAGAGGCAGTTCCTACCCTCGTGGATGAAGTTTGCATTCTGGTGGAAGACACGGAGAATAAATAAAGTGATAAACCACTTCAGAAAGTGATGAGGGCTATGAAGGAAACAATCAAGGAGATGAGACACAGTGATGGGGTCAGGGAGCAGCTTAGAAAGCATGGTCTTGGCAGACCATTTAGAGATGATGGCTTTGGAAGACCTGAAGGATGGAAAGGCCAGAGATGAGTACTGAAGACCCAAATCTGGAGGTCCCTATCATTTAGAGGACACAGAAAGAGGAAGACAAGGCAGCAAAGAAGACCAAGAATAAAGATTTAAGACCCAGTTGGGAGGCCAGAGTAATTGGGAGGAAGGAGGAAGGGAGGAAGTTGGGAGGAAGGAGAAAAAGGAGTATGAGGAGAAGATAAGCCTCCACTACCCTTATTCACTTTTCATTTGGTATTCAAAAAATAAATGGTTATCAGATTCCCAGGTAAAGATCGTGGATTGACCCCAAGCATCTAACTTGCTCCCTCTTCAAACATCATTGAAAACTGCATTAAGGGAATTCTTTGGTAAGACCTAAACCCACAAGGACAGGGAAAGTAGGCTGGGAAACAACATAACAATTCTGGAAAGCAGACAGATGAGTGTTAACTGACTTAACAGACAGAGAGAAGCCAAGTGCTAAGCTGGCCATGGGGAAAGCTAAGAGTCAACCTGATAGAACAGAATATAGGAAGAAAATTCAAAAGACTCAGCAAGTGGTGGCACCAATGGCACCAGAAATGAGGGTGAAGGTGGGAGATTAAAATGAGGAGGACTGCTTGAAAGCTGTCTGAGAAATTGTTAGATTCTTCTAGCACTCCACGGTACCACTGAGTGCCATCCACCCCACCCCACCCCCAGCAGAAGACTGGGGGTGTAGTCCTTGAAGGAGCAAAACACAGCAGAGGGCAGGAGTGCTGTAGTAAAAACATGGATCGCTAATAAATGTGTGCATACCAATTTATGAGATTCCTCCTGATTTCTACCCTCATTCAGTGCCCAGAACCCTGACATTCTGGTCTTTACCTTCAAGACAGGAGAACCAAAGAGCATTCTCTGCAGAATCTGACTTGCCCCCGACAAAATGTCTAAGGAAACAACATAAGCGGAGCATCTGGGTGCCTCAGTCAGTTGGGTGTCTGATTCTTGGTTTTGGCTCGGGTCATGATCTCAGGGTCGTGAGATTGAGCCCCGTGTTGGGCTCCGCGCTAGGCACGGAGCCTACTTAGGATTCTCGCTCTCTCCCTCTCCCTCTGCCCCCGTCCGCCAGCCCCGCTTGTGTGTGTGCTCTCTCTCTCTCTGAAAAAAAGAAAGCAATGAAAAGAAAAAGAAACAACATAAGCAATTACCCTAAGAATGACTGAGCTCAAAATCTACAAGGCCCCCAACACACTCAAAGATCCCATCAGCTTTTTTGTCCACCTCTCTTAAATATGTTTAGACAACCAAGGATTAACTGACTGCTGAGAAAAGGCTTTAATATAAAAGTAGGGCCTAAAACAAACAGTAAAAAACAAAACAAAACAAAACAAAAAGAAACCTTGAGGAAACTAGGAAGAGAGAAGACAAGTTCAAAAATGACCCTAACTCAGAGAGTAAGAAGACACTGCATCCATGATATGAGAGCTGGATTCTATTAAAATGGGGGAGGAGAAGCATTTAAAGGACAGGGGGGAGAAATCTCTGAGAAATTAAAAGCATTGAGTCAGAAATTAAAACCTCAGCAGAAAGTGTGGAAGATAAAGTTGAGAAGCACTCCTAGAGGAGAAAAGCAAAAAGAATTAAAAAGTTACAGGGAAAGGGGGAGAAAATTAGTTGAACAAACAAGGAGCTCCAATCTCTGAATAACAGGAGTTCCAGGAAGAGAAAACCAAGAAACTTAAGGGAAGGAAGCCATCATCTGAAGGACATGCTTTTGGTTGAAAGCCTAGGAGTACTGAGCACAAAGGATGAAAATAGACTCTTACTGAGCACATTAGTGTAACATTTCAGAACTCCAGGAACAAAGAGAAGATCCTATAGGCTCCCACAGGCAAAGAAACAGAATAAAAATAGCCTCAGATTTCCTAAAAACAACACTATAAGGCAGTGGAGCAATATCTTCAAAATTCTGAAGGAAAATTATCTCTCTACCCAGTCAAAACGTTAATCAAGTATGAGGACAAAATAGACACATTTTCATATATGGAAGTTCTCAAAATTTTATCTCCCACACAGTTTCTTTGGAAGGTCCTAGAAAATGTGCTTCATCAAATTGAGGGAGTAAAGAGGAAGACATGAAAGATGGGAAAAAGGAGATCCAAAGTAGGAGAGAGGGGAAGGCAATCCAAGATGGTGGTTGAGGGAGGACCCTGGGTAACACTATGGACAAGATGTAGAGGATGACTAGTTCTGATCGGAGCCCATCAGAAGGCTCTGGTAAGGGTACTTTCAAGAAGATGATGTGAATGAATGTACTGAGAGGCAGTGGAGATAACTGGCAGAGAGATAAGGGTTCAATTAGCATTAAGTACTTAGGAAACTAAGGAAATGATAATACAAAAGAGTTACTCCCAATGAATATAAAAAGTTACAAGAAAAAGGAAGAATACTTATTTTACTACACGAGTCAACTCAAAACAGTTATATATGATCTCATTAAATTAAAGCTGAATATCGACCTACCCCAGTGGATTGTAATTTTAGTGTGTGGATAGGACTGTGGGAGAAGAAAAGAGTGAAATCTTCTTCTTCTATATGAAGACCTTAATAGATAATGCCTAAAACTGGAAAAAAAAATTAAAGTAGCAATACAAGCACATTCTTAGAGATATGGAAGTAAATACTAAAAGTATTAACATACCAGGAATAGAAAAGAACTTCCTTAGTTTGGTAAAGGGCATCTATCAAAGACCCACAACTAATATCATACTTAATGAAAAAAGACTAAATGCTTACCTCCCAAGATCAGGAAGAAGAAAAAGCTGTCTGCCCTTGCCATGTCTATGCAACATTGTAATAGCCTAGCCAATCAGGCAACAAAAACAAAAACAACAAAAAAAGGAATTGAGATTAGAAAGGAAGAAGTAAAACTGTATCTGCAAATGACATGATTGTGTACGTAGAAAATAAGAAGGAATCCACTAAAAAACACATTTGAATTAATGAACAAGTTCAGCAGTATGGTAGGATACAAGATCAATATACAAAAATTAGTTGTATCTCTATACACTAGCAATGAATAACCTGAAAATGAAATAAAGAAAACAATCCCATTTTAATAACACAAGAAGAATAAAATACTAAGAATAAATTGAACAGAAAGGTACAAGATAGTCACACTGAAAAACACAGAGCATTATTGAAATAAATCAAAGAAAATCTAAATAAATGGGAAGACATCCCATGTCCATGGAACAATAGATTTAACATTGTTAGGATGGCAATTCTCCCAAATTGATCTACAAACTCAATGCAATCCCTGTCAAAATCCCAGTTGCCTTTTTGGCAGGAATTGACAAGCTGATCCTAAAATTCATATGAAAACGCAAGGGACCCAGAATAACCAAAATGATCTTGAAAGAGATCAGTTGGAGGACTCACACTTCCTGATTTCAAAATCAGCAGAACTACAGTAGTCAAGACAGGGTGGTTCTTGCATAAGGATAGATATATAGGTCAATAGAGTAGAATTTAATGTCCAGAAATAAACTCCCACATTTATGGTCAATTGATTTTTTAAAAAAAGAATACAAGACCATTCAGTGGGGAAAGAAGAGTTTTTTCAACAAATGGACAACTGGTATCAATATGCAAAAGACTGAAGTTGGACACCTACCTCACACCTCAGACAAAAATTAATTCAAGATGGATTATAGACCTAAATGTAAGAGCTAAAACTATAAAATTTCTAGAAGGAAACATAGGAGTAATTCTTCATTACCTTGGGTTAGGCAATGATTTTTTTAGATATGACATCAAAAGCATAAGCAACAAAGAAAAATGGATAAATTCAACTTCACCAGAATTAGAAACTTTTATGGTTCAAAGGACACCATCAAGTAAGTGAAAAGAAAACTCACAGAATGAGAGAAAATATTTGCAAATCATATATCTGGGAAAAGACTGGTATCCAGAATATATAAAGAACTCTTACAACTTAATAAAGATAAGTAGCCCTGTTTAAAATAGGCAAAAAATTTGTCCTGACATTTCTCCAAAGAAGATCATTATTAGACATTAAGGAAAGGCACATAAAAACCATAATGAGATACTACTTCACAGCCATTAAGATGACTGAAATCAAGACAATAAATAATGGTGAACAGGTAGAGAAATTGGAACCCCCACACACCGCTGTTGGGAATGTAAAATGACACAACTGCTTTATAAAGTTCTCTAGTAGTTCCTCAAAAGGTTAAACATAGAGCTACCATATGACCCAGCTATTGAACTCATTGGCATATATCTAAGAGAAATGGAAATACATGTTCACACAAAAACTTGTACACAAATGTTCATAGCAGCATTATTCATCATACCGAAAAGTAGAAATGATCTAAATGTCTAACAACTGATAAATGCATAAAACAAACTGTATATCCATGCAATGGAATATTATTTGACCATAAAAAAGAACGAAGTACTGAGCTGTAATGGATGAATCTCGAAAACATCATGCTAAGTGCAAGAAGCAAGAAAAAAAACAAACATATGATTCATTTCACATGAAATACTCAGATTAAGCAAATATGTAAAGACAGAAAGGGATTAGTGGTTGCCTAGGGCAGGGGTGGGAAGAAATGAGGAATAATTGCGAATGGGTAAGAGGTTTCATTTTAGGTTATTGAAATGTCCTAAAATTATACTATTGTGATGGTAACGCAACTCTGAATACATTAAAATCTAATTAGCCATACACTTTCAACAGGTGAATTTTATGGTAGGTGAAAAATATCTCAATCAAGCCAAAATCTCATTAATCATAACGATATTGGCAAAACAAAAACATATTGTAAATATCTTCATAGCACTACAATGTGTTTCTTCATCTTACTACTCAAGGCCCTGTTGACAATTTTTCAACTTATAGTGACCTTGTAAATTTCATTGGTTTTCAAAAAGTAAGATAAGACAAGTCAACATTCTGTAGTTGGAGGGAAGAGGTACTCCAGAGTTCATGGTCAGGTGTTACCCAACTGGAAAGCATAAGTCAGCAAGTGTTGCTTCACATCTTGTAACCTAACACTTTAATACATGCTTAGCTGTTATGTAGGCATAACAAGACTTGTCTTTGGGGGGAAACTTAAGAGTAAGCCAAAGAAAGATGCTTAGTCAGGGGCCCTCCTGAATTTTTCTTTGCTGATGTTGATCATTTGGTTCTTCTGGATGTGAGGTGAGAGGGAGCAGAGCCAATATGCCATGGTGGTCACCAAGTCAGAATCTGGACACAGATGAACCTGGCTTGGAATACCGCCCCTGCCACTTCCTAGCTGTGTGACCTTGTGCAAGGTGCTTAGCCTCTCTGTGCCTCCATTTCCTCTCTGTAAAATGGGAATTCTATACATACCTCTGTTTTTATTTGAAGGCTTATCCTATAGTAGGGTGCCCATTAAGAGTACTTTTATTTTTAAAAGACTCTTAATAGGCACTTAAGAGCAATGTATCTTGGCAATTTTTTCCTGACTTGAAAAAAAAAATAGCGTTGTCCTTTTCTGTAGATCAGAACCTTATCCACTCATTAGTTCTGTTTTATTTTGATGTGTTTATTATTAAGTTATATAGGCAAGGAAAAATTCTTCCTCTACCTTCCATGCTCTTCCAGCTGAACTAAGAATTAAATTTACATGAAACAGTAACAGGAGGAAAAAAAAAAAAAAAAAACAGTCTTATTGCAAGTGCACTGAGGCCCAATAACAAAATTGAGACCTAAAGAAATGACCAAGACAGGCAATTTTTATACTTTTTAAACAAAGAGACAATATATCTGTGAGGAATTGACAGGACAAAGAAGGCTGAACCTTAGTAAGGAATTTTAAAGGGAATTTGTGCAGGGGTAGTAAATGAGTAAAAAGTAACAAGGTTTGTTTATATAGCCTTCTCAGCTTTAAATTCCCTATCTCTGGTGATCAGGATGGCTCTTCACCTCCTGATACAGGAGGGGACCTTTCACACAGGCAGTCAACTTAAAAAAATTGCCGTTATGAGGCTAGATTTGTTCACATAGAGAAAGAAGATAAATTCTATTTAACAGCTTGATTTCTAATTTTTAAATATTCAGGCCCTTTGTACTCTAGCCCTGACTGCCACATACTTGAAGCTTCTGCAGCACTTGAACTGGGACTCATCACCTCAAGAACCATCTTTCCATTCACTTCTCATCTTTGCTTGATTATGCTTAGCTTCCTGCACAAACGAGTATTCTCTACTGGGCAAATCCAGATTCAGGTTCTCCCAAGGTTAGCCGTCCCAACCAAAAATAAGAGTCTCCTTCCTATAGTCTATATATTCTTCTTGGGCTTGGGTTCTAATGGGCCCTGCTTAAATCCATGCCCACCCTTTCTATAACAGTCACTGTTGTCAGAAGGATTGGATACTACACATTGGCCCAGACGTGGGTCTTGTGCCTATCCTTGAGATCAGGGGTTAGGAATTGAGAACTCCAGGAGAACAGCCTCAAAGTGAGAGTTCCCAAAAGAAAGGAGTGCTGGGCAGACAAAAACAAAACCCCAAACAACAGAGGAGTCCTGTTCTATCTGCCTGGGTAGTACCCACAAGCTTTGTAGGGGAAGTTGCCTCTGCTCTTGTGGCCAGAACTGACCAGACCAGATATGAGCCCCAGAACAGCCTGCAACACGTATTGGCTGGACACAAGGAGACGGATCAGCTCTGAGGTGACTCAGCACAGCCAGCCAGTGGGGGCCCTTCACTAGGTGGCTACGAGCTAACCCATCAAACTTTCTCATTTAGAAATATAAATGCCAGGTTGGCAAAAAAGGAAGGCTGTTTTGCACTCAGATTGAGATTGCCAACAACCCTTAGCAATTTGTCCAGGTTTCCATGAAACTCACTCTCTGCATCCCCGGGACATAAACAGGACTCCACACAGTAAACCTAGTTGGCTGAAGGAAAGCCAGGCCTGTCTTTTCCTCCTAAGAAATTGGCCTGTATTGATCCGTACAATCTGAATCTGATGTCCTGGACATTTCTTCCCCTGCCTTTTTTTTTTTTTTAAAGATTTTATTTATTTGACAGAGAGAGACACAGCGAGAGAGGGAACACAAGCAGGGGGAGTGGGAGAGGGAGGAGCAGGCTTCCCGCTGAGCAGGGAGCCCGATACGGGGCTCGATCCCAGGACCCTGGGATCATGACCTGAGCCGAAGGCAGACGCTTAACGACTGAGCCACCCAGGCGCCCCTCTTCCCCTGCCTTTTAAAGGGAAAATATTTCTGTTGCTGAATTTCACACAGCAAAAAATGAGCTACTCTTCTGGCAAGGAACAATATGGCCAACATAAAGCTTCCCTCTTTGGAAGGGAGTTTAAACACTTTGGTAGGTGGCCAGGGGAGATTTAACCACAAGACTTTCTGGGGGAGGAAGCCAAAGTCAAAGCCAGGCACAACAGAAATAGTACCCTGCTGGTGGCTGGGCAGGTGTCCTGGGTTCAAGTGCCTGCTGGGGCACTGTGGGCAAGCTGCCTCTCCTCTCTTCTGGAAAATGAACAATTTCAAAATCATTCATTCATGCTACAAAGCTGTGTGCCTAGAGCAAGAGGGAAGTGTGGCTGAAGAGTGAGTTAAGGTAGAAAGTGGGAGATGAGGCCTGAGAGGTAACAGGGACCAGGTCATTTGGAACCTTGGACTTTGGCTTTTACCTTGCATAAGAGAGGGAACTGTATTAGTTTCTTATGGTTGATGTAACAAAAGACCATGAATTTATGGATCGAAACAACACGAATTTATTACCTTAGAGTTCTGGAGGTCAAAAGCCTGACTTCCAGCAGGTCTCACTGGACTGAAATCAAGGTGTTGGCAGGGTTATGTTTCTTCCTGGAAACTCTAGGGGAGAATCCATTTGTTTTGTCTTTTCCAGCTTCTAGCAGCTGTCCACATTCCTTGCTCCTAGCCCCAATCCACCTTCCAAGCCACTAATGGTGGTTGAGTCTTTCTCACTTCCATTTCCCTTCTGCCCCCCTCTTCCACTTTGAAAAACTCTTGTGATTACGCTGGGCACAACTGGATCATCCAGAATAATCTCCCTATTTTAAGGTCAGCTGATAAGCAATCTTAATTTCAACTGCACCATTAATTCCTCTTGGCCATGTAACACAACATACGCACAGGTTCTGGGGATTAGGACATGGACGTCTTTGGGGGGTCGTCATTCTGCCACCACAGGAACCACTAGTGCTTTTGAGTAGATGAGTGGCATGATCAGACTTGTGCTTTTCCACAGTTGCTTTGGCTTCAGTGTTTGCACAGACATTGGGGTGGAAAGGGCAGAAGCAGCAGACCAGTTAGGAGATCACTCCAATAATCCAGGCCCCAGATGATGCTTGAACCAGGATGGCAAATGTGTTAACAAGTGGTAGAATTCCGGGGCACCTGGGTGGCTCAGTCAGTTAAGCATCAGCTCCTGATTTTGGCTTAGGTCATGATGTCAGGTTCATGAGATCGAGCCCTGCATGGGGCTCTGCGCTCAGTGGGGAGTCTGCTTCTTACCGTCTCCCTCTATCCTTTCCCCTGCTCACACGCTCTCTTTCTTTCTCTCCCTAAAATAAATAAATCTTAAAAAAAAAAAAAAAACAGTGGTTAAATTCCAAATATATTTTGAAGGGAGAATCAACAGACTTTGTTAACAGAGCACACGTAGATCCGAAGGAAAGGTGTCGAGGACAACATAAGGCTTTTGGCCTGAGCCTTAAGAACAGAGGTGCCATTAACTAAGACAGTGAGGACTGGCCAAGGAACTAGTGTGGGGTGAACATCAGCTCAGTTTTACACGGAGTAAGTCATTCCACACCCACACCCAAGTAGAGATGTCTGTGAGGCTGTTGGATATATGGGTTTCCTAAAGGAGTTCAGTGGAGATGTCCAGATTGAATCAATACATCTCGAAGCATAAGCATATGGGTGATATTTAAAACCATGAGGCTGATTAAATCACCTAAGGAATGAATGTAAACAGAGAAGAGGTGAGTGTGTCCCGGGGCCCCAGTGGTTACAATGATCTCCAAACAGTGAATCTGGCTCTCCCAGCAGGTCTCAAGGACTTACCATCACTAAGTCTCTTACTGCTGCAACCTGTTAGTTTCTCCCATGGTTACCTTTTCCTGTTTTGCCAGAGGAGAACAGCCAACAGCTCTTATTTACAAGGCAAGTTGGGAAATGCCATTTTTTTTTTAAGCTGAACCATTTGCTGCTCTCAAATTCTTGTTTTTTCTTTTTAATATTTATTTATTTAAGTAATCTCCACACCCAACGTGGGGCTGGAACTCATGACCCCAGGATCAAGAGTTGCATGCTCTTCTGACTGGGCCAGCCAAATGCCCCTCAAATTCGTCTTTGGAATGAAAGGAGGAATGAATAGATATTGGAGAGGCAGCTAGCAGTTTCTGCCACAAGCCTAAGATAAGGCAAGAACAGGGTGTTACAGGAGCATACAGCAGGGGGCCATGCCTAGACTAGGGCGGGAGGAAGTCTCCTAGAGAGGAATGTTTAAGTCTAGACTTGAAAGGTAGTGGTGGCCTGCAAAGAGAAGAGCGAGAGAGCTTCAGGTGGAAGAAGTAGCATGTGCAAAGGCCCGGAAGTAAGAGAAAGAGCAAGGCACAAGGAGGAAGCACAACAAGTGCAGGAAGCCTGGTGCACAACCATGAGCAGGGAGAGTGTTAGGGATGGCGTGGAATCTCGAGGCAAGGGCTAGATGGAGACAGGCTTGAGGGATTGCACTCAGGAATTAGCACTTCATCCAGAAGCCTGTGGAGAGCTGTTGAAAGATTTTAAGCAGGGAGTAGCTTAATTTGGCTTGGTTGCAGAGTGGTGAATGAAGTAAGGAGAGGAAAACTGAAGGTGGGTAGACCAACTAGGAGGCAGTAGCAGGAATTTAGGTGAGAGAGGATAGTGGCCCAGACCAGAGAAGCATCAGGCGATAGAGAGAAGTGGAAAGGCTTTAGAGAAAAATTTAGGGGGGTATAAATGCTGATTAAGCCTCATGTACCTAATAAGAATCTGCTAATAGGCAATCTCTCCATTCTCTGGGTCAATGCCCTCGAGTAGTGACAGGCCTAGGGTTTGCTCTTCCTGCATTACTCGTCCATTCCCAGAAACCACATCTTCCTGCTCACCCAACTGTGAAACCTCAGTTGCTTTTGAGTACTTTCCCATTCACTTAATTTCCAACCAAATTCCATTGACTAAAATGTCTCTTAAATCCAACCTACTGCGATGGCCTCAGTCTAGTCCCTGATCAACTCTTGCCTGGATTCAGGCAAAAGTTCCTCGTAAGTCTTGCTCTCCTTCAGTACAAACCCCCTTGCATGCTGTTACCGGTTATGTCTTAAAAAGGATTGCATTCACTCATCCATTCTTCTGTCCCTCCAGTCCTCCCTCCCTCCCCCCATCCTCTGAGCTCCCTCCCATGCTCCCTCCTAGGTGCTTTGGGGGCTGAGGATACAGAGACCCAACAAGCCATGGTCTTTGCTCTCAAAAAGCTCACAAGTAGCCTTTGGTTCTGAGCAAGTACCTCAGAACATGGTAAGAAATGCCATTTCCATGCTGACCTTCAAGTGCACTGAGGGCAATGGAGAAGTTCCTAACCAGATTTAGAGAAGTTCAGGAGGGAAGGGGGCGTGGACAGTGAGGGAAAGCTTCCTGGGAGAGGTGATACTCCAGTTCAGTCTAAAAAGAGCCCAAGTAGGAGTTATTCAGGCAATGGGCAGGCAGAGCAAAGGGTGTTAAGGTCAGAAGGAAAAAGCATTCATTCACATTTTATTTATTCGTTTATTTAGAGAGAGAGAATGAGCACGAGCAGGGGGAAGGAATAGAGGGAGAGGGAGAAGCAGACTCCCCACTGAGCAGGGAGCCCGATGCGGGACTCAATCCCAGGACCCCGGGATCATAATCTGAACCGAAGGAAGACACTTAACCGACTGAGCCCCCCAGGTGCCCCATTCACATATTCATAAATATTTACTGAGTACCTACTATGTGCTAGGCAAGAATGACAAAACTAAGGAAAGTAAGATCATTGTGCATTCAGGAGCCTGCAAATGGGATTCCATATGGCTAATGAGCAGGGCCAGGATTAGGATGAGGTGAGTGAGGCACTCGCCTTGGGCACAAAATTTAAGGGGGTGCCAAAATTTAAGGGGGTGCCACATTACCCAGTCTTCAAGATAAATAACATTTAATACAACATCTAAAAAGTAAAAATTCATATGGAATCTATGACAAGCAAAAGATCAAGATTTTAAATAAAGACCGCCTCCGACAGTGCCATGCCAAGAAATATTGGAGCCTAAGACAAAAGGAAAAATGTGAATCCCTGTATATACATGTTTATGTTTTTTGTTTTTTTAAGTAGGTTCTATGCCCAGCATGGAGCCCAATGTAGGGCTTGAACTCACAACCCTGAGATCAAGACCTGAGCTGAGATTAAGAGTCAGATGCATAACCAACTGAGCCAGCCAGGTGCCCCCACTTTTATGTATTTTTAATGGCTAATGTATTCCAGAACATTAAACCAGTTGAAAATATATCAAAAGTTTGAAGAGTAGGTACATTAAAGTTCACATTGAGCCTAAATATTTTGTACCCCAAACAGAGTTTATTATAATTTTACTTTCCCGGCTTTAATGGAACCAGATTTGTCAATAATATCTTCAAATTCTACTTCTGGAGTAGTATAAAAAAGAAGCTGAAGTGTAAGCAAAGGCCAGATCACGAAAGCCCTTGTTTGCCTTGCTAATGAGTTTGGGTGGCATCCTAAACGGATGCTGCCCTAAAATGAAAGGCTGGGGGTTAAACAGCTTGTCCAAATCTCTGCTCCTCCACTTACTTAGTAATCCTTGGTACATTATCTGCATTAAGTGTCTGTTTTCTCCCCCATAAACTGGAGATGCTAGCACCTACCCCAAAGGGCAATTGAGAGACTCCAAATGCTTCTAAAGTGCTTAGCACAATGCTTCCCAGTTACAATGTGCTTGATGTATGAGAGACATTATTATTAATATGGCTGTGGGGAGCCATTGGAGGAATTTTAGCAGCGAAGTGACAAGATCAGATTTGTCCTGGAAAAGATCACTCTAGTGACAGTGTGTAGGATGGTTATAGGAGGCATGATGGGCAGAGTGACTGGGTAGGACCTAACTGAAGAAGTAAAGTCATCGCAAGTGAAAGGAAGAGGGCCTGAAATAGGCTCTAGTGATAGGGAGACAGAGGGACACATTTGAGATATACTAAGGAGTACAAAGAACATGGGGGAGTAAGGAGGGCAAGCAAAGTTTGGACAGGTGGGTCAATGGTAGGGAACACAGAGGAAGAGCCAGCTTGAAAAGGCTAGTTGTAAGGTGAAGCAACTAGGATTACATTTGACTTAATGTTACAGAAAATCCAGAGGTTGGTACAGAAAATCCTGCTATGGTAGCTCCAAGAGGTCATGAAGGATCCAGGCATCTGTCTGCTTTGCCATCTTTAGCATATGGCTTCCATCATCAAACCTATCTCAAGGTCCAAAATAACTCCTGGAGCTCCAGAAATCTTGACTTTATTTCAGACAGCTGGAAGAAGGAACAAGAAAGGAGAGCAAAATGGTGTAGCTTACAGCTGAGTCAATTCCCTTTGAGAGACTTCCAGAAGGTCCTAACACAATACTTCATACGGATCAGAAACCAGGCACGTGGACACATCTACGCATAAGGGAGACTGGGGGATAAGAGTCTTTTACCTAGGTGCATTGCCATTTGTGATAAAATGGGAGTCCTCTTATCGGGAAAGAAGGGGAGAATAGACAATAGGCTGGCAACCAGCAGTGTCTGCCAGAGGGGAGACGCTCAGTTTTGGTCAAGTTGAGTTGAAGATGTCTTGAGAATAGGCAGGAGAGAAGTGTGGCTGGAGAGGTGTGAGTTGAAGCCTCCAGAATTGGTCATCATTCAGGTAAAGGATGTGGAGTAGAAAAAGAAGAGGGCCAAGTAGAGAATTGTAGAATCGCTCAAAACTGTATGGGCTGGGGGGAGGAGTAGCCATCAAAGCCAAACCCAAACAAACGAAAGCAGAGAAGGGAAGCACAAGGAGAATTAATGTTAGTACTGTTGAATCACTTGGGGTCCAAAATAATGTAGAGATTTTTAAGGATCAGTCAATAACACTCCTCTGCCTCACCTGAGTTCTGAACCAACTAAAAATGAGCATTGGCGCCAAGTAGATACCGGCTAGGGTGATGAAGAAAAATGCACACTTGATTTGAGGGCCCAAATAAGAACAAAGATCATGAATTTATAGATGCAGAGAGAAGGAAGTAGATAGTTGAATTGGCTGAGGCTTTGGAGGTAGAGATAATGGAAGGAAAAGGGATAATGCCATAGTCTTGGCATAAAAATCTTTGGAGACCTATATAAAGACAGCAAAACAGAATCTAAACTCACCTTGACATTCAAACCCTCCCTAATTCAGCTCGAGCCCGCTTTACCATCTTACCTCCATCTCTCCTCCCCCTCCCTGCACCAAAGTTATTTATACCACCCTCTAGCCATCCTGGTCATAATTTCTCTCAACTGTTGGACTTCCAACTTCTGAGCTTTGGCTTCCTTCTGATTAGAATGCCCTTCTAGTCACCAAAAGCCAACAAAAATTCCATTGCCCCCAAGAAGTTCCTCACTTTCCTCAGCCAGAATTAACTTTTCGTCCCCTGTTGGACTAGAATTGTCCATTTATGCTCATTCTCAACCCTCCCTGCCTCCTTGGCGAAGTTGCTCCATACACCAGCAGCCAGAAGAGGCAAGCTCCTTGGGCATAAATGATGGGATTCGTAGATCCAACCTGGGTTTCTCTCCTAGTGCTTGACATTGAAATAGCAGGTCACATTAGGCACCAGGAACATAGGACCCTCTAGATTTGGGTGCAGAGCTGGTGCGTTCCAAAGCTGCCCACACGCTGAGGCTATGGGGCAGCCGGAACCAAGAGCCTTATGGAGGAAAATGGCACAGACTTGCAGAGAGGTGTAGCAACAAGATACTGGGTAGGTGGGGCCAGAGAAAACGAGTGAGAGAAACAGCCCTCTCTGTCATAGGTTTCTGAGAGAGCCCCAGCTGAGCATCTTGCAGCTGAGTTCCTGGAGCTACCCCCCAGTATTGTTAACATGAATCCAACTTCGGTTAGGTGAGCTTGAGGCAGTTTCTGTTCCTTGAGATCTACTATCCCTATCCCCGAACCAGTAAGGCTCTGTCCTAACAGTACCCCGGGTGCTATCTCTTAACATCAATTACGTAGGTGTGTGTGTCTGCCTCCAATGGGGCCTGGCAGCCCTGCAGGGCAGGGACTCTGTCTGATTCATTCCATATCCCCGAGCCTGCCACACACTGGATGCTGAAGAATAGTCATTGAATTTGAATTCTGACAGTTCACAAAATGGTGTGATGTATCATTTGTTAGACAATCATTCTAAATTTCTCTCTGCATCCCCCCCCATTTTGTGATATTTGTGTCATTTTACATCATTTTTATCAAATTGGTTTTCATGCTACTCACAAACTCTCCATATTCACATGCTTTGGCTTTCCAGTCCTATTAAGTGGTCAGTAGAAAGGATTCAGACTTTAACAGCAAAAGTGGTCCATGCCTCTCTCTAGTTGGTGAGGATGCTAGTCTTATAAGCATCCCATCTTGCAGCATTCAATCGCCTTTACCCATGAAATAGATACTTCCCATGAAGTCTGTTGGGGCAGCTTAATTTCAATGATGTCATTTAAAACTCATTAAAAGGTCAGCGGGCAGGCAAAATGCAACTTCTTCCTTCAAAAACCTACTCAGAATCATAGATTTTCAGAGCTGGGGCCAAAGGTTCTTAGACTTTTGAGTTTCTATGAACTAGGATTGATTTTTTTTTGTAAAGGTTGATGAATTTATATTCTTCCAGGGAATGCCATTACAAATAATAAGCTTCTATTAACACAACATCACCTCCTGCAAGGCACAGGACAGTCCCCATAACAGAGAACCTTCTCGCTCCAAACGGCGGTAGTGTAAAGGTTAAGAAAGCTTGGGTTGGCTGAATGACCTAGTAAAAGGCAAAAGAAACAAAGGTCCCAACCTGGTGAATGTTTGCAGGTGGCAACATGGACTGGGATGGCCAGGTGGGTTATGATGGGGTCAGCCAGTCAGGGGCTGGACTCATTACCCCAGGCCTGGATGAGGCTAACACTTATGGGCATTTTGAGTTTTTTTTTTTTTTTTTTTTTTTTTTTGAGAGAGAAAACACAAGAGCCAGCACACACAGTGGGGGAGGGGCAGAGGGAGAAGGAGAGAGAGAATCTTAAGCAGGCTCCACACCCAGCGCAGAGTCCCATGATCTCACAAGATTATGACCTGAGCCAAAATCAAGAGCAGGGACAGTTAACCAACTGAGCCACCCAGGCACCCCGGACATTTTGATTTTTAGAAGGAATAAGGCCTGTAAGATGTTTAACACCGTGCCTGGAACATAGTCAATTCTCTAAGAATATTATTATTTATGATAATATTATAATTATTAAAATCATTATAGGTGTTTAATAAATGTTAGCCATTTTTAACACCAGGGAAAAATTTTTTTTATCTTCCCAAAAGGTGTGCTGAGCTCCTTCATGGATTTGGAGTGACTGTATAATGGATTGAAAAGATTCAGGATTCCCAGAGGCAATCTGAGGAGGAAGGAGGGGAGAGGAGAGGAGAGGAGGGAGGAGCCTGTGAGATGGAGTGCCACACTGTGGACTCACTCCCAGGAAGATCACCAACTTTCCTCGTGGAGGTGGCTAAGGAATACTTTAAGATGCAGGATGGGTCAGTATACAGTTTGAGGATTTTGGATCTCAGGAATGTATAAGAACTACTCCTTTGCTCCACCTCACCTCCAGCTTCAGTGACTTTTCTCACAGTGGTGCATGAGTTATGGATAAGGTTTTTGGTCGAAATTGAGGAAGAGCCTACAATTCCCATTTGGGTTGAAACCATGGAGAACTGAGACAGCAGTCCTGAAGCAGATGCCAGGAGTCAAAGGTGAGGACAAGAAAAGACCATGCTGGAGTTCCCAGAAATCCCGACAGGGCTTTGGACTTCCATAGTACATGGAATATGGGGTTTAAGCCCAGCTCCTCAGCAAGCACCTGTCTTACATTCTCCCAATAAAGGAACCATTCTGGTCTCACACCTGGTAATGAGTAAGTAAGGCCTGGTTCCAAAGTTCTGTACCTGCTCCAGCTGGGTCAAAATGGGGTGGAACTCTGTCTTTGTTCTAGAATCATCCAGATTCGATACAATCAGTAGCTTGAAGATCTTACAGGGCTAGAGAGAGGGGCCGTGCCCTGGCCCTTAGGGCCACCCGGAGTCGTCCTGACTTTTAAGTAGGGAATATCTGACCTCCGTAGGGCTACAGGTAGAATTGTTGTGGTGTCCACGTGGCAGGAGCCACATAAGCATTTATGATGTAACAACCAAGTAGCCAGAGGACATGAGGAGTATCACTGTTCTGGGCAACCTGGCTTCGTTAACTTTATGGCTTTGGTCAGTGTGCTACCCTGTGCAAAATTCCAAGTCCTTCCTGACCCTCCTCCCCAACTGCCCCTTCCTGTGCACCAGGGAACCAGTAAACCCCCTTCCAACTCTAGCAATTTGGTTGTCATGGTACAGATTAGTGACCAAGGGCTGGGGAGTTAGTTTTAGACAAACCAGCTTCCATTGCGTGACCCTAGGCAACTTCCTTTGCCTCTCTGCGCCAGTGTTTGCATCTGTAAAATGGGTGGGGGCTAACAACTTCCTCTTCAACACACTGCAAGAGCTCGACGGTGAGCCACTATTCATCTTCAGATCATCTGGCAAGTTCATCTCACTCATCATCCCTGCTCGTCCGGGCTCTTTAACTTCCTTCTCATTTAAATCTCGAATATCCACCTTGGTGCTTAAGTTAGTTTGCATCTTACGCCGTTTTTCTCCGTCCCTCCTTCCCAGGCCCACCCTTCGCAGACGCAGAGCGTCTGCTGGTTGGATTGACGGTCAGCGACGGCGGTCTCTGAGGCAGTTCAGTCCTGTCCTCGGCTTGGGAAGTCTCCGAACGGCCAGCTCAGACCCTCTGCGGCGCTGCCCTGCAGGGAAAGCCGCTGCCAGCCCATCTCTCAGGGGCGCGAGTGAAAGAACCACACTGCAGCAGAGGTAACAAGCAGGGACCGCGGCCAAAGAGGGGGGGGATGGGCGCATCAGAAGGTAACGGGAGGGCCGGGATCAAGAACGCGCCACGCCATCTACGCCCGGCCTCCTTATCCTCCAACGGTGGCCCCAGTTATCTCCCCGGATCCCGTCGCTGGCTCCAGAAGTGACAGCCACGTGGACCGCGGGGGGAATGGAATGTTGGCGAGGGGGGCGGGGCTGGAAGGGCGCCGGGGAGGTGAACTGGGAGCCGCATACGCGCGCCCCAGCGCCGGGTGCCAGGCGACACGGCCGGGAGCGAGCACGCCCCTGACGTCACGCGCCGTTCGCCCAATGAGCACAGGCCGGAGGGAGTGCCGTTCCGCCCCCTCTAGCCCGCCGACGCCGCCGCCGCGGCTGCCGCCGCCACAGCAGCCGCCTCCGGGAGCGTCTGAGGAGTCGCGGGCCGCTGTGGGCTCCGGCGCCGCACCGCGCCCGCCGGAGCCGCCGGACGAGGCCCAGGGAGCCGCTCGCCCCAACCCCGCCGCCCGATGTCCTCAAGATGGAGGCAGCGGGGGCGGCGACGTGAGGAGAGCGGCGCTGTGGGCACGGGAGCAGGGGCCCGGGCGGCCCGGGCGGAGGCGGTGCCGGGATGGGGCTGCTGCTCATGATTCTGGCGTCGGCCGTGCTGGGCTCCTTCCTCACGCTCCTCACCCAGTTCTTGCTGCTGTACCGCAAACAGCCCGAGCCGCTGCCGGACGAGGCGGCCCGCGCGGGCGACGGCTTCCGCTACATCAAGCCGGTGCCGGGCCTGGCCCTGAGGGAGTACCTTTATGGCGGCGGCGGGGCTGAGGAGCCCTCCGGCGGGGCCCCCGAGGGCGGCGCGACCCCGGCCCCGGCTCCCGAGACCCCCGCCCCGCCGACGCGGGAGACCTGCTACTTCCTCAACGCCACCATCCTGTTCCTGTTCCGGGAGCTGCGGGACACCGCGCTGGCTCGCCGCTGGGTCACCAAGAAGATCAAGGTGGAGTTCGAGGAGCTGCTGCAGACCAAGACGGCCGGGCGCTTGCTGGAGGGGCTGAGCCTGCGGGACGTGTTCCTGGGCGAGACGGTGCCCTTCATCAAGACCATCCGGCTCCTCCGGCCGGTGGTGCCCTCGGCCAGCGGAGAGTCGGACGGCCCCGAGGGGGAGACGCTGCCCGCCACCTCCCCCGAGGAGCTGGCCTTCGAGGCGGAGGTGGAGTACAGCGGGGGCTTCCACCTGGCCATCGACGTGGACTTGGTCTTCGGCAAGTCCGCCTACCTGTTCGTCAAGTTGTCCCGAGTGGTGGGGAGGCTGCGCTGCGTCTTCACTCGCGTGCCCTTCACCCACTGGTTCTTCTCCTTCGTGGAGGACCCGCTGATCGACTTCGAGGTGCGCTCCCAGTTTGAAGGGCGGCCTATGCCCCAGCTTACCTCCATCATCGTCAATCAGCTCAAGAAGATCATCAAGCGCAAGCACACTCTCCCGAGTTACAAGATCAGGTGAGAGGGAGGGAGGTGGGGGAAAGATACCCTGCCGGCGCGGGGGCCTAGCTGCCGGGAAGTCGGGCCTGGGCGGGATGCTGCTGCCTGCGTGGAACGGGAAGGCCAGAGGCTCATCCCCAGCCCCTGCTTTTCCAGGGAGCTCCCCAACCCTGGCCGGACAGGACCCGGGAGGAAGGCGAGTAGTGCACACATTCTTTGCTTCCAGGGGGCATCAGTACGAGCCAGAAGCCTTCTCGCGTGTTCGTGGGCACTCAGGGTGCTGTCAGCGTGGGTAGGAGCAGCATGTTGAAAATGTAAGGGCAGTCCCCCTAGTCCCCAGGAACGGCAGTCTCCCTAGTCCCCAGGAGTCGGTTTTGGGGCTGGTGAGAAACTGTTCCTGTATGTGGTTGAGGCACTGAGGGCGGTTTTGCAGCATCACCTTGACCACATTGAGAAATTGTTCCCGGACCCAAAGTACCGGCGTGAGAAAGAAGTGTGCGGATAGCCCGAGGCTGGTGTATTTTGCAACTGCAGGCCACTTCTGCAGTGGCGCTTTGCCAACTTTCAGGGCAGAGATGTAGTATCTGTTGTAAAGGAATATTTTCCCACAGCAAACTGAAAACCAGTTGGGAGCCTATACACACCGTAGTTCTCTGTAGATTTTGTGTTAATGTCATCTTCCCCTTTGGGGTAGGTTCTGTAGCACAGACCTGGATTCTGCTCCTCATGTATCAACTCTGGCTGCAAGTTTCTCACACAGCACCTGAGATCACCCTGCAGATGGAATTTTAATGATAGGTAGTGATTTTAACTTTTTAAAGCTCTCCTGTATGTGGTGGCTTAATTTTACTGGGCAAGGGTTTTTTGTTTTTGGTGTTGTGTTTTTTTTTAATATCATAGAAGAAGTGGAAAGGGAAAGAAAGTTTTGTAAGGATAGGGGCTTCATCTACTTTGGTCTGAATTGTTGGAGTGGAAAGGGTCATACATGGCTGTTTCTTCAAAATCAGCTGAATTTTTTATCACTTTCTGTCCTCTAATTTTCTGTTCATTAAAATGATTCTTGGATTTTGTCAGTCTGGTGTTTGCCTTACTTAGTGCCCTCTAGTTGCATATTTCTAGATCACTAGTTTTCTACCAAAGTGTCAACGGTGACCCAGGTAATCCAGAGATATTTTATGTTTGGGTTTGTAATGGATTATTGACTTGTGTATGTGTCAGATACGCCTTACTAATTATGTTTTGTTTAGGCTAATAGCATAGAGTGACAGCTTAAAACTGTTGAGTGGCAGGAGAAATTTACTTTATAATGGATATATGTCCATAGATTTGCAGAAGGTGGTGAACTGGTTGTTCACTGTGTTTGATTTCCCATTCTGTGAAGTAGAACATACTTTATGAAACCTGCTCTTCAAGCTTTGGAATGTAAGTGACTAAATTATAAATGAGTTCTGGTATTTATTTAACCAGTGAGATGTTTATTTATGGCAGTGTGTTGCTAAGAAAGTAATGAGAAAAAGTTACAGATTTTTGGTATTCTGCTGTTTTCTGGGTAACTTTCAGGTAATAAAATTTGACTAAATTATTATTTGGGGGGGTTATTGCAGAATAGCCAGTGGCAATGAGGTTGGATATCATTTTGAGGGTTTGTTTTTTTTTTTAATGTAGACTTGGAATTCAGTTAAATCTGAAGGAAATTATGAATAGCAGTTTTGGAGACATTAGTAGGTTTTATTGCGTTGAAGGAACTTTATATCATTGAATAGCATCACCATTTAAAGTACAGTAAAATTGCTTTCATTTACTATATCTGAAGGGGTTTTTTAAAAACATAGCATGTGTCTGGTTATGTATGATAGTTCAAATTTTAAACCTTACACATTAAACGGTCACCTCCAGAAATGTACTTTTGTGCTCTTTATATTAGAAGGCATTTCGGTGGTAAATCAGTAAATACTAACAGAACTTATTACTTAATCTGCAAATATTTGTTGTACATCTGCTATGTGCTTATCATTGTTTCAGTGTTGGGGCTTCAATACTGAACAGCCTCAACCGTTGTGGAGCCTAAAGTTTAATGAGAACTGAATTAGCAGTACTTAATATGATTTAACTAGAATGTGATTGATTGGAGGGTTGAAGTAACTAGGCAGCTGATTTTAGTTAAGTAAAAGAAAATAATAGAAGTGTGAAGATGAAATGGGCAGCTCCAGGAAGTGTTGAGTTCTCTTGTCTATGTAGCTTTTCTGCCAGAAGTATTTTAAGCTACTGATGTTGTGGAGCGGATTCAGATTTCAGTTAAGAGAGTGAATTAAAATACATTTAAGATGTATCACAATTCTCATAATGAGAATTAAAGTAGCTATTGTTTACCCTTTTATATAGATGAGAGAGTAGTGCTCAGAGTAGTTAAATAACTTGCTTGAAGTCACACAGCTGTTATGTAGTAAAATCCAGCCCTGATAAAGCCAAAGCTACCTTTTTTCCTTCAACTCTGTCACCTTGTTCTTAAGGTTTTATTTTTTGTTTTTTTAAGTATGGTATCAATATAACATATATGGAGGTACTTTTACAAATCAACTGAGAACTCTGAGAAGAGTGTAACTAAAGATTTTTTTTCTTAAATTGAAAATTTTGAGAGCAGATCCTTTAAAGGTTTAATCTTTGGGTGCTGCCCCACATAGTATTTCTTTTTTAATCCAGCAGATTTTGTTTCCAAATAGAAGGTCTGCTAGTTTATCCTTTTTAGCCATCTAATCTACTTAGAGCTAAAGCATTAAAGAAAATTGTATTGAGTCTTAGTATCCTTTGGCACTTTCATTATTATATAACAGAAATACCTTACCAGTTAACATTGTTGTCACTTCTCCCCACCCTTTATTTGTTTTTCCATTTCATGTTTCTAAAGTGAAAGTGGCCTGTGAGGAATGCCAGTTCCTGATATCTCAATCTAGAGATTCGAAGGAGTTCAAGTGGTTGCTTTCTAAGGATTGTGAAGATTAACACTTCATTTTACCCAACTAACATAGTTTGTAAAACATTATAATGTTTTTAAAAAATGAATTATAATATGTATACATTTTCCACATATTATAATTTAGTTTTACTAATATAATTCTAAATTCATCTCCCTCAAATGCTGTTTTGAACTTTTTCCCTAAAATAGTAAATTAAAGTACTAGTATGTGGGGGGAGGGGGAGTTACCAGGTTTTTTTTTTTTTTTTAATTAACTCAAAAATTAGTCTTCAGGAAAGAAAGATTACCACTAATATTTATGATTATATGGAGAATCCATCTTCATTGTGAAATCTGAGTAATGGTCCAGGGTTGGGAGTCAGAGACTTGAGATTCTGACTGATGCTTCTCTTCCTAGACTGTTACTGCTGTGTTTTAGCACTGATTGCATACTGAAAGGCCATATTCAGTTTGCAGGTACTTTTTATTTGGCCTCATGGTATTTTTCTGTTGTTGTTTCGTAATTGCCAATATTTAAAAAGGGAAGATTTTGCATGATTTGCATTTCTGGCTTCTCTTAGGAAACATTGGAAGATCTTGTTGCACCAGGCCTGGATTCCTTATAGCAATAACAGGATGGAGAGATAGGTCTGGTAGCAGCTGCAGGAAGTTCTTATGCATAGTTTATAGTCCCCACCTACTTGCTAATGGTAGTTGTCTGGCCTGGCATCATATGAATTTGAGATCCTTTCTAAATAGGGAGTAATACTGTTGCTAACCAGTGAAAATGGGAAGAGTTAATAGCTGGATAGTAAAGGGTGATAATTATTACCCTTCTTTAAATATTATTATCTTTCAAGGGACTTTCATTGAGCAATTTTATTTTATAAAAGACTTCGATATAATGTTGAATTTAAAAAAATCATTCTACCAGAATTTTTTTAAAAAGCCCTTGAAACATTTTTCGTTCTCTGCAGTACAGTGGTAGTAAGTACATAGTGGCCGTTTTTCACTTGAGTATGGTGGATTTTTGTTTTAGTGTGAAGTGGGTCATTAACTATGTAAGGATATACTAATCTGATCTACAAATAAAGGAGACATCTACTTGTTGATATTTGAATTTGATGAATGCATGTGAATAAATATTTGGGGGAAAACTTCACTCTTCAGATTCATAGAATATCTTTTGAACATGGCTGTTTTTGTCATAACTGTTCTGTTCTTTTACTCCTGAAAAGCTTTGTGCTATATACATTTGTGGAAATTTTTCAAATATTCCTACTGACTAAAGACCAAGGAGGACCACTGTCCCATCAAAGGCAAGGACTGGGCTGTATTTAGTTAGGTAGAGCTTTTTAGCATGGTTTAATTTACCTATATCTTCTCTAAGTATACCATTTATTTCAGAGAACTAAATTAGACTTGGTCTGGAAAGCCTCATGCTCTATAATGTGGTCTGTAATTATTTTTTCTTTGTCTTCTGAGATGAGGAAGAAAAACATTTATTCTTACTGTTAATTGTAGCTTTTTCATTTTACTGATTATTTGAAGTAAAGTTTTTTTTTTTTTAAGATTTATTTATTTTAGAGAGAGAGTGTGAGCACATGAGTGGGAGGGGCAGAGGGAGAGGGAGAGAGAATCTCAAGCAGACTCCAAGCTGAGCATGAGCCTGACACAGGGCTTGATCTCACGACCCTGAGATCGTGACTTGAGCTGAAACCAAGAGTCAGACACTGAACCAGCTAAGCCACCCAGGCCCCCTGTAAAGATGGTTTGAGTAATCATGTCTTAAAAACTTCCAAAGTAAATTTACTGAAAGCTGACAAAATCATTTGTAAGTGTCATGTACTGTATTTATTCACTTACTCTTTCATATACTTTATATGGACAACTTTTAAAAGGTGTCTTAGGCTGGAAAATATTTTACAATAGCTTCCAAAGTCCTTAGTGATTGTAGGAATCATAGTTTTACTTACTAAGGTTAGTAGGAAATACAACCTTTGATACTTTGGGAGAGTACAGACAGGGACATTGTTGTATCACTGTAGCTGTTCTGGAGTCATGATGGAGTAGTAGATGAGTATCTGTATAAAAAGAATTGAAAGATCATTGTCTTAGATAAATAAAATCATTTTTAAAATACTTATTTTCAATAACTGTTTCCTGAAGACTAGCATACCTAGTGTTATGGTAGGTGTGGTGAAGGATAAAAATGGTTATTAACATAGTTCATGCTTTTAAGCTGGTTAATCTTTCTGGAGAAAACGGAGAACAATTGAAGTTCATTATAATGGCATCTTGGATATATTTGAGACCTTCCGTTTTGTGAGGAACAGGAAGAGGAAAGATCAGTATCTCTGCTGATGACTGTCCTATAACATTTTGTGACCTTAGGTCCTTGGTACACCTAAGTATACTCCCATTAATGCTGGTTTTACTTCTTTCAAGTTAGGTTTTCTTAAGCTTTTTTGAATTATTGTGATTGGGCATTTATAACACTTTAGATGGAAAATAACCATACTGATAAATTAAATCTTTGCTCTAGAAACTTGGTTCACACATTGAAGGGAGAAGAGTAATTATGAGGAGACTATTAGATTCTCATGAGTAACGTGCATGCCTGCTGGCTGTCCAGGAAAACCCCAGTTAGTTTCTGAAAATAGCCAAAGCAGATCATTATAAAGTAGATTGTATGGGAGGAGCATACCTACTGATCAAACACTTAATATTGACTTATAAGTATCACTAATGATCTATCATATGAGGCACAGACAAGGATAATAAAATCAGTTTGCTAACTATATGCCAGGGACTGCGTGGGCAGTTCGGTACACTTGCTGCCTCAGTAGTTAGAACTACTGCGTGGGAGAGTTAGGATCTCATTTTTACAGATGTGGAAACTTGAGACTTAGAGGGGGTTAGTGACTTTCTCAAAGAAAGGCTTGACTTCAAAGCTCATGCTGTGTTATTTCTGTAGAGGTAAACCAACTGTTACTCTAAAACAAGCTGATGTTAGTCCTTTGAGTTAAGAATGGTTTTTACATTTTTAAACTTCACATTTAAAGTTGCTCAAAGAAGAAGAATATGAGACAGATCATATGCACCCACAGATTCTAAAATATTTACTATCTGGCCCTTTGTAAAAAAAAAAGTTTGCTTTAAACGTTTAAACAAAAAAAAAACCTAAAAAACAAGACAAAAACCATACTTAAATGCCTACAAAAAAGGAGCAGATGTTGAAAGGTACTTTTAAGCCTTTTGAGGGTTTTATCTTTTTGGATTTTGTAAAGCTAATGAGAATTGTGGCTCTCTGCAGAAAAATGCATGAACAGATTTTCATGTAATTTCATGAAATTTATGGTGTGCTTAGGGTGCTTAGACTCCAGGTTGAGTAATAAGCACAGACAGAAGGATACAACTTTGTTGCCATAAGTATAACTGAAACTAACATGGTTAAATATTAAGCACTTTAATAATTGTGTTGGCCTTCTTAGAAGGTATACAGGACTCATATGGCTCAGACATTCCTAAAAAATCTCTATCCAAGGAAGTATAACCAGTCTCTCTCTTTCTCTTTTTTTTCCCCCTCTTAGTAAGATTCCCTATAGCAGACTGAGGCTTTTTGAATCAGTTGTTCAGTAAGAATATTTGACATTTAAAGTTAAGAGTTTCTACCACCCAATACCATGTTTAGAAGTTAAATATTGACCTGACATTTCTTCCTATCAAATTCTCTATTTTCTCAGAACAGTGTCACCAGGAAACAAGTGCTATTAAATCCCTTTGTTCCATTATTAGAGTCATAGGACCTACCGACACTTGGCATGGCATCAGAGCACATCATACTTCACTAGAAAGTCATAAAGCAACTACCTAGTTATTAGTACAGGTTTTACAGAAGTTTAGTTTGAAAATGTTTCTTGCCAAATTGCTAAGACTTACATAAAACCACATACGTACTGTATTTGTACCAGAGAAAATGGAGGAATACGTGTTAATTATTTATCTTCAGATAAGTGGAACTGCAGGTGCTAGGAGAGACTGTCACTATTATTGGATTTATTTTATTTTGGGGGGTTGCAGCTATAGAGAAGTGCTTAAATTGTCTATTCCAGTCAATAGAGCTTTGGGGTAATATGTGCCTGACTTGAGCACTCTCCCAAGCAAGAGCCCTGAACAAGAGGCCTTATCTTCCCTAGTCTCAATTTCCATATCTGTAAAATGGAAATGGAAATAATATCTATCTAATGTAGAGATATTAAATGTCACATATATGCTGTCTACTGAATAAACGTATCTTCCCTTTAGTAACTAATTGAATATACACATTTATTGATTATCCTACATCTGTCAGACTTTTTACTCAAGATATGTCAGGCATTTGCTAGGTGACACATTAAACTTGTTTCCCCTTTCAAAGGAATGATAAGCTCATTGTAAAAATTCAAATAGAAAATATGAAATATCAAAGTGAAAAATCTACTGTAATATCTTAAAATGGTTAAATTCAGGGACTATTCTTCCATACTTTTTCTTAAATATATTCTAATTTTTTATTAATAAAAACAGGATCATCCCATTCTTAGCATCTTGCCCTTTTTTTTTTTTAACTTACTATATCTCGGCTTTTCTAAATATACCTACTTCATTTGTTTTAACGGGTTCTTAGAATTACATTGATCAGAAGTACTATAAGTGAACCAATTCCTTATTGATTTTCTTCATTTTTCTAACTAATATAAATAATGATACCATAAACATCCTTCTACCTATATCTTTGTAGATATTAGGTTTTTTCTTCTGATGTTTCTTCAGGTTGTTTTTTGTTTTTTTGTTTGCCATAGTTTTTGCAAATGCTCAAATAGTATTTAGGAACATAAAGAAGTTGAAAATGTACTCCTCTCCCTTTTAATTTCATCCCCCAATATATCCACTGTTAAGTTTGATGTGTACACCTAACTCTATGCTCAGACACATATTCAGGCCTCTTGCATGCTGAGGAGGTTCCTCTCTCTCCCTCTCCTTCTTCCTCTCCCATCTTCTCTCCCTCTTTCCTTAACAATAAAATGGGAGAGTATATTATAAATGTCACGCGGCAAATTGGTTTGTAAGAGTAACATGGATATCCCTCCCAGCAGTTTGTATGGGTCTCTCATTCGCCACTTCATTTCACTCCTGGCTGCATCTCCAGCTTTGACCTTACCTTCTATAACTCTTCCTTTCACTTAGTCTCTTCCAGCCTCCTGGCTGTTCTCACACTCCACGCATGCGCCCATCACAAGGGCTTTCCTAGTTTTTCGTTAATAATGTTTTTCCCACAGAGAGCCAAAGAGCTCACACCATTTTTCATGTCCTTGCTGAAATACCATCTTTTGACCGTCCTATATGAAAAAGCACGTTAGCCCTTAAATGCCAGACCTTTTCTTTTTGTATAAACTTTTTATTGACATATATATATGTGTGTGTGCGTGTGTGTCTGTGTCTGTGTCTGTGTAGCTAGAAACTGCCCAAATCCTAAGTGTATGCTTGATAAATTTTCACAAAGTAGACTCAGCTATGTAACTGAAGTGCTGGAATTTTGAATTCTACCTCTAAAGAGCTCTGTGTTCTTTGACTTTCATAAACAGATGTACAGAACATATTTTAACCTTTTTTTTTAATGGTGGAAGGTTGTTATTATAAACACAGTTAGGCTGCTGATATGTAACCTAATTCTGATTGTAAAATAAATATGGAAGAGGAGTGCCACCTCCCTTTACAAACATACACACAAATTATGCTGATTGAAGTCTCCAGCAGTTCACAGTGCTGAGTTAAGGTCTGTTGGGCACTTTGGGGGCACCAGCTCTCCTCTCATTTCCACAAAGACAAAACATGAATGTGTTTGCAACCTTCTCTTACACTCCAGAAACTGTGGCTTTTAATTTCACATTCTTAGGAAAGGTCAATATAGATAAACTCTAGATGATCCTTTCCTTGGACTGATATAGAATAACAATAAAACTAATTTTCACTGGTCTGGTGCATAATTAGCAATTTTCATGAAACCAGCAGAATGCTTTAGTACATGTATTTCTTCTCTAATCAACACATTGGGTGTTTATGCCCATGAATTCTTCATGTATTGTCGGGAGGATGGAGGTGATGATATATGGAGGGTGGAGTACTGGGATGTCTGTGCTTTGGTTTGCATAGCTTTGAGAAAAGAGCTAGAAAATGTCCCACTGCCCAGCATAATTAGTTCTTGTTGGTATGTACTTAAAAACAAGAATACTAGGGGGCGGCTGGGTGGCTCAGTCGGTTAAGCATCTGACTCTTGATCTCAGCTCAGTTCTTGATCTCAGGGTCATGAGTCCAAGCGCCCCAATACTACACTGGGCCTGGAGCCTACTTAACAAACAGACAAACAAGAATACTATGATTAGCACAGTAAAAATGTTTTGGTTGGGCTTTTTCCTTTGTATTAAGTATCTGTATGCATACTTGGTTCAGTGGTAAGGTACATTGCCAGTTAAACAGGTATTTGTGACCTCAGTATGTTTAGAAACATACTTGTTTCTAACATAGAAACATACTTGTACATACTTGTACAGAAACAAACATTGTTGTAGGATCAACTCCCATATCCTACCTGTATAATCTGCAATTATAAGTGACTATTGTTTTTTGCTATAAAATCTTAATAATAATGAGGACATATTTCTATTTAGTAGCTGGCTACAAAAATCTATATTTTAAAAAAGAACTGGGTTCTGTTCTTAGATACAGGCATTTCATGCAGACATCAATATCTACTAAATAGTGCATCTGGCGTTAGTGTTGTGTGCTTACTGTCCTTTTCACACAATAGTCTTTCATATATACTCGATTATACTCCTCCGCATCACTAAGGATGATTGTGGTTGCTGACTACACAGTCTTGCTACCTTAGTTATTTGGTCAAGCAAGTAAATAATTCAAAGCTTTTAGTTCTGTGAAACTTGCTGTGGTTGAAGTAAGAGCCATTCTATTATAGCTAATTTCACTGTATAATAATCATTTTTTTAATGCACTGAAAACCTCATTTTCTTACCATAAGTATAATATTCTGTAAGATTTAGGACAGGTGATGTCTGGTCTATTCTAATATTTGGAAAGGTCATTAGCTCTCAGTATTTAACTTTGGGTTTTAAACAGGACTAACGTGCCAACTTTTGACATGGAAAGAATTTAAATGTAGCAAACTACGCATCCTTCATTTATTAATGCTGGAGTGGTGGATAGTACAGATTGAATTTAGTTCTGGCATTTTGAAATTAGTCAAGTTTAAGGAGAAAATTCCCGACAGTCTTAGTCTGTAATAAAGCCCATAAATACAATTTATCTAAATTACAGGCCATATTTTAGTAAATTGTTTATTTAAAATATCTGAGTAAATTATTCAAAATGTTTGGATTTTTTAGTGCTATAGACTTAGGATTTGGACTTGTTATTCCGAGAATCATGCCAGTCAACAAGCATTTATTAGACCAGACTCTGTGGTAATAATTGTTGGAGCCTTGGGGATACTTTGTGCTCTTAAGGTTTCTCTCGAAAGTAACTCAGCCTCTTCGTCTTGAAACAATAGGATTAGATGACCGGGAATTTCTCTTTTACTTCTGGAATTACTGTTGTTTTGTTGATTTAGTGTATTTTTAGGCAAGTCATGCAACTTGTTATTTTGAAGGCTTAATGAAATAAAAATTAAAGTTTTAAAAATTCTAAGAAAAAGGAATTATGTAATTATGAGGTGGCATTATTATTCACTTATCTGTTATTTTTGCAGAGGTCTCATGTAGGGATTTCTCTCAAATATGCAACTACAAATCATCTTAAAAATACTTAAGTAAAAATTTAATAAGTTCCAACTTTAGATAAGAGAAGCAGAGATACAGATAATATTAAAGCATTTATGTTTCAGAATATGCTTTGCTACTTTTATTTGGATAGAGAAAAAATTAGGAGAAAGCTGGACAGATATATAACCTTAAAGTATTAACTTTTCTCCTTATTTCTCTTGTTCAGATCTTTTGCTGTTCCTTCATGTCTTGAATGGAGTTTTTGTCTGTTTGATACATCTAACTGGCTTAAGATCAGACATTTGTATTACATACTTCATTGTTTATGTCTTTACCATAGTAGAGAAGTGATAATTTTACTTTAAGATGTTTTCTCTTTCCCCATCCACTAGACTTAAGAAGAGATTCAGTTTACTCTGTGTTTGTACCATCTTTGACCAGGGCACTATACACTGTAAAGGGAATTAGTGCTAAGAGGGAATAAATAAAACAGCCCTTCCTTTGAGAAATTTTTTTTAATCTAGTACTGAGAAACAATGTACTTAAAGTAAGATGGTGGGTTAGAACTTAGAATTTAAGAATTGCCATGATAGCTGTTAACCTTCTAACTTAAGTGGTTTTCAGAGTATGGCTTGGGACCACTTTGGATTTCCAAGACCCTTGCAGAAGGGGTCTACCATGTCAAAACCATTCTCATAATAATACAAAAATGCTATTTGCCTTTTTCAGTCTCATTCTTTCAAGTGTTTTCCCAGGATGATGTTATCATCCTGACAGCAAATGGAATGTGAACTTGTGAGCTTGTGTATTCTTGTGTTTAAAATAGTGTTATTTTGGGGGGCACCTGGGTGGCTCAGTCGGTTAAGCGTCTGCCTTCAGCTCAGGTCATGATCCCAAGGTCCTGGAATCCAGCCCTGCATCTGGCTCCCTCCTCAGTGGGGAGCCTGCTTCTCCCTCTCCCTCTGCCTCCCGCTCCCCCTGCTTGTGCTCTCTCTCTCTGTGTCAAATAAATAGAAGTTTGTTTTTTTTTAAGAAAAACAGTTGGTCTTTGGATTCCTTAATTTTTTAAAATGTGTAGGGGTCCTGTGAACAAAATATTTGAGAACTGCTGATCTAATCTCCTTTATTTTTACCATATGGGAAGGAGATACCCCTGTTGCCTCACTTTCTGAGTCAGCTTTAATGAACATTACATACATATATTATTTTCAATTGATTTATAGTATTTAATTCTTGGTGTTGTAAGCAGTACAGGTTTGAGTGGATCTTTTGCAGTTATGATTATGAAAGCCGCTTGAACTTCCTCATCCTTAGTTTCTTCATATGTAAATAAGACTTGTAATGCTACACATTGTTATGAAGTCATGAGAATCAAGGATGTATATGAAAGTATTATATCATTCACAGACATGCTAGAAATCAATAAAGTAGTAATTTTTGTATTCTTCTATTCACAGGTGTGTGTTGGGGGAGCTGGTAGGGAGGAGTAGGAATTTGGATTTGAGGACAGTTCTTTTTCCCCCAGCTTTGTGAAAGCTGAGAATTTCAATTTTATTGATCATAGGCTATGGTAAGGGACCCTCACATGTGAGTTGTGATGAACATAAAAAGATATGAGATTTATCAGACATGGTCAAGAGGATTACTTTGGTTGCCTAAGTGGCTCATCTCATTTGTACTGTATCTCTCCCGTGCATAGGATATCAGTTAACATTGAACTCAAGGTGAGTTCTATTATGAGGGACCTGCAGTCTCTGTTATCACTCTTTTGTTCAGTGTATACAGTATATATATAAAACCACATCAGAAAATTGTGAAGAATTTTAGATCTTGATTCTTCTATGCAGAATTAGGAGTTTGGACAAAAATGAATATTTCATATTAAGTAGAGGGTAGGTGGATGATTGGGAAGAAGTTTTTATAACCGTGTTTGTTGTCCTTATTCTTATTAGTTTCATAACTATTCATGGGTACTTTTTTCTCCTTACGAGTACAGGAATTAAAATCACTTTCCCAAGTATAGACTCTGTCAGCGTGGTATGCACCCAGGCATTCCATAAATAGAACAATTCTCCATAGGCTTCCATAAGTCAGTGTCTTACTATATTCAGCTTTAATATATGCTTTAGTTACAAAGCTTAATGATGCAGAGGTAGAAAAGTAACACCTAAGGTAGGGAGGCATGCTGGCTATTATTAGTTTCCTTGCACTTGCAAGTTGATATCTTCAGAAAGAACACAATTTTTAAAAAATCAACTGGTGTGATGACTGAAATCATGGCCCTGTGGAATCTAAAGTCCAAGGAAGGCCAACAGCTATGACCTTGAACATCATACTTGGTGAATGCTGACTCCTGAAATGGTTCTTTGTGGAAGGGAAGGAGTTTGCTCTGTGGTTAGGTCTCTAGGAGACCAACCTTAAAATAGATAAATACAAAGTTTGATAGGAAATATTTCTAGAGCACCTCCCAGTGCTTAATGCTTTATGTGAACCTTCTCATCTAATCCTTACAATAACCCTATAAGATAGGTAATAATTATTATCTTACTTTTACAGATGAAGAAACTGAGGCTCTCAAAGTTGAAGCGGCTTGCCCAAGGTCTTAAAGTTAGCAGATGTTAGAACCAAAATTCAAAACCAAGCACTGACTCTAAAACCTGTGTGCTTAACACTGCTTTAAACTGCCTTGTCAAAAAGAAGCTGAGGAGTAAGGGATGCCAAATGCTTTTTATTATTTCACGTAATTCTTATAACAGCTCTGTCAGCTGGGTGTAATTATTATCCTCCTTTTTCATATGAGGAAACTGAAGCTTAAAGTCCGAGTGTGCTCAAGGTTATGTTGCTAGGAAGTGGCAGAACAGGATTCCAGGCCAAGCTATGTTCAAGCTCCAGAGTCTGCTCTTACCCACTATTCTCCAGTAGCTGTCATGTATGTTTCTTTTCTCCAGGCAACTCACAATTTAGTTGGGAAGAGGGGGTGGTGTGAAGAGAGAGCTAGAGAGAAAGAGACAAGTAAACAGGGTGATTAGCGCATAGTAGAAGTATGTGTAAAGTGCTTTTAGAACACAGGTGAGGAAGTGATACTGGGTGGAGGGGACAGTTTACAGAGAGGAGGTGACTTTTTGAAGTAGAATTTGAATGGTGGAAGGAGCTTACCATGGGGGACTAGTTATAAGTGGTTAGCAGGCAAACAGTCTCTCAGGAGAAATAATATGGCAATACTAACCCTGGTAAGCATGGAGGAGTTTCCTTCATGAATTGTCTTTTTAATGTAATATCAAATTGTTTAAGTAAAATTGAAAATTTGCAATTTAGTTTCATGGTTTACTAATATAGAAAATTAAGAGTATTTTGAACCACTCATACTTTGTTTTCTCTCTAACTTGTATGTAGTTTTGTGTTAGTGTGCCATACTTTGTATAATAATGTGTGCCAGAAAAGTTATGGCCAATTGAGGTTTTGTAATGATACTTAAATGCAGCAGGGGAACTCATTATTTAAAGGAATACTAAGATACCTCTGAAGAATGACAAATGAAACATTTTGAAAATGATCACCCCTGCTTTGTCTAGTTTAGGTATTTGGTTTAGGAGAATTTGGAGCACACTTAGATTTTTTTAGTTCCTAATGTGAGAGAGCCAAGACTGTCAGACTGAAAGGCAAAAACCACACAGAACTCGCAATTGCCTCTTGAGAACTGCTTGTTCTACTCTCTTCCTTAGGCAGGATGTAGTGTTGTTTGTGTTCCTGAACATGAAATAAGACTATAGTCTCTGAATGCCTAACTTTGGTCTCTGTATTCTCAAGTAAGCACATTTGTGGAAAGGCATGAGATTACATTTGAGCTGACCAGTTCTTTAGACACAGGGAGATGGGATAGAAGTATAGTGTTGGTGGGAGAGATAAAGGAACTGAATCAGGACATTGTATGGTTATCTTTAGGGATGCAGTGAGGTAAAGGGGAAGCCTGTTTGATAAGACTCGGAAGAAAACCAGAATCTGTGTGTCTGTACATGCCAGGAACTCCACTAGGTGTTTCACATGTGTGAATTCTCTGTCTTTGTAATAGTCCTTTGAGGTAGCTTTATATTTAAAGAAACTGCAGGCTTTTGTTTTGGATTTTAAAAATACTCTTTTTAAGAAGAGGAAACCTAATTTCAGAAACCACAGCCTTCTAAGTAACCAGTGAAAATCTGAGCCAGGCCAGTGGGCAACACAAAACAACAGTGGAAGAGACATCTTAGCAATACAATAGAGGGGAATGGAGGTGGAACGGATTAGGTGTGAGAAGGGAAAGAGTAAATAATGTAACTGCAGGTTCCCAAGTGTCTATGAAATCCACAGTGCCAGTAAGAAAATAGAAGAGGAGGAAGTTTAAAGAAAAGGTGTCTCATCTACTTTTAGGCATCAATATATAGAACTTGTAGAAACAGAGCAAATGATGTTGCTAAAAAAAGTATTGAAGAGAAAGGAGACAGGAAGAGAGGACTGAAGTTGTTCTAGTATGCAGAAAAAAACCTCTTTTAATTCTTCATTATGGAAAATTTCAAACTTAACTCAGAAGTTCAGTAAACCCCCATAATCCATAGCAGACAGTCATTAATTTATGGCCACTTTTGACCATCTCTGTCTCCCCACACTCCCCTCCCCTGATTATTTTGAAACAAATCTCTAGGTGTTGGGATTGTATGATTCTAACTTTTGTGTTGTTTTCATGACACCCTCCCTCCTTGACAAGTCTCGTCCAACTTCTGCCTGAGTATTTCTAGAGATAGAAGGTATGCAATGCAGTGAAATAGCGGTGACTTTTTTTTTTTTTACTTGCTCTAATTGTTAGTGAATTTTCCCTTTTATTGAGCTGAAAACTTGAGCAGATTTATTACTTTGGCAAAGACACACAAACCCATGCTGAAGTCAAGAGTAGATTTAGACCTCAGACTATTTTTATATTGGGTTTGTAGTAAACCCTCTTTCTCTAAAGATCACAGTGTTTGCAAACAGTTTTACTGCTACCATGTGATGGAGATGTCACCAGCTGGCATTCAGGGTGCTTATAGAGCATTCTTGAAGAAACATCTTAGAGAAAAAACATTTTAGACATTAAAAAAGATTCAGATCCACATACGAGAAGAAGGCTTGGCTTCTCTTGTAGGTGTAAAATTTAAATACTGTATATTTTTAAAATGTTACCAAAGTAATGTACATTTTTAAATTAAACATGGTATTTCTTTTAAACTTTTGCAGAAATACAACTCACCCCTTAAATGTGCACTAATTATAAAATTCAGTGCATTTTACACAGTGAAGAGAAGAGCATTCAGAACAAGCAAATAGAATATTACCAGCAGTCAGGAAGTCCCTGCCACCCAGTCACTACCCTCCCTGCTCTGCCTAAGAGTAGCTACTATCTTGACTTCTACCGCCATTGCTTTTGGGGTGGTTTTTATTGTCTTATCTGTTTTTGAACTTTATATAAATTGAGCCATACTGTATGCGCTCATTGTTTTTCTAGATTCTTTATGTAGCTCAGCAGTACATTTGTGAAATTAATTCATGTCATTGTGGTATGGATGTGTAGTTCATGGTATTTGCTGTGGAGTATTCCACTGTGTGATTGTACCTCAGTTTATCCCTTCTATTGTTGATGAACCATTGGATAGCGCTGTTATGATTATTCTTATACATTTGTGGACATTTCTATTGGCTATATCTAGGAGTAGGTTTGCTGGGTCACAGGTTATGTATCTCTTCAGGTTTAGTAAATATTACCACAGAGTTTTCAAAGTAGTTCTAATAGTCTACACTAGCAGTTTCACATCTTCTCCAGCACTTGGTATTGTCTTTTCATTTTAGTTAATGTACATAATTTAAAAATCAAATAAAAAATCAAATAATAACAGAACGACTTAAAATGAAAGTCAGCAGTCACTTCCCTAAACCCTCTACTTTGCTCACCTAAGTCATACTCTTCAGAAGCAACCATTTGTAACTATTTCTGTTTTTAACAGCTTTTAAGAGGCACTGATTAAGAATACAGATTTGGGAGCCTGACTGCTTAGGTTCTTTTTGGCTACACTGCTTACTAGCTGTATAACCTTGAGCAAGCTGTTTAACTTCTGTGTCTCCGTTTCCTCATCTACAAAATGGGAATTATGGTACTCATCTCATAGAATTGTTGTTAAGAATTAATAAATGTAATGCTTTTTTTTTTTAAATGTAATGCTTTTTATACAGTAAGTACTCAGTAAAGTTAGCTTTGCTAATTAATTGTGGTGTTACCTCTATTTTGCTCAACAATGTTATATTGCGGTTCTTGATTTAACAATTTCAGACATTGTCTGTTGATTAACTTCTTTCTGAGGTAGGTAAGGATTTAGTTAGGTGATACCCTCTCTCACCTTCCCTCTGCCTTCTCCTAATATAGTTTTTGTTTTGTTTTGTTTTAAGATTTTATTTATTTATTTGACAGAGCACAAGTAGGCGGAGCAGCAGGGAGAGGGAGAAACAGGCTCCTCTTTGAGCGGGGAGCCCGATGTGGGGCTCGATCCCAGGACTCTGGGGTCATGACCTGAGCCGAAGGCAGACACTTAACCAACTGAGCCACCCAGGCGCCCCTCCTAATCTAGTTATATCATTGTTTTCAATTCATAAATTGAACTATATGCTTATTTATATATAATTGATAACATTTATATTCTGTTCAGAGTTGTCTTCCTTGACTGGTCTTTGTGTTTACATTGTTACTATGTCTGTATAATTTTTCTTTATTGCAGAGCTACCTAACGTGCAGTTTTATGTTTCCTTCTCTATATTCCAATTTCAAAATCTTTGTGCCATTCAAAGCAGTATGTCCCTATAATCAAGTTTGAATTCTTTATTTTTTACCTAATTGCCTTAACCAAATTTTCAAGATTTAAATGAAAAATTAACCTCTCCCTTCTCATTCCTTCTGTCTATCTTGTCCATTCCCCTTATTTCCAAGAGATTTTCTTGGAGCCTTCTTCCCCTGTTCCACAACAGACTTCTCTCTTGGCTTGTCACATACCTGTCTTCTGGGTGTACGATATCATTGCTTTCTGGACTTGGATCCACTGTTTTCTGGATCACTTTCTTCTTTCTTGCTTTATGCCCTCATTTTGCTGGCATTTATTTTCGTGTAACTTTTTAATAAAGGATGCAGTCTCCAGCAGTCTCTTTGTTTTCTTCTGAACTAGTTTCCTTATCTGTGTAAAATGAAGAAATGATTTGCAACTGTGCTTCACCATGTTATTTTATGGATCAAGAACAATAATATATGTGAAACCATGAGTGTCCTTGCTGGGTACCTTCAGGCCAGGTTTAGTGCATTATTCCTGCAGAAAACTGGGTAGCAGTCAGATCAGGCTCTGGAGTCACATTTGAGTTTTGTTGTGGACTGAATTGTGTCCCCCAGAATTCATATGTTGAAGCCCTAACCCCCAGCTTAATGGTGTTTGAGGTAGGGCCTTTCATGAGGTAATTAAGGTTAAGTGAGGTCATAAGGATGGAGCTTTAATCCAGTAGGACCAGTATCCTTATAAGAAGAGGAAGAAACATCAGGAATGTATGTGCAGAGAGAAAAAGCCATGAGAGGACACAGCAAGAACGTGCCTGTCTGCAAGCCAAGGAGAGAGGCCTCACGGGACGCCAGACCTCCTGGTATCTTAATCTTGGACTTTCAGACTCTAGAACTATGAGAAAATAAATTTCTGTTTTTTAAGCCACACAGTTTGTGGTACTCTGTTTCAGCAGCCCTAGCAGACTAATATAAATTCCAGTTTTGGCTTCAGTGTGTAGTATTTGTGAGACCTCTAAGACCTAGTTAGACCTGCAAATGCCCAGTTTTGGGGTGGTTGTAAGGATTAAGTGAGCAAATAAGTGACTTTTAGTCAGTACCTGGTATGGTAACTGTTTAATCTTTTTCATAAGCCTTAAAAGGGGCTATAAGTTATTTTAACGGAGCTGTCATTTATGGTTTTGTTTCTTATTTAATCAGATAATTCTAACCAAGCATTTACATATCAAAGCAACAATAAGAAATTCTTTCTGGGTAAACTGGGTTGGGATTTTTCTTAACAGTTTTATTCAGGTATAATTCATATTCCATAAAATTCACCTATTTAAAGCTTACAATTCAGTGATTTTTAGTATATTCACAGGTATGTATAACCATCACCACAGTCCCTCTTAGAACAGTTTTATCACCTCAAAAAAGAAAACCCCCTACCCTTCAGCTATCCTCCTCCTAACCACCCCAACCCTAAGTACTAATGTACTTTCTGTCTCTGTAGATTTCTCTATTCTGGATTTTCATATGAATGGAATCCTGTAATTTGTGGCTTTAGGGCTTACTGGCTGCCTCTGTTATTTCTTTCACTATTTTTTCTACTCCCTCTCTCTCCTCCTCTCCCCTCCCCATCCCTCCCTCTGGCGCTCCCCTTATGTGTGTGTTGGTGTACTTAATGATCTCCCACATTTCTCTAAGGCTTACTTCATTTTTCTTTATTCTTTTTTCTCTTTGTTCTTTGGCTTGCATAACGTCTGTTGCTCTGTCTTCAGATTCACTACTTCTTTCCTTCTGCCAGTTCATATTTATGGTTGAGAGCCCTTTTGGTGAATTTATTTCAGTTGTTAGTTTTCAACTCTGGAATTCCCACTTGGTTGTTTTTTTTTTAAAATATACATTGATATTCTCTATTTGATGTGACATTGGCATAATACCTCCCTTTACCTCTTTAATCATGCTATTAAAATTTTTCGTGGACATATTTATAATGGCTGTTTTGAATTCTTTTTCTGTTAAATCCAATACCTGGTCATTCTCACTGGCAGTTTGTGTTGCCTGCTTTCTGCTTTATGGGTCAGAAAGAAATCTGCTTTCCTGGTTCTTTGCATGCTTCACAATTTTTGTTGGATATTAAATATTTTAGATAATATTGTAGCAACTTTGAGCCCTGGTCCCCCCTCCCAGGGTTCATTATTTATTTGGTTTTTAGTGATTGCCTGGGTTATTTTAGTGAAGTCTACCCTCTACCCCCATTGTGCCTGTTGTTTTCACCAGTACTCTGGGGCATATATTGTTCTACCATCTAACCCAGTCAAATTGTGGCTTCTTTGAAGGAATAATTTCTGAGGTCTTTGTTTGATACTTGTTCTGACCCCAGGAGAGATCGCCCAGCTGTCTTATTTCCTGTGAACTAGGCAACCTTTATTGTAGGCTGTATCTTCATTAAATCCATGAATCTCCTTCCACTTAGGTTTGAGCTTCTTAGTTCCTTTGGGAAGAGATCAGGAGCTTTTTTTATGGCATGCCTTACCCTTTCCAGCCCCCTTAGCAAAAATTTTGAGTCAGAGTTCTGGAGCTGGGGGTGGGAACAATGGCAAGCTTCTCTGTGAGTGACACCCCCACTCTAGAAGCTCGGTAAGAGTGGGGGAGGGGGTGGCAGCAGCCTGAGGTACTTTAGGCTTGCCTCTCTTGGCATAGAACCATTGCAGCATGAGCCAGAGCAAAGATGATCAGGGCACTGTGCCCGGCATGAAATCTCCATTCCACAAACGGGGGCAGGGTCAAGGAAGGGAGCTCCCATCTCTTGACTACACCTGCCTGGAATTTAGGCTCTGTACTAGAGGCAGAAGGCTGGATGGGAAACACTGCTGTCCTGCTCTTCTCAGGAAGTCTCCCTTTGACTGTGACCTGGAGGTGAGACCGCTTGTGTTCTTGGCTGCAGCAGTCTAGAGTGGAATCTCTTCCTTGCTGAGCTTGTTGGAGGGAGCGGTCTTGGTTTAGGCACCACAGACTCACACCTTTCTTAACAAATTTTTGTAGATTTTCTTGAATAGAAGTTCCTTCATTTGCTGTTTACCCTTAGGGACATTTCAGAGGCTTTACGTGTTTTCTTTCTGTTTTTGTTTTTATTTTAATAATTTCCACCAGTTTTATTGCAGAGGGGGTCAGTGGAGCTCTTCATGCTGTCATGTCAGAAGTTGATCTTTCTGGGTTGGTTTTTTAAGGCTTCTGCAGGAGGACGTACAAGTAGCTTATTCAGGGAACTTGAATGAGAAGACAGTGACATTTTTAAGTTGATAGGTTAACAGAAGAAAAGGTTCATGAATTCTGAGGAAGGATAATGTGGTAGGATGGGAAGGTAAAAGGAAGGGGTAGCCTGCTTTATTGTTTAGATTTCTTTATGGGTTTTGGGATACTTAAAGCCTTGGACTTAAAAGTTTTGAAAACCAGGTGTCCTTAGGGAATGTGAATGTGTGGATTTTATTTATTAGCTCGGTGAACAAATAGCTTTATCCCACTGTTTAGTGTGTTATTTTTAAATGGAATTCAGTTTTGTGATTTTAGTGTACTTTTGTGGCATAAACACTTCTAGGAAACGCTGCTAGCAGCATTAATAAACCAAGTTAGACTTTATTCCATAGAACATTGAAGTCACACACCTGTGGGAAATGTTTTTATTGAATTTTAAGTTTATATATGACAAGAAAAGATTCATAGAGCAGCTGTGATTTAGCTGGATTGTTACATTCAAAGTTGGTTGTGTATAGTATAGTGATCTTTGTAATGTTTTATGGAGTGACAGTGATGTGTTCTACAGGAGCCATAAGACTTGTGTGTTAAAAGCACTCAACTACAATAATGTATTAACATAATAGATTTAGTTCCTAATTTTTTTCCCTCTAAAAATTTGGTGCCAGTTTGAATCACATGACTTCAAATGCAAATTAAGGAATTGAGGAGGACTTTCTGCCTTCCCCCTAATTCAGAAGCAGGAAAAAAGCACTGAACATGGTTTATATACCTACTTATCTTTCCCTAAAAAGTTTTTCCTTTTATCCTGTTCATTGGGAAACTGTAAAACAGTATTTCTCGCCCTCTATCAATATCTTCCGGTATAAACTGTAGTGGGCTATTAATATATTCTAAATGTTTATTTCATTTTTAGTGTTGGATTTTTATAAATCAGCTCAACACATACTTGAGTCCTGATTATTTGCATGAAGGGTACAAACAGTGTGAGACCAGGTCACGTTTGAGATTTCAAGGCATAAATGCACGGCAATTTAAGTGACTGCAAAATAAAGAAGAGTGAAAGCAGTGCATGTGCTCTGCTGTGATCTGGGACCTAAAGCCGATTACAAAAAGCGTTTAGGATTTGGCTAGGCTTTGAGAAGTAGGGAAAACATCCAGTTATTTCAGAAGGCCTGAAAATGAGGATGTGCATAGTATCTTCAGAGTACATGAGGTGACTACACTTTCAGTACAGGAAGGTTTCTAATAAGGAAAAATGCCAGTGGAAAGATTAATTGTGGTGGACCTTGGATGTGCAACCAAGAACTTTTGACCGTCTCTTTTTGTGTGTGGTTAGTGAGAAGCCATTGAAGCCATCATGTCTGGTGACAATGTGTAAGGTGAATTGAAAACTATAGGCCCCCGAGCCCAATTTTCTCTTCATTTTCCTTGTCCTTTGCTTTAATGAAGGAGTATGGATTGTGTTTCAAATTAAAGTTTTTAAAGCCTATAGTTCATAACTCAGCACAAGCTTCTCCATGAAAACCAGAGTATTAAAGAATAAGCACATATAGGCCTGAGTTATTAATAGGTAACTGAAGTGTTTGGGCTTTGATGGAGTCAGACTAGCTTGAATTCTGGTTTTGCCACCCACCATGTAACACTGAACAAATCCTTTAACTTATAAGGCTGACTATTCTCATCTGGAAAGGGAAGCTGGTTCTATCACCCTCTCAGGATTGTGAGCATTACATAAGAGAAAGCTTGGAAAGCTCTTAACACACTGCCTGGCAAATAGTAGACAATTCTGATGAATACCTTTGCCACCATTAATTGTTGTTATTATTAATCATTCTCATGTACTAATTACTATGAATTATATTGTTTCCAGAACAGTGCATTCTGAATTTTGATCTTGTACTGTAGAAACACTCTTCCCATCTGGTCCAGAAAGAATCACTGTCCTGACCCACCCAAGTTTCAGGACCTAATGGTGGTCTTTAGATTTTCTTTTTCTTTTTTCTAAGTACCTTGCCTTGTCAATGAGGGCATGCCAAAAAAAAAAAAAGGAGGTCTGGGTGCCAGAGAGAAGACACCATCTGCTGCCAGTTGTAGGGGAGAATGATAAGCTTTGGATTTTTAGGGCTCATGCAGTATTAGGTTTTTGTTTTACATCGCTTTCCTACAGGTAGGTTTTGTTATTACTTTTAAACTGTGGTGTTTATTGTCCAAAAATTTAGACTTATCTTTACTTTTCTCAGGTTTAAGCCGTTTTTTCCATTCCAAACTTCGCAAGGATTTGAAGAAGATGAAGAAGAGCATATCCATATACAACAATGGGCACTTACTGAAGGCCGCCTTAAAGTTACATTGTTAGAATGTAGCAGGTATGTTCTTTGTTTCATCATTGCTACATTATGGGAAAGAAAGTGCAGTGAAAATATACTTAAGCATGTTTGTGTTTGTTCCCCCTTTGTGTTAATTTATTATGTATGATCAGTAAATCTTTAATCATGAATTTCATAAAACTAGTCCTTTCCAGCTTGCAAAAAATATAAACCATATTTTAAGAAAGCATTCTAATGGAGAGGATCATTTGTCCTTCAGTAATTCCCAGACTTTTTAAATGCTTGATGCTCTGTTGGCATATTTCTAATTTACTAACTATTGGAGAGCTGTTTATAGTATAACATTTTTGAGACTTGTTATGTGATAATTGGAAATACCAATCAGAAATGCTTAGAAAGCCCTGTGATTCTTAAAATTTTAGAGCTGAAAGGGATCTCAGAAATAATCTTGCCCAGCCTCCTTATTTTACTTTGCCTGCCCTATAGTCTAAACTGTGTTCATATCTTGCTTAAACTACTTACTACACTAACCTCCTTACTTTCCTCCTAATACTGGTTACCGATAACCACCAGAATGGCCTTTTTAAAATGCAAATCTTCTTGTCACTTTCCTACTTAAAATTCTTTAATGGCTTCCCCGTTACTAGAATATAGACCCAAATCCTTGCTATGGTCTACATGCCCCTCTTGCCTCTCTGGCTTCTTTCTCCTCTCAGCCCCTCACTCAGAGTGCCTCAGCCACATAGGCTTTCCTAAAGGAAGATGTTGGTAAACTTTCTCTCTCAAGGGCTAGATAGTAAATATTTTAGGCTTTACGATTCACATGGTCTCTGTTGCTCGGCCATATAGTATGAAAGCAGTCATAGTACATGGTATGGCTGTGTACCCATAAAACTCTACATATGAATTTCATAATTTTCGTGTGTCATGAAATATTCTTTTAATTTTTTTCAATCATTTAAAAATGTGAAAACCTATGGTAGTTTATAGGCTACACAAAAACAAGCAGGGGGCTGGATTTGGCCCATGGACCATAGTTCACTATTCCCTGCCTTAGATGTTTTACCATACTAAGCTTCTTATGTTGACTCCCCACTGTATTCCAGGCTGAAGGCCCTATCCCATTTTCTGCTCCTTGAAACCAGACTTCCTAGATCGACTTCAACACCTGCCTCTTTAATGTGTCTCCTGATCATTTCAAGTACAAGTATACTGCCCTTATGCTACATTTCTATGACACTTGTTTATACCACTTATTTGGTACTTATCACTTCTATTTTTATTTCCCGCCCATAATAAAAACAAGTGCCTGAGTACACAGTTATATTTTGTACCTAATATATTTGTGTCCTTGCTAATAGGTTAATTTTAAGTATACTAAGAATGTGCTAAACATTTTTTTTGTTTTGTTGGAATGTGTTGGAATGTTTCAGTATTTTACGTCATCATGTCAGAAAGACTGTTTGAAAAGGAATTCTCTTATCAAAGACTAAATATGCTGTAGATTTTGTAAAAGGGACTGTAGTGTACAGTTAAATGACACAATAAAAACACAGCTCTACACAAGTCTGAATTTGAATTGGCTAAGCTAATACGGTATGTAAGCATGAGTATTAAATATCTAATTATAATTTGGGTTTGTCACATTAACATTAGGAAGGACATTTTTCACGTGATTTGTGTCTAAGGAAATTTTGACCAGATGTTTTTTTTTCTTTCAGTGAATTTTCTTGTAGATTCACATTTCTTGTAGATTCACAATCATACCATTGGATTATCTTTTCCAAAATAGTCATAGCAACTTTTAAATATTAGAAGGGCAATTTTGGACAGAATTTCTTAACTCTCCGAATCTACCTACTCATCTACCCTTCCCCAAACCTGCAAAGATAGCCTTGAAGGAGATTTATTATTCACTTATTCAACATACATTTGTTTACTATGATGTAGATGATGTGTAATAAAGAGATAATGTGCTAGGAATTTTTATTTATTTATTTTTTAAAGATTTTATTTATTCATTTGAGAGAGAGACAGACAGAGACAGAGCACAAGCAGGGGGAGAGGTAGAGGCAGAGGGAGAGGGAGAAGCACACTCCTCGCTGAGCTGGGAGCCCGACATGGGGCTCGATCCCAGGACCTGGAGATCATGACCTGAGCTGAGGGCAGGCACTTAACCATCTGAGCCACCCAGGTGCCCCCCCTTTTTTTTTAGATTTTATTTATTCATTTAAGAGTGTGCCAGGAATTTTTAAAAACTAGTTCTTTTGCCTTAATGTTGCTGGTGGGGTTATAGATTGATTATATCTTGGGAGGAAGCACACTATCTAAAGCGTTTTCCGGTCACTATCTTTATAAACCCCACCATGTAAAGTTACCTAGTATTGTGGTGCTGTGTTATTTTCACACAGTTTAAGGATTACTTAAAATTGTTTATGAAGGAAAGAATAAATTACTGTTTTCTACTCATCCCTGCCTTTTTGTCTTCAAATTGAATTCTAACATTCATTCTCATTAAAATCTTACTTACATTGTTTTCTTCTAAACTTTTTTCTTAGTATAAAAAGTAGAATTCTCAGGTCAGATAGATTCCAAGTTTGTAGGATTTAAACTAAAGAGGACATATTATTGTAATCTAAGCATTTATATTTTAATAATTTTTTCTGCTCCTGAATGTAAACTCATTTTGTGTGATATAAACTCTAAAGCAGAAAGAAAGTGACACTGTAAAGAAAGTGGAAGAAAAAATAAGTGCCCTTTTTTTGGAGGGAGGACAAAAAAAAAAATGCTTATCATTTCAATTTTGGAAACTTAAAGGTTTAAGACCCTTGAGATATTTTTTACCATGACTCCTTCATTTAGTGATATGAAAAGGTTTGAGGCAAATAGAATAAAATTATTGAATGATCAAATTTTTAAGAGAACATAAACATTTTTTTTAAAGATTTATTTATTTATTTTAGAGAGAGGGAGAGCATGTGCTTGGGGGGAGGGACAGGGGGAGAGAATCTTCAAGTGGACTCCCAGCGAGCACAGAGCTTGATCCCACGACCCATGAGATCATGACCTGACACTCAACCCACTGAGCCACCCAGGAGCCGCAAGAACATAAACATTTAAAATTAAAACATTTCTGTGGACCATTTGTATGTGGATAAAGTTGTTTCGAATTAGCATGCTGTCATGAGTTAAAGTTTCCTGGGTTTTTAGCTTTTAGACATGCATATTCACATTTCTCTTGCTTGAAAGAGACGTACATGTTCAAGTTGATATAATGTCATATGTATCATTTACTATTGTTAATAGTTTTAGGTTAACATTCTTATGAATGCTTATTTCGTAGGCTTGTAGAACTTGACCTTGAATCTGGTAAAAATAATAGAACTTCAGTAATTTTTTTCCCAAGTCCATAAAATAGAACATCAAACTCATTATCCCCAGGCAACCATAGTTCTCTATGAGGATTTCTTTTTCTTTCTTAAACTTTTTAATTTGAAGTAATGGCTGTGTTGTGAGGACGTTTTTTAAACTTTATTTTGATGTAGTTTCAGACTTACAGAGGGAAATGCATTTTTAAATGCATTTTGCCGATGAGGAAACAAATCAGAAGTATCCATAGAAAACAAACTTTACTGAAAATATTGGAGTTGTGGAAATAATACTGGCATTTGAGGTAGAAAGTGCTGTGTTCATATCTTAGCCATGTGCTCTTACTGCTGTATGTCCTTGTACAAGTTGCACATCTCTAGGATGGGCGAGGGTGCTTGCTGCCTTGCTGGTAATTGTGATCAGAGGTGGGTACATAACCCGCAGTGCCTGCTGCATAGCAGGCCTTCGACAGATGTAGCTTTTATTTTTTTTTTAAGATTTTTATTTATTTATTAATTTGAGAAAGATTGCGCAAGTGACGGGGGGGAGCAGGGATAGGAACAGAGGGAGAGGGACAGGCAGACTCCATGCTGAGCAAGGAGCCCAGTGCAGGGCTCTATCCCACAACCCTAAGGTCATGACCTGAGCTGAAATCAAGAGTCAGATGCTCAACAGACTGAGCCACCCAGGCGCCCCAGTAGTCTCTATTATTATGCCTTAATATAATCATAGTATTTATCAAGAAGAAAACAAATCTTTAAACAAAAGTATATTTTTCTTTGTGTATTTGGTTGTGAAAACTGGAATTTTTTTAAGATTTTATTTATTTGAGAGCACGAGTTGGCAGAGGGAGAGGGAGAAGCAGACTCCCCACTGAGCAGGGAGCCCCATGCAGGGCTCTATCCCAGGACCCTGAGATCAAGACCCGAGCCAAAGGCAGACACTTAACTGACTGAGCCACCCAGGTGCTCCCTGGACTTTGAATTTTATTACTTTAAAAGGGTCTCACGGTGTAAAGGGAAGTTATTTTCTAATTATCTGAAATATAGTTTTGAATTTCCCGATTAAAATCTTGGGGGCAGAAACACAACTTCACTTGTAAAAATTGGTTCTAACACTTTGTATTTGTCAAATTTTTTAAAAAACAGTCATTCTGAATTTTTTTTGCATTGACTATAGCTGATTTTTTTTAACCATAGATGAACTCAATTGCTGTATTCATAGCACTGCTATTTAGAAGACTAAATTAAACATTCGTGTTGCAATCATATTAAGATTATTTTTAGATTTACAATTTATCTCATAAATTATATTCCATCTTAAAGGATTTGAGGTATTTTGCAGAGAAAATATATGCCCATGTGCAGTTAAATAGAAGATAAATTATATAAAAAATAACCATATAGAGAAGAAAAGATCAATTTTCTGGCAGCAAAGGAAACTTGATGGATTACTTAGCTCTTATTTTCTGGTGTACCGTACATGTTCTTCAGGGGAAAAGAAATTCTGGCACCAAATTCTAGATGGGATTTGTCATATACATCTTTATGTTAAAAGACATTGATATAATATATTTTCTTTTCTTTGGCTTATTTTATCAACCAGTTACATTTTAAACAAACTAAGATTGTAGTTGGTGAATGCAAAGCCTATGAGATTTTGTGTGTGAGAGTTCTGTACTCTAAAGCAGTATATTTAGGATAGCCTGTCCTAATTATAGATAGGAAATTCTGATTAAGGTCAGTTCTTCACTGAGTCACACTGTTCTAAAGTCTATATTTTGTCAGTAGCTTCTAAAGTGTTTTGTTTTACTGGGTTCCAAAAATACATCATTTAAAATTTTTTCAAATGTTAACACAAAGACAGAAAACCACAGCAGTTGACATTCTACTCCATTACCAGGAGTCTTCCCTTATTCCCTAATTATCTATTATCAGCATGGATGCATGGATTCCTGTTTTTTTCTTTGACTCTCCTTAATTATTTTGGTGCCTAAGTTGTCCCGAATTGGGCCTCTGGGAGCCTCTTCAAACTGGCTCCGTTATGCTGCATCTGACGTAAACTTGTCTTTTATTGCTTCTTTTTATTTTTTTTTAAAGGTCTTTATCACTCTGTGGTATAACAGCTGTTCTAGGTTCATTTTGTATCTTCTCTGTCTCAGTCCTAGAATCCGCTATTTTTCCAAAGAGCCTTGGTTCCTTTTAGTAGAAAATAATACTAAAAATCAAGATCTGGGTGTTGGGTATAGTCATTGCTACTCGTATATAATCAGAGGCCCCATTAGTGGACAGTTAACAAATACATACATGTATAGACACTTACAGGTATATAATACATACAACACATATATAATTTAGAAATCGTGAATTGACCCAATATATCCAATTCCAGTTCATTCTCATAGGGTTGTTCTGTGCCTTGGTTTTTGCTCCTTTCATATTTTTGTCCCTTGAACCCTGGCTCCCAGTAACATCAGCAGTTTACTCATTTGCTTTATCCCGTAATACATCTCAGATAGTTTCAGACTTGCTTTGTCTGTATAAGTAGAGAAAACATACTTACGAAAAGAAATTCAGGATTTATAAGTTAATCAGAGAAAGACATGTATCATATGACCTCACTGATATGAGGAATTCTTAATCTCAGGAAACAAACTTGAGGGTTGCTGGAGTGGGGGGGGGCGGTGTGATAGACACGGGGGAGGGTATGTGCTATGGTGAGCGCTGTGAATTGTACAAGACTGCTGAATCTCAGATCTGTACCTCTGAAACAAATAATGCAATATATGTTAAGAAAAAAAAAAAGAAGATAGCAGGAGGGGAAGAATGAAGGGGGGGGAAATCGGAGGGGGAGACGAACCATGAGAGACGATGGACTCTGAAAAACAAACGGAGGGTTCTAGAGGGGAGGGGGGTGGGGGGATGGGTTAGCCTGATGATGGGTATTAAAGAGGGCATGTTCTGCATGGAGCACGGGGTGTTATGCACAAACAATGAATCATGGAACACTACATCAAAAACTAATGAAGTAATGTATGGTGATTAACATAACAATAAAAAATTAAAAGAAATTCAGGATTTATTTGCGGTTCTCCCCCACTCTACCCAAGATTAAGGGCATATGGTCAAGTACTATTTTCATGAATTAGATTAATTTTCCCCCTTCAGCGTGTTATGTTATGCATTTGAAATATAGCTGGGTTTATTCTTTTCTGTTTGCTTTCAGTTTCAGTTTCCCTCCCTCCCACCCCTGCCTTTCCATCCTTATTGATTCTTATTTTAATATGTGGGGCATTAACATACTTCCAAAACCCAAAACTATACAAAAACATATACAGACAGTCCTTACTCCACATGGAACTATGTTAACCAAAACCCTGCATATCAGAACAGTGCAAAGCAGGGACAGAGTTCTGTGTAGTAACTCAAAGTAAGGAGTGCCTGTACAGTCATTCAGATCTTCTGTATCTTTACTAATTTTTTTAGTCTAGTTCTGCCAATTACTGAATAAAAGTGTATAAATCTTCAAGCATGACTCTGAGTTTATCTCTTTCTTGTAGTTATTAGGTGTATATTTCTTCTTGACATACTGACCCTTTTACCATTACGAAGGGTCCTTTTTTGTCTCATAATATTTCTTGTCTTGGTATTTATTTTGTCTAAACTGATAAAGATGCTACAGTTTTCTTATGTTTATTGTTTGTACGGTTTCTGTGTTTTTTTCTACAGTTTCTTACTTTCAGTCTTTTTTATATTTAAATATAAACGGTTCTTTTATGTGTAGTCTAACAATCTCTGCCTTTTCATTAGACTGTTTAATTCATTCACATTTAATGTAATGATTAAGTTATATTTAGGTCTGTCATTTTGCCATTTATTTTTTGTCTCCTCTGTTTGGCTTGGTTTGGTTTTTTGCTCCTCTGTCCTTTCTGTTCTTCCTGTTCTGTGAATCAAATATTTTTAGAATTTAGACTTGATACAGACCTTCAATTTGTAAAAAGCACAGTATCTCTGAAGCACAATAAAGTGAAGCACAATAAAAGGAGATATGCCTGTATTAGGGGAGGCAGCTTCAAGGTGACATTTTGATAGTAGGAATTAATCCTTTAATGGCACTATGTCCATGTTATATAGCAAAATGTTTAGTTCTTCTGTAGAGAAGCCTGTTAACATGATGGATTTTGAAATTCATTTACAAGACAAGCTGTTTTAGAAGTTACAACCACAAAATAATTTCTACCTTGCACTGGTTTGTGAATCCTTCATTTAGGTTATAGTATTGTTTGATTCTATTCACTTGGTTATTTTTTATTCTAGTGGTAACTTTTTTTTTTCTCTGAGTAGTTGATAAATGGGTGTTGTTATATTATCTGTATTTACTTTAATGTTTGATATTTTATCTTTTTTAAAAAGGGAAAAAACCTAGCTAAATTTGAAGATATTTGGGAGCATGACCCTGCAAATACTTACATTGTTATTAATAGCATTTATTATCTGCAGTATATAACATGTAATAGGCACTTCGCATTCATTATTTCTGGCTCTCAGAATATCTTTACAAAGTTAGCATTATTACATCTATGTTATAGATGATGAATTGAGATCTATAGGTCACTTGCCCAACACGTCCTGTCTAGAATTTGAATCTAGGTTTGTCTGACTCCAAAATCCCTCATTCTGTTATCTTTATATCCTTAAAAAAAAATCTTATCAAGGAAAAATCTGGTCCAAAAATTTTTCATTTTATGTTAGAAATATACAAATTTTGGAAATTTTTTTACCTGTTTGAGGGCAAGTCATTATTTTTAAAATGTTACCCTTTCAGGAAGATCTTGGGACAGATCTTGTGTACTAATAATGAATTCAGTATCATTTAGATGAAGGCTGAAGTCTTTCCTTCATGAAAGGAGAGCTCAGAGGAAATTAGCTCAAATATGAGACATTTAAATTTGTGTGAATGATGTTGAAAAATGGGAGGAATTACTTGGAATTGTTTATGAATATTATTCCTTCAGGTCTTTAAAGCTATGTACATCTATAACTATAAAGGTCTGTAACTCTGAATTTGATATAACCCCACCATAATGAAGCAGCAGAAAAAGAACTCAAGGAACCGATCCCATTTACAGTTGCAACCAAAAATAATGAGATACCTAGGAATAAACCTAACCAAAGAGGTAAAAGATCTGTACTCTGAAAACTATAAAACACTTATGAAAGAAATTGAAGACACAAAGAAATGGGAAAACATTCCATGCTGATGGATTGGATGGATTTAACCAAACATGGTTAAAATATCTGCACTACCCAAAGCAATCTACGCATTTAATGCAGTCCCTATCAAAATACCACCAGCATTTTTCACAGATCTAGAACAAACAATCCTAAAATTTGTTTGGAAACACAAAAGACCCTGAATAGCCAAAGCAGTCCTGAAAAAGAAAAGCAAAGCTGGAGGCATCACAATGCTGAACTTCAAGCTAGCTATATTACAAAGCTGTAGTCATCAAGCAGTATGGTACTGGCAAAAAACAGATGCATAGATCAGTGGAACAGAATAGAAAACCCAGAAATGAACCCACAACTATATGGTCAACTAATCTTCAACAAAGCAGGAAAGAATATCCAATGGAGAAAAGACAGTCTCTTCAACAAATGGTGTTGGGAAAACTGGACAGACAGCAACATGCAGAAGAATGAAACTGGACCGCTTTCTTATACCATACACAAAAATAAATTCAAAATTGATGTGAGACCTAAATGTGAGACAGGAAACCATCAAAATCCTATAGGAGAACATAGGCAACAACCTTTTTGACCTTGGCCATAGCAACTTCTTACTAGACACATCTCTGGAGGCAAGGGAAACAAAAGCAAAAATGAACTATTGGGACTTCATCAAGATAAAAAGCTTCTGCATATCAGAGGAAACAATAAAACTAAAAGGCGGCCTGTGGAATGGGAGAAGATATTTGCAAATGACCTGATAAGGGGTAGTATCCAAAATCTGTAAAGAACATACCAAACTTGGGGCGCCTGGGTGGCTCAGTTGGTTAAGCGACTGCCTTCGGCTCGGGTCATGATCCTGGAGTCCCGGGATCGAGTCCCACATCGAGCTCCCTGCTCAGCAGGGAGTCTGCTTCTCCCTCTGACCTTCCTCCCTCTCATGCTCTCTGTCTCTCATTGTCTCTCTCGCAAATAAATAAAATCTTAAAAAAAAATTAAAAAAAAAAAAAAAAGAACATACCAAACTCAACACCCAAGAAACAGAAATAATCCAATTAAGAAATGGGCAGAAGACATGAATAGACATTTTTCAAAAGAAAACATCCAGATGGCTAATAGACACATGAAAAGATGCTCAACATCACTCATCATCAGGGAAATACGAATGAAAGCCACAATGAGCTACCCCCTCACACCTATCAGAATGGCTAAAATAAACAACACAGGAAACAACAGATGTTGGTGAGGATGCGGAGAAATGGGAACCCTCTTAACTCTGTTGGTGGGAATGCTAACTAGTGCAGCCAGTCTGGAAAACAGTATGGAGGTTCCTCAAAAAGTTAAAAATAGAACTACCCCGTGACCCAGCAATTGTACTACTAGGTATTTACCCAGAGGATACAAAAATGCAGATTTTATGGGGTACCTGCACCCCGATGTTTGAAGCAATGTTATTAACCATAGCCAAACTATGGAGAGAGGCCAAATATCCATCACCTGATGAATGGATAAAGAAGATGGGATATATATATATATATATATATATATATATACACAAACACTGCAGTATTACTCAGCCACCAAAAAGAATTGAAATCTTGCCATTTGTAACGAATGGATGGAGCTAGAGTATATTATGCTAACGAAATTAAGTCAGAGAAAGACAAATACTATATGATTTCACTCATGTGAAATTTAAGAAACAAAACAGATGAACATATGGAAGAGGGGAAAAAGAGGGAAGCAGACCATAAGAGACTCATAACTATAGAGAACAACTGAGGGTTGATGGAGGGAGGGAGGTGGGGGGTGGGTTAAATGGGTGATGGGTATTAAGGAGGGCACTTGTTACGATGAGCACTGGGTGTTATATGTAAGTGATGAATCACTAAATTCTCCTGAAACCAATATTACACTATATGTTAAATAACTAGAATTTAAATTAAAGTTTAAAACAAAAAAAATTAAAATCATGTAGGTGATTGGGAAAAGAGCCAATAAGACAAAAGTGAAAATTTGTATTTTCAGGGACCTGAGTGAAATATAGATGCTTATGTGAAAAATCAGGGCCAAATTTGCTAACAGAAAAGTCCAAGATAGTTATCCTTTAATCAGAGGGAAGTTATTGAAGGTGTCTCAAGGTTATATTAAACACTTGTTTTAAAAAGATTGCTACTTATAAGGTAGATTGCATAGAGAGAAAGGTTAAAGCCCTAGAGCCTAATTAAGAGGTGTTAACAGGGTAAAGGTGAAGAGGTAAGCACTTAAAAGATATGGATCAGTAGGGACAGAAAGAAAGGGACAGATAGGATAACTAGGACAGGGTTTCCTGAGTGGCTGAATATGTGGATGGGTATAGGTGGGGGAGGCAAATGACTGTTAAAGATTTGAGTTGAGTAAAATTATGGTAAAATTGACTTGGATTTGGTCATCGAGTATTGATTATTTTTCTAGATATTGGAGGTTATAAAGAGCAAGACACAGCTACTGCCTTTTAGGACTAGTGGGAGAAATAGAGGTGCTTTTTTCAGAGGGAGATGAATGTGATTTCATATATCTTTAGTAGTGTAGGGTATGGTTAGATTTCCCTGTACAAGTGGTCTGTACACTTGGGGTTTTAGAAGCAAAGCAGGAGAGGGGTGCCTGGGTGGCTCAGTCAGTTGAGCTTCCAGCTCAGGTCATGGTCTCGGGGTCATGAGATTGAGCCCCGGGTTGGGCTCTGTGCTCAGCGTGGTGTCTGCTTGGGATTCTCTCTCTCCCCCTCTGCCCCTCCTCCCACTCGCGGGCTCTCTCTCTCTGTCTCAAAATAAATAAATCTTTTTAAAAAAGAAAAAGAAGCAAAGCAGGAAAAAGACAAGGACTGGACATTAGGTTTGGAAGGCTTTGTCATAGATAAGAGAGTTGAGTTCTGAGTAGGATGGTTTCAGGGGGAAGGGAGGGGTAGTATAGGCCTAAGCCTGTACAGGAGGAGGTCAGCTACGTTTGATTCTTTTCACAACCAGTGAATTGTTATTTGACTCCCTACAGGTGCAAGACTCCTTTCAAATTAATCATTTAAAAAAAAAAAAAAAGGATTTTTATTTTTCCTTTTTGGTGTAAAATGAGATTCTTACAGAAGGGCACATTGGGAATTACTTTCCTTTTCTCGGTGGTTTGGTCTTGAGTCATATAAATTCTGTCTCTTGATAGGTGGTGTTTGTGTTTATATTTAACATGAGGTTTCAGTATACTTCTGTCTTTAGAAAAATTAACCTTTTGAACTTGGAAATAATACCTCTTTCAGGAGACAGGGGTCTAAAGGCAATTTCCTTTGTCATTTTGTTCAGCAGTATGGACTCTTCCCCCTTTCAAAGTAGTTTAGTAAAAAATTTTTGTACCATTTCTTGCTTATTCAGCATATATTGAGTGTTCATTTGACTCAAAATATGTATTAGCCAGTGATTGTAACTATGTATTTCTGGTGCTTATATAATCTGAATGGAAAGCCTTTGTTTAACTCAAGACTGAATTGTAAGTGCATAGGGATGTAGGATGAAAATTGATTCTTGTTTTAAATATTCTGCCTAAACTAAAGCAAATGCTTTCTAAATTCACCTAACCAGCTGGTACTTGTGTTTCGGTAGGAAATTCTTCCTGGCATTTCTCCAGAAATTTACATGTTTTTCCAAATCTCAAGAGATAACAGTCAAGAGATCAAGAAAATGGGGGGAAATGTTATAATTCTTCTGTGAGAATTAAAGCTTAGCATTCAACATAGTCATTATTGGGTGCAGGAATCCCCTGATAACACGTCACAAGCAGGCACAGGAGACACTGATAGGAAGTGTGTCCTGAGGACCAGATACGGAGTTTATAGAGGGGAACAGTCATGGTCTGAGCAGTCAGTCTTGGGTGCAGCTTTTGCCCTGTCTGCTAATTGGGAGTCATTCTTGCAAACAAAATAAATATTAATAAATTTATATACATAGTATACTTTATACAAACCCTAGGAAATGATGCTTTTTTTTTTTTTCAAGAAATAAGTTTTCTAAGCAAAATAAATCCTTAAATGGGCAGTACGACAGAAGCTTCTGTGTTGTGTTGTTAACTTTCCTGAGAGAAACTGAAGTTACTTTGTTAGAGTACTAATAATGTTTCCCGGCTTTTTCTGGTACTTGAATATTCAGTATAGGCTACAGTTCTTTGTAAGTGCTTTAATGGAAGAAACGTAAAGAGAAGAAGTGAATGTTGTGGGATACTCTGACATAGAACCAGAAATTGATCTAAAATCAGAATTAATAAAAGCAGTATCTATTTCAGTGGTAAAACCAAATTCTGGACGGTCAAGGAAAATATCTTCATTATTAAAAAAAGAAATAAAGTTATCTGAAGCAAAATGAACCCTAACAGCCAATCTGGAGTTGTTTTTGGAAATACTTTTAACAGTTGGACCAGTTGTTAGCAATGCAAAATGAAAGTTTTCTGTGTCTGGGATCAGGTTTATCAGGGCAACTAATGCTTTGTGTACTTTAAAATTTCATTGTTAAGAATAACTATTAAATGTTAAATATTTGTGGTATTTCAGTATTTTAAATGATTTTCATTTGGAATTTATTTGGTTTCAAGGTACCCTTTTAATGTTTTCTGTTATCAAATACCAGATAAAAATCATGCTTACGCTTTATTGAAATATGAATCTTGTCACAATATATTGATTCATAGTAATGATAAGCCAAGTATTTATTATATCTTTTTGTAACGAATATTAAAATGTTTAAAAGTTTTAGTGTAACCCTAATCATTACTATTCATTGTCATGATCATACATTATTCTTTTTTCTTTAATCAGCTTTATTGAGGTATAATTCACATACCATACAATTCATCCATGTAAAGTGTACAGTTCATTGTGTTTTAGTACATTCACAGGGTTGTGCAACCATCATCACAATCTAATTTTAGAACATTTTTGTCCCTCCTAAAGAAACCCCATACCCATTAGCAGTCAGTCCCTAATCCCCCTAGTCCTCCTCCCCAGGCCTAAGTAACCACTAATCTACTTTGTCTCTATAAATTTGCTTACTGCAAACCTTTCATATAAATGTGGATTCATAACAGTATGTGGTCTTTTGTGACTGGCTTCTTTCACTTAGTATGTTTTTGAGGTTCATTCATATTGCAGCATATATCATTTATCATTAATTCATTTCCTCTTATTGCCAAATAATATTCCATCGTGTGTATATGCCATATTTTATTTACCTCTTCATCAGATGATGGGCATATGGGTTGTTTTCACATTTTGGCTCTTAAGAATAATGCTGCTATGAACATGCATGTTAAGTTTTTGCATGAATGTATGCTTTCATTTCTCTTGGTTATATACCAGGAATGGATGTGCTGCTGTGCATATGTTAACTTTTGAAGGAACTACCAAACTATTTTTCAGAGTGGCTGCACCATTTTACTTCCCTCCAGCAAAGTACAGGTATTCATTTCTCTACATCCTCACCAGTACTTGTCTCCTTTTTTGATTAGCCATCTAGTGAGTGTGAAGCAGCATATCTCATTGTGGTTTTGATTTTCATTTCCCTGACGGCTAATGATGTTGAGCCTATTTACATGTCCTTATTGGCTATTTGCATATCTTCTATGGAGAAATGTCCAATTTTAAATTGAGTTATACTAGACCCTTATGAGATACCTGAGTTGCAAATATTTTCTCCCATTCTGTGAATTGTCTTTTCACTTACTTGGTGGTGTCCTTTGAAGCACAAAAATTTTAATTTTGTTGAAGTCCCATTTATTTTTTTTTCCCTTTGGTACTTGTACTTTTGCTGTCCTATCTTAAGAAACCATCGCCTAAGTCAAGGTCACAAAGATTTGAATTTATGTTTTCTTCTCTTATATTCAGTTCTGTGACTCATTTTAAGTTAATCATTGTTAAATTTTGTGTTATTCTTTTTAAAAAACATTAAAAAGGTGTTATAAAAATATGATAAAAGTGTTGTGGTTTCAGGGAAGGGTTCTGATAAATGTGCTTTCTCATTCCTGAATCCTGAAGATTAATATCTTTTGGGAATTTTAATATCTTTCTGGGAATTTGGTGCATAGCCTTCTGTGCATGGTAGTAAAGACCTATAGGTAGTTTACTCTTTTGACCAGATGGTGGCAGCAGAGCTTTGATGAATGAAAATTCTCATTTTTCTAAACTTAGTATTTTATAATTATGACTCTTCTTAATTTTTTGGCAGTAGGCTGTTAAGCACTAAGTTTAAATTTACTTTTAAGATTAAAAACTATTTAAATTTAGGGTTGATTTTGTTTTTGTTTTGCCATGAGTTTATTCAGGTTTTTAGTTTATGAAGCCAGTTTGTGAAGTATGGACATGATTTGCTAGTGGTCTCCAACCTTAGGACACAGTTTTCTCATATTACTCTAATAAGTTTTATCTACCTTTTTTTTTTTTAATCTCACTTCTATCCCCATGATCTTTGTGTAGACATAAAGTAATAGAGTAGCAGTCAAAATGTTGATTAACGCTAAAGCTACTCTCAAGCTTACTCTTGAAATAATTTGGTAGACTTATGTTCTGATTTAGAAGACAGGTAATATGGAAGCTAGACATGTGGGTAATATTTTTTTCCTTCAATAATAAAACTGCTTTATATCATCTCAAGATTGGGCCTGAGATCTCCTTTTTAGATCTGAATACTAAACAGTAAAATTAGGTGATGCTGTTACTCCTTGACAATTGTTTTCAAGATAATAGAAATAGCAAACACTTACGGAGCACTTAGTGTTTGCTGGGTGCTATACTCAATGCCTTGTGTGCATTGTCTTCTTTTGTTCTCACAACAGCTCTAAGTGTTATTATTTTTGCCCTGAATTTTTCAGAGAAAGAGATGGCTTTTGAGAAGTTAAATAATTTGCCTGAAGTCACACTGTTAGATGGATAAGTGTGTGGGTGTGTTCATAAGCAACTATATTGTACTATTTTATGAATGTGTTAATTTTTACAGAGGTGGTATGATACTATGTATATCACTCTGCAACTAATTTTTTAAATTCAACAGTCTGATTTGAAGATCTGAAGCTTTTGCTGTCTGGTCAGTTTGTTTGCCTCATGAATACATACCACTTTCTGTTTGACTTAGCTGTAAGTCAAACAGCTTGTCCCGGAATTTCACCTAATTTTAGCTTTACTTCACTTTTCCACTAGAGGGTGTACTAAGGGTTTGACTTAATTTTTTTTTTTTCCTGTTACCAAAATTATAAATAGTAATGGAGTAATTTATTATTTCTTGATATAATCAGAGAAAAATTTTATTGCGTATAACTGGTATAATAGTCTCCTTGTTTTATTTTTATACTGCAGGTTACTCATTTTTGGATCCTATGACAGAGAGGCAAATATTCATTGTACACTCGAGTTGAGCAGTGGTGTTTGGGAAGAAAAACAAAGGAGTTCTATTAAGACGGTACAGTGGATTTGCATAGTTTTACATCCTTATAAAGTCTGTTTTCTATAAGCATACCTTTAATAATGTTTCTATATTTATAGAGCTATTTCTGGTCATGTACAAATAATTTTGAACAGCTCTTATTTGTCTTGTTGCAGTACAATAGTAATAAAATGAATCACATAAAACTGTGATATTCAGATCACTTGCATTAGAAACCTTGTCTGATTTTCCTTCTGGAACTTTAAAATTATTTCACAAGGATGGAATTAGAAGGAAGTAATTCTAAACACCTTAGAAAGCAAGTAAATTTAGAGCATTCTTTCATTCAGTAGATGTTTTATGAGTGCTTACTTTGTACTAGGTGCTGTGTTATATTTGGGAAACAGTTCAAAACAAGAAAAGGCCCTGTTTTTGTGGTGCTAGCATGGGGTAGAGGTTTGGCATGAGGGTTAGAAGAGGAGAGAGGTGAACTACATGTTATAGAATGGAGGTAGAAAATGACAATAAATGGGTAAACCAAAGAAGTGAACAAGGTAATTTCCAGAGATTGACAGATACTATGAAGAAAATAGGATTATGATAGAGCAGATTCTTCAGATTTGATGATAATAGGGAAAACCTCTAAAGAGATGACACTGGAGCAGGATGCCCCAGTTAGAATTTCAGATAAACAGTGAATAATTTTTTTAAAAGTATTTACCCAGATTTTATATGGTAAGTCTGATGACTTTACACTGGAGATGAGGCCTGAACCCTGAAGAGGAGCAAGCCACATGGAGAGTCTGGGGAAATGAGGGAGTGGAAGGCATTTCTAGCAAAGGGAGCAGCAGGTGTGTGAGGGCGCGTGAGTTGGAGGATAAAAAGAAGGCTAGTACATAGCTAGAGCATGGTATGAGAGCTAGAGAGTCACGTTTCATCTTGTAAGGGGTTTGAATTTCATTATTTGTGGTGGGAGACTTTTAAGATGACAAGTGATATGATCTTGTGTACATTTTGCACAAAATGTTCTTGTATAGACAAAGGATTGTAGGAGGACAAGAGTAATTTATTATTTCTTGATATAATTTAGAGAGAGAGGTCGGTTAGGAGGCATTTAGGGGAAGTGTTGGTTACTAAAACTAGGTGGTAGCTGAGAAAATAGAGAAAAGAGAATGGATTTGGGCTATACTTTTGGTGTATGAAGGACTTAGAGTTCTGGTTTCTTTTCTTTTTTTAAAGGACTATTACAAGACTGAAAAAATTGTAAAGGCTTTTAAAATATTCTAAATGCTAGAATTAAACAGAAATAGTCCTTTGCTCTCAACATGGTTTAATTGGACTGGTTGAATCCTTTGGGTTCTTATATGAATAAAAATTCTCACTAGGTATTGGTTAATTTGTTTCCAAAGTGAGTTGGTAGTTTCTGAATATTCTGAATAGCAGTTTTAATAGCAATTATTCTGTGCTTCTTGTGTTTTGCATAAATCTAGTAGTCTATTGAAGATTTAGAGCATTTATCAAAATTGTCTACAGAATTTCTATATTAAGCCCATGAAGTTTCACAATGGAAACAGAGTTCTAGAATTTTATGGCTGAAGTGGGGGGGGGGGGCAGTCTATGCCCTAAAGGAACCATATCCCCTTTTTTTTAAGATAATTTATTTCATTTATTAAGTATATACTGAAATATTATAGGTTTGGTGGTAATAAAATTCCAAGAGTGCTTCTTGTAACCCCCAAACCTCGCTGGAGTTACTTTTTAGTCTTTTGAAAGATAAGATCCATTTAGCACATCAATAGTTTTTTTGCAGGAATAAATTATAGTTGTATTCTTTAAAGATGTATTTAATAACTTAGATATTTAGTTGTTTCTATTACATTTAATTCTTGGTGGCAATATAGCCAGTCCTGTGATTATTATCTGTAGCTGATATTTAGGAAAACTGTTTCTCTGTTACGTCTTCATTATGGTGAACAGGTGTTTCTGAACTATGCTACCTAGCTGTTTTTTAGTAGTAATGATGTGCTTTTGGTTTCTTGAATAACCTGTTATTCTTTGTAACATTTTAAAAAATAGTCACGGTTCTCAATTTTTTTAAAGATTTTATTTATTTATTTGAGAGAGAGAGAGAGCATGAGGGGGGGAGGGTCAGAGGGAGAAGCAGACTCCTCGCAGAGCAAGGAGCCCGATGCGGGACTCGATCCCGGGACTCCAGGATCATGACCTGAGCCGAAGGCAGTCGCTTAACCAACTGAGCCACCCAGGTGCCCACGGTTCTCAATTTTTAAAATAGGTCTGTAAGCATATCTCCATGCTCTTGGAGAACATGACTTTTTTTTTTTTTAAATCAGACCACATATGTTTTATTTTTCTGAACTCCGAATTATCCGAAGGTAGAATCACATTGCTAGCATATGTACAACAGGATGTGTACTTATGTGGGATTTCTTCAGTCCCCATATTTTAGAGAAGGTACTTGAGCTCTTTCTGGAATATCTAGGTTTAGGTATATATGTCAGACTCAGTTGTATTCTAAATATCTGAGGTTGTCTATAATTCTGGTTGAGAATCTTATTTTATTTTTTTATTAATATATATATTTTTTATTATTAACATATAATGTATTATTTGTTTCAGGGGTACAGATCTGTGATTCATCGGGTTTTTTTTTTTTACTTTTTTAATGATAATGTGGTATTCTTTGGATGTTCCTTTGACCTTAAATTGTTTCTAAATTTCATAATTTCTTTATACAATAACTGTTGTGAATATCCTTACAAAAAATTGAGTAGTATGAAATTCTTTTGGAATAACTAGAATAATTTTGATCAGGGTGGGAAAATAGGGAGGAGTAAAGCTGGAAAGGGAGGATGGGCCACAGAGTTTGAATTTATGAAAGTAGTAGAGAGCTATTAAAGATTTTGAGCACAGGAATGACATGGTCAAAATAGTGGTTTTTAGGAAAGTCTCCCATTTCTTTGGTGGTTGTTCGTACCTCAGCTTTCTTTTAAGTTGTGTCTCAAACAATTTGAAGCAACTCCTCAGAGGAATAAAATAACCAGTTCTGAATTACATGAATACATGAAAAAGCATTATTGTTTTATCCAGGTATGAAATGGTCATAACTTGCCATTGCTAATGGCATTTTCATTTTCCTTTATTACATTTGCAAAATATGAGATTAGACAGCTTTAATATTTTGCAGAAAAGGTTAGTAAGACTTTAATCTTGAGTTACAATTTTGGGTCTTCACATATGTCATAGGTAGTTTTGGAGAAAGAATACTAGGTTACTAATTACATCTGGTGTCAAAAATGTCAGCAGCAGTTAAGTGTCTCCAGGCATTAAATTACGTATGTCTGAATTTAATAACTCTAGGGAGAAAAATTCATTGTGTTCTTTAGGACTACATAAAAGATTGCAGGCTAGGATTTGATTATTTGCAATATATTGCAAATTGGGATAGAAAAAAAGAACATCATCACAAAAATAAGTATGAGAAGGTATTTGATGAGTTTAGAAGCTATCTTTATATAAATAGAGTTTTCAGGCTTAAATTCGTTCTTTAAGTGTTGAGATTTATTCAGTGAAGAGAGCCACTAGTTTCAGTGCATATGTAGAATGAAAGAAACTTAATTCTTTCCATATTTTAAATGTGCCTTTGAATCTTTAAAGCATTATAATGTACGTTATCATGTTGCTGATAGTGGAAGATCACTAATAATAACAATAGATGAAAAGCTTTAGGGGATGCCTGGGTGGCTCTGTCGGTTAAGCGTCTGCCTTTGGCTGGTTAAGCATCTGCCTTTGGCTCTTGGTCATGATCTCAGGGTCCTGGGATCCAGCCCTGCATCAGGCTCCCTATTCAGTGGGGAGTCTGCTTCTCTGTCTCCCTCTGCTCCTCCCCTCTGCTCCTGCTCTCTCAAATAAATAAATAAAATCTTTTAAAAAAAAGGGGAGGGGGGTTGGTGAGGTCTAAAGCATGCCAAAGGCACAGGTCAGCCAGGTTTTGTCCTTTTTAAATGCTTTCCTGGAAGCTCCTCCCAGGGATTTCCACTTGTATCTCATTGGCTAGAACTGAGTCACTCGGTGTCCCCAACAGCAGGGAACTATGGAGAATCATTTTAGTTTTCCAACCTTTGTAGAGTAGAAGGCACGGGTAAAGGGTTATGAATGCATTTTAGGTGCCCAACCCACAGTCTTACCATAAGAAAATATTCAAATCTGTCTGAGGACTTATTTTTAAGGGACTTTTTCTTATATTGGGATATAAGCGAGTAATTGAAAAGAATATGGATTTCTTCCTGTTTTGAAATGGACAAGTAAATAGAAAGGAATCTTCTGGGTCTCTGAATGTACAGTAGATGGGCAGAAGGGAGATATTGGAATAGTCGTGTGTTCAGTATAAATAGAAGCACTTCATGTCTTCTGGAGCCCAATATACAGGTTCCGAAGGGAGCTGCGGTTAAAGGCATTAGGAGATGTCATGATATTTCAGATCTGCCTGAAAGATAAAATAATAAATCCCTGATGAGCGTTCAACTGATATTTGGGGAGAATCCATAAAAGATAATTTGGAACTCTTAATCAGAATGAGTATATTCCTATCAGAGGGTTATATGGTGTCAACTGGCAACTTGAAATTTGCGGCTGCTGTAAGAAAGGCTTTAGATAGGGTCAGCCATACTGCAGATTATGAAATCAGAAGAATTCACCTCCTAGAGTCTAGACTTTATCTCTGTTTTGACCTGAGTGGTACTTTTCCTTCTCTTCACTGCTACTTCCCAATCAAAAACCTCATTTTTTTTTTAAATGATCTGATTCTGAAAGATAAATAATTTATATCAGCCTTCCTCAATTTTCTTTTTAAACATACCCTTACAATTAAAGAGGCATTTGAGGAAATGATCCTTATTTTCAAGGAACTGTAAGTATAAGAAGAGAGGCATGGGAACCAAATATATAACATGAGTTATATACTTTGCCCATATACAGGGAGTCAAAGCCTTTTGCCTAGAGGATCTATACTTGTTCCATTAAATCCCACTACTCTAACAAAGACTGGACTGGGTGGTATTCTAATAATTAGAAGACAGTTTGGGAGTGGTGGTAGTGGAATCAGAGGCAGGGAGAGCTCTGAAACTGTAGGGAGATGAGATCTGAATGGAAGGACGACCTTTATAATAAGATGAGCCATGCTCAACTGCCTAAGATTGAGCCTGATTCAGAGGCAATCTGCCTTATTATAGAGCCCAGTGAGTCTCCCTATACTTTCAGAGTAAAGGTTGGGGCAACTGAATCCAGGAAACACTTGGTAGAGGGCACATAATCAGTTGGAACAAAGTACAATATATAGGAAACACATTCCCTATCTAATATTACAGTGCTAAACAAGCATATAGAAGAAATGGAAACCGTAAATGCATTTCAACTTTCACAAAGTTTTTGATGAAGAACCATACGAAAGGTTCCTAAATCATTTCTTTAGCAGGAGAATGTTTTGTTACAAATAGAGCTGCCTTAAGAATAAAGATGACCAGGTATAATATCCTGAGTGATTGAGTCTAGGACTTTGATCAGTTTTCACAAATGATCTGAAACTGCACTGTCCAATAGAAATAAAATGTACACCATTTAGGTGATTTTAAATTTTCTTGTAGCCACATTTTAAAAAGCAAAAATAAATGAGTAAACTTAATTTTAGTAATGTTTTATTTGACCAATATACCCAAAACATTATTATTTCAACATGTGATCAACATAAAAAATGAGGAGGTTTTTTTTTTTTTTCCCTTTTAAAGTCTTTGAAATCTGGTGCATATTTTACAATTACAACACATCACAGTTCATCCTAACCACATTTTAAGTGCTCAGTAGCCACATGTGGCTAGTAGCTCCTATACTGGGCAGCACAGACCAAAAAGAAGGATGTACAATATAATATTCAGATTTGCACGTGGCACGAAACTTTTCTAAGATGCTCTAAGTTAAGAGGAACAAAATGAAGAAAAAGCTCGTAGGACAATTACATAAGAATTCGAAACTATGCTTAAAGTATATGAGATCTAGTATCCTTAAAGAAATAAATATGTCTCTGTGCCTCCAAACAAGAAATTTCAGCTTTTCATGAGAGTAGTGTCACAAAATGAATACACTTACTTAAAAACCATAAAATTCTCACACAACTAATTATTTGTGCATTTCTGGTTTCTATAATACAAGAAATTTATGAGAGCTTGATAATGTGGGGAGAAAGAAGTAAAATTAATATGGCAGTGAGATAGCCATAAATAGATAAATGAATGGGGACAAGTTAGTGATCTTCAGCTGAAAATACAAAGGTGGGTGAATGATTAATGGAAGCATATAAACACAAAAAGTGAACAGTAGGATGATCAACAAATATACTGAGCAAGGAACTGGATCTGTAGGGCAATGAAGATAAATCTTATGTCCCTGATGGTTGATGATCAGATGATATAAATGCTAAAAGAAAGATACTTAAAAGGTCTTTGACAATTCTGCACACTACATACTTGCTGGTAGACTTCATGGGGAGACAAATATGCTATGTGTACTGCACCTAGTAGACACCCTGGTATGTTCCATTTGTTCAGTCGATCTCCTAGGAGGGTGAGAGGAGGATAAGTGATCATTTTGAGATGCAAATATGATCCTTCAGTTGCCTCCTTAAATTTCTCAGTGGTTTCGTGTCGCTCCTAGAACGAGGACAAATTCTTTGATGTGCCCCACAAAGCACTCCCTGGCCTGGCCTCTATTTCTCCAGTCTTCTCTTCTACGCTCCTGTTTGGCTTTAGCTGTGCTGACTATCTTTCACTCCTTCACACTTACCATAGTCTGTCTACTACACAGCTTTTGAACATGTGCACCCTTCCCCCAACCCCCTTTACCACATGTATACCTGTACCTATCCCATTCTTCAGGTCTCTGTGGCAACCCTTAGCTTGATCACCCTTAGATACATTATTGGGCCTGACCCCTGCACCATGTCATGACAGAGTTGACCTCTGCTGGCAGTTTTCCCAGGGCTTTAATATCAGTTGACTCTCAGCTGGGTTTGACCAATGTGAAGTTCTGATGGGAAATAGAAGTGGACTGGGGAAGCCGGGGTATTCTTCCTGTTCCCCTCTGCCTTGGGAACAAATATTTTTGGCAGCTGCTATCTCCCTCCAGGGCTCCATGCTTCTGCTAGGACAGGCCCACTATGTTTCCTGCTTATGCTGGGTGCTCTAGCCCCTGGCCTGTACTAATACCAATTCCTCCCCTCTGTTTTTCTAGCCTAACGTTGGTAGTGACCTGTAACTTTTGCTAGTATCTGAGTAGCTCCACTCTCTCCTGTTTGGTTTTCAGTTCTGTCATTGGGTAGCCATTCCCCTGTTTTGAAGAACCTCTGTTTCAAATACTAAGGTGTTTTCTCTTTCCTTATCAGACCCTGGCTGATACATCAACCAATCATCATTCCTCTAGAAAACTTTGCCTAGTGAGCATAAGACACCTTGGGAATATTTTTTTTAAGATATTTATTTATTTATTTAACTTTGCCTAGTGAGCATAAGACACCTTGGGAATATATTTTTTAAGATATTTTTAATTAATTAATTAATTTATTTATTTATTTATTAGAGCGAGAGAGCGTGTGCACGAGCAGGGGGAGGGGCAGAGGGAAAGGGAGAAGCAGACTCCCCCCAAGCAGGGAGCCTGATGCAGGACTCAATCCCAGGACTCTGGGATCATGACCTGAGCCAAAGGCAGATGCTTAACCAACTGAGCCACCCAGGCATCCTGGGAATATTTCTCATAGTTGGGAATTCATACTTATATTTCTATGATAATTTGATAGGTGTGATCTTCACCAGTGTGTTTCTTTACTGCAGACACTGTGATTGTTTTTGCTGATAGCACTTGGCATTTAATGGGTATTCAGTAAATGTTTCTGGGAATATTGAAGATGACTGACTAGCCTTGAGCCTCCATTTACCCTCAGCCTTTTTTCTTTTAGACTTCTAGGTTTCAGCATGACTTAGTCACAAAATGAGATTTACTGATAAAAGCCTGGTTTTAATATATTTTTTAAAGATTTTATTTATTTGTCAGAGAGAGCACAAGCAGGGGAAGCGGAAGGCAGAGGGAGAAGCAGGCTCCCCACTGAGCAAGGAGCCCGATGTGGGACTCAATCCTAGGATCCCACTATCATGACCCGAGCCGAAGGCAGATGCTTAACCGACTGAACCACCCAACCGTCCCAAAAGCCTGGTTTTTACAGTAAGGGTTTTAGTTTACAAATATGGTACATAATGGAATAATGGCATTATTAAAAACATTAGAAGAACTTCTTACTCTATGTGTATAGTCAGTGACCTAAATAAAATGACTGTGATCCAAAATTTTACTTGTCTTATTTCCCTTTTGGTTTTGGAGAGTTTTAGAAGTCTTGCTGAATGATAGCTATCCAGATCTGTCTACAATTTATTGAATATACATACAAAGAGTCAAAAAGAGTTCCTAAAGAACATCTGAAACAGACAAATTATAAATACATTAGGCTAGATGCTTCAGAGCTGGCATTTTGGTGTGTTTGCTTAAGGCCAAATGCCTTGCAGATAGCATTTTGGTGTTCCTATTTAACCATTTGCCATTTACAGTCTTAATCTTATCAAAAGGAAGAAAAAGATTAGAGCAAATAAAGCTTTTTTGAAAATGCCAGTTTTTATGAAAACTCTGGTTTAATTCAATTTGATAATATTTGTGAATACAGTAGGGACTCAGTGGAATTTTAACCATATGTAATGTTCTATAATTTGGCTTCTTAAATAAGCTAAATGCCTTTTAAGCTTTAGTAGTAAATCCTGTGCAGCATTTCCACTCTTAAAGTTCATCTTGGTTAAAAATGAGGGATGCAGTTCTCTGTTTCATAGTTTCTTAGTGTGTTTAATATGATTGTGAAATACTGTGAAAAGAGTAGGAACTTAGGTTAAAATATAGAAACATCAACTCTCCAATCCATGTAAGGCGCTGTGTGAATATGAAAAAGAAGCTGAGGGGCGCCTGGGTGGCTCAGTCGGTAAAGCGTCTGCTGCCTTCAGCTCAGTTCCTGAGATCAAGCCCCGTGTGAAGCCCGGCTTTGGGCTCCCTGCTCAGTGGGGAGCCTGCTTCTCCCTTTCCTTCTGCTACTCCCCCTGCTTGTCCTCTCTCTTTCTCTCTCTGTCAAATAAATAAAGAAAATCTTTAAAAAAAAAAAAAAAAAAGAAGAAGAAACCTAATATGTGGTATAAGCAACGAGAGTATGATCTTTCTTTCAAGGAAGATAAGCAGTGAGGAAGTAAGATCAGCAGTATGGTGAGCATCAGTATTATAGTTAGCATTTAAATGCTCTGAGAGACTTTCAGAACCAAATACTATGGAGAGACTTTCAGAACCAAATACTATGGAGACTTTCAGAACCAAATACTAGAAGATAGCATTCTTCTAGGAAGACCAAGAAAGAATAGGAGGTGACTTTTGAGCCAAGCTTCCCGGGTATATGTAGTATTTTGAGATGGTAGGGAGGGCATTTCAAGGTGGAGGACATGAGTTAAAAACCAAATAAAGAATGAGAATGTTTGAGTATGTTTCGGATACTAGTGAGCATAAGACACCTTGGGAATATATTTCATAGTTTCATAGTTTCTTAGTGTGTTTAATATGTGTTGTCCAGGTTGATAAAGAATATGGTAGGGTAGGAAGATTATACAAAACAACAATAAAAAGGTTGGACCATATTACAGAAGTGCTTTAAATACCAGATTAAGAAGTTTGGCTGTTACTCTCCAAGACAGTAGGAGTTATGGAAGCTTTTAGAATGAAAGTGATCTCATCAGAATCTTGGTTAAAGGCATACTTGGCTCTGAATTTGAGTCTTAGCTAGGTCACTTATTGATAGCATGATCTTAGTCAATGTCTTCAAACCCATCTCCACAAGCACTTTATTCCCCTATAAAATGGGACTGATAGTGCTTCACATGGACGTAGGAGGGATAAATGAAATCTCTATATTAAAATGTCTAGTTCAGTATCTGGCATACAGTATGTAGTAATTAATAACTTTACTAAATCTGGCAGCAAATGGATAAAGTCAAGGATGATTTGACAAGGGAAGGATGTGAAATAGTAGGGGTGAGGGACAATGAAAGTCTGAACCAGAATGTGGGCAATGAAAGTGGAAAATAGAATCGATGTGGCTTGGATACCACTGGAAATGTGGGGTTTGGGGAGAGTGAAAGAGGAAGCCAGAAGGACTGGAGCCTGAGGCGGCAGGAAGAAGAGAAAGAAGATCTCATTCTGGACATGTTGGGTTTGAGGTACAGTGGTTATCAAAGGTCGATCTAGAGATGGGATTTTGTTCATGTGCCTCTTTGATCTACTGTTTTTTGTTTTTATACATCTGATGCTGTCATTTAAGGTCTTGACATCTAGTAAGTTGAACACTTCAGTTGGGGTTATATGCTCTGTTTTTAGGTCTCTTTTTCAAATAGGGTAAAGAGAAGCAGAATGGTTTCACCAGAAAGTAGTAAGAATCTAAATATTTTTTAAAACAGCTTTTGAAAACAAGTTAAAATAATATTAATAAAACTTAAACACTGTTTTTGAATTCTGTTCCTCAGGACCCTCCTGTCTGCTATGGTCTGAGTAATACGCATCCACTCAGTCCATACTTTGTCATGAACTAAAGCATCCTACTGAGGCACAGTAGCACCTCCCCACAGAAAGCCACTTAGCCAAATAGCTCATTTCCCAAGTCATACCCTCGGATGCAGGTTGCAGAACGAGGAAATAAACAATGAGAAAAGTGTTGAGTGTTACCAGAGATCCTGTAGTAGTGTCCACCTCCCTGTCCACATGTGTTCAGTCTCATAGTCGTTAGGAGCAGTAACAAGATCTGAGCACTTTCTTGTGCCAGTCATGATGGTAAGACTGCATGCAGCAACCATGTAATTCTCTTAGCAGCCTCATGAGAATAGGCATGCTTGTCATCTCCATTTTATATAGGAGGAAACTGAGACACGCAGAGAGAAAGTAACTTACCCAGATCCCCCAGCCTAGCCAGTGGTGAAGACGGTCTGCACACCCAGGTAGTGTGACTCCAGAGCTGGCGTTCTTAATTACTGTACCATCCCACCAGTGGTGGGTTCAGATCTGGCCTCTTTGATTCTAGTTCTGTGCCTGTAGGACAAGTTATTTCCTAGTCTCTAAAATAGAGATAATAGTAACAGTACAAGGGTTAAATATCAGTGAAACACTTGGCACAGTATCTGGCCTGTAATAACTATAATAGTAACTATTATCATCAAACTTGACCTAAATGCCACCTCCTTTGCTCCTATGTTTTTAGTGCTGACATTTTATATATCCTTTTAAATCCTTCCTATAACACGGTGAGGAGGACAGGGAAATAGCTTCTTCAGTCATGGGATAGTGTTTTTTGTTTGTTTTTTAAGACTTACAGGCCAAACAGTGACTTTTAAGAACATCAGCAATTAAAAAAAAAATCAAGTTTAATAAGGGCTCTTATAAGAAGGATGGAGATCAGCCAGCTGCTGCCCATCTCACATGAGGATTAAAACATGGACAAGCGTTTAAATTTCAGGAAGGTTTAAGATAAATTAAGAACTTCATAGGAATAAACAGTGTTAGTGTCATAGCATAGAAAAAAAGCCTAGATATCTGTCATTAATAGCATAGTTTTAGAACATTTAGAAAGTAGTAGTATATGGGACTAACCTGAGATCTCTAGCACTGACTGTTTCATTTTACTGTAAATGTGAAGTTCTGTCATTTACTAATTGAAGTCTTTCAGATGAATAGACTAAAAGTAAAACTAGGCTGAAGGTTTTGTTCGTATCTTCAAACGGGCAAGGGCAAAGGGCAGCAACAACCACACTTAACTCCTATGTCCTGTTAAACAGTCAGTCTTTTTTAGTATTTCCATAAGGTGCTGTGTATTTCTCCACATAAATATTGAACATGACCTGATCAAAGTGGGTTTAGGACAGCTGTGTTTCTCATTTGTAAGCATGTTAATTTACATTGATACTGAATCGGACTAGACAAATAAGTGGTTATATTGAAAGCTGCTTATATATAAACAGTATGCTCTATACTGGAAAAGATAAGAATGTTTTATTAATCATTGTAAATAAGACTACTTCTGGGTAACTCATTATATTTCTTTAAAGGTTATCAAGTGACTCGTAGAGTATGGACAGATGGCTCACTTTCTAAATGAATGATGTGTGAATTATCTTTCGTAAATCGATCAACACTGTGAATGTTATTAGAAGTCTAAGTGGGAAGCCACTGAGCATAAGGAAGCATAGGTATCATGAAGCAGAATTTTAATTTCTGTGTGATATACTCGTGTGAAATTTGAGCAAATGCATATTTAACAATAAAATCAGTTTCTGTAAGATAAAAATGATGTTTGGAAATTGGTATGAGCTATATTTTTTGCCCATATAAAAAAAATTCAGAAAGCTATAAAGAAAACCGTGGAAAGCCAACCATAATCCCACTACCCAGGGAGACCACTGTTAACTTTTTAGAAGAACTTTATAAACACAAGCATATACATACTATTCACAGGTTATGTTCATGGTTCCTTAAAAATGAGATCATGTCTTTTATAACCTGCCTTTTTTCCTACTTAACAATATACTGAGGGCCTATTTTTATTTCCATATACATGTGTTATTGTTTTTATTTCTGCCTAATACTCCACTGTGTGACATATTTTATTTAACCAATCACTTATTAATGAACATGTAGACTTTCCCATTTTTTGATGTTGTAAAGAAATCTGTAATGTCAGTGTGAATATATTCATGCACATCCATTGTTTAAGTCATGGTTTGGCATACTTTTTCTATAAAAAGCCAGACAGTAAATATTTTAGGTTTTGCAAGTCAGATAGTCATAGTCACAACTACTCAACTCTGCTATTCTAACTCTAAAGCAGCTAGAGACAATACATAAACAAATGAGTGTGGCTCTTTTCCAGTAAAACTTCTTTAAAAAACAGGCCACAGGTTACAGTTTGTTGACCCTTGATCCAAATGATTCTTTGGTCAGAGACTGTGCAGAAGTAAGAGGCTATTGGTACATATTTCACAGTTGCATTCCAGCTAGAATAAGGTCTGTAGATTGTATCAGTGTTAATTTTCTGACTTTGATAATTATACGGTGGTTATAAGAAAATGTCCTTGTTAAGAAACACACTCAAATATTTAGGGGTAAAGGAGGCATTATGTCTGCAACTTATTTTCAGATGGTTCAGAAAAAATATGCAGAGAGAGACCCAAATGTGGCAAAATGTTAACAATTGGGAAGTCTGAATTCAGGATAAAATGGAAATCCTTTGTACTATTTTTGCATCTTTTCCATAAGTTTGAAATTATTTCAAGATAAAAAAAAATAAGTAATCTGTCTCTAAAACTCTTTAATACTTCCTTAGTAAGATATAAATCCCCTACCGAAGTACAGTGATAGTATATGAAGCCAGGGGTAGACTTGGTGATTCAGAATCAGAGCTATTTGACAAAGAAATTTAAAAGGGCAACAATGTTCCATTCTGTTGTTTCCATAATAACCTCAGACTTTGCATACTTTTCAGAGCTTTTTATTTCACTGGAATGGTTGTATAAAATTTAAATTAGTTCCAAATCAGAGCATTAATGGAGACTTCAATCAGATTTAAAAAGAGAGAGAAGAAACTTAAGTGGATTGCAAGGTAGTTATTTTGATATGATTACTTTGATCATTTTTAATTTTTATTCTTTAGATCTCTTAGGTCAGTTTTGTATAATGGACTTCACTTTTTCAGCATATTTCTGTATCTTTGTTGTCTCTTAGATGAGAGCACCAAAGGATGCGGTTCTAATTTACCATCTAATTGCTGTAGAGACCAGGTTATCAGAGAAGTGTCCAAGCTGGCATTCTGTTTTGAAGATTGAGGGGCCTCACTGTATTTTCACTCCCGAAAGGAGTCTTCCTGTTCCTCCTGAGAGGCAATGGAAGTGCCTGGATTGTGCCAGTCATTTATTCCTGTAGTTTCTTTAATTTTGACAACCAGTGTGGTAGACATTAGTATCCCCTTTATACACATAAGACCCACGGTGGCCAAATCACTTGTCTGAGATCACAGAACTAGTAAACATTAGAGCCCAGATTCAAACCCAGCGCTGAATACAAGCCATCCCAGACATTTCAGTTTTTCTTCAAAAAGGAATTTTGAATCTGCCCTAGTGCTGAGGAGGGGCTGATTCCAGTGTTGGTTTGTTTTGTTTTGTTAACTATCCATTAAAAGCTGATCACTGAAAATTGAGGCATTCTACTGAAAAACTATTTACATGTAAAACTCCAAGTGAGAAAATTTAGGTTTTTTTCACTGTACTACTCAAATATGCCCCTTTAAAAACGTCTTCAAAAAATAATTTTTGTCATCATTTGGGACAGGGGGTATGAAAACTTCTGCAGTAGCGCTTCTTTACCTGACCGATTCTTTTTCATTTATCTGGCTTATGAGTTTAAAAACTGTTCTAATTTAAACCTTTATGAAGTAAACTTTAACGACTTGTCTTTGGAAAGTTCTGTGGGAGTTGATAGTAATTTTTATGCCAAGATATGTGCCATATTTGTTTCCAGAATTATACCTTCTATGAAAAAGACAGTACGATTAGGTATAAATTGTGAATCCTTGGGGCGCCTGGGTGGCTCAGTCGTTAAATTGTGAATCCTCTTTGCTCATACAAGACAGTTTCAGAAAAGACTGCTAACGAATACGGTACTTCCTCTTTCCTGTTAGATGGTGGTGGACCTGAATAGAAGGTGGCTGAGAATGTACTTGGGTCCTTGGAAGCGCACACACAGTTACCCAGTAGTTGAGGGTCCCATGGAGTATTTCAGTTTGCATCTTCTGTGTTGTCAAACCTGCCTGTGCTTAAAAGGGGGTTGGATTGATACAGAATGACCTTTCAGAGACTTAATATTTTCTTTCTTTTCACATGTGCCCATTTTCATTCTAGAACCTAGAAATTGTTCTATTAATTTCTCAGAATTATAATTTATTGAAATGTGCTTTATGAGCAGCTGTTTAGTAATAGTACTCTAGTTCTAGCTCTGTCGCTTCAGAATTGAGCCAAATGTTACTTGTGTTACTTTACACTCAAGTGTGTTTGTGTGTTGAGGGGAGAGAAAGGGAGAAGGAAGAGTGGGAGAGAAGGAGAGAGAATGGCTGTGAACATGAGCATATGCTTCTCCTTGTGGTGGGATTGTCACTTATGGTTATAATTTTTAAAAGTGATGGGTGGTAAAATATGAAATCTGGCCCAAGATCTTCAACAGCAGGTTGTTGCTGCTTCTAATTGAGATGGACGGTAAGCTGTTGGTTCCTAGCCTGGCAGTAATTTGTGCTCTGTAACCGTAAGCAAATTGGTCTGACATCTGGTATTCAAGGAAATGACCAGAATGTTACACCTCTGCCACATTTTGTGCTGAGTATGTTGTTTCCCTTGCATACAGCTCAGTAACTTAATATAAAAGTTCTAGTTTTAGAAATCCTGAACTCTCAATTGAAATTCAGAGTTCAGGGATAAATCTTCAATAATGTAATCATAATTGCCTAGATCCCTGATATTCAGAATTCAATTTCCAAGCCCCAAAGCAAGCCAAGTAAAGGTAATCTCTACAATGGCCCGTCAGAAATAGGGATTTTTAGTCACCTTCTGAAATTAGAGTTTGAGCTACTTTGACCAAAGGATCTGTATTATATTCTCATGAACACAGTGTCCAAATTTTGTAAACTCAGGTGGCTTTCTGACAGAAATGTTTGCTGCATTACTAGAATAGTTTCTGAAGACAACTTTTAAAATTTGCACAATCCCAGAAGATCCAGGGTATTTAGTTGGCATAAACAAATAGTTCTACTTTCAGGCATGTATCTTCAAAAACTTCAATTTATAAGCTAATTGTTTTTAGAATCTCTGTACTTGTTATTCTAATTCTATCCCTGCTTAGGATGTGTACCCAGCCAGAGGGCCCTTCAAGAAGGATAGGAATTAGGAAGCCAGGCCTAACCCTAGGTGGTGGCAGATTTTTAAAGGAGGGCAAAGCAGGTCAAATCTCTGTCATGTGTGAGGAAGTAGGTGAAGCTTAGAGACCTCACATGGTGGAGAAGAGTCCTGGAGGAGGACGAGAGGTTAGAGGCATTGACAGAGACATCCCACATCAGTTGCTCTCCAGGCTCTTAGCCAGGCTGCAGAAACTCATCAGATAGTTGAAAGAGTGTATGCTTTCAGTTTTTAAAAAATGTAGGCAACAAAACCACTGCAGATCAACACAGTAATAGTTGAATACTGCAGTGAGTAAGGAATGCCCTTCTAAAAAATGTTTAATGATGGGAACAGAACTATGTAGACGGCTCCTTCTTCAAAGGCCACCTCTTGTAAAGCTAGATTCTGCCACTTAGCTGTCTCCTATCAACATGCTTCTCAAAAAAGAAAGCTTCTATAGGAAGCCCTTCCATTGTTCCAGACCATCACTGCCCTGATGTAATCCACTCTCTGTCCATCTGGAAAGAGCCAAATTAAGTGTAGTTTGTCTTCCTTGTTTAATCTTGTTGTCCTGGGTCTTTGGTGGCTGGCTCAGGGCTCTTACCCCCTGCATAGGAAAGGGAAGGAAGGGGGAAAGGGGAATTAAGTTTCAATCTGCCCAGGTAGGTGGGAAAGAAGTAGTCCGCAGACCTTTCCCCTTGGATCCTGGCCCCTGCAGCCAGGCAAGCAACACCGCTAGGCTGAGCTTGCCCGGAAACTTTGAGCTAACACTTGTGTTGCCCACGTCAGACCTGTTTCTGTGCTTCTCACCATTTTGTCCATCACATGTAGGCATTTTCCTTCGTAACTACCCACTAGGGAGTCTGTCAGAGCAATCACTCTAAGTCACAAGTTGCTCATCTCAACGGCAGATTGCCCTGAGAAAACAACAACTATATGATTTTATTTTTAGAGCCTCAGTCTTCATTTAGCAATTTATGAAGTGCCTCTTTCTCAGCATTCACATTTTGGTTAAGTAAATAAAATGTATCCATGGGAGAATTCTGTTTCCAAACTCCTTCGGTTTGTGTTTTATGGCCTTCGCTTTTAGGTTTAGAGTACTTGAACTTCGGAAATTTGGATAATCTACATCAGCGATGTATAAAAGGAGAAGTACTTAATGGTTTACAAACATATGTATCTTTTTGAAACATTTGACTTTTTAGATTTCTTTTTTTTTTCTTTAAGGGAAAAAAACCCTTCCCCTTTTTGTGCTAGTATTTGTGAAATTGGGCATTTTTTTAAAGGGGCTTGAATGGACCAGTGTGGATTAAATATTATTCACATTCAAGTTTGCAGTCACATTATGGTATTAATTAGCACACCCAAATGCTTCTTATACCATAGTTACTTTGAGTATCTTGGGCATAAAATTGGTGGTGGAATTGATATTCTTCTTCTTACTTTGGAAAGGTCTTTTGGTTGAATGAACCAAGATTCCCTCCCTCTACATGTAGACAGAGCTTGTCAAAGAGCTGTAATACTAAACTTCCTTCATTTTTTCAAATATGCCTAGCTGTCATCTCCTCCCTTCAAACTTACTGCTCTCATTGTGAGACACATTGCCTGCACTCCTGACCTGGCCTGATAAACTACTAATCTGTCAAGTGTCAAATTAAATTTGTTTTTTTAGGAATGCCTTCCTTGCTTTCTAGTTAGTTAGGTGACTCCTGTTAAATGGCATATGTAGTATTGTAATTATTTGTTCTACCTACCTATTCTGTCTGCTTCCATGAGGGCAGGGAAGCCCATCTGTGTTGTTCACAGCTAAACCTCTAGGCCAAGTGCCTAAGCATTTGAATGAGTGAGTGAGTCAGTTGGTGCATTTCTTCCCATTACCTTTCTTCCTTGGTAGCTTTGCTGTAGGTTTTGTTAAATGTGTGTTTCTTAGATCAACATTGGTTTTTCTGAAAGTGTTACACCACTTCATTTTGAGAAGAGGAGTTATAGAATATACCGATGTGTCTGAAGATCATGAGCATGTTTTTAAATTGTAATATAATGAGAATTCTGGTAGAAAAGGTATTGGTTTACATCATGGACCAGGAAGACTGGGAATGGTTATTTGCACTTAAAAGCCTGCTGATAAAAGTTCCATTGTATACTGGCGTTGTGTACGTATGTAAACAGATTGTTGTGCCATTTCTCCCATCCCTCCCCCGCTACTCTACTAAAAAAGCTGGGAGATAGTTCTCAGGATGTCTTTTTCAGAAACGTATTTGATGAAAAAATACTCAAAAGTATACCTGGTCATAGTAATTTAGGGTCTTTCACTTAGTGATCCTTTTTCTTGCACGTCTGGGTTTGTTTTGTTTTTTTTTCCCTCAATGTTAAAAGCTTGTATAGGAGAGAACAGTTTGTAAAAGAGCTATATTGATGTGTTATTAAAATATATCCTTTTCTTATCCATTGTATAGAATTATGTGCATGTTAGGAAGGGATTAAAAAATCAATATGTTGTTTTCCCCCCAGGTGAAAATACAGCATCCCAGCTGGGTCCAAGAGAGGCTAAAAGGATGTCAGAGTATGAGAGCTCTTAAAGGCTATCTCGGTGTTTTTACTAAATTGCTCTCCCCAAGGTAGATGCACATACAGCTAGAATTTTTTAACCTGTGTCTGACATTATTGGCAAAGTTAAATGCAGGCTGTCTGCAATCTTGTGTGTATTGACTTGTGATTCAGCGCATGTAATTGCTGTTTTAGTTAGTATGTGTCAGCAGTTCTTGGCAATTGATAAACTTTTTTTTGTATGTAATTCAGAAAATACTAGAAATAATATTTCTACTCCATTAAAACCTACTTTTTGGTTTTAACAAAATTCAGGCCCGTTGACACAGGCTAAGCCACACAGAAAACACTACGTCCAACTTTTATGATGTATTTGTAGCTTTCCAGTTGAATAAATATAACACTTTGAGTTTAATGAGATACTGTCTGTGACTGTCTCTAACACAGTACCTGTTAAGTTAGAGCTGATTTGAAACAGATTTGTGCCCAAACTAGCTAAAGCAAGAAAGAGGTACTTTTTTGGTGTTGCACGGATGCCACAGGCAGATGCGAGGGCCACTGTTCGTCGTTTTGTGGGTTAGACTCTGCTTAGCTTTTAGCAGGAGGGTGGCTAGGCCTTAGAAACAAACTGGAACCAGAAACTAAACTACTGTCAGGCCTCTCTTTCCTCTCTGCTCCTGGCTGTTTATATGCCTTAATCTTCACTCTGCAGACTGGTTTTGTTTCCCAGTTCATAAGAAGATACACAGATGCCTACAGCTAGACTTAGGTTTATCCCATTCAAGGAATCTCTGAATCTGATGAATTCCCACCATCCAGAAAAGAACTCTGATTGGTCCAGTTTGGGTCATGGTCTGGACCATGTAAGGAGGCAGAGCAGTGGAACCATGTTATGTAAGTCTGGCTGTTCCCACCTTAACCATACTGGGAATTAGAGAGTTGCAGAGATAGACCCAGAGCAGGGGAGAACATGGCAAACATTAGTGTCTGTTTTACTAAGCACATAGTAAGTGTTTAATATGTACTAACCTACTAATTTCTTCTTTCTCTTATAACATATCAGCCATGCCACAAAATATAGGTTTAAGGAACATATTTATAACAAATAGATATTAATAGAGGTTTGCAAACTATATACATTTATTGCAAGATGACATATTGTAGGATTTTTTCTCTATTAGATATCAGAATACATAGGATTCTGTGATATGTTCTATGAAGTGCTGCTGCTTTTTCCTAGTAAAATGTGTTGTTATAATCAGGGTAAGAATTTTCTCTCCCATTAAATCTCAGCTAATACCATCATGATGATTTTAATTTTCTGATGTGCTCTGAACTCTTGTCTCCATCTCTTTGCTCTAGCAATGTTACTGTGACCTAGAATGACAGCCTCTCCTACCACTTCCCACTCCCCCTGCCCCCAACTCCCTACACTAGTCAAATTGTTCTCATGCTTTAAGATAGAACCTAAATGCCATTTCTTTATATGAAGCCTGCCCCAGACCCCTCATCCAGAGGCAGTCTTCACTTCCCCCTGAATTCCCATAACACCATATCCATACATGTCTTGTGGCCCATTGTGCTTTGCTCTTGGAATATCATTTAGATATTAATCTAAATCCCATATTAATCTAAATCTATATTAATCTCTAGAACAATGCTAACAAACATTTAAATATTGACCACGATGCTTCCAATCCTCCAATCCTCTGATGAAGGTAGGATCCTTGTGGTCTGAACAGTCTCAGGATCATGGAGTTTTTACAGTTTACATCACCACAGATTTGGATTTGGAGGACTTGGCTTAAGACTTCCAGACAAATTCCATGAAGTTAACCAGATGACTGCTCCAAAGGGAAAAGGTTTTGTGACCCCATTTATTACCTCCCCATTTATTATTTACTATTTTGATCTACACTTGGGACAAGAAGGTTTACCTTGAAGAAACATAGAAAGCAAACTTGCATATCTACAGAGATTTTGATGGAAAAATTTTATAGAGGTTAACTTTTCCTTAATTGTAGCTTATCTTTTGCAGTAGGGGATCACCCAGTTTGGTTGAACTTAAAAATATCCAGTTGGCTTCTTATAAGCAAGGAAAAGTTATTACATGATGATTATTGAAATTGACCCCAGGCCTTCCACCTTAATGTGTACCTGTATTTGTTACACAGACATTTTGCCTTCACTTTCATCCCCCCCTTTCTCTTTTTTTAGTAAAGGTATCATGACCAGGGGCATCTGGGTGGCTCAGTCAGTTAAGTGTCCAGCTCTTGGTTTTGGCTCAGGTCATGATCTCAGGGTTGTGAGATCGAGCCCCACATCAGACTGCATGCTGGGTGTGGAGTCTGCTTAAGATTCTCCCCCCCCCTCTGCCCCCCCCCCCTCAAAAAAAAAAAAAAAAGATTTCATGCTCAGCCCCAAAGGACAATATAATATTGTTCCATGTTCATTTTTTCTTCACAATACTTTATTTGTCCATAAGAAATACAGTTTTTCTCACCCTACTGTTCTTTTTGGCCCCTTCTTTTTCTTTCATCTGATATATCTTTAGTCTCCTGCATAGAGGAAACTTTATAATGAAATGAAAACTTACAATTTTGTGAAAAAGTAGATATTTACCACCATTAGTATAATTTCTCCCTCTTTGGAAGTAAAGACCATGCTTGAGCCCATTGTACTTCTAATTGGTTTGAACTGGCAGCTATTCTTTTACCAACTGTTGACACCAGTCACCAAAGAGTCTTTTCTTATTAGACAGGTTTTTATTTATTTTTTTTTTTAAGTCTATCATAAACTTAGCCTCTCAGTCTTGATCCTATAAAACTAATGTTTCCCCGATATAAGATAGTTTAAATATTCTAATGTCCTGAATTGATGTTTGTGTCATAATAGTTTGCCTTGTTCATTTGCAGCAGACTGGTTTTTAAATTTCCTTTTGCATTCCCATTTTTGACTAGTAGTGCTGAGTTTTGCTAATAACAGTAATAACAACTGAACCTTTTCAGAGCTCCACATTTGAGATAGATGTCTCATTTTACCAATGATATTCAGAGAGGTTAACATTTGCCTCAAGTCATCGTCAAGGATTATTATAGACATCAACATGTAGATACTTCACCCCTAAATATTTCAGTATGAATCTTCTAAAAATAGGGCATTTTACATAACCATAATAACCAATATCACACATAAGAAAATTAATAATTCCCTAATTTTACCTGATAGTCTATATTAAAATGCCCCAATGTCCCATAAATATTTTTGTAGCCTTTTTTTCTTTCTAAGCTGGTATCTGATCAAGATTCATATATAACATTAGGTTGTTACATCTCTTTAGTCTCTGTGTCCTGTTTTGTTTTTTTAAAATCTAAAACAGTCCCTCTACCTTTGCGGGGGGTGGTGGTATTTGCCAGAAGGTGATTTCTCTAATCTTATAATTTCTTCTGCATTTATTAACTGGCTTCTTTTCGGCAGGAGGCAAAGGGTGGGTAAAGAAAACCTTCCCTTCAACTGGGTGCTAAATAATATGTAAACAAATGGATAAATGAATTTAAGAGCTAACTGCAGAAGCCGTACTTACATAAATTCTACATTTAAAGTGAAAGCTATGTTGTTGAAAGAAAAAAACTCCCAAGAAAAACAAAGGCTCTACAAAACAGAAACTGTAATAACGCTCAGCTTTACAATTAATAATGTTTATATGGTTGCAGTAATTATAAATAAACACTGCTGATCTTTAGCTTTTAGAATCAAATTTGATAGCTTAATTTTAGTTAGAAAGTTAATAGTTACCAACTTTGACAGAGTTTAGAAGGTAGAAGGTAAAGAGGAGAGGTGAAGGGAAAGATAGAAGTCCTAATATCAAGAAAGATGAAATAAGAAATAGAAGTATAAGTGTATTAATTAAAATTGTAAAGAGTTTATGTAGAAGAACTAAAAATAGTGATGAACTCTACTGTATTTGGGGAGAGGAAGATGGGGCTACATCCTTGTCTGTAATAGTAGGAAGTCAGCAGATTGTCTCAAATTTGATACATTAGGAGATAATAATATATTCCCTAGAGGAAGAAAAGGTAATCCCTAAAAACTAGGTAGTTGCTGTGGTATGGGAGTGGGGGGCTTAGAAAAAGAGGACTGTTGCTTTTTAGTATAAGTTATTTTATGTATTTGATTCTTTTTAACCACATGCAAGTATTTGACAAAAATTAAAAGTTTATGCATATTCTTTTGGTGATTTAACAGTACATAACATTAAAACTTGGGTTACATTTTCAAGTGTTTTTCTTTTTCAGACACAGTTTGTTCTTGCTTCTTATAATTATATCTGGTTTAATCCTGTATCTACAGTGTAGTATTTCCAGTTATCTGTACATAAGAGTCAGGATGCATTTCACTGACATAAGTTAAATGGAAAAACTATCTAAATGTTGCTGTCCTTCCTGATTGACTTAAGGACCATCTAAATTCATCCCAAGTTGTTTTTATTAAATTAAGTAAATTGGAAAACTAAGGGCTATCTGAATGAATTATCAGTAATCTATATATTTAAGTATCTTAAGACAAAAATGGTATATTGGGGGTTTTGTTTTTGCTTTATTTTTAATAGCTTTATTAAGGCATCATTTAAATGCAATAAATTCACTAAGTATACAGTTGGTGAATTTTGGTAATTGTATGCAATCATGTAACCTTCACCCCAATCAAGATATAGAATATTTCCATCCCTTGAAAATTTTATTTGTAGTACTGTATGCCCTCAGTCTGCAGTCTCCAACCCCCAGTCCTTGACAAGTATTAATCTGTTTTCTGTCACTATAAATTTTGCCTTTCCTAGAATTTCATACAAATTGAATCATAGAGCATATGGTCTTTTGTGTTTGACTCCTTTCACTCCACATGTCTTTGAGATTTATCTATGTTGTGTGTGCTGTATATAGTAAGCCTTGGAATCAGAGAGTATAAGTCTTATATCCTTGTTCTATTTAAGGATGGGTTTGGGTATTCCAGGTCCTTTACCTCTCTTTGACTTTGCCTCTCCAAAGGCCTGCAGAGATTTCCATTCGAATCTGTAGGTAAATTTGGGAAGAATTGGCATCTTAACAGTAATGAGTTTTTCAGTCTGTGAACATGGTATCATTATCCATTTATTTTGGTCTTCTTTAATTTTCCTTTGCAGTGCTTTATAGTTTTCAGCATACAGATCTTGTACATCTTTCATTAAATTTAACCCTAAATATTTTTTATGCTATTGTAAGTGAATTTGTAGTCTGTGACCTAATTTCACTTGTTAATAGTTGTTTTGTAGATTTCATAGGATTACTCATGTATAAGATCATGTTATTTGTAAATAAAGACCGTTTTTCTCTTCTCTTTCCAATCTCTATGCCTTCCCTTTTTCTTGTGTTATTACCCTGACTGTACCTTCCAGTATAATACTGAATTGAAATGGTAAAAGCAGAAATCCTTCTTTGTTCCTGATCTTAGGTAGAAAACATTGACTATGATGTTACCTGTAGAATTTTGTAGATGCCCATAATCAGGTTTAAGAGTCCCCTTGTATTTTTAGTTTGTTCGGGACTTTTATCACGAATGGATGTTAGGGGTTTTTTCTTTTTTCTTTTTTTGTTTTGTTTTTGTTTTCTTAATATGGTAAATTGTATTGATTGATTCTTGGCTGCTTAAATCAGACTTAAATTCCTGGAAATCAACTCCAGTTGTTTTTTATTATTATCCTTTTTATATATTGTTAGGTTAAATTCCCTAAAAATTTTTTTAGGAAATTTTGCTTCTGTGATTGAACATTAGAAATATTAGTCTGTAGTTCTGCTTTCTTGTTTTGTGTTTGTCTGGGTTTTAGAATTAGGGGATAGCATTGGCCTTAACACATGATTTGGGAAGATTCCAGATAAGATTGCTATTCTTCCCTGAGAATTCACCAACGAAGCAGTCTAGACCTGGAGTTTGGGGGGTGGGGGTGGGGATGGCGGGGTTATGAATTTGATATAAATAGTAGATATGGCAGTATCCAAAATTTCTGTCTTCTGGGGGTTTTGTCATTTGTATCTTTTGAGGAAATTTTTCCAGTGCATCTATCTAAGTTGTCAAATGTATTGGCATAAAATTGTCCAAAATATGGCCTAATTCTTTTGATGTTTGTAGATTTTATAGTGATGGTCCCTCTTATTTGATTTTGGTAATGTGTCTTTTTTTCTTCATGAGTCTGGCCTAGAGGCTTATCACTTTTATTATTTCATTAATCAGCTCTCATGATCTCATGTTTTTATATTTCATTGATTTCTGCTCTTTATTCTTTTCTTCTGTTCTGAGATTTCTGATTTGATGTAGGAACTAATTTCACTAATTTTGTATTTTTTGCCCCTAGTATAAGCACTGAAAGCTATCAGTTCTTAGTAAACACAGCTTTAGTTGCATCCTACAGATTTTAATAATTTGTATTTTCATCATTCCATTCAGAATGTTTTTAAAATTTTTCTTGATTCCTTCTTTGGCCATGAATTATGTAGAAACGTATTGTTTTTACTTTCCAAATACTTGGGGGTTTTCCTAGTTATCTTATTGTTAGTTGACTTCTAATTTAATTCCATTCAGAGAACATATCTTGAATTTCAGTCTTTTAAATTTATTGACACTTATTTTATGACCTAGCACATTCTGGTGAACTTATGTGCACTTGAATGTGTATTTGTCATAGTTAGGTATCATGTTCTTTAAATGTCACTTATGTCAGGGATGATAATGTTCAGATCATCTTGTCTTTGCTTATTTTTTTCTGGTTATATTGGTTGCTGAGAAGGGTGGAGAAACAAGTTACGCCTCTAATGGCAGGTTGGGTAAGGGAATAATTACAGAGGGACGTGCATGCAAGGATAGTAATTTGTGACCATGTTTTATAACCTACCACAGGGTTCATTTTACCTCTCCTCTGTTTTTGTATATATTTTAAATTTTCCATAATAAAAATTTCAAAACCAAAACCTCCCAGGTAATAAGGTGTTCCATGTTTCAGAGGGGTACATGCCACATGCAGATACATAAAAAATATTTAGGATTTCTGTTTTATTTTCACCTCATCATTTAAAGAATTATATTTTGGCATATGTTTTATAGTTGCATGGTATATCCAATAGTCATATATATAATTTTAAAAAATAAATACCTGTGTATGGAGGAGAATTTTTTATTTTTGGCTATTCTTGTTTAAAAATAGTTTCATCCCAATGGAGATGTCAGTTTTGTTCCAGAAGTCATGGTATCATTTGGATAGTCTTGTTTGTAAACTTTATCATAAATTTCACATTAAAAATTTTTGTGTGATAACTCATTTTTAAATGTTCTGTCAGGTTTTTAATTATGAGGTGTTTTTATACTTTTAAAACTTTTGCTGTCAGAACTTAAATTTTTAAGTTTCTGTTTCAGAGAAGGCTGTACCTATAATCCCAAAATTAGACACGTCAGCACTGTGAGTTTAGAAGGAAGCAAAACAATCTTAACCAGAAAAGAGGCAGAAGAAATAGTGTCTTAAGTTTGGTTCCCTGTGTAAGTATGAAATCAATAGCATTTACTATTAACCAGTAGTAAAAAGGGGGGGCAGGCAGTAATGTATTATCTGCCCTTATTTTTCCTCCTGAAAACCTTATCCTTTTCCATCTGGAATGTTTACTTCAAGAATCATTTGAGATAAGAAAAGCAAAGGGAATAGTATGATTGGTATATAGAAAATAAATTAAGTCAGTTACACAAAACCTATACTAGCCTCAATTCCCTTCTCAACCCCATCCACCCAATCTCTATTCCATGTTAAGAACAAAGAGTAAATCACAAAAAACACATTCAAAGTGTTTTTTAAAATTTACAGTTCTCAGACTCATACAATTTAGTTTTTTGCCCATTTGGTACTATTGACTTTCTCATATTAGAAAATGTTACATTTTAAGTTTTAGTTTTGGCACTCTGTATATTAAGAATCTATTTATGTTTGTGGATTTGAAAGAATGTATTCTTAAGGGCTTTTTAAAAGTGAAAACCACTATTAACATTATAAGGTGATTATTTATTGTATCATAAGGCAAGAATTGGACAGTTTTTTTGGAGGTTTAAATACGTATGTTTTTTGGAGGGTTTTTGGTTTGTGTGTAAACCTTTAGATAATCAAAAACTTGACTACATCTCCCATTTCTTGAGCATAATGTGATTAAGATTTTACTTAATCTAAAAGCAACTTTACAAAATCTAGTAACATCCATATTAAAAAACAATTTCCAGTTAGGTCTCTTTTACCAGCCAACACCATTAGGTAGGAGAATTAAATTTCTGGCTTTTAAAAGTAGGGTTTATTTATTAAAGTGATACAGACAGTGATATATTAGGATATTAGCAAGTTATTTGGCAGAGATCTCCCTCATGAGATCTCTTGAAGACCAGAACTAAGAAACATGGGCTGAATGATAATACAATTAGACTGATTTGTAATTTATTTAACTCAATAAACACAGATTGAATTCTTGTCATCTAGAAGGATGTAGCATTCAATCTGTTTTTTTTAATCAGTAATTTAAATGAGGACATAACATGTTGCATTGTCTTTAGTTCACAGATGATGTGAATCTGGGACACATATTTTGATAAATTAGGTGACATTTGTTTAGAAAACAAAATGATCTTGATGAGTTAGAAAAGGCTATCTCATTAATAAGATACCTGTTAATAAAATGTAAACTCTTTTACTTTGCCCCCCAAAAAGATAATTTAACAATATATCATAAAAAAAGAGGTTCCAAAGCACATCTAATGACATAGAAGATATTTCCCATTATATTTCAAAAAAGCAAGATTCAGAATTATATTCACAATCGGATCTTAATTTTGTTAAAATATATGTATTAGAAAGTATACAGCAGTTCTGGATGGTATGATTAGGAGTGTTTTCTTTTCATTTTGCCTTTCTATTTCCAAATATTCTACAGTGAGAATGGATCTTAAATAAGACATGCTGAAGATAAGAAAGTATGTTTAATGTTTTTGAACCCCATATGTGTAGTCTGAGCACGTGTTAACATTGTCACAATAAAAATCTCCTCTTTTATTTGTCTGTAAAAATAGTCACCATGGTACAAAAGTCAGCATCAGCTACAGTGTTCTCAGTGGGCTAATGTTTTCTCACTCCCCTACCATGAACCCATTGTTTTCATTTTTTTCTCTTTATCAAAGGTTGAATTAATAAAGGGGAATTTACAAAGTGTCGGACTTACACTTCGCCTTGTCCAGTCAACTGATGGGTATGCTGGGCATGTCATAATTGAGACGGTGGCCCCAAACTCGCCTGCTGCACTTGCAGATCTTCAGCGGGGAGACCGACTGATTGCTATTGGAGGTAATTATGCTAATATGCAACACACATCACATTTATAGAGAAATCAGTGAGCAAATGTGGGAGTTTTCCCTATCTTCATTCTTTCTATGAGCACGTTACTTTTATAATGGAAAGAGAATAACTTTATTAAAAATAAAAATCTGAGGGGCACCTGAGTGGCTCAGTCCTTAAGAGTCTGCCTTCGGCTCAGGTCATGATCCCGGGGTCCTGGGATCGAGCCCCGCGTCGGGCTCCCTGCTCCGCGGGAGGCCTGCTTCTCCCTCTCCCACTCCCCCTGCTTGTGTTCCCTCTCTCGCTGTGTCTCTGTCAAATAAATAAATAAAATCTTAAAAAAAATAATAATAATAATAAAAAATAAATAAATAAAAATAAAAATCTGAAGGAAGCCTTAATTTACAATACATATGCCATTTTAGTCCTTATGTATAAATCTGTAAAATACTTCATTTTTAGACCACTCTTCGGTAAACTTCTCTAATTTTCCTTTCCATCCCATCTTCTATTCCTCTAGTGTTTAATGAATGTGAAAGAAAGGGCAGGTCAGCAGTTCCTTCTGTATAACCACCTAACTCCTCTGGGCCTAAAATTGACAGTATTAGCACTATGACCCCCGTCACTTAGGACTAGATAATGTACAGGAGAGAGACTAATATTTCTTGTCCAAGAGGGCACACTTGAACTGTCCCGTGGCCCCATATTGATGGCTCTGTATTGTCCCTGATTGGCCAGCCATTTGTTAATATGCAGTCATTAGAGTACAGCCCAAATCCCTATTGCTAGTGGAAGAATGTGTCACCTGTATGCCTTCCTATCAGTTGGATTGATAACTACATAAATTCTGTTGATAGGCAGATTATTTGCTTGGATGTTTATGAATAAGCAGTAGGACTCCCTGTACACACCAATGGGGAAAAAGTCCAAACCTTTTCAGACCTTTGTAGTACCTGCCCCGTCCCCCCATTCTAGGCTTGTCAAGAGATTTCTTGAACACATGGTTCGTCACAGCTGAGCTTCCAAAGACAATGTGGTATATTCTTTCACAGCTAAGATAATAAACAACAAGGTAGATCAGTTCCCAAAGCAAGGAGTTTTCTTTCTTTTTTTTTTTCAAGATTTTATTTTTATTTATTTGAGAGAGAGAACGAACAGGGATGGAAGGGTAGAGGGAGGGACAGAGAGAGAGAGAGAGAGAAGCAGACTCCCTGCTGAGCAGGGAATCGGACGTGGGACTCGATCCCAGGACCCTGGGATCATGATCTGAGCCGAAGGCAAACGCTTAACTGACTCAGCCACCCAGGCACCCCTCAAAGCAAGGAGTTTTCCTTTGTTACATGTTAAAGCTTTGATGCAAAGCCATCATGACAGTAAAATAATGAAAATCATTTAGTTGCACCCCTGGAAGCCCAACTAAGTCCATATTTTCACATGGAAATCCCTTTGATAGGTCATAAACAGTGCTTCTCAAACCTTCTGACTGTATTCCAGTCACCCAGACGTGGTGTTAAAATAGGGATTCTGCTTCAGCAGACCTGGACAGGGGCCCAAGATTCTGCATTTCTCACAAGCCCCCAGATGCTGCGGCTCTTTGTAGGCACTGAGGATGGCAGAGCCATGAAACAGACCTCCTCTATTATGTAATTGTTTAACAAACATAGCAGTTACTCCCCCTCAGCCAAAAACTAGAATTCAGTATAAATTTTTTATATCCACACATACCTTTGTTCTGGTTTTACCTACAGGGTATTTTTTTTTCTTTTTTATGTCCTTTTATGGAAAGGTTTTTGTTTTCAGTTACACATGTAGTAAATATTCTCAAAAATATCTCTTCTCAAAAAGAAAGCAATATAAATGTGTACAGATTGGAAAAAGTAAACGTCATCCCTTTATAGCTAACATTTATGAAAACAAAGTACTGAGATAAGGGACAGGTATAATACTTATTTTTTATACCTATAATTTGTTTATATGGGTATATAATTTTTAAATATTTAATAATGGGATTGGTGGTAGTTGAAATAAGATTGGCAAAATGCTTATTATATTTGAAGCTCAATGATGGAGTTCATTTTTCTTCTGTTTCCTCTAGTTTTGTGTGTATTTGTAACATTGCAAAAGAAAAGGAATCCAGATTTGGCCAACTAGTCCTTAGAGGAACACTGGTTGTCTCCCCAAAGTTCCTGGTGGTTGGGGAAGAGATGAGGCCAGGTGTTGAGTCACAGGGAATGAGTTTAGATTGAGTTGAAGTTTTCCTGCAGCTCAGTAGATGGACTTATTTTTCATTTGTATGTATGTCAGACTACAATTTTGTTGAAACATAGTGTGGTTAGAGGGAAAGAGCAGGCTGGATGAATCATGGAGAGAGCCACATTAGAAAGCCCTGGATTCCAGTGTGATGAGTTTGTACACTAAAGGTTTTTGAGCCAAAGCTTTAGGAAAATTGGGGAGCAGTATGTTTGATGATTAAAACAGGGAAGATCTGAGGGGTCACAGCAAGGAGCTGTGGATTCTTGGAACTGAAGCCAGTGACCAGGTGGATCTGAACAGGGGAGGAAAACAACTAGAACTCTGACAAAACTGAGAGCTGCTGGGATCGAGGGGGTCAGCTGTCTCTGGGGTGCAGATTGGGTTAATTGGGAGGGTGGCAAGTTAATTCACATAGTGAGGACAGGAGAATGAGAAGATCAGAGAGGGGTTTTAACTAAGCTGAATTTGTTACGTCGAGGAAACATCCAGGTGCTGATCTCCGGAAGTAGTTAGGGATGTAGGAATAGTGTGAAGAAGAGGGGAGACCAACCAAAGAAAAAGCTGACGGTTGCAACCACTGAGGTGGTTGTGATCCAGGGAGAGAGCAAAAAGGGAGAGAACTAGGGCATATAAAAACCATGGGGACATTTGGTACAAGGGGCAGATATGGATGGAGAAAAAGAAAGCAGAGGTGGTCAGAGCCAAATTAGTAGTACGGTGTCGTGAAAACCAAGAAAAAGGTTTTAAAGGAGAAGAAGGAAGGGAATAAAGATATGAGCCAGGATAGCTGATGGAGCAAAGTCCTGAAGGAGATGGGGAATAGGATCCAAAGTACAAGTAAAGGCTACTTCGTCCTCGGAGATAGGTTCATACTAAAAATGACTGGCCAGGAGAAAAGGTGGCTGCTTGTTGATCTCTTCAGTAAATAAGGAGAGATCACCTGCAGAATAAAAGACAGTAGGGAGGGTGGGCTTCAGGGGAATAGGGAGGGTTTGAAGCTGGGATTTTAGAGACTTAGTTGTTTAGAGACCAGAAACAATTCAAAAGAATGCCTTGCTGAGGATGGCCTGTGTCAGTTAGCACTAGGTACCAGTGGTAAGCCCAGGAGAAGAAAAAGGAGATGGGGCTAGCAAGCTGGGATCAGAAAGCCAGATAGACAGAAGAGGAAAGCGCCAGGGCAAAAGAATCCCAAATCTTGATGTGAGTGAACATCAGTGAAATCTTGAGACTAAGGTTGGGGAGAAAAGCAAGTGGTGTTAGGAGACCAGTTGGACCAGGACAGCAAAGGAGGAATGATTGGGCCTGGAAATGACCTCAAAACAGATTCCGTTAGTAACAGATAGCATTGTAACGAGGCGGGAAATAGGAGATTTTGAGCAGAGATTAATTACAAGTGAAAGACCTCTGATGTGGAAAATTCCAAGTGATAATCAGGTCTAAAGCATGATCTTGCCTGGACAACTGAGGTAGGAGAGGATATAGGTTAAGGAACTCTGAAGTCAGGTTGTTAGATGGGGCTGATGTTACTCTGATTTATTTAGGGTGGTCCTAAGACCTTTGGAAAGCAAAGACCCCTTCTCACCTTTTTCTAAGTCCTACAGAAAGGGCTAGCTTGGGTAAGTACTGTTTGGGGGAAGGTAGGGGGAGGGCAGGAAACAAACAAATAGAGCCTTTAAAGATAACACCTAGAGTATCTCTAGAAGACTCCACCAGAAGCTGCTAGCTTTGACTGCCTCAGGGAAGGGACAGTGTGGTTGGGAAATAGAGGTGGAAGGGAGATTTTTCACTCTACATTTTTCTGTACCTTTTGAATTTCAAACTGTGTTAATGTAGCCACCTATTAGAACATAATAAAATGAAAATTTAAGCTGATATTATCGATGCAGATAGTAACCAGCTTGTTTAACTTTAAAGCAATTTATGCTTTCCTTGTTCTTTCTGGTCCTGATAAAAAGATTAGTTTGATGGGGAGGGCTAATAAAAAGAATATGTATAAGAGTCCGCTATTCATAATACAGTATTTTGCTAAGTTTACTTCAAGCATTGGTCTCTGAATTTGATCATTCACCACATTTCTGTATTGCTTTTCCATAATCATAAACTAAGGACAATTACATTCAGCAAACTTAAGTGATTTTCATTGCAGTAATTTACATGTTTTCCCTTTTAAAATCTTACAACAGGTGTGAAAATCACATCTACCCTGCAAGTGTTGAAGCTGATCAAGCAGGCTGGGGACCGGGTCCTGGTGTATTACGAGAGACCTGTCGGCCAGAGCAATCAAGGTGCAGCGCTGCAAGATAATTTTGGGCAGTTGGAAGAAAACTTTCTGTCAAGCTCATGCCAGCCAAACTATGAAGAGGAAACCACTGGGTTGGCAGTAGATGCTGAAAATAGAGATTTGGATTCTGAATTTGAAGACTTGGCAAGTGATGTCAGAGCACAGAATGAGCTCAAAGATGAGGCTCCGTCAGTAAGTCACAGCCCCAAACGTACTCCAACAACACTTTCTGTTAAACCCCTTGGAACGATATCACCAGTTTTAAACCGTAAGTTAGCTGTAGGAAATCACCCACCACCACCAAAACCTCCATGTAAAGAGGGAAATAAACCCTTGGCCCTAAAAGCTTCTGAGTTAACGGACCCAACACAAGTGTCAAAACCCACCCAGGGATCCACTGTCAAACCACCTGTGCCACCACGACCACAAGTGAAAGTTCCTTTGCCTTCTGCCGACACCCCAAATCAGACAGAACCAGATGTTCTCCCTGAAAAGCCAGAAAAGGTGCTGCCTCCTCCTCCTGCGGATAAACCTGCTGAAAAGCAAGCGAAAAATATGGATCATACTGAAGATGTAGCTGCATCTAAGCCATTTTTAGCAAAGCAAGAAGTGGCGAGAGATTTTACTTCAGAAAGTTCCTGCCCTCCTAAGGACAGTTCAGATGACCCTCAGACGTGGGAATCATCAGAAATTCCTTACCGTAATAAGCTAGGAAAATGGACAAGAACCAGAGCAACCTGTTTCTTCGACATAGAAGCCTGCCACAGGTACTTAAACATTGCGCTGTGGTGCAGGGATCCTTTCAAGTTAGGGGGTCTTACCTGTTTGGGGCATGTCAGCTTAAAACTTGAAGAGGTGGCCTTAGGATGCCTGGCCACGTCAAACATGGAATACTCTTCAAAATTCAGACTGGAAGCCCCCTCGCCTAAGGCAATGGTCACGAGAACCGCACTACGGAATCTGAGTATGCAGAAGGGATTCAATGACAAATTTTGCTTTGGTGACATTACCATTCACTTCAAATATTTGAAAGAAGGAGAACCAGACCACCCTATAGTTACTAACTTAGAGAAAGAAAAAGAACTCCATTTGGTCGAAGAGGTTTCTGCCCTACCTAAAGAGGAACATTTTGTTGGACAGATGGGTTTAACAGAAAATAAACATAGTTTCCAGGATACTCAGTTCCAGAACCCAACTTGGTGTGATTACTGTAAGAAAAAAGTGTGGACTAAAGCTGCTTCCCAGTGTATGTTCTGTGCTTATGTTTGCCATAAAAAATGTCAGGAAAAGTGTCTAGCGGAGACACCTCTTTGTGGAGCAACTGATAGGCGGATAGACCGGACCCTGAAAAACCTCAGGCTGGAAGGACAAGAAACCTTCTTAGGCCTGCCTCCTCGTGTTGATGCTGAAGCTAGCAAGTCAGTCAATAAAACAACAGGTTTGACAAGACACATCATCAATACGAGCTCTCGTTTGTTAAATTTGCGCCAAGTCTCTAAAACTCGCCTTTCTGAACCAGGAACTGATCTAGTGGAACCTTCACCAAAACACACACCCAACACGTCAGACAACGAAGGCAGTGATACAGAGGTCTGCGGCCCGAACAGCCCTTCCAAACGGGGAGACAGCACAGGAGTAAAGCTGGCGAGGAAGGATGGTGGTCTGGATGACAGCGTCTTCATTGCAGTGAAAGAAATCGGCCGCGATCTCTACAGGGGCCTGCCTACGGAGGAGAGGATCCAGAAACTAGAGTTCATGCTGGATAAACTGCAGAACGAAATTGACCAGGAGCTGGAACATAACAATTCCCTTGTCAGAGAAGAAAAAGAAGCAACTGAATCAAGGAAAAAATCCCTTCTTTCTGCTGCTTTGTCTAAATCAGGTGAAAGACTACAAGCTCTAACACTTCTCATGATCCACTACAGAGCGGGCATTGAAGATCTTGAATCTTTAGAAAGTCTGTCTTTAGACCAGCACTCCAAAAAAATAAGCAAGTACCCCGATGATACAGAAGAAGACCTCGATAATGAAATAACCCAACTAATAGACTCCCAGCCATTCAGCAACATATCAGAGGACTTGTTTGGCCCATCAGAGTCTGTTTAACAGACAGCCTATTTAAACTGTTCGAGTGATTGGGGAAAAGTTGCATCTCAAGTACCACAGATAACCCACATGGAAGCCCTCTTCTGATGCACTTCGGCCTGCTTCTCCACCGCCATTTGCTTGTGTAAGAACAAGAGTGAAAAGGGGTTGTTTTCCAGCAAAAACATGACCAGCTCACTAAATTGGTTGTTTCAGATTGCATTTATAGCTATGCGTTTTGGGGTTTATACTGGGAATTTATTTTTACTAATTTATTTTTAACTTTTTCTAATTATGTAATTATGTAAGCTAACTTTTCATGTTTATGTACGTGTGATGTCTCATTGTGTTACTTTCCTTCATCTTAGTTTTGAATGAGTGTTAAAAAGGATACTGTCCAAATTCTTGAAGTATTTTCATTTCCATCACGGTTATAACAAGTTTGCTGCATGCCCAAATTGACAACGGCAATCATTGAAGGAACAGGTTTTGAATCTTCGTGTTAGGAAGTTTGTCATCTCTACTTGCTTGAAATTTTTGTTATTTTGGGGTTTTGAGGGTGGTTTTTTGTTTTTGCCAAATGTAACATAAAAGCAGATGCTGCGGCTTTAGTCAGTTACACTGATCAGTAAAAAAAAAAAAAAAAAAATTACGTATATTGCTTGCTTTCTATCCTGTGAATTTTCTAGTTTTTGTGCAGTTTTAGTGAGAATACAGTTATTAATTTGAAGAGGTTGCATTGAAAAACAAAATGTAATAGGAAATAGAGAATGCAGATGGTCAAGAATTTTGTAGAGAAGATTACTAAAAAAAACAGTAACCAGTAGGATTTTGAAATAAAATCTTTCGAAATGTGGATGCTTTCTCCTTTTAAATGGAAGTTCTGAACATTTGATTTTTTTCATCTTCAGTTCTCCCATGGGAAATAAAGCATGTCAAGGATAAAGTTTCAGAGGACTGTTCTTAAAATGACCATGTTGATAACTGGGTTTGGCTATTTTGTTTTAGGTACATTTTCATGCAGGAGGATGTCGTAAAGGAAAGGAATCATGCAAGATAGATTACAGGTTGACGGAATGGTGGTCATTCTGAACACGTCTATAGTTCAGTCTTTTGTTTAAAAAAAAAATAAAAACAGTATAGATACGTAGGAATTGGGATCAGTTCTCTGATAATAAAGATCTCTTCCAATACTTGGTCCACTGTGTGGACCCCAGTAACATGTGACTGAGGGAAAACGTGTGAGCATCACCTCTGTTGGTATACCATAAAAGTTTTGGCCTTTTATATGTCTATTTTCCTCTTATAGGTAACTACTGTGATAAATGACATATACTAAAGATTGACATGAATTTAAAGCTAGGTGGGACAGTTTCGATGGCCGGCAGGAAGAGGCATAGTGTAAGATGTAATAGTAAGGGTTCTGGCCCAGGTTTACAGCCCAGAACTCCAGGCAAGAGTTAAAGGTCAAGCTCTTCCACTGGCCATTAATGAACTTTATAATCACAAGAGGGTTCCATGCCGCAGTCTCCCCAGCTCCAAAGTAGGAATAAACAATACTTTAACTACCTCACAGGATTGTTGTGAGGAGAACAACAGAACTCCAGAAGTGTTCTGAACAGTAAAAAGCTATTCAAGAAAAGCTATGACTCAAATGGGGGACAAAAACATTTTTGAAGGTAGAGGAGTTACTCTACTTTTATTAAGTGAAATATTAGGAAGTACCTTTATTGGCCAAGTTTATAACAAAAATAGATCTGTGTATCCCCTTTTTTGTGTTAAGCATGCTTGCATTTTAAAAGAACACTGCTGTAGAAGTCTTTATACACCTACTCTGAAAGCTAAAAAAAAGTTCTGTAACGTGCTTGAAAGAGTCTGCCCAATGGAATAACCAACTTTTATCTTATGAAGAATAACTTACCGGTGATGACCTGGAAGGCCAGTGTCTGTAAGTGGCTGGTGTGTATGGATGGATGACACCACAGGAGTTTTAGTGACATCCAAGCATGCTGCTGAAACCGATGCGTTTGAAAGAGCTGCAGAAATAACGCAAAATTTTGGTTCATAAAAATCTCCTGTTTTAAAAGTATTTAACTCTGTAGAACCACAATTATGAAAAGCTCAGTAATGCTGCTAATGATATTTGTAAAATCTACCTTTAATGTAGTGCAATATTTTTCTATCTACTCGGACAGGCATTAGAAGCATCACAGTTGTGCTTTAGTGCGGGGGAGGGGGGGTCACTCCAAATAGCCTAGGGGGTAGTGAGGTGTGAGGCTTCCATGAAAACAGTTGTATTCTCTTACATTCCTGATGTAATCTTGCTGCCATGCTATGTTATCAATAGCTAAAAAATAATTAATAAAAAGAACTACCACAGAAAACAAGAATATCTTCATTTGCTAACATCTGAAAGAGGTGATTGCTACATCTCTGGAATTACCGCCCGGTAGAATTTGGCCATGCAAACAAGCTCTTCACAAAGTCCACTTTTGCTAAACAAAATTGCTCTTTTGAAATTTGCCTAAAAGCATTAAATTCTGGTTTTACTGTTGTTTTTCTAAGCTGTGAAATCTCAGATGTATGGATCGGCCCTGCTATTTATTAGGAATTAGACTATTTTCTGTATTTCTGGTATTTAGGTGAGGTGAAGAACTAGGTTAAACAATCACGCTGAACAATATTTTAGCATCATTTTGGAATCAATTAATATGCTACATTTCCTAATACTAAGTCCTATACTCAAGTATCAGAATAGCTGAAATACTATTGGCTATTTTACGATTTTGAGAAGAGAAAACAAGCTGAAAATTGAAGGGTACTGTCTAGCTCTAACTTTATCTCGATTTTTTGAAAGGCAGTTTGAAAATACTTGTCTCCTGATTACAAAGATCTTAATTTCCCTAAAAGTGAATAAATTTAAAATCACTTCGAAAATGTATTGTCTTTTTTTCTAAATTGAGCTAATAGCTTTCTTTTAATAGAAGGCGTGGGCAAGGTTTAGAGCCCCTCTAAGATCTGAGTAAAACTGCGATTCTCATGCCTGAGAGTCTCATGCCTGAAAGAGACAGACATACGTACACACCCTGAGTTGTCTGGATTCCAGGGCCCTGTGGGCTCACCATGTGGAAGAGCTTAGTTACTTCCATCAGATACAGTTATTTGTTCAGGACAGTCAGGAAAGCAATTTAACTTTAGAAATGCAAGGGTAACTTAACTGGGCTTTTCCACATTGACGCCATGGGACTAGTTACAGATTTCAATCTAAAGCCAATTTTGCAAAGCCAAAAAGTAGGGTTCAGACTAACCTGAATTTTTACCTGATGCCTGCAAGCAGAAAAGAATAGTTTTTAATTAGATATTCACAGTCAATACATTATGCATTTTATTCCATCGATGTCTGGTTTATAAAGGAATACAAACAGGCACAGTAGTGTTCAGAAGATTTATTAAGGAAACTAGCCAAAACAAGTATGCACATACACTTAGCAGTCAGAAGAAAGAACTGAATATTCTTTGCTACCTCATTAACGATTTTGTATCTGTTTTGCCAGGTACAAACATAAGAACCCACCTCTGCTCAAAAAAACATTCAGGGAGCTGTATGTTCACGGTTCTGATACACTGAGAAAAAAAGCCTCACTTCACAGTTTTGCTAAGGCCAGAATTTTAGTCCTATAAAAGACCTTGTAATTTTCCCCCTCAGATATAATTGATACTTTTGCTCCCAAAACAGTTCTGAAAAACTCACGTCTTTGACATTCTTTCTAGAGATCAACAGTGGGCATGCCTCTGCCAGTCATTCTTGAAGAGACTGAGCCTTAAAGGCAAGAATGAAATTGGAGTAAATCATACAGTATTGTGGTCAGGGAGAGCCACCAACCCTCTAAGAATTGATCTGCAGCACGTTCTTGAAGGGTCTCCCCTGTGGGAGTAGAGAACAGTCCTGATGGTTGACACTAGCCATATGAAAGTGCTATCAGAGATTTGTAAGTTGCCCAATGCAAATATGTGAATAGGAAACTTGTTTGCTTCCACCACACTGCACTTGAACACCAGATTTCAAGTCACTCCAAGAAGCTTCATAAAGCTACAGAGAAGCTTCATAAAGCAAATGGAAGGAAAGTACCAGCTACTCTCTTAGAGGTCGAGTCCTTGTTCTAAAGTTCTTTGCTCCTTGACCAAGTTAACAGAAACACAATTTTAGCTTAACAAAGTACAGACATTAGGTAATTTTTGTTGATTGCAGAACTCTAGAATTTACAAGTATTATCTGAGACATTCTACACTATCTGCACACTCCAATCACATCTCATACAAAACCTGATGGCAACTGACAGTGCTAACACAGTATTTGCTGTTAAATTGAAAAGGCACGTCAATGTTGTCATGCTTAGAAAAACCACATTATACAGCACTAGATGATAGAAGAATACACAGACATTTCTAGATGTTTCTAGGGTTTTTCTGTCTTTGAAAGGGAATGTGTCCTGACCTATTATTTTTACCTGTTTTCCTAATGTGATTCAAGATAATTTCATTCCTCCTCCATCTTCGTTTAAAATCTTTCACATTAATGTGAACAACCTTCAGAAGTCTAAAAAAATAATAATTGCAATTCAAAACTTAATAGATTCCTAGAAGACACTTGGATGACCTCTTACCAGGTCAAAGACATGGTCAGATTTTTTTCATATCATAGCAGCTATTAGCCTTTTAAGTTTCTAAAAGTTGAACTAAGTTTCTAAAAGTTAATAGATCTTAGGCTTAAACAACCTCGACAGTATAAGGTGAATCTACCCTCAATTTTCTTTTCATCCTAAGACAATCAAATATATACTAGAAAGGGAAAGCTAGTTGTTCATAACTATACTTCTGGGTGCTTTTCTCTGCTTTCAGAACATTTACTATTTTCCCTATCGGCTTTAGTGTCTGCTGCCCGCCACACGACATGTAAATACATAATTTACAACCATCTGTTTCCAGGTAGATGATTCTGTAGAAAACTAATGCCAGCCACGATTATGGGTAAGTCCAAAAGATGACGGACTCAACTTCCTGTCCTCTGCATTTGAGATAACTAGCTTTTAGCTCAGAAATATATTGATAGTAATTACAAGTTAACCACACTCTGTCACAACATCATATGCTGTCTTACTTGATGCTGTTTTTCAGACTTCCTTCTAGTTTCTCAGTGTTGGAAGTGTCTCGGAGATAATGTGTGCTTTCATTTTAAACACTCATTACCAATATTCAGAAAAAATATAAGATTTTTTTGCCCAAGTGTTCATGAATGTAAGTTTTTTAAAAATTATATTTGATTTGGATTCAAATATTTATAGATTTACACTATTATCTATTTCGTCAAAATATATTGTACAATATTTAATAAAATCAAATACATAAAATAAAGTTTTCAACACTATTTATACAAACCCCTAGAAAAGCTGCTTTTTCTTTATAAGGCTGTTGGCAATCAATCACAACCATGGAGAAGAATGAATAACCTTTGGTTGTTTTGCTTTCACCAGGGATGAATGGTAGGACTAAGACTGTTCCGGAGGAGTCATTTCACTTCTGGAAACACGGTTTTATACAATAAATACTTTGAGACTTCTGAGGATCTCAGTCACTTTCAGATTCTTCATCATCACCTACCGGATACGACTGGATATTATTCTGGGTGTACATTTTTGTTTTAATGGGACAGTTGTGATCCATGAGAATAGCCTGAAAGAGAGCAAAGTGCAGATATATTAACCTTGTTTCATAAAGAGAAGATGGTTTTAACCTACCATCTTTAAGGATTACTAGTTGGAAAGCTGTTATCTAGCACCACCCACTGTCAACCAGTCCTTCGGTGCAACTGCCAGGTGCCTGGCCCCGAAGCCCCGGGGTTCCACACTCCGGGAGGGTTCCAGGCGAGAGACGGCAGCCATGGTCTCCCCCAGGGCCGTGGTCTCCCCCAGGGCTGTGAAGTCCAGTCGGGGCAACCTGCAAGCCATGAAGCAAGGGCTATGCGGGTCACGTTTAGGAAGAGTTCTATTTAGAATCTTGGAATTGGGGCTGGGGTGAGAAGGGGGTGGGAATCCTGGAGGTCACCCAGTCCAACTGCTGTGCACGGATTTCACTGTGGCAACATACCCTCCATGAGGTGGACTCCTCTTGGAAATGTACCTGAGGCTAAACTGCCGCCCTTGTTTCTCTACGTGGATCTGGTTCAGATTCGAGCCATCTTCACAGACTGCCCTGATGATATTTTAAGACCACTGCCCTGGCCCCTTAGGTTTCCCTACACTCATCACAGGGCCCCTGTCTTCATAAATGGCATTTCCAGGCACCTCTCCCCAAATCCTGGGTGTTTTCCTCTTGCTCAAATGGAGGTTTTAAAACAAAACACACAAAAAGACACTGTCATGAACATACAAATCGTGTGCCTTCTCATTGTTACTGAAAAACAGTCCATTGATCCTCAATTAGTAAGTCCTGGTAATCATTATTCCTCTTGAACATGTGCAGACCAAGCCCGCTGTCTGAGAATACAGCTGCCCTGATCCTGCCAGGCCCGTGCCGGCAGCCTTGCTGCAAGACCTCAGCTTCACGAGCGCCCTAGGTGGTAGGCCCATAACCCCCTGCGTAGGCACAGCAATTAAAGAACATGACCATGGGACGTACAGCTAGAATGGGGCAGATGTGCGCCAGATGGCCTTGTGCCGAAGTCTGTTCCTGCTGGGGGGCGGGGAACAGAGCACTGCATGGCAGGACACTGGGTACAACTAACGGATTCTCCCACCAGCTGTGCCTTCTGGAGTCTTCCTCCACATAAACTATTCCCCCAATACCTTTTTATGCAGCATGAAAATCTACTTGGAAACATTTATCTGTTAAAATTCATCTCATGTTGGCCTACGGCAACCTATCTCGGTGTTTTGTCAGCTACGCCCCCAGGTCTTGCCCCATACATTTGCTAACTTCTATGACTCCACTCAGTGCTAACCCGTTTATCATTTCCTGAGAAATTCTAAAATGATCTGCCTGGGTGACACGTTAAGATAATGACTTCCTTGACCCTTTAAGTCAGGCTGCCGGCTCAAATCATCAGCTACAAATTTATTTATTTTTTTTTTATGCTTCGTGCCAAGTGAATTAATACATGTATTTAATAAAGAGCTCAATTTCTAAAACTCAGTAACTGATGCAACAGACATTGTCCACGAGCACCATTCTCCCCATATGGACGTATCCTTGTTACACAAACGGTTTCACCTCCAAAGATCTCAATGTCTCACCTCTACAGGGTAGTGATCCTCAAAGAAACATGCACAAGAATCACCTGGGGGTGGGGGGGTTAAACCTGAAATTCAGGTCCCTAACCCTTCATGACAGTGGCGTCAACATGCTATGAGAAGCACTGCCTTGGTGATACGGTATTATCTAGAACTACAGCAGAGCCGAATGGCTACCAACAGCCTGCTGGGCACCTGCTGCTGTCTCCCTAAGGTCCTATCCCAGCACCTCCGTGACTTCCCCGCAAGGGAAGGACAGGTCCCACAGCATGCCCGGGTGGGTGAAGTGTTCAGGGACAGCTGTATGGAGGAGATGGGGCATGAGCTGAACCTGGAAGGATGGGAAGGATGGGCACAGCAAAGGAGCTGTGAGCACAGTATGAATTATCTACTCAACGAGCCACTATGTAAAACAGGGCCACGGGCGCCTGGGTGGCTCAGTCGGTTAAGCGGCTGACTCTCGATTTCGGCTCAGGTCATGATCTCGGAGGGTCATGGGATTGAGCCCCACACTGGGCTCCACACTCAGCGAGCAGTCTGCTTGGGCTTCTCTCTCTCCCTCTCCCTCTGACCACCTCCCCCAACTAGCACACTTGCTCACTCTCTCACTCTCTCTCTCTCTCTCTCAAAAAGAATATAAAAATAAAATAATGAAATAAAAACAGACAATAAGTGAGCCAGCCTGACCACCACAGAGGTCTGATGTTGAGGTACATAGACATTAATTAGAAAGACCAACCAGAACCAGACTGCAGGGCCCTGAATGCCAGGCAAGGGGCCTTGATCCCTGACCCACAGGCAGCAAGAGCCTTGGGAAGAATGGCCATCATTCTACCCCTCTCATAACTGCCCTCTCTTGGTTCACCCCCCTTAGACCTGACTCTGCATATATGTAGACTTCTTAAGGACCCAGAAACCTAACACTGGGCACCTAGTACGGACTCAAACAGCTGTTGCAAGGGAAGTTCAGACTGATGATAGGAGCATCGAACAGACTTCAGTGGTCAGAAGTTATCAGTGCAGCCAAATCACATTTGCACACAAAGCCTATTCCAGATAAATAAGTTTTCTTTCTTGAAATATTGTTTTGTAGCTTTTAAAACCTAGCTTACTGGCTTCTGAACCTCTTTTGAAAGAATGTGTGACATCTGCTTTTATAACAAGTTATATGTGATCAAATAAGCCAGACGGCATCTGTAATATTCCCAAAGAGCCAGGGACAGAGAGGGGTGAACAGGAGAGAGTGGGTAAGTCAAGCGCATAGGGGCCACGAGGAGCGCGGCTCATGGAGCCGCCAGGTAATTTAAGCCAGCACTCTGCTGGGGAACAAGGTGTGTCCGACTCTCCACCGAAGACAACAGAGGAAGGAGGAGGGGGTCTGAATTCCGAGCAGAGCCCAGTTACTGAGAACTGAACCCCTGCCAAGCGCCTGGCTTCCTATCAGACACAGAGCAGAGTGAGGCTCTCCAAAGTGGTAAAAGCCTTGTTGGACCAAATGACGTATATAAATTAAATACACAGTAGGATACTCAGACAGGAAAAGCATTGAAGCATAAGCCCCTCCAGGCTTGGAGATTTTGAGATACACCAGGCCTGTATGCTGAAAAGTTTTATTTACTGTATCTAAAAAAAAAATTTAGTGATGGTTGTGCATACCCACTATGTAAATGCCCTGCAAAGGGACACATTTCTGTAAATAGATTGTAACATGCAGGTCTTTGCCTGGCCCCTGCATTCAGGAAACAGTAGCAGGAAGGACTCTCTGGAAACAACTATGAGAGAGCCAAGAGTCATCCAGGAAAACAAGCTGTGATCTCAAACACCAACCTTCCTGTCTGGGCCACAACCAGAAACTTCAAGAGTAAGATGTAAGAAACGTGCCCTATCTTCAAAAATAATTCTTCAACCTGAAAAAATATCCATACCAGCACACAGCTGTTCTCAACTGGGTATTCTGAGAATCACAGGCTGCATGTCATTGTCGTGTACCTAAAACACAGTTGTCCTCACATGGCAGAGTGGATGTTTCTTATACTTGCAAAGGGACCTGAGTAACAAACAGGTTTTTTTCTCCCTCTGTACTTATGAAAGGGAGGGAGGGAGGGAGGGAGGGAGAGGGAGGGAGGAAGGAAGGAAGGGAGAGAAAGAGAAAGAGAGAAAGAGAGAGGGAGAGGAAAGGAAAGGGAAAGGAAAGGAAGAAAGAAGGAAATCAAGTACACCAAATAGAAAAAAACACTCAAGTGCTCACAAACTAGTTCATGATTCTATGACTGGGGACCCATGAAAACAGCATTTGATCCTTCAATATAAAATAGCTGAAGCCCAAATGCCTCATTACCAGAGCGTTGCCTAATGAAAGAATTAATTGCTACGGTTTATAGGCCTTCTTCAGGCTCTCCTGTCCCCCATGCATCTGGTAACTGCTCATCCTGAACACCAGCACTGGTCGGGATTGGATTTTCTCAAGCGGGCAGTAATCACTTCTGTCCCCTCCGTGGCACACTGCCGGCCCGGCCTCCCCCCCCCCCCCCCCCCCCACCCCCGATCATTAGGTTGCTTCCTGCTCCGTGAGTAGGCAGCTGCCGCCGGCCACCCACAAAGGCTACCATCCCATGGGGCAAACGGAATCCAGTGTGATACCTTCGATCACGGGCAGCGATTACGGGCGGCGAGATGCGCATTTTCTCAAGTTTTTAAGGATTCCTCTTGCCAGGCATGCATTAAGGATTTTGACATTTTACAGTGAAAGTGGCTTTCTGGAAGCCTGCAATTCTTGTTGCTTTGCCTCTCAAGATCGTCTCTTTCACTTCCTGGGCATTGTCAAGTGAACTAAAGGACGGATTTACATGAGGGAAGAGAAGAGGCACCGGGGGCCTGCCTCCTGCCCGGCGTCATGTGGACCCACAGTGGCAGCTGGTGGGCAGGCTGATCCCCCAGCTCACCCTCGGACCTCGCTCATCTCGCTCATTTCCTCCGACGCCCCAGATAAGCCATCGCGCTGCTGCCGACACACAGATAACCCAACAGCCACTAATGTCCGCTGCTTGGCCAGGGAAACCCATTCAGCAGTCCTGGGGTCTCAGTAGCCCAAGGAAGTGCTCACCTCACAGAGGGGACAAAGGGACAATAGCAGGGGCCCTCTGGGCAGACAGCAAATCAGAGCATTCAGTAAAAGCAAAAAAGAAGTATAGGGTGGTACTGGAAATAGTAACACATTTGCTGAATGAACATTTCCTGTGTGCTAAGCATGGGGCTAAGCGCCCTGTGGGATTCTCCTCCGAATGCTCCCAGCCAGCCAGTGAGGCAGACGCGGTCATTTCCCCATGGGACAGTTTGGCTCCAGGGCCATGCCAGCCCTTCACTATCTCCCAAGAATCGTAAACAGTCCCCTGGGTGACAGGAGCATTCGTAGGTGATTTGTCTTTTTTTGGTCAAAAAGGGTTGGGAGTAACCTTCCTTCAGCCTTAATCAAATTGATAATGGTGGCAACAGAATGACAGTTTTTAGTTGTTGCACTGAGAATTTTCTGACCCTGATTTGGGCAAGGCACTGTGTGGGGGTCAGGCCGGGAGACAGGTCGGATGATCAATAAAGCACTATGGTTGTTCAGCATCTAAGCAAGAGGAAGGAAGAAAGGGTGGTTTCCATCGGGATATTTCCACAACACCTTCCACTCCTTTTCTTTGCATCGAACGGGTCCTGAGTGATTCAAAATTACCGCTTTACATCCTGTATAATAAAGGGCATAAGACCAGTGCCCAATGCAGAATATATTATTTAAATATATTGAAGGAATTAATGAATACAAAGAATGCTCCAAACAAATAAAGGCCGCACATGGCCTAACTTTAGAATCTGTGTCTGTTTTTAAACCTACTCTTTGGGGAAAATCATAAAAGGGCAGTTCGAGAAATGCCAAAGCATCAAGACCCATTTCAGTTCAACCGTCAGAAAGAACTTCGGATGTACCCCCAAGAGAACATCACAAGTGAACCTCATAATCACAAAAATACTGTCTCTCCCTGCCTTGGTTATCTCATTCATTCTTAATCTAAACCACTCTTCTTCCAGCTGGACGAGAATCTGTCACCATGGGAGGTTTTAAAAACTCCACCACCACGTATGAAGGCTGTCAGGTTAACACGACTAATGCATTTCAAAATTCAAGTTTAGAATCAATAAGTGAATCTGTTCAGAAGAGGAACACCTTATACTCAATTCTATATCTTTCATCTAGTTACGATTCTGGTTATAAAATTGTGAATTTAAAGGTTAGACATGCCCCTGTGTGCCCAGAGGCACATATATGATAGTTTTCCAAAATGCTCTGTTATCTACACCAAAACCATCTCCAGAATCTTTTGCAGTAAGGACTAAAACACTATTAGTGAAAGCTGTAAAGCTCAGGAGAAAAGCAAACAGCACCAAAAATGGCTAATCTTAGGACTCGGCACAGGAGGCAAAAAAAAATAATATTCAAGATTTTCAAGAACTGAAGAAAATTACATTGAACTACCCCATGTCTGGTTGACAAAAGAGCTACACAGACTGCTAACATAAGTATAAAAGTCATTTCATTCTTCACATTTACAAACGAAATGCTTGATACAGTAAAAAAATCTATGGTCCATGTGGTATAAACTCAAAAGGAACTTTGACCATTTATGTTTGGGGAATTCTGTCCAAAAGGAGCAGAAACATATTTTATAATTCAACCATGAAGAAACTATCCAGAACACCATGCTAAAATGATCAAGAAACACTTGACTGCGGCCTAAAATTTTCTTACCATTTTTTCTTCCTTGGCAGGTGGACTTCGAAGAAAAAAGCAGAGAGGAGCAAAAAGAATATCAATTATTCCAATGATGGTCATGAGCCATGGAAATCCGATTGCCTTTGCAATAGCCCCACCAGCAGAAGGACCTTTCAGGAAACAGAGAATTAGATCGACCTCTCTCCAGATGTCTCACAGATAGGAAGATACAAAAGTTTAAATAATTTTCAATCAGCATGATCATGCATTAAGCTAAAACATTGTTTTGAAGAGCCAGCGTCCTTACCTATGGCATATCCCATGCAGAAGGCCACATCTGCAATGGCATACACGCTCCCGTAGACAGACACATGCCGCAGGTCGACCAGGTAGCCCATGATGGGCATCATTGATGAATCCACCATTCCTGTGGACAGTCAGAGAACATGGTCTATGGAAAATGGATGTAACCCAAAAATGTGGGGAATATCGGGGACTGTGTCCTAACCTCACAACCCCACCAGCTCTTCCCCAGTGGTCATCACCACCTGTGAGTCTCAAGGCAGGCTGCCTGAGGCATACCCTTCACTGAAGACAGACTGTCGGTCACTGAGGCTGGGACTGGAACCCAGGCCACCTTTGCCTGTTCTCCACCTTACCTCACCTGTCCTCTACGGTCTGAAGGGCCCATCTTCCAGGGGAGGGCCCCCAGTCCTCTGGTGACTCACAGACCAGGCTTCACATCCAGTGGGGTGCCGGCTACCGGCTGCGTGGCCCCCTCACTTGCTTCCAGCTGGTGCTTTCCAGATTAACTCTCTTCCGGTCCACTGGCCCCTTGCCCTCACCCAGGGGCACACCTACAAACCTCACACACCCCCATCCTCATCCACAGCTTAGCCTCACACGCAGACCATAAGAAGAAGCTGGAAAGTATCAGGGAAGATGGGAAGGAATCAGAACATGAAGCTGTCTGAGAGGTCACCCTGCCCTGCTCAGGGAAGAGACTGAAAGAGGTCTGATTTGGGGCTCAAACAAACACCACGTCCAAGGCCAGTATTATAATCTCTTGTTCCTTCAACAGGCAGGGACAGGAAGCATAAAGAAAGAGCATGTGTGCTGAGTCCTGGCCTCAAGTCCCTGGCGGGGTGAGCACAGCCATTCCTTCTCTCTCCAAACACTGGCTTCCCCATCCATAAAGTGGTGCAGATAATGATGATTGGCTAAAATGAGACTGTATCATCCGTGGACGCCTCCAGCGGGGTACTCCAAAGTTAGCTCCCTCACCCCCACCAAGGACTAGCGGCAAGAAGAGGAGGGAAGTTTCTTTCATTCAATGAGTATTCCTTGATCCCTTAACATGTGGAGGGTGCTGGGGCCACGGGGTGAACAACATGGACAGAAGGGGTGGACGGGCCGCAAAGAGCTGAAACATGAATCACGGTTGTCACGGACACCATGAGGTGCTGTGTGAGGACAAACCTAACCCAGCCTGGGGAGTCCGCAGAGGCTCCCTTCTCTCTTTCCACGGTACCAAAGATTCAATTCTCACCTTTAGCTTGTGATAGATTTGGCATTTACTTTTATTAGGCCCCATGTGTATATTACAAATGAGAAACAAATGTATGCTATTTATCGAAAACGTTCACGAGACTGTTCCTAACATGTGACTATTCCTCCCATTACAGACTCGTCCCCTTTGCCGGTGAGAAGTCCCGCAGCACGGTGGTGATCGATATCTCTGTTCACCCTTTCTGTACCAAACCTCATAGAAAATACATGTGAGGTCTCTGCCCCCACCCCAGCCCGGTTCATAGGAGCAGCTCCGTGCACAGACCTGAGCCCAAACAAATGCGCTCTGAGCGAGGGATTCTCTTGTTTGCCCAAGGGCAGCAACGGAGTATCCGTTTGCTTCTGTAAATATCAGGCTTTTAAAAATACTGGTTTTCTGGAAATAAAGGACTAGTACGCAGAAGCAGGTATCTATCTGTAGATAATCGTCAGGCTGTACTTGAACGTGGCTGCCCACAGCCTCCTCTCAAGCTTCCGGAACTTTTAGGTTGAGAAACTACAGTCTGCCCAAATAAGAGGAGATCTTTCTTAGTTGTGGGGAAAACAAAGTTTCAAATTTAGGCATAAGGTTATGCAACTTACCGATTGCAAAACCAACTCCAAAGTTGGGAGCTATGAGTCCATAAATGTTTTTTGCAAAAGGAATCTGTAAGAGGAAATAAACATTACACGAGAATCGTGATATCCAACTGCAAATCTTCTGGGAAAACCTTAAAGACATGTTTTCTCTGGCCTGGGTGTGCATGTTTCCTTCTGAAAGAAATGGGAGAAAGGAAGAGGGTGCTGTCTGGGGAGAACCGGGACCTCTGAGTCTTTAAAAGTTGAAGCTGAAATGGGTTTTTGCGACCACCAAGGAAAACTCGCTGACTGCCATAGTTGAGATCAGCCTGGACCACACTCCACTCTGACAAGAACCAGAAGGCATACGGGCCATTGGTAGAAGGTGTTTTATTCTAGAAAAACATCTTGCTATTGTTTCAGGCTAGTTGTCTGAAAGTGTTTTAAGACACTGTAATGTTTAAGATGATGAGGGGGTAGTGACATTTACACTATGTAACAAAATATACTACAGAACCTCCAACTGACATAAAATGAAAATATATTCCTTGGAAAATCTTGTCCAAAGTGTTTAAGATGACAAAAAAATTAGAGGAAAATGGGAGATGTCATAAAACCAAATATCAACAAACTTTAAACAGCTGTAAAAGGTTTCCTGGGGATCCTGGCCCAAAGCAAAAGTTTTATTTACAGACCATTACCCCTTGTCAAATATCTTTTACTCACACATAAAATGCTGATTCCAACAATTATCATTCCTAGAAGAGCGCAAAGCCACCTACCAAGAAAACAAAAAAAGCACCTTCAATAAATGACCCCTCCGATTTTTTTCCCCAGTCCAATTTTTCAATAGAAATTAAAACAATTGCTTGTGATAACTAAGGCAGAAACATGCAGAATTTGCTTAAAAGAGCTACATTGTTCTAAGAGAGTGAGCGCTGTTCGCATTTCATCTTACCTCCCCATTTTGTGTGCGAGCATCCCAAAAATATTGGTTCCAATGAGATAAGAGATGCTAGCTGGCAAGAAAGCAATGCCTGTAAATTTATGAAAAGGACACCTTATCAGTATTGATTATCAGTCAAGTGTTAGAAAAAGTAATAATTGCCAGACACCATGATGGTGATTAGAACCGAGGAGAGAAGCCCTGGGGCAAGCACCCAAGCAGCTAATATCCGGCGGCTGACAGAGCCAGACTGGCCCCCACGGGCCTGACCCGTCCTCACAAAGCTGCTGAGACACTCCAGAAATGAAATCCATGCCTCTATCAACAGCTCCATCTTGCCTGGTGGTGGCTGCACGCGTGGCCTGATACGGGCGTCTCCCGCCACGGGAGCGGGGCCACCGCGACCCCACACGCGCCCCGGCCTCACCCCTTTGTTACTTTACCACAAGGAGGAAGACACGGGCATTGGGGAGAAAAACGGGAATGTTAAGGACCAAGAAAAAAGTTAAAATCATCCCAAACCCCATCACTCAGAGAATGAGCATGGGCATCCCCTCCCTAAGTTTATACACGCAAGTTCATACACAGATAAATGTGTGTCCATGGGATTTTAAGAAAAAACAAAAAACAAAACATGGGTTTGGACTACTGTTCTACACCCTGCTTCTTTCAACTAGCTTTATGAACATCTTTTCATGTCTAAAAAAATAAATGTCCACGTGGTCCTTTTCTGTGGCCGAGTCACGTGACGGACATTGACATGTCCAAGGTTTCCACGCGCTCCCAGGCACCTGGCATCCCCGGGCCAAGCCTGTGCCAATTTCCAGGTGCGGGTGGCGGTGGTCGCCTTGAACGTCGTCTCTGCATTAAACAGAAAGTCCTCGAGTCTGACCTGCCCGGCTGCTGGGAATTTGTCCACATCAGCTCCGTGTGGTCCCCATCCGTTATCAGGACAATAGACAATCTCTTCTCAAAAGATGGCTTTTTTCAAACTAGTCATACTTTTTTTTTTTTTTTTTTAAGATTTTATTTATTTACTTGATAGAGGGATAGAGAGCACAAGCAGGGGGAGTGGCAGGCAGAGGGAGTGGGAGAGGGAGAAGCAGGCTTCCCGCTGAGCAGGGGGCCCGATGTGGGGCTCGATCCCAGGACCCTGTGATCATGACCTGAGCCGAAGGCAGACGCTTAACGACTGAGCCACCCAGGTGCCCCAAACTAGTCATACTTTTAATGTTCTTCTTGGACTCAGTTATGCCAGATTTGATTCTAAGCCCTGCCCACTCATGGTGAACGTTGCTCAGTCCTCGATCCCATGACTGCGCGAGCTAGACACGCATGCCGGATACTAGATGGCCAGCAGGTAAGCACTGGAAATGCCCACGGCCCGGGGCCCTTCTTGTCCCGGCAGCTCGGCAGCGTGCAGACAGACAAGTGTGATCTCGCCCCTTCAAGGACACAGCAGCCTCCCCCGCACCTCTCTAAGCACGAATGCAAGCCATCAAACCCTCCAGAGAGGCTGAGCCTTCCAGCACAGGAGGGACTTCAAAATGATTAGGTTCAGGAGCGAAATCCAAAACCAAATCATCCTAGGCTTGGTGATCTGGGAAATAATAATAAAGAGCAATCTCATTTTCATGTTCCAGGAAACCATTTCCGTCACACTTGTCATAGGGGCGGCCAGATGATTGTTGGGTGTAATCGGATTCAGTAAACGTGACTGATAGCACGGCCCCGGCTCAGCGCTACAGTGAAGACAATGACCACAATGTGGCTCTGGTCGCCATGAGCGCGTCTTCAAAGGAAGGAAGCAGATGACGCCTGAACTGGGACATGGCTATGTTAGGGACTGACGAACACAGGTATGGATGCAGTGCTCTGGGAACCCAGAAGCTCCCCAAAGTAGCCGGTAATTAGGCCTAACCTTGACCACAATGTTGTCGAGTTAGTCTGGAGACATAAGAAATCACGAAGGCCTTGGTCTCAGGATGAGTGTCTCTGGGGTTCGGGGAGGAGGTAAATCAAGGAAGGAAGCAAAGTATGAGATAAATAACGGCACAGGGGCCATGATAAAGAGCCACCAACGTTGCGTCTCAGCGTCCGAGAAACAAAAGGAGAACGGAGGGGAAGGGCCTCGACCCCCTCCTGGAAAGCAGCTGCACTTCCTCCCGGACGATTACTGCTCTGGAGGACTGAGGTCCCAGATTGGAAGATCCAATTTTTCTAGAAAAGCCTGAACTCAAGGGTCTTACATGAAACCTCCTGGGATTTGTAAATGTTGGCAACTACTTTTTAAAAACGTAAAGCCCTTGCAGGCTGACACTGAAGCACCGACCAAAACCCACCTATGGGCTGAACTCCGGTCCACAGACACCGCGGTAACCTGGAGCCAAAGGACGTGGATGGCAGAGAACCGGCCGGGAGCCCTGCCTCCTGGTGAATCCGGATTCTGGGAGCAAAGCCTCAAAGCAGGGTCAGCGACATGCTCCCGAGGAAGCCACAGATCAGCCACAGCTTCCGGACTTACGAATGGGGTGCTAAGCTCACCCGTGGGACCCGCCTGTGGACGCACCTGATTTTCCATAGACGGCAAATACTCTCAGGTGGCAAACTCCAGTTTCATGCTTCTCCGGGAGAAAGCACCAGAAGTAAGGCAAGAAACAAGATGTTCCTTTCAGCTAGACACGGACTAGCGGAGGCTCCGGGGGGTCACCGTAACCTCTCAGAGCCCGAGAAACAGCGACCGCTCCTACAGCACGCATCTCATAGGAAGGCTTTGAGGTTCCAAGGGCAACTAGTCCTCCCCGTCTGACTCCCCTGCCCTGTCCCTCCCTGTGAGCTCCTTCCTGCCATTTCACCCTGGCAGGCTGGCCTTCCCCAAACTGCAGTGATCTCCTAGCGGGCAGGGGTACCACAACACCTGTTCCCACCGCCCAGCTCCGGGTGGCACACACAGGTGCTCAGAACACGGCTGAGCACTTAGAGAAAAAAACCCGTGTAAGGACACTGACTTCACAGAACCAAAAGTACTGAGGGAGGCCACTGTCCCTTGAAGGCAGGGTCCCCTTTGTCCAGCAGCCTGCCTCTGGGGGGTGAGAGACGACAGTGTGGTCTGGAGCCAGGATCCTCTTTTCTTGACTTCCAGCTTCGGACCTCAGCCTCCAAGCCCCTGAGAGCTGATCTGCCACAGCTTTGCATCCTCTGTGTTGCCAGGGCCCCCACCACACCACACAACCTACAGAACCCGTTCTAGGAACTCAAAGAAACCTAGAAACCTCAGTGTGCCTCCCACAGCAGCCTGCCTGGTGTCCCAAGAGGAGACCACCTGGCTTTGCTCAGAGAGACCCGGGCTGGGAGCACTGCTCTTCCAGACAGATCTTTAAGGATGGTTCCTGCGAGGGGGAGGTGTCCTAACACCAAGCCCAAAGTTTGCCATCACTTCCACCCACTGGTCCCGGTGTGCATTCTGGACCTTCCACCTCCTCCCCCAGCCAGGCCACCCGCATGAGAGAAAATGCATCCCACCCATGGTTTGGCTTCCCCAGTGAACCACCACCAGGGCTCCGGGTCGTTCCCAGTGGCTGGGCATCCACTAACACCCTCGTGTACAAGTTCAAGTGACTCCTCTACCTTGAAACATGGTGCCCAGAACTGACCCCACCCAGCTCCATGCTGGGTGCACAACACGTGACCATAGCACCTGGGGAAGGGCCGAGGGAATGGCGGGGCTGGCTCCACCATCTGGCCCCTGGGCCACTCCAGGTTCTGGCGGCAGTCACGCCTGTTCAGCACCCGGGGAGCCGCCGCTCATGCTCACACAACCTTCGAGGGGCTCACGGCGCACTGACCCGCACCCCCACCCCGTCCCCGCCAGCGTCCGGGGGGCGTCTTCCACCCTAGGGCAGGACTCTACCTTCTCACCAGAGGGATTCCTCCTTGTCCTTTTCAGACCTTGGTTGGTGCCAGGGGAGATCTTTTAGGATCTGTCACCAACTGGCCAACTCTGTCCCTCCCCAAACCCGTATCCCCTGCAAATGCGACAAGAAGTCTCTGTCTGCCTCTTCCTGACACAAGGAGGAACGTGTTGATGGGCTGGCCTGCACACAGTGCGGGGGCCACACGTGGGAGCCTCCCCTTCTGCTGGGCCGCTGCTCTCCTCACAGGGGTGCCTGCACCTCCTCACTCACCCCTGCACCTATGAGAAAGTTCATCCACGGGGATCGTCTGCCCACCCCTGTGCTTCCATGGAAAGCCTGGCTTTGACCACCGGCTCGACGGGCACAAGAGGGCAAGGCTCAACCCACCATGAAGCCCCCAAGGAGCCGATGCTGGACATGCAGCCCCAGAGGGATGGTGGGAATGCGTCCGTGGGCTTCTTCCGAGCTCCGGATGACCCATTCCTGAGGCCACCATCTACCTCCTCTAAAAATTATGGCCGAAAACGCAGCGTTCAACAAAAGCCATCATGCGTCCCCTGGGCAGCTGGTAAGATTGTTTTGCTTTGACTTCACAGCTTATGGTCTTTTTCCAGAAATGCCGAGGGAAGCAGAGGGGCAGAAGGGACTGGAGAGAGAGCTGACACATGACCTTGCACCGGGAGGGGAGGCCGCCCGGGCCTCCCGAGAACAGCTGTGCACCCTGCCGGCGGGTCCTCACCTCCACCCTCAGTCCTCATACTGCATCCCCCCCGCCCCGTGGCCTCCTCACCCCAAGGCTCCGAGGGGCCTGAGGGGCTCTGGGAGAGGTGCTCCGCGCACATTGGAGGACATGGCAGAACAGGTGCAGATACGGGATTCTCTTGAAACACAAGTCTGTGTCGGAGGCAGGAAGGGCGTGAGCTCAGGGTGGAAATGTGCAACGGGCGGACCATCTGGCCCAGGAGATAAGCCCAAGAGGATCTCCTGATAAAACCGAGGTGGCCTGCAGCCTGTTATCTAACCCAGAAGGCCCCGGCCTCTGATGGACTTCAGGACTTTCTAAAGAAAACCTCAGGCTGCGTCTGGAGAGGAAAAGGATGGAGCAGCCGAGGTGCCCTGCTCATGGCCCAGATGCATTCAGTCAGGAAAGAAGTCAGTTAGGTGGGGACAAGAGAAACACCAGAAAAGGGCTTCAGCCCAAGAGCGCTCGCAAAGCGAATGCAGAGGCTCTGTGGACCCCGCAGTGCGCACACCAAGTGCCGTGGGGGATGAGGGGCGCCTCCTGGAAACACCCGAGGCCCAAACCACCATGGGGAGAAACGGCGCCCACGGGGGTAACGGCCAGCGTGGGCAACAAGACAGGAAGAGCGGCTCTTCATCTTTTATAAAACTCCCGGTTAGAGAAAGTCCTTCCCTCTGCAAAGTGGTATGCCTTCCCTGGGAGCTTCGGGTCTCTGGGTCTCCTCTGGCATCTCCCTTGCCAGGAGGTTCTGAGCTAAATTTCTAAGAACCAGCCTTAGGTTTGCTCCAAGAATCCTTCCTCTGTGGCTGAATGACTCTTGCTGTTTGGGGCGTGGTTTTGATTTTGTTTGTGACGTCATTTATATACCCTAAAGCTCCCCCTTTGCAAGTGTACCGTTCACAGCGTTGTGCAACCATCAGCACTATTTGTTTCCAAACTACTTGTATCGCCCCAAAGAGAAACCCCACACCCAATAGCAGCCCCTCCTCATGCTGCCCTGCCCCAAGCAATTTGGGACTTTTTAAGGAAGGATTATTTGATGAAAGAACACAGCGAATCAGTGCAGCGTCCATAAGAGCTGGGGTAGGGACAAGTGTGAACCAGGAAGCAGCATCTAGCAAGATGTCATGGCAGAGGGAATAGAAAGTTGCCTGTGGGAAGGCTGGGGGCACTAAAAATGTCAGCTTCACTTGGAACTGAGAATCTCCATCCAAAGATGGCAATTTATAAGCTGAGAGAACTATGAAAAGAAAATAAATCCCCAGGAAGGATAATCAATAAATTCTTAAAGAAAAAGGTGTGCGTGCAGGGACTAGCTGTCCAGATATTCAACAACGTCCTAAAGCTCCAGTAATCAAATAGGAGGATCTTGACACAGAAATTCCTGCCGACTAATGGAACAGAACAGAGAACCCAGAAACAGACCCAAGGACACACAGTCATTTCAAGTATGATAAAGGTGGGAAAAACTGGGTGGACACTTAGGGTAACTGGCTAGTCATACAGAAAACAGTAACACCAGATCCTTCTCACACACCATGCACCTAAATTAAGTCTGTGTAAATCCAAGATTTTCATGTAAAAAAACAAATCATAAATGAGGGGAAAATATGGATGACAAAAATAATCTCCACATGGGAAAGGTCTCGCCTTGAAATGACAAGGACACGAAGGGGCGGACCACTAACCCTGACTAGCGGCATCTTAAATGTTCTGAGTTGGGGCGGGGGGGGGAGTCCATTTATAAACTCAAAAGACATACAACAAGACAGAGGCAATATTTGCAAAACATCTGATAAAGGATTAATATCAATATACAAAGAACATTTAAAATCAGTAAGGGCAAAACTCCCCAGAAAAAATGGGCAAAGTATATTAATAAGAAATCCACATAGAGGAAATAGATATAGCTAAGAAACATGAAAAAATGCTCAACTGCAAAGAATTTGTAAAAAGAAATCAAAATGAGACCCCCCCACCTTCTCACATACGCAACTGGGAAAGACAATACTTGTGTTAGTGCAATGTTACTAATTATCGAATGCCCGCTGAACTTTCAGGAATTTGCACACAGAAATACTTGCAAACATGAACGGGAATACATGTAAGAATATCTTGCTACAAGTATGGTTTCTATGGCAAAAACGAACTAACCAAAATGTCCAACAATAGGAACTGGCGGAAAATTTATGGTATAACCTTAAAATAGAACAATATCCAATCGTTAAATTGAATGTTGGGCTTCCAGTTAAACAGGGCACACTGAATCTATAGGTTTTTCTCTATTCCTATCCCAAATTCTGTTTAAATTTTAATAAAGGAACAAAAGAAAACTCCACACCCTCCCCTCAATGCCCAAAAACAAATAAAAGGAGAAAATGCAGTGAGAGGGAGGAAGCAGCAGAGTGAGAGCAGTGATGGACAAAGCAGAAAACACTGGAACCTTCCACCTGCACATGGGGCAGCCAACAAGAAGAAACAGCTTTTGTGCCTCAGAACCCAGAATATTCAGGAACTGAAGGCTCCAGGTACTGTGAATGTAAGGCTGAGTCTGTCAACTGGAAAGAGGGTTGAAAGGCTGTTTGAAGAGCACTTGGACCCTCCCACCTCTCAATCACTCACCCTGGCAGGAGAACAGCTTCTTTAGAGAAACTAAGCTCAATTGGCCCAGGGAGCCCAGGCAGCATGGAGACCAGGGATAACACGAGAGGCTGAGATAGGAAGGGAGTGGAAGTCTTCCTACTAAATGGTAAGAGGCTGTTATTTCAACAGCCTTTCCACACATCCAAAACCACTTAGAGTAAATATGAAAGGGCTCTTCAAATTTAAGATATGAAGACACCAATTACAAATATTTAATAGACTAGAAAATGAAGATGAAGAAATCAGTTATAGGGGTGCCTGGGTGGCTCATGGTCAAGCCTCTGCCTTCAGCTCAGGTCGTGATCTCTGGGTTCTGGGATCAAGCCCCACATCAGGCTCCTTGCTCAGCAGGGAGTTTGCTTCTCCCTCTGCCTCTCCCCCCTGCTTATGTGTGCATGCTCTCTCTCTCTCTCTCAAATGAATAAATAAAATCTTTAAAAAAAAAATCAGTGGAAATAAGAAAAAGACAAGAAATTAAAAGGATAAAGCACAGAGGGTCCAACATCAAAACAACAAGGGTAACAGTAAAAGAAAGAAAATGGAGTAGAGGAGAGGATTAATTAAGGAAATAATACAAAATGGTTTCCCGGAACTAAAAGGAGCAGCTTCCCAAGTGAACAAGCTAACCAAGCAAGTGCCCAGTAGAAGAAAACAGACCCCACTGCAAAAACCATCATAGACGCTCATAACCTAGAGAGGAAGAGATCCTTTCACCACTTACAGGGGATGGGGAATGAGAAGGACACTAGCCTCCTCAACAACAACCCTGGACACTAGAGCACAATAGGGCAGTGGCCTCAAAACTGAAGAAAAATAATTTCCAACCAAGAATCATATACCCAAATAGACTAAGTCAACCAAACATGAGAATAAAGATGTTTGTTGATATGCAGGATCTCTGAAAATTTTACATGCCATGCACCACCTCTCAGAAAGCAGCTAGAGGATGTGTTCTATCATAATGATAGAGCAAACCAAGAGAAAGGAATATAGAGGAGAAGGATACAGGAAACAGAAGAGAGGCAACGATGCCCAGATACTGGAAGAGGAAAGTCCTAGGATGACCTAGTGGTAAGTCCAGACTGAAGCAAGACAGAGTAATGTGAGACAAATGTCCACAAACAAGCAAAAACACAGATTAGGCTTGCTGATGTACTTGGCCACATTTAGAGGGCCTTTAACTTCTGCCAGAGTGTTTCGGAATATGTCCATAAATGCTACATTGAAAACTAAGAAAATGGAAAGACATGGCCATGACTAACTCCAGGAAAAACAAAAGTTTGTAAAAAGAAATAAACACAAAACTCTATATGGCTCTTCTTTGAACAATATTTACATAGTCACAATAATGTCAATACTGAATGCCAATCTAACCAACAACCATAATATAACTGTTTTAGGAAAACAGAAGTTGAGAAAACAGGTGAGTTGGTTGTTTGATGTTTTCAGGTAGAATAATGGCATTAAATCTCCATCTACCACATTAGGGAGCTGGTAGATAATGTCAGAAATTGGAGAACTTAAAAAAAAAAACAGCAGTTACACTTATTAGAGACATAAATTAGCAGAAAAAACAACCAAAAGCGTTGAAGATTAGCAAATCTAGGAAGGGGGTTGGAGATGGGGAGGTATAGGTCAAAGACTACTGGCTTTTTCATTATAATTCTAGTAATGCTAGTAATGTTCCACTTAAACATTAAGTACGTGTGTAACTGGTAAAAATTTAAATTTAATTAATTTTCAAAATTAAATCTACCCATCTGACCTGGAAACATGAACAAACAAGAGGTCACACAGTGATACAATTGGGAAGATTCCACTTGAGTTGGGCTTTTAAGCATCTCCTACGTGGTGATAAATGCAGAACCATCTGGGAAAAGACTCAAAACTATTAAAAATGAATATCATGGAGGACTGGGCTGGGAGGAAAAAGATGAACATGAGATTTTAAGATTCATTTCCTTGATCTGGGTCTGTTTTTTAAATAATAAAGTATGTATTACTTTCTAAATTAGAAATGTTAAAATTAATCCTCTTAAATCCTGTTAGCTTCTTTCACATAAATTTTATTGCTGTCCACATACATTTAACATAACTAGTCTAATTCAGAAACATGGGGAGACACTGAATGTATTTTTGCGCTCTCGTTTCTGCCCACGTCTGATGCCTCTATGCTAATTCTGTATCCATCAGGGATGATTAAAAAAAAAAAAACTGGAGCTGAAACAGACCCCAAAGCTCATTGCAACCCTAAGCATGAACCCCAGTAAGTGTCAAAGAGAAACCATCATTTTATCATCCTGGTACCTGCAGCTTGGCAGGGCTACAATGATAGGACTCGCCCGGAGGACAAAAATTCTAGAATCAGAAGCACCCACTCCAGTCCTTACCCAGCTGCCACTTGCGGGAACACATGGTCTCCATCATCCAGATGGGCAGGGCTGGCTCCAGCATGGCAATCCCCATGTTTGCAAAGCAGATGGACCCTTCAAGGGAGGGAGAGGGTTAGTGTGCTTCCATTTTGGGTCTTGAGCATCTCTTACTGATTCCAAACACAGTTAAACCCCACATGCCCGCAGCCAGAACAATCCACTTGGAGGCCCAGAACTTCTATTTGTGAGGAAAAGACAGACAACAGGTCAAGGGGAGACTGGGGAAGTTGGGTTTATTATTACTATCATCATCATCATTATTCTTATTCAATAATAATTAAATATTAAGTTAAATCTATTAAAATGAAATACTAATAACTGAAGTCAAATATTAAATTTTTTTTTTTTTTTAAAGATTTTTTATTTATTTATTTGAGAGAGAGAGAATGAGAGAGAGCAAGCACATGAGAGGGGGGAGGGTCAGAGGGAGAAGCAGACTCCCCGCCGAGCAGGGAGCCCGATGCGGGACTCGATCCAGGGACTCCAGGATCATGACCTGAGCCAAAGGCAGTCGCTTAACCAACTGAGCCACCCAGGTGCCCCAAGTCAAATATTAAATTTTAAACAAAGTATTAAGAAACAGTATTTTCAAACTAGAATCCCAGAGTCATAAAGGAATTGGAGGGAGCCTTAGAGGTCATTTGATTACCCATCCCAACCTCCTGGCAAAGGAGTTCCAATTTATTAACGAAGTAACTTGCCTGAGGCCGCCCACCCGTGTGGGCCCCTTCTAGACCACACACAGACCCCAGCAACTGGAGGCTCCTGCACCTAAGTTTTACTGTGCAATGAACACAGACATTTCTAAAGATGCCCTGGGATGTCCCCAAATCCAGTCCATTCAGTACAGATGGGCTGTTGAGGGATTTTTTTTTTTTTAAATCAACTATCCATATAGTGTATCTTTGCAAATATCCATTACCACCCTGTTAACCAGAACCCCTGGTAAAGGTAGAGCCACTGGGGGAGAAGACGCACGGGGCCTTCCCCCACAGTGCTGGGAGCTTCCTGTGCCATGTCCCCGACAACCTCTAACTTGCCAGAATCCTGATTCAAAGAACATTGTGCTGTGGTGATTAAGGGGCTCCTATAATGAAGAAAGGTTTTTTTCATGCTTCGTGACGTTACAGGTGGAACAGAGAAAGGATACGGACGTGACCAGCTCCCCCCACCTACCTGCTGCCCAGATTCAGGGTTGCAGGTTACTTGCCGTCTGTTCAGTAGGGCCAAACTGATACCGTTGCTATGTCTCCCCTGGGACCCAGGGCCCATGCTCTGAACCCCTCCTTGTCCAACTCTCACACAGCAAACCGACATCCCTGCGGTAAATCCACCCAGGGCCAGGCGCCGGGCACCCGGGGTCGGCCCCCAGCTCCAAAGCCTGCCCACCCGAAGCTGTTCCCCCAGCCCTGCCTTGCCCTTCTCATGCAAACCTCTGGCCTAGGAAACCTGCTCCTTCCCCAGGTGGCCCTGAGTGGTGTGGTAATAAAATCTCCTTTCAATAGCACTGACCTCTCTGGGTCATCACTCAGTCACCTTCATAAGTTAAAATCCCACCAGAACAAAGAAGACACCGCCTGGCCTCCAGGTCCCTCGGCCGAGGCTGCGTGGAGGTGTGACAGCCTGATATTCAGTGCTGGGTGGATCTTTCCTCCCTGAGTCAGGGTGAGGCGGGGAGGGTCAAAGAAAGCCTGAGGCAGTGGGTGCTGGGCTGCAGGGAGGCCCGCTCTCACCACACATCTCCTCACTCCACCTGAGACAGCCCGGGCTCCACGGGGCGTCTGGGCACTGGAACAGTCCCTGCATCACGCTGGGGGCACAGAGAGGTGCCCCGCATAAGGAAGTCACCACACCAGGTTTGCAACACTGGGGCCAGCTGGCCTGATGGAGAGGGTCGAGACCAGGGTTACACAGGTGCCCCCATGACCAAATCCAGCAGCAGAAGCCTTCAACAAAGCCAGCCTGGGGCATGAAAAGGCTAAACTGGAATGCTCTCAGGTAGGGCATGCGTCCAGTTCAGCCAGACTCCACAGCCCTAGCCGTGTTCGGGACCACTGCTTGGACAAATCTCACCCTAACTGCGTCTGCTGCCACACTTCAGGGCTGCCCTCTCCTGGCCGGACCCCAAGGGTCACTGCTGACCAGCGTCCAGGCCCAGGCAGCCCCAGGCCCGCATCCCTGAGATGGTCTTGGCGGGACAGTCTCGTGGATGAATGAACAAACCATAGAACCGGGGCTTCGCCTGAGCCCATCTAGGCCAAGAACCCGAAGATGGGACCTTCTGTAGACAGGGTTTCCCGGCAGCCCCTCTGGTGCTGCGCAGAGTGACCTCCCCACGGGAAGGGAGCGGTCCTCTGGGGCTCTGCCGTCAGCCTGACGCACGCGTGCCCAGGTGAATCAGACCGCCCACCTACAAGGAGGCCACCGACTCCTTCCGGGAGTTCAAGGCCAAACAGTGATGGCCACTGACACAAACAAACCTCTGGGTCAGGGCATCTCCGTGACCCAGACCTCTTTGCCCCAAGTGAAAACCAAGGAAGGACCTTGGCTGAGGGTCAGAGATTAATGATGGGAGAAAGACATTCCTGGTGACGCATATATAACCTCTTGGCCGCTCATGATTCTCTCCAGTTCCCAGCAGCGGGCACTGGTCCTCGCCAGCCACCCCCCACGCTTTGGCGGAGGAGGATCAGGGAGACTGAGGGGAGCTCCACCTGCGGCGATGAGGATGTAGGGGTCCTTCAGCAATGTGGTTAGCGGCGTCCCCTTCTGGCTCTGTCAGCAAAAAACAGGGGTTAAAAAAGCTGATGTGGCCGCCCCAGCACCCTCCTTCCCCAGGGGCTTACCTCTGGCTGTACCCGGGACGGCTGGAGCACAAAGAGCTGAATAGCTATGAGAGGGAGGGGGAAAGAAAAAAAAAAAAAAAGCGGTGTGGGCACAAGCACCTGCTGACACAGGTCACAGCCGCCGAGGTCACGGCCAAGGTGCCCACGTGGACTCACCCCCATCCAAGAGCACCAGGGCAGCCAGCACCAGGAACGGAGCGGTCTTCCCCACAAACTCGTAAAGCACACTCCCAAAGGGGGGGCCCACTGCAAGGAAGAGAAAGAGGTGCTGCCGCCAGGCCCCGGGACTGATGCCCGCCCCCCCACCCCCGCCACTCCACAAGAACCATCCATTTGTTTCCTGAGTTTGTACTTTGTTCCAAAAACTATTTGGGGTGGCCACCCTACATTCTATTCAGGTCAAGTTGCCCTGGCAACTTCCTCTAGTTTTATACCCAAGACATGGGCAAGAGCATACAAGGGTACCCCAAAAGTAAAAACCAGAGAGAAACCAGACCCAGGCCACACAACTGTGCTGTTTAACGAGAGCAGGAAAATGGGTCAGTGAGGACGTTGGTCCTTATAAACCAGCATGGGCAGAACTTTGGGCTCCCAAGTGAAGGCCGGGAATGCGACAAAGGGAGAGGACCCAAATCGCCTCTCAGTGAAGGTATCTGTCACCTGGCCAGGGAGGTCAGCCAGGGCAGGGGGGAGAGGCAGACTTGGAAGGGAGCAAGGTGGGAAGGTCCGCAGGTGGGATGGTAACTCAGAGAATGCCCAAGAGAAAGGAGCTTGGCAGACCACCCTTTTCCAGCCTTCATTTTACATCTGGACCCGTGAAGGTCTCTGGGTTTTTTTGCCCAAGGTCACCCAGCAGGCTGGGAGGGGGAGGCAGGGGAGCCCACATCCCCCCAGGTCAGGAAGGTCCCACCAGTTTACACAGGCTCCACGAAAGTAGGGAATACCAGGGGAACAGACTCGGAGCGGACTCAGGGAGCACTGTGGCCCTCCGCCAACGGCCGACAGGCCCCTCCCCGCAGACGGCCTCCCCGTGGCCCTTGCCCACCTAGCACCCCCATGGCCAGGCCTCCCAGGGCGATGCCCATGGCGTTGCCTCGCTCTTCGTCGTCCGTGTACACACTGGCCAGCATGCCCATCCCTAAACAAGAGAAGAAATGCTCAACAGCCAAGCTCTCCAGGGAGCACCAGAAGAAATCATCTGTGACTCGCCCTCCCTCTCGGGCCCAGACCTGTGATCTCCCAAACCGGCCAGATGCACAGAAATGTAAGACGAAGCAGAAGCCGAGGAAAAAGCAGTACCCTCCTTAAGCACCCCTCCCCAGGCACCACCACTAACACCGTGATTCCCTACATTATTCCAGCTAATTCTGCAAGGGGCTGGCCAGCCGGCCCCAGGCCCACGGACCCACCGGGCGTTGTTGCACACCTACCAGCTACAGACGAGCAGGACGAGCCGATGCCCTGTAGCGACCTGGCGATGAGCAGGAAGGCGTAGCTGCTGGAGAAGGCAAACACTGCCGGGGGGGCGGCCCGGCGGCGCATCAGTCCCAGCCTGACGCCTCCCACGGGCCCCGCGAAGCCAGCCCTGAACCCGACGGCCCATTTCCGGACTAACCGCACTGCGCTTTTGTGCCACGAACCGCTCGACGGACCCCCTTCTGCAACTGTGGCCAATGCACAACCCCCCACCCCCAGCCCGGGGTTGCAGCCTCGATTCCCGGTGTGGGGTCCTCAGAGCCCATCCCGTGACCCACACGCAGAAGGCAAACAGTAGACACTTACTAATTGTCGACACAAACATGATGCAGAATCCCGCAAACATTGGAATTGGATAGCCGATTCTGCAAAAGAAAAGCACGGGGACCCTTTGGTGACTCTCTGTATTTTTCTAAGGCTTTATATGGAGTCTCTCCTGCCTACCCTTTGGGATCAGGCGGATAAGTGTTTGGTCGACTTTTCTAAAAATTCATATAGTTGGTGCTTCCTATGTGACCTTTTCGTGTTTGACTGCCTTGGAACGTGAATACATTTCAGGATTGCCACTCTGAACAGAAATTTCTCTGCAATAAATGTTAACACAATATTGGCAAGCAACCCAGAGCATGTCTAAAATACACAACCCTGGTTCCCATCCTTTTTTTTTTTTTTTTTAATTCTTTAATTACTGTCTCTGCTAGAGCTTCTCCAAAGGGACAATGGCAAGCAACGATTCCAGTAAAAGGTCATCAAGTGATTCAACTGGCAGCAGAGACAAGGGGACTACATTTGAGAGGCATCGGGGATACAAGAAAATACTCAAGTCTATCTTCATATCGACCTCAACGGGGCCAGCCTAGAAAAATTGGCCTCGTTTTCTGTGCAAAAATTCAACATCCTGATTGCTCGGAAAGACCACGGTCCATACAGGGCTCTGCCCCGGGTGGACGGGGGCGGTGGGAAGACCCTGGTCTTCAGGTATCACATCCGGCCACCACCCACCTGCCAGCACGGGAGGGACGACAGAATGAGATGTGGATGATCAACTGCTACTATGGGACATAGTAGATGCTTCAGAAAGTGTTTCCTCCCCCCCTTCTCTTCATTCTTTCCTCTCTGTGCCTGCAGGTAAGCAGACCGCTTGGCTCCTGCCACATGGATGGGACAGGAGAGTGAAGGCAGCATCCTGGGTCCTGCTGCCCCGCGAGGGGGTTCAACGCCAACCAAGTGGCTGCCCTCTAGCAGAACAGCCCAGAACATCTCCAGGCTTTGTTTCCTCCCAGCCCTAGACCCACTGGCTCCTGGACAGGAACCAAGTGAGGACCACGGAGTCCTGAGTCCCCAGTTACTCAGCCTGGAAGGGCTCTTCTCTTCCAGGCTTGACTAAAAAAATCATGATAACAATACCTTCATTTAAAGTTACATTCAATTCTCCAGGCTCTTATGCCCACCAGCTCAATGATTTGATAAGGGCAGATGACCAGCTCCCCATCTCACAGGTGAGGAGACAGAGGTGCGAAACAGTGACTTGTCAAAGGTCCTGGGGGCTAATTTCACTCAGGACTATCCTGCCCAGTCCAGCACTTTTCCCTGCAAACTTCACCACCTCCCCAGCAAGCCAAAGGACATATGTGGCTTTAAATAAAATCTTTCCAAAAGTTCCTGGTCATACTCCCACCTTTTTTTTTTTTTTTTAACTGCTTCATGTGCTCCAGAAACTAGCAAAAATACACATAGCATCGCAAAATCGTGTCAGATTCCCGGACAGCCCTCCGTCCCATGCAAAAATTCCCCTACTATGACCGGAGATGAGTTTATTAATTCACCAGGTGGGGCTCGGAGCCAATCAGACAAACCAGGAAAGATGCCAGGGTTCGACACAGCAGCTCCGATGGGCGTCAAATGGCAGCGTCTCTAACCTCAGCTAGCCTGGAGCCGACTGCTCTGTGCGCTTTCCTCACTTAGGCAAAAGAACCCCATTCGCAACCCCAGGCCCTACACAGCACTGCCAGATACTGAATAAAGAAACTTCCAAGAGGCTCAGAGAGGAGAACTCACAGGCAGTTCATTTTTCCCCAGCAACTCCTGCACATCTTGGGGGAAGAATGGAATATGGCAATGCTTGTAGCTGCCCTAGAATAGACAGAGCCTTCTCACCCCCTTTCAACACACTCCTTGGAAAACAACGTACTTGTCGAAGCTGGTGGAAATACCAGCACAACGATGCTCAGTCTGCAGCCCTGATAACTGGCCAGGGCCACCTGGCAGGACACATCTCGAGTACCTTCTTCTTACCAGGAGGCTCTGGCATTCCCCAAGACCATAAGTAGGAAACTAGCGGTGGGGTCCCTTGTGATTCTCACCACAGCTCCTTGAGGTAGCTGGCAGGACCCTCATTTTTCAGACGACTACATTTTAGGGCCAGGGAATTTAAGTAACTTGTCCCAAATTCAGGATAACAGGCCTATTTTGAGTGCCTGGGGTGTGTCCGGTCCTGCTGGCATACACGTGGGTGGGGATGCCCAATACGGGAGCACAGGGTCACACCGCGTGGGTGGAACGGATGGTCTCTGGTTTAGCAGCAGGTAGCTCTGTGCCTGGAGGGGTACGTGCTTACACAGGATGCTTGTTACCAAGCCCAGGTGCTATGTTTGCTTTAAAACCACTGCAGCTACGGGCTGTTTGTTTTAAATCCCTTTGGGATTTTAATAAGCACGTAGGGAATAACCACGTGGCCAAACTGGAAGGAAACTCAAAGGTTGGCCAGTCCAAACCCTCATGCTGGATGAGATCATGGAGGTTCAAAGATAGAGTGGCTCGGGGCGCCTGGGTGACTCAGTCATTTAGTGTCTGCCTTCGGCTCAGGTCATGATCCCGGGGTCCTGGGATCAAGGGCTGCATCGGGCTCCCTGCTCAGTGAGGATCCTGCTTCTCCCTCTCCCCCCCGGCCCCCCCCACTTGTGTTCCCTCTCTGGCTATCTCTCTGTCAAAAAATCAATAAAAATCTTTAAAAAAAAAAAAAAAAAGAGTGGCTCACCCCTGGTGGCAGAGCGAGCCAACCACTCTGGATACCCCTGGGCTCGCACGGCTTCCTTCCCGTTACCGGATACACATGCCCCCTATACTTTCATTGCCGGCCAGGCTGCTGAGTGGGCTGCCCAGTGGAAAGTGCTGGGCAGCATCTTTCCCCCAGGGCTCAGCGACAAGGCAGCAGGGCACAATGGGCAGATCCTGGACCTCTCCACCCTCAAATTCTTCTACCCCTCCCCAGCCCCCAAACACCCACCTCCGAAGGAAAGTTGTCCCGTGCCCCAGGGTCACTGAGTGATGGGCAGATCACCAGTGCCCTTTCTCCTTCCCCACAATGTCTCCTAAATGGACAAAGACTCAAGTGACATTAGTCATGAAGATCTGAGTCAGCCTCTCATCTCAGTGCTAAGCAGAGCTAGATCTGATAGAGCAAACCTTTAGCAAAATATCCCATTACCATTCCCTTATGTGTCATCCCAGCCCACGGTCGTCCTCTGTAGAGCATCAGGGAGCAGTTAATCCAATTGAAATAAGACTAAAAGTCATATATTGAATCCCCAGGAAAAAAAGTACAAAGCAATAAAAGTGGTGCTCATTATATATACCTACACACCGGTGGAGAAACTCCACAGTCCCTAAATCATCACTGAAAATCAATACTTTTTTCTTTAATAGAACTAGCTTATCTTTGCCATAGAGACCAATGCACGCCCCATTCTCAGGGCTGTTGAAAGTCAGGCTCCCTCTGCCTGACACAAAGTAGGGGGTCCGGAAGGGTACAAACGATCATCAGATGAGACAAGAGGAGGCATCTCCCTTTTCGATGATCTTCTGAAAGGTGGTGCAGTAAGAGAGATCAGTAATGGATGACGCCTAACGTTTGCCAAAACGTACTACTAGGGAGTTGACTGTCCCTCATTTCATAGACAAAACAAAATTCTTAGGTTTAGTCCTTAGGTCTGTCTTGTTCAGCTATCAGATGCACGCAGGGAGTTACGCGAGCCGTGGACTTCATACTCTTGTGGGTGGGGGTGACCCCTGTCCCTGCCACACAGCTCAAGTGGGGGCTTGGCTCCCGCGGGAAACACCCCATTCAACTGCCAGCTTCTCTCCAGTTCAGGGGCAAAGACTGCGTCACACCATCCTAACAACATCTAGGACGGGAGATCCCTTTCCAGAAGAGCTGGTTTCCCTGTCCTCGGAAGAAATGAAAAGGTCACTGCTTATTCCCACAGAGCCTACTTCGGACCAACTGGCTGAAGCGAAGGAAAAAAAATTACCACCGCGCATTCTGTAGAGACTCCATGCCCTGCGGCTTCCTTCTTGTCATTCAGATGTAGGCTAAGATTTGTGAGGACAAATAACGGGCTTTCAAATATACGAGGTAACTATGGAAATATATTAAGCCACTGATGCTGGCTTGATAAAAAGCAGACCAGGGAGCCGCCAACCACGAGCGAAGGAGGAAGCCGAGGGAGCTGTCCCCCAAGCACCCCGAGTTAACTCTTTCCCCAGCCATCCAGTGCATCTGGAACAGCTCTTGGTTCTCAAGATGCAAAGATGCAAGAACTGCGGAAGCCCCAGAGTGAGCAAGCGAAGACCATGATGCCACGTTCTTAACCTGATTTATGGAGAGAAACAGAAAGGTGCTTTTGCAGTGTTTGTCTGCCTGGAACATTCCCGTTAGGTCTACATATGCCTCAAATTCACTCATGGGGGTAGATGGTAACAGATGCTGCTAGTCGAATTCCTTCTACCCCCTCCCTTTGATGCACAGCTGCAATCGTGAGCTGAATCAACTGGAATTAGAAGTCTCATGAGCCTCAAAGATAAAAATCAAGGCACCCGCGGGCTTTGGAAAGTGTGCTGCTGGATACGCGAGCACTGCTCTTGCCAAAATCAAAAGTCCTTCGCTCCCTCTCTGGGCATCTGTTTTCCAGTAAAAATGTAGCATCTGAAGATGAAATCAAACAGGAATAAAACTTGTATATTAGCAGCGCAATGGGCAATTAAACATTTCTCAGGCATTGTCATTTTTTATCTCAGGGTTTGGAAGGAGAGCACTTATCCAATATTTAAAACAACAGACCGGCAGCCCGCCTCTAGGATCATCCACCCGTAAGAGCCACTCAGGCAGCAGCACCTTGACCATGAATAGGAGGGTCCGAGCCATGACATGACGCATGTGATGAGTGGGTCCCACTTACAGCAAAAGGCTCTAGAAAGGAGGGGCTCCAACCAGCCTCTCCGTAGCTTCCCCAGTTTCGGGGGATGTAGGAGGCCTTTCTTTCCCCCACTGTCAGAAGCAAGCAGGGCCAGATCACACCAAGAGCAAGAGAAAGATATTTTTCCAGAGCTGGGGAGGTAAGGGAGGGTCCATGTCCAAAAAAACCACACAGGTTTTCTTCTAAACTCCCTACCCGATGATTAAAAGATAGCAATCGGGGGGCACCTGGGTGGCTCTGTTGGTTAAGTGTCTGACTCTTGATTTCAGCTCAGGTCATGAGATCGAGTCCCAGGTCCGGCTCTGTGCTCGAAAGGGAATCTGCTGGAGATTCTCTCTCCCTCTACTCCTCCCCCAGCTCGTGTGCACATGCTCGCTAATAAATAGATCTCAAAAAAAAAAAAAAAAAAAAATCAGCAACTCACTGTTTGGGCTTTCACTTTCACTACCTCAGCCTGGTACAATTAGAGCCCAAACAGATGCAAGGAGGACAGGTTCTGACCTGCGCTGTTGATTCTGAGTAGTGAATTGTAAAAACTATAAATCACGAAGCAGGTGGAAAGAACAGGAAAGGAGGAAGACACCCAGACAGAGTCTGGTCACTGGCTCTAGCCCTGCCGCTGCCCCGGGGCGGACGATTTCTCTTCCTGAGTGACAAACTCCTTTGCCTATAAAATGGCAGGACCAGCCCCAAAGCCCTTGCTAAAGTCTCTTTCAGCTCTCATGCTCCATGCTTTTAACCACTCTTTCTTTAATCAGAAACGTATTAACCAACTGCAAAATGCTGTTTTAAACACACTTGTTTACGACGCTGAAAATGTGAGTCACACATCTTGTTCGTAATTGAGGATGCAATTGGCACAAATTACATCAAAAGACTAACTGCAGGGGCTCACAAGGGAAAGTCCTGGAAAGGAAAGTGGAATATATCACGTCTCTGAGCAGAGCTGTGGGGTGCTCAGAAACGCCGCAAATCCTCAAAATTCATGTCTAGCAGGCTTGGAAAATATTGAATATACAAAAATCAGGATCATTTTGGAGGGACAACAGAGTTCGCGCTATATCCATGTTACAACTTGTTTGCATTTCCATATTACAAGGCAGCAATAGATACGCTTTTGAAATTTGCTGGGGGAACCAGTCAGGGATTACAATTTTGCTCTAAACTGCAAAGTGGATTAACTCATCACAAGAAGAGACCGAATTTCACAGGTCACAGAACAAAATTAGGTTTCTCTTGGAAGACTTTTTTCTTTTGAGCCCCAAACAGGAGCCTTGAGTGGCTACAATATCAAAGCCTTTGGAGTATTTAATAGGGGAAAAGGTCTCACCGGCTTTAAACAAGCTTCTTCCCCATGGTGTAAGCAAAGCATTAAAAACAAGAATGGGATTTTTTTTTAAAAAAGCTTTTCATTTGCCATTTGCATTTGGAAGATTGGGACGCTCACACCATTTCAGCCGAGTTTCTGAGTGCTGTATTGCACTCCTCAGCTAGGATGATTCGTGCCCCAGTGATTGGCGAGGCATTATTACAGTAATGTCTTCAATTTTCCTCATATAGCCTTCGAGCTGTTTGCTTTCTCAGAATACAAAACCCGGAGACGTTTTCTGTAATTACACCAGATGCATTTTAAGAGGCACTCTTAGAGGCAGAGAAAAACAACCCTTCGACGGCTATTTGGTTTCCTCGCTGAAGAAGAGCGAAACCTCTAAATGGCACCTTGATAACTGTGCTTCGAGGTGGGCTCCCAGTCAGCCCATCCTTACGAGGCTCATTTGCTCAGCATATTTTAACCTGGCAGCTTCGTAATATTGCTTGACACGGACGGGGGGCGGGGGGCGGTGCTGGACGGGGCTTGGGATTTTTAAAAATTTATTCAGGGACACCGCTACCCAGTCCAGAGAGTCAGAGTGCAAACGCTTAAAACGTGCTTCCATCCAAGTGGCCACGGGTACGTGACCAGAAACCTGTATGTGCGTCTCAGGCCTGCCTGGTGGGGGGGTGGGGGTGGGAAGGCCAGATCCACCTCTGAGCCTCTGCCACCACCCCGGGGCCCCCCACTCAACAGACCTCCTCTTCTCTGCCCCAGAGCCAGCCCCACTCTCAGGAGGACCCTGTGCTTGCTTTAATAATCTATTGTTACATTCTTGAAATGCTCAATAATATTTGAACAAAGGGCCCTGCGAGTAACGTAGCTGGGCCTGCTCCCCCTACCACAGGCCAAAACCTGGGTGAACGTAAAGATATCCCTGCTCCCAGACTACACAGGGTGCCAGGCTGACCTACTGAAAATTGTGCTTGGCTCCTGGACTCTTCAACTTGGCTTTGGAACATCTAGTGGCTCCCAAGTGCCCCCTCACTCCAACAAAACCCCCCTCCTCTCCCGGCCTGGCACCTGGGGCCTCTTCCAGCCTTGCCCTGGCCCGTCCTGCTTGCCCTGCCTTCCTTATTCAGAGGAATAAGCCCCCCCCCAGCCCCATGGCCTCCTTTCCAGCTGTAATCTTGGTCTTCGCCCCTGTGTCTGCGCCTGTCTCACAAGTAGGACTCCGGGCACTCCCCTCTCTACCACTTTTCTGCCTGAGGGCCACGGTGTGTGTATGGCTATCCGCACCCCCCACGTACTGTACCAGCTCCCCCTCTTTGCAGCTGACGCCGGCAGGGGCTGCCTCTCTCTTTTCTCAGCCAGCCTCCCGGCCTCCGCGTTGAGGCCCTGACGCACCAGGCAGAGCTGGGCCACCTCAGCCGTAGAATACTAGCCAGATAGCCATTGACAGTAGAGATGGGAACAATTATTCAAAATTACGAGGGGGGTCCAGAAAAAAAAAAAAAAAACACATCCAGAACATCCAGATTAACATAAAGCTAGCTTGGGGCATCATCTGGGGCATTGTTGGCCGGTGTGACTTATCCAGAAAACAGCCTCACTTTTCTCTTTGTGCATGTGGACCCAGCTCAGTAACTGGCCAGGGAGCCGCTTACACTGCCCATGGCCTCAGCGTCCGCTAAAATTCCATCGATGAGGCAGGACCACTGGTCTTTCTCCACAGTCCCCACACCCCCCGCCCCCCACTGCCATCTTGAGGCTTCACCCCGCCAGCTGGAAAGCAAACCACCCTGGCTCTCTTTAGGGAAGTGGGTGACCCGAGGTAGAAGACAAGGCAAAGCTGTGTGACACACCGAATCCAATGACGACGCCATGCGGCTGCAGACTTCTTGCTGCCCAAGGGCGAGTCTGACAAATGCACTAATGAAATCCGGCATTTAGACAGAATCAGAGTTCTCCCACTTGGGGAGGGCCCCTTTCTTCTCTTTCAGTAGTGTCTTACTTCCTAAGCAATAGAGGGGGCAACAGAAAGGCTGAACAAATGCAAAATCGCGATTTAGGAAAGAAACAAAAGGAGGAGATCGGGGTTCTCCCCCAGCTCACCCACCACTGGTTTTCCACCTTCTGATGAATGAACAAGAAACAGAATCCCAGGGAGAAATAACCTGGGAACAATAGAAATATGAAACCCCTTGGCCAGGGTCGCCTGGGAGGTTCAGTTAGTTAAGCCTCCGGCTCTTGGTTTGGGCTCAGGTCATGAACTCGGGGTCGCGGGATCAAGCCCCGTGTGGGGCTCCGCACTCAGTGTGGAGTCGGCTTCAGATTCTTTCTCCCAGGTCCCCCTCTGCTCCTCCCTACACGTGCTCACGTGCACTCTTTCACTCTCTCTCAAATAAATAAAACCTTTTTAAAAAAACAACCAAAAAACCCTCCTTGGCCAAAATAACAGAACCTACCTGTTGGTCAGCATTCCTACGAAGGGGTTGGTGAGGAGCTGGACGGTAGCTTTAGAGGCAAAGAGCAGGCCAACTTGCACGTTCTCATTCAGGAGGTCCTTGTCCTCACTGGGACAGTCAGAAGGCCCCGTGGAGGTGTTCGTCACCGCGCGCTGTGTGGTGGCTGGCGGCAGCAAGCCCCCGCGAAGGGCTTGGGTGCTGTTCCCCGTGACTATGGTGGTGTTGTCATAATAAGAGAAGATGCTCTGGAAGCTGTCTGAGGTAGAGGCTGTGAGCCCTGGCTTGGCGGTCTGGATTTCGGTGGTGTTCTTCTCATGATTAATGCTATACAAGTAGCTCGGGATGATCGGGACTGCGGACAACAACATAGATGGAATCTTCGAGGACGCTGAGCCCCAGGAGGCTGCGAGAGGTCCGTCTGCTTTGTGCAGAAGGGACCTGCCTGGGGTTCTGGGCCTCTGTGGGGTTGCTCATTTACAGGGTTCCCTCCCAGGAATAGGTTAGGAAAGCAAAATGGGGTCTGAAGTCTGTTCAGGGCTGACCTGGGGTCAACGAGAGCTCCTCAGAGAGAGGCTCAGAGAGACCTTGCAGTGAATGAATCCAAGAAATAGAAATTGAAATTTCATTATGTGTCTTAGGGGAAGATAAAGCCACAGGAAGTAATAATTTGGAAATTCTGCAACAGGCCCACTTCATCTTTCTATTACTTGAGTGGGAGTCCACAATTTTTCATACAACCTGGAAAATGTAAAAATTCCTGAGACTTCTATAAAGAAAAACTGATGTAATAGCCAGCTCTAGGCATGTGTGTGACAACAGAGCATTCAACACAAAGGAGAAGTGAGGTCCTTGTTATTGAACTCAGATGAGCCCCAATACTCTGGTAATCCTGGAGGTGAGAACCCGCAAATGGAGAGGAGGGGCATAACCCACCCCTCAGAATCCGAATTAAAAAATATATTCATTAGAAATTTAGACATTAAGGAAAAGCATACCAAATGCTGCTATTAATGGGGCTAATTAAGAGACCTGGGTTTTAATTGTTTTTCAAAAATCCATTATAGGGAAAAGACTAAAACCAACACTGTTTAAATTGCTCTTGAAAAGATCCTGAAACCTTTCCATCTCCAGCCATGCATTGATAACAATATATTTACATGTCACTTCCTTTTTTGCAGGGAGGGATGTTGACTTGTTCCTTTAAGTGTGAAGCCGAATTGTTAACCCCCCTTGCTGGTTGGCATAATAATTATTGTAACATTATTTTGAACCCTGGGGAATTGCTGGTTCTTAGTAGAAATCTTTTTCATCGCGGTCAAAGTAGGCAGGGGGAAGCAGGAAATTATCAGGAGGAAACACAAGTTCTGGTTCTTAACAGAGGTCACATTTTTTGACCTGAGCACCAGGAAAACGAAGCCACAAAACGCGACTGCAACTAGCCCAGTGCGGCAGACCTGGGGATGGGGATGGGGGCTGGACGGAAGAAGGGGGAAGGAGAGGTTTTTGCAAAATGTGTTCTCCAACTTTCCCGGAGCGCGCTCAGGCGCGGAGGGGGCGGGGGAGGAAGGTACCCGGGGAAGGGGTCCCCGGGCCGGGGGGCCGCCCGGTCCGTACGTACCCACGACGGTGAGCAGCATGTTGTCCAGCAGCAGCGCCAGGAACACGATGAACAGGATGAGCTTCCGCGAGTGGCGGCTCTCCAGCAGCCAGCGGAGCAGCGCCAGCTCGCTCAGGGCCATGGCTCGGCGGCTGGGCTGCGGGCGCGGCGCGCGGTGAGGGGCGGCGGCGGGCCGGGGGGGGGGGGGGCTCCCCGCACCCGCAACGCTCGGCCCCCGCCCGGGCAGGAGGAGAGGTCCGGCAGCCGCGCGCACGGGCCGGGCCCCGGCGTCCCACCCTCGGCTCACCTGCGCTCCGGCTCCGTGCCGCCCGCGAGCGCCGTCGGGGCCCGAAGCTGGGGCCCGCGGGGTTGCGTCCCGCTCTCCGCCGCCCCCGAGGTCCCCCTCCTCCCACCGAGCGCTCGGAAGGCGCCGCGGGACCCCGCACCCCGTGCGTCCGGCGCCCCGGCCACCCCGGAGACCCACGCGCAGCGCTGGCGTTCTTCCCCGCTCCCCGCCCGACCCCGCTGTCCCCGCGCCGTCTCCTCCCACTTCCCCCGTTACCTCGGGGTCGCCTGCGGCCGCCTGCCCTACACCGTGGGCTCCGTCCGTCCGCGCCGGGTCGCAGCCTCCACCCCAGCGCCCCGCCGCCGCCGCCGCTCACTTTACCCGGTCCGGCTCTGACGTCACGGCCGGCGGGGGCGGGAGGGCGCCACCTTCCATCCCGGCCTCAGCACCCCCTCTCCCCAGACCTGCGCCGGCCTCCCCGGCTCTCCGTCCGGACCCGACGGTGCCCCATCCCAAGCCGCCCGGGGGACGCGGCTGGGGCGCCGAGGGAAGAAGTCAGGGGCCCCAGAGCGAGAGGTCAAGGGTCCTGGGGTTAAGGTCAGGGCCAAGAGGAAGAGTCCGGGATTAGTCCTTTCGCCTGGCCCCAGGTAGGAGCTGCAGCTGCTCTTTGAGCCTCACCGCCCCTGAGACTGGCCGTGAGGACATGAAGGCTACTGGATGAGAGTGCCAGGGAAAGGGGTCATAGGGTGTTGGGAGACAGGGACAGATCTCTTTCCAGGGGAAGCCACTCAGCACCCCCACCATTCCTCCCCTCCCCCCCCAGCATGATGCAGGGTGCCACTTGGAGTCTTTGATGGGCAGGTCCTTGGGTCCCCTCAGGTTGGGATGGGGAAACAGGGGGAAAGGGGACACCTCTGTGTGTCACCCCCCAGTGAGGGAGGGGACATGAAGACCCCAGCCCTGGGAGCCTAGGACTCAGAAAGTAGGAGCAGGGGCCTGGGCCTCTGGGGCCAGCAGGAGTATGTCACCCTGGACAGGGGACACTAGAGACCAGGTAGGTACCTGGCATCTTAGTAAAAGGACTGGGGAGGCAGCTGGTCCAGACCCTGTATGCTGTAGTCCTCTACTCTTTGTGCTAGGCCAAGTGGGGGGCGTGGGCCTGGTTAAGACAGGCCTGTTTGTAGGTGATCAGGAGCTGTAATCCTCACTCCCAAGGGGTAAGGGCCCACCTTTGATTTCCAAGTCCCTCCGTTTTATAAGCAGAACAGAAACAAACAGATGTCCTGACACAGCTGGAGCTTTGGAGACTCTTCTGGGGGGTGGAAGGAACCGGAGCTAGTTTCTTGGAAAGCCACATAGAATAAATGTAACCCCGCTGCAGTCTCCTAGCCATGGAGCCCAGCCTTGTTTTATTAATGTTGGCCTATTGTCAGCTGGAGGCTGCTTGCAGCAGAGGGGCATGCGTGGTGCTCCCCACTCTCTCACCTCCTTCCTTCCATACACCCCCATGCTGCCCCTGATGTGTGAGAAAGATGGCTGGATAAGTAAGTAGGTCAGTAAGATGGGGACTCTGGATGTCCCAGGATGTGTCAACTGAAATATTAAACACGGAGAGAAGGAAAACCACTTAGGAGGAGAGAGTAGATGGCAGGGAGTCGTGGAGAAGGCTGTGGCGGGTATCACACTCGGGGAGTGCCCCAATGTGCCTGGAGTTTCAGAACCCAAAGACAGACTCTGCCCCATGCTCCCTTGGGCAGAGACGGGTCATGGTTAAGGGTTCTGGTCAGGATGCCTGGGTCCCATTCTGCTACTTCCTTGGTAGGTGACCTTGGGCAAATTACGTAGCCTCTCTGTGCCTTAGTTTCCCCATCTCTGACATGGGGATACTAATTGGAATGACTACAGGGTTGTAGTGAAGATGAAGTGGGAATCCCTTAACACAGTGCCCTGCGCAAAGTGAGAGCTTGGCTCGTCCACCATTCATTCACCCGATAAGGATTTATTGAGTGCTTACTACGTGCCAGGCATGATGGCTGATGCTGGGGAGACAGGAATGGTCGAAGTAGGCGAAATCACTGTTCTTGGGGTGCCTACACATTCTGGTAGCAGCACCATACAGGTGAATTTTAAAACTCCCTTTATGATTGTGTTGTTATAACAATCATTAGTAGCATATAAATGATAAAGGCATCATACACATATGAATTTTGATAATTATTAAACATAATAAGAAAAACTGTATTAGAAGTGCATGACTGAATGAGATGGATGGGGGGAGGATTTTTTGGCAAAAACAGGCACTAACATTGCCTCTGGGTGTTTTTATGCCTCAGGACGATATAACACAGTAAGGTGGTAAGAATTAGGTTGGATGAGAGGTGAGCGTCTTCTCTGACCAGTGGGAGACAGGAGATTATTGAAAGGGGAGGTGGTAAAGGAGCAACCTCATGTCTCTACCCGGGTCCATCTCAGCCAGATCATTTTTAAAATAGAGGACATGTGTAAATCGAGGGTCTCCCATGGCTTGAGAAGCCTTCATATATACCCAGTGTGCTGGCATTCCAGGTTGAAGATCCAGCCTGGGAAGCCCAGTCTGGTCTGGGTCTTTGGGGATCCACAACCTTCTCTTATCCCATTTAGCCCCTGCCTTCCCCTTCAGCCACCCTGATTCCTCTCAATGTTTCTCTGCCTCAGGGCCTTTGCACTATTCCCTCTGCCTGAGAAGATCTTCCCCTTCTTCTCCTAGTTATCTCCTTCTCATTCTTCTTTATCAGCCCTAACATCACTTCTTATGAGAAGCCATCCTTTCGTGGACCCCACCTCCAGTATCAGACAGGGCCTTCTCTTTTAAACCCTCATGGAACCGTTACTTCCTCCAGAACTTGTCTCTCCATGAAGAATGATATTCCCATGAGTGTAAGCAATTATCTCTGTCTCTCCAAGTATCAGGACAAAGGACACTCTTTTTGCTCATCACCAAGATTGCCAAACACAGTCAGTGCTCATTAAATGCCCATAAGGAGTATGAACACTGGGGATAGATAGTTCCCTGGGAACTCAGACGGCTGAGCTCAGCCACCAAGCCCCCTGCCTCCACCTGCCCCCACCCTTTCAAACACCAGGGACTGGGAAGGTACAAAGGTACCACCAGGGTTGACTTTTTTCAGTAAATTTCAATATTTAGGAATGAGAAGGCATGAATGATAGGGAGCTGCTTAGAACATAGCAGCTATTTGAAATCGGCATTATTTGAGATAAACTAGACGGAATCTCAGCTGTAGATAGCATCCTGACTGGGTCACTTTTACAAGTGATACAACTCTGGGCATTTACTAAACTCCTTTGTGCCTTCTTTCACGTCTGTCACTCAAGCATGATAAAAGGCCCCCTCCCAGAGTTGTTATGGGGATTCAGGGAGATGATGCTTGCATAGTGCCAGGCATACAGCAGATGTTCACGCTCATAAAATGTTGTCTGGCATTGGAAACAGACACGTGAAAAGATGCTCAACATCACTCATCATCAGGGAAATGCAAATCAAAACTACAACGAGGTATCACCTCACACCTGGCAGAATGGTTAAAATCAAGAACACAAGAAACATGTATTGGCGAGAGTGTGGAGGAAAAGGACCCTCTTGCACTGTTGGTGGGAAAGCACACTGGTGCAGCCACTGTCGAAAACGACATGGAAGTCCCTCAGAAAGTTAACAATAGAACTACCCTACGATCCAGGAATCACCCTATGGGGTATTTACCCCCAAAATAAATAAAGCATTAATTCAAAGGGATACATGCACCCCTATGTTTGTAGCAGCATTCTTTACTATAGCCAGACTGGAAGCAGCCCAAGTGTCCGTGGATAGACGAATAGATAAAGAAGATGTGGTGTATGTATATAACGGAATATTATTCAGCCGTAAAAAAGAATGAGCTCTTGCCATTCTGCACCGACATGGATGGAGCTAGAGAGTATAACTATGCAAAATGTCAGTCAGAGAAAGACAAATACCATATGATTTCACTCAGATGTGGAATTTAAGAAACAAAACAAATGAGCAAAGGGGGAGAAAAGAGAGGCAAACCAAGAAACAGACACTTCACTATAGAGAACACGCTGCTGGTGACCAGAGTGGGGGGGAAACAGGTGCTGGGGATTAAGGAGGGCACTCGTGACGAGCACCAGGTGATGTATGGAAGTGCTAAATCACTATATTGTTCACCTGAAACTAAATATAACCCTATTAACTATATTGGAATTAAAACAAAATGACATCAAAATTTTAAGACGTGTTCCCTGGCATTGGAAAAGTGAATGTGCTGAGTACCTGGAAGGCGTAGGTGGTCTGTGGGGAAAATTCTCAGGGCCTCGCCTATGAGGGAACTTGGAATTAAGGAAAACAGACTTAGCTCCTGGGCATTGAACTATGAAATGCAAATAGTGTTCAGAGCAGAAATGAACAAAGGCGCCCTGAAGAGACAATGGTTCTGACCTTAAAACCTGATGTACTAGGCAACACGGGGCGGGGGGGTGAAAGGGGCCGGCGTACCCCCTGGAGAGCCAGGCACAGGGTGGAGCAGGCAGGTCACATGAAGGGAAGCCCAGAGGGCTGCCAAGCTCTTGAGGAGACACTCGGGCACACTAGTGATGAGAGACATGCCGATCAAAGACCGTGAGAAATAGTGCGACCCCCATCGGCCTGGCAACAGTTAGGAAGTTGGGTAAATGCCATTTGTTGGTGAAGATGTAAGGAAATGGGGTTCCTTACCTTGGGGTGGGGTGGGGGGACTGGTGCAGCCTTTCTGGAGAGCAATCAGGACTGCTTGGGGGGATGAAGTCAACAGGCACCCTCTGATCCAGCCCTCTCTCCCCAAATCCCTAAGGGGGCCAGAACAGGCAGAGACATTGCAGTGTCCTCGGCAGTGGTGGGCAGCTGCAGGCAAGCCCGGTTTCCATCCCTGGGGAACAAAGGAGCGAAATGAGGAGGAGCCCCCTGGAGCCGTGAGAGGCGGCACGTCGGATTACCCGCGTGTCTGCGCAGATTTCACAGTGATGAAGGAGGAAAGGAGGTGGGGCAGGGCAGAGAAGAGCAAGTTCTAGGGCGTGATTGCATGTTAGTTCATTAAAAGTACACAGAGCACCCCTGCCTATGTTGGGGCTTCATTCCTGTCCAAGGCTATGTATTGAGCACACAGACCTGGATGCCTTTGTAGGAGGAGCGGCCCAGGAGGGGGAATCCGGGATGAGGTGGGAAAGTGGAAAGACGTAGAAATAAACCAAGAAATGGGCCTTGCAAAGACCAATGACCATAGTGTGCACAGAACCGAGACAGACGATCAGCTCTCTGTACAAGGGGCTCCTTTCCAAAGGGGCCGTCAGCCGTGATTGCCTGGAAGGGACAAAGGCTTTCCATGCAGAGGTGGCCGTATTGAGCACGTGGGCCCCACGTGGATTGCATCTCCCAGGGACGGGCAGGGCTGTGCTGTGTCTCAAGCCCGACTGAGGGGGAATGACAGCCGATGGAAACTCAGATCCTCAGGAAAGAATGAAGAGCTTCAGAAAAGGTAAATAAATACCTGGCTAACTGCAACAGACTCAGATGTTTTGTTCTTTTTCTCTTTTTTTGACCTTTTCCCTTTACAAACCTTTAACTCTTTAAAAATATAACACTGTCAAACAAAAGTATATTGCTCTTTTGATGGATTCGTGACATGTGCAGATGTATTACTTATAACAATAATAAGTAAAGGATGAGGTGGTTATGAGGCTATAAAGTGACCAGACTTCTATGTTTTACGTGTGGTGGTAGATTGTTACCTGTAAATGGACTGTAAAAAATTAAGGATGTATATTGTAATCCGTAGGGACACCACTGTAAAAAATAATTCGAAGGAGAATAGCTAAACAGGAAAATTAAAATTGAACGGAATTCTATAAAGTATTCAAATCATTTTAAAAGGAGGGGAAAGGAGGAACAGATGAGCAAAAACAATGAGGAATGAATAAAATGATAGATGAAATCCAACTAGACCCCAAATTACTTTCAGCGGTAATGGACACTACATTTAAAAGACAGAAATTGTTAGGATGGATTTAAAAAAAAAATAGTCTGAACCCTACGCTGCCCGTAAGAGACATTCTTTAAATATAAAGACACAGATGGGTTGGAAGTCAACGGGTGGGAAAAATATACCAGGCAAACCGCAAGCACAGAAGCTTGGAGTACCTGTATTACCGTCAGGTCGTGTGGATTCCCAAACCAAACTTTAAACAGAGATATAAAGAAGGAACTCTAATCATGACAAAAGTGATCAGTGCAGTAGAAAAACATCATCATCATCACAGTGTGTATGTACACCATAAGAGAACTTCAAAACATATGGAACAAAGCCAGACAGGAAGAAAAAAGACAATTTCACAATCCTAACTGAGGGATTTAACACCTCTTTCTCGCAACTGATAGAGCACCTAGACCCAAAGACCCAGCAGACGTATACAAGATCAAAACAATACCAACAACCACGTTGGCTTAATTGGTATTTATTTACCCTGAACCACAGCTGACTTTATTCTTTTCCGGTGCTCATGGAAGGTCTCAGCCAGGATCCGTCACATTCAGTTAAAGGGTTGTTTGGTTTGCTGGTTGGTTGGTTTTTGGGTTTTTTTTCTTTGAAGCCAGCTCTATCGGTTGCTGAGCCTACACGTAAATAATGAGGCTACGATTGGGAACAAATGCATTTCATTTCCATTCGTTTCTGAGTTCTTCTGCATACTGCAAAAGAACATTTTCTGTTTAAAATTGAACCAAATCTGTTGTGGTTTAAGAGGGAAGGGCAAAGCAAATGTCAATTTACTTGAAGGATGCCTTGCTGACTGCCGATAAAATTAAGTCATAGATGCTCTAACTTAATAATTCAATCCCTGAATTAGCTGGCTTCATGCAGCATTATCTGTAAAATGCAGGTCTCCAGGTTTGGCCACTTTAATAGAATCACCAACCTGTCTGAGGACAGTCGCTGTAATTGGAGGCTGCAAAGAGCCAGCCAGCTGTGAAGAGCTGTGTCTCATCAGCTCCATGCCTTAATTTTCCCCCCTCACCTGGACCATTGCCATCATCCCCAGTGGCTACCCCAGCGGCCACCCAGGCCTCCCACTGTCCACCCTCCTCACCACCAGCGGGAGAGAGCTCCGGACACCAGTGTGGTCATGCCACTCGCTGATCTAAAACCCTTCCGGGGCCTTGCACTTGGGATAACGTCAAATGTCTTCAATGTGGCTCAGTGGGACCCTGTCCAGCCTCAACCACTCCCTCCGTTTTCATTCGCCACGTTGCCCTTGCCTCTGATCGAAAATCGGATTCCCGGGCGCCCAGGTGGCTCAGTCGTTAAGCGTCTGCCTTCGGCTCGGGTTATGGTCCCAGAGTCCTGGGATCAAGCCCCGCATCAGGCTCCCTGCTTGGCAGGAAGCGGGCTCCTCCCTCTCCCACTCCCCCTGCTTGTGTTCCCTCTCTCACTCTCTCTCTCTCTCTCTCTGTCAAATAAATAAATAAAATCTTAAAAAAAAAAAGAAAGAAAATCGGATTCCCTGATTACTTGGGCTCTCACATGGCTTCAGATGTCTTGTGTGTCCCGAGGGTCCCAGCATTGCACCCTGAAGGGCCCTCGCCAACCTGGGCCATGCAGCCTCCACACCTCTGATGCCGCTCTGCCCTGCCTTCCCCCTCTAGCCACAAAGGGCTTCTCTCAAGGTGGGTTCTCTGCCTCAGGGCCTTTGCACTCTCTGCTCCTTCTGCCTGAGAGGTTCTTCCTCTTCCTCTTTGTCTGATTATCTTTCTCATTCCTAGTCTCCCATCTGTCCGTACACCCTGTGTTCCTTCTCACCCCAGAGCCTTCGCTCAGACCATTTCTGCTGCCTAGAATGTCCTCCCCTCTTCCCATTTACCTACTTAATTCCCCCTTAGCCTTTATGTCTCAGGTCAAGACATTTAAAAGTAAATGAATGGACTTTTAACATAAGCCTCACCTTTCATTTTAAAGGTTTCCATAGAAATGTAGTTATTTTATCTTTCAGCTGTATGCTAATTTTTTTTCCACTTGCCAACAACAAGCATAAAAAGGGAAGCCAATTGCAAGTGGGAGCAATGCGGTATTCTTTGTAACTCAAGTCTGGAAATGTTCTGTAGTGTTAAGCAAAGTCTCCTCTTGCTTGATACTAAATAAACTTTTGAAAGAAAAAAAAAAGTTAAGTGGATGGAAAAGCATTTCAGAGAAGTCCTCACTGACCCTTATGCGTATGTCCCCTGCGCTATTTTGATAGGTCCCTATACCTGTTGTTCCTGGCACTTATTATAATCACAATTTCACTGCAACTGTGATTAATGTCTGAGTTTTGCATCTTCCTCCATGCAAGCTGAGGCCAGGGCCTCTGGTGTCTTGCTCACCACATCATCCGCTCCCCCCAGAGTCTCACCTGCCTGGCACAGAAAACAGCATTCAGTAAATACTGTGCTTGGCTCACGGTCCCTAATCACCCAAGCAATGAGCACCAGCTGCGGGTAACTAACTGAACCGACCGGTGCCCTAGCAGGTGTCTGCCCTCCCACCCAGTGATGTGCTAGCTCAGTCCAGCCCCCTGCCTTTGCAAAAGTCATCCCCTCACCTGCCGTGTGCACCCCCTTCTACCTGCCCAAGCCCCATCTCCTCCTACCTGGTTTGACGTGAAAAACTTTTTTCCCACCATCCCACTGACTCACCAAAAAGCGCATTCTGTTTGTGATGCCACGAGGGATGGCTGTCTCTGCTTGTTAAAGTCTCGGGTAATTGAATCTTTCATGCCCTCTTCCCTGCAGCCATCCCGGCCCCCTGACCCTCCAACCTCTGTTTCTTCCTGACTCGGAGTCTTTGCTTAGGCAGATCCATCCACCTCAAATGACCTTCCTGCCCTTGGGCAAGGGAGGCCGGCAAGGAGCAAAATACCCAGATGTCATCACAGGGGCACATTGTTACCACCAAAGCATGGCCACGGCACAGGCTTCCTCCAAGTCCATAGAATGGCTCCTCTTTCATCTTAACGCCCAATCCCCATCACTAGCTACTGCTCCAGCAGCCTCCTGACCGGCCTCCCGGGCTCCAGGTGCTGCCTCCAACCCATCGGGAACTCAGCAGGTCTCCATGGACCACAGCTTCCAAGGGCCCCTGCCCCAGCTCAAGAGCCTTAGGTGGCTCCCTGATACTCACATCTAAACCCTTCTGCCTAGCTCTTAGGGTTGTCTACAATTCCCACACCCTACCCCCAGCTCCCACCCTCTGCTCTAATCAGACTGTGCCCCTCCAAGCCCAGCCACAGACATTATTCACATTTTCCTCATCCCCCCAGAGCCCAGCTGAAGTCCTTTCTGCACAGGGCAGTCAAGCCTGGGATAACTGCTGCCACGCTCCCTGGGTTTCTGCCTCCAAAAACCCCACTAAAGCATTGCTAAGTGCAGTGTGCCCCAACAGGTTCAGCTGGACTCATTCTTTTTTTTTTTTTTCTTTTCCAACTGGACCTTTAACTCCTTGACAGCAAAGGACATGATCTCTTCCTCCTTTGTCTCCCCGAGGAAGTGTGCACGGAGCTACTCGCAGAGTAGGACCACAGGACTAACATCGGACGCACGGTGAGGAGCCCTGGGGCCAGAGCCGATTCTGCCCCAACCAGCTGGGCCTCAGTTTCCCCATCTGCCTGACAGCAGATGAACCAGGTAGACCTGCACTGTCCAATCCAGGAGCCACTCGGCACATGGGGCCTTGGAGCGCTTGAAATGCAACCAGGCTCGAGATGCGCTGTCGACGTTTATATTCTATTTTAACACACACTGAATTGCGAAGACTTGGTACAAAAAATGCGAAGTATTTCGTTAATAGTTTTTGTATTGTTTACATGCTGAAACAACACTATTTTAGATACATTAGGTTAAATAAAATATATTATTCAAACTAATTTCATCAGTTGCTACTTCTTTTAACGTGGCTGCTAGAAAGTTTTAAATTACTTGCATGGCCCAAGTTTGTGGCTCGCGTTGTATTTCTCCTGGGCAGCGCTAGGACAAAACACCAGGGCTGGAAAGGGCCTGGGAGGCTACGAAGTCTAAAGGCTGCCCTTCCCACACAAGGAAGCACCCAGAGACGGACACAGCCTTGCCCGATGTCACACGGGTGTGAGACCAGGCAGTGGGGACTGGAACTCTGCTTCCTGGACCTTTATGGTTTGGGGGCAGCAGGTGTCTAAAACTGGGGGTACCAACAGGTGGGTGCCCACAGGTGGCTCTCAGCAGCAGAGGACTCTGGGAGAAAGCACAGACTCAGGATGCAGCTCTGTGGAGCCTCACTTCTACCACCCCCACCTCCCCCACCCCCTGCTCAGAGCGGTCTTTGCCCACTTGCTATGCCAACCACACACCCAGACATCCGCAGGGCAGGAGACTTCAGTGGTTAATCAATAGTCCAATAGGGCAGGCTGCAAAGACCCAAACCTAATTATTTTGTTCGGAAACTTGTCTGTAACTAAAAGGCATCTGAGAAATCACCGTCACCATCTCTGTGGGGGGAGAGAAATCCAGTCATTATATCCAATTGGATTTATATTGACTGTTGTCTTCTTGTAGAAGATGTTGTCTCCCCGCAAAACCAGTGCTGGGTGCCGCAGGGAAACACGCACGTACACACACACACACACACACACACACACACACACACACGCAGAGAGCTTTCCCTTTTCCAGGAGCCTTTGCGGAAGGTTCTGGTCCACCCCTTCCGCACAGGTAGCCTGAGCTGCTACCAGCGTGACTTTCTGGGTCTTGGTCTTATTTTGTTCCAGATTTCGCAACCCTAATTCCTCTGAGGGGAGCAGAAAATGAATCCCTTTAAAATGGCCGCATGCAGAGAGTGTCTTCTACCAGCCCAAACATTCACCAAACCCACCAAATGGGAGAAAAGACTTAAGGATGAGAAAGCTTTTGGAAAAGATGTTTGTATGTCAAGTCTCTTGCGTGACTTCAGAACTGTTGGTCAATAAGAAGAATCTGGAAACTTCCGGAGCGTGGGCACATTGAGGCCTGTGAAATAAGGGGTGGTCACTCTTACAACGAAATACCAAGTGGTCACTTAAGAAAATTAGGTAGCGCGGTGTTTACCATAGAAAAATATCCGAGAGATGTTATCCTCCAGTGCAATCAAACTCACAGGGCAGCAGGCCTCTTACAATCCAATTTAGGAAAACAAGCACATTTATTAAAGAGGCTCTACGTGCACACAGTTGGGTTCTGGGTGGGTGTTGGTCAACCCCCGGGGGTGCCCATAGTAATCAGTTCCAGGAAGTGAAACGGGGGGGCATGTAGGAGGGTGAAGATCTTTATTTTCCACTTGTAATTTTATGCCCTTCCATATTTTTGAAGTGTTATTTACCACAAGCTTCTATTGCTTCTTATATTTTTTATTAGGAGGTGCATGCGCAGAAGAGGGCACAAAGCATGTGTTTGTCACGTAAAGAGGAGTTGTTTGGTGAGCCCCAGGTGACCCCCATCCAGGTTGAGATGTAGAAGCCCCAGAGCCCCCAGGTGCCTCTCCTCCATCACAATCACCTGCCTTCCCCTAAAAGTAAGCACTCTCCTGACTTACTTGATGACAACTTCCTTGTTCTTCTTCTGGTTCCTTTGGTACAATATCGCTGATGAGATTCAGCCATATTCTGTGTAAGTGCAGCTCATTCGTGTTCATCGCTGTCTAGTATTCCCTTGTATGACCGTACCGCATTTTCCGTGTTCATTCTGCGAGTGGACACTGGGGACTCCCCGATCTGGGGCTCTCATCAGCCAGGCTGCGGTGGAGATGCGTGCCCCACACCCTGGTGCACTTACGCACGTGCGTCTCCAGGGTCTGCATGTGGAAGAAACCGCTGGATTGTGGGATAGGCCCAGCTTCGCCCTTCCCAGGCAATGCCAAACACTTTCCAAAATAGTTGCATGAACACATATTGCTAATTTTGAAGGTTTTTTAAGGTCTTCGTGCAAATGAAAAGAAAGGAGGGAGGGAGGAGAAGTAAGAAGGCTTTCTCAAAGTAACCTCACCGCTGCTGACTTCTCCCCGCTGCTTGCACTCTGGCATCCCAGCACCCAGGATGCCCCGTGCCCTTTGTTTGCACCTGGCTCTCCCACCACCCGAGAACTTGAACCCAAGCCTTCCCCGGCAGGCTTCGCTCCCTCTCCTCCGCTGCCTCATGGCCCAACACAGGCAGCCATCTGTCAGAGGCTGCCCTACCATCTCCCTCTGCAAACCCCCAGAGGCCAAGGCTGACTATCACTAAATGTCGTGACTCCCCACAGAGTTTAGCACAAGGCTTTGCACACTGAACTGTGCACCAGTATTGCCCAGTGAGTCTAATTTGGGGAATGATGTCCTTTTGCGGCAAACCATCCCGATAATTTTTTTAAAGATTTTAATGTGCTTTTGCCTTCCTATACAAGTAATACATTGATTGCAAAAAGTTGATTGCAAAAAGTTTCACTTTTAGTGGTTCGAGGGAGTCCAGTGTATAAATGCACAAGGATTCACCTAATTGCTCTCTTTTGATGGACATTTGCCTTGTCGGTCAGTGATAAACAATGCCACAGTCCCTATGATCACACCTTTTCATATCTGTGCAATTATCACCTTCAGGAAAATCCCTAGGAGTGGCATATGGGGTGGCATATGGGGTCAAAGGGCAGGAAAATTCCCAATGTGGGTAGAGCCCATTTCAATCTTCCATAGCTGTTCTTTGCAGAGCGCAGTGGTTAGGAGGGTTTAGAGAGATACTGGCTGGCATCCTCTCTTCCATTTGTCCCCTCTAAGACCACGGTCAGCTCCCCTCATCCCCTAAGCCTCTGTGTTTCCTCCCCTAAAAGCAGGCGATCATTCCCATTATCCTGCCTCAAGTGGCACAATGTCCAGAATGTGCTGGAAGCCTCACAGCAGTAGGGGTGGTTCCCACCTGGGGTGTGTCCTGACCAGCTGTCCATGTCACAGAGCCCTGGTTAGCATAGCGTGAAGGTTCTGGAAGAACACTGGGTAAATAGAAACTGTAGATGTGTAATCACCCATGGTTCTCCTCCAGAGCCCACCCCACCCCTCCTGCCTCCAATCCCACACTGGGCCAGCACTCTGCCTCACAGACTCAGCTCCTGGCCCCGAACACCCCTGTCTCCCAAGAAAATCACTCTTGTTCCTTTTAAAAATCCAAAGTCTTATTGTTTTCTCAAGGACAAATCTGTGTTTTTGTTTTCTGTTGTCCACTGAACTCTGCTCCAATGAAGCAGTTGCCAGTGTTGTGCTAGAAGATTCTCTATGAGAGACCAAAGGAAGAAAACCTCTGAAGAAACAAAAGAAATGGGGATGAGGTTTTTAAAAATGGCGGCCCTCAAAAAGGCCCATCAGTCCAAATGTCCATGCCAAGCCTCTCCCCGACCAAACCGTAGACATGCTTCTCAGAGGCTTCTTTCCAACTAGGTCTTGCTCTTGGGCCTGTCTTCAGCCAGTCTAGTTCAGCTGTAGCAAGAATCTCCTAAATCAGTTTAGCAAGAACCACCCCCATCCTTGATATCTGATCACCCTCTCTATCTGGTCAAATTCCACACCCTTCACTCTGGATGTCTGATTGTCCTGGTCTGCCTTCATTGAAAATCATGTTAAGTAGGTTCAGCAAGAATCCTTCCACCCTTGCTATGTGCTCTTAGAGATTTTTCATTCCCTGACCCTCATGCTCTGTTCCTTGGCTATCTGTCCGCAGCCGGCTTTGCTGGGATTTGGAACAGAGCCACCCGAAGGCCCGGGAGACTGACGTCCAGCCACCCAGAAGGGCAGGAGCCCTCCCCCTTGCCCAGAGCCCTGCCCTGGGAGCCCATCTGTGGGTGGTCATCACCGTCCGCAGGGCGCCCACACTTTCGTGATGGTAATCGCACCCCTCTGCCGTCAGGGAGTTACAGAAGGAAGGGCTCAAGGAAATGACATTGGCAAAGGGTGAAACCATCTGTGTTGAGATGCATGCACACGTGAAGGTGCCCTTTCCTCCAAATGTGTGGCCAGCGGTTCCCACTTCTGGGCTCATCATGCAGCTGCATGAGAAGGTAAAGCAGATCGCCCACCGACCAGCCTGCTTCGGGCATCTTTCCTCTGCTCCCCGCAGCTCACATCTCCCCAGAGGATGAGGGAGGGGCGGGGTGCAGGCCTGGAGTGCTGGTGACCCGAAACGCCACACATCCCCAGAAAAAGGGTCCCCCAAGGTGTTGAAACCAAGAGGTCACTAATCCTCCGTGGCCAGTGCAGAGGGGCTGTCCCTGCCGCAGGCCCACCATGCGCCCGGGACCGTGCAGTGCAGAGAAGGGGGTGGCCTCCACTCCCTGGGATCCTCTGGTCTCTGGATGGGCCCCATGATAATAAGGCAAGAGGGCAAAATTTCAACAGTCCCCACGTAGTAGGGTAACTTCGCCAAGTTCAGGGTGTTTTGAATGGAAGCTGTTCTCTAATCCAGAATCTCTTTGTTTCTTGCACCCATTTGGTCTTCAGGGGAAAAGGTAACGTACGTGATAAAGAAATGAATAAAAGGGGACTCAGCCTTCAGGCAAAAATATCAGCTTGAACCTCCAATGGGCCCAGGTGGTGCACGGCCCTAAATGAGCTTGTTTGGTTTTGCTGTATTAATAAAGCTTTCCTGCAGCTCCTCAAGACAAGAGACAGTCAATAAAACACCCTGTCCCCGACTTATTTCCCGCTTCGCTGCCCAGACAGTGTAAATGGCTTTTGGGAAAAACTCAGGTTGCCTTTGTAATGGGGGCCTGGTGTCCTTCAGCTGTCCGTTAGGGAGGGAGAGGAGGTGGCAGAGGGCCTGCTCTGCACACTGCCCACTGGGCTCTCCTGCATTTCAGGAGAAAACCAGGAAGGGCACAGGGTGAGAGGCAGGGCCCAGAGAAGAAGTGGCACCAGCGGGACTCCCAGCACCTCATCTAGTGAGTTCCTCAACACACATCATGTTCTGAGACTGCACAATCCAGCCAGGCGGAGACGGCAGACCCCAAATCACCACAGGGCAGGTGCATTGAGGCCAGAATGGGCGGGGGGGCTCTGAGGAGGATGTGTTCCTGAAGCCTCCTGGCCCAGGTGAAGTCCCACGAGGAAAGGGTGAGGATGGGGTCTGAGGCCGGGCTGGGATCCCAAGTCTGACAAGGGCAGGTGCCTAAAGCCCTGAGTCTGTTCTCTTTCCAACACTCAGTGAGGTTCCTGACTTTATTTAAAATGAAGGCGGGATACCAGTCATCCAGGTAGATAAACATCCCAAATGCAACATAGCTTCTTCTGTGTATCGGTCTCTATGTGTCCTAACAGCCTGGGGAATCTGCAGTCTCCTTAGCTGTCAACAGCACGGAACATTCCATCTGGAAAAAGCCTTAGGGAATCCTTGCCTACTGGTTTTCATTCCTTTTTTTTTTTTTTTTTTTTTTAAGTTATAAACTTCTCTCTTCAAACAAAATGTTACGGGGAAGATGAGCACATAACACAGAGCAAAGCAAAGCTACTCAGTCAAAATAGGTGACTGGGATCTTCTTTCCACATGAAACCCCTGGACCCAGTCAGCCCCTTGTTTTACACTGGGGAAACTGAGGCATGGAGCAGCGATTGGGTCGGTCTTGTACCACACTGAACCACACTGAATCCCCAGCGCCAGCCTGGGTCCTGGCATATAGTAGGTGCTCAGTCATTCCTGGCTGCAGGGTGACATCTGGGAGGTGCTGACCACCTCTGTTCGGTCATCTCTGTTTCACCACACATGCAATTGCTTTCTAAAGAGACTACAGGGGGGCTGCAACCGCAGAGTGGCCCCCTAATTGCCTATGTTTTGAATTTATAGCATTTGAAAGGGTCTCATTCTCTGATCTAAATGGCAAGAACAAAAGCAGAGCATAAAAGGGCCAAAGAGGATGAAAAGAAACCACAATTTGTGTCCAAGGTGGAGGTGCCCTTTGTTGTCTGGCTTCCAAGCTACTCCAAAGTTCTCTGCCCAACAGACGCACATCCGTCTCCATGGCAACGAGAGCACTGCGTCTGGGCCTCCCAACCCTGGACGGCCCCCTCTCAGCCTCGCCATGTGCCTGGCTCTTCCTGGGAGCTGGGTGGGTGGGGAGCCGGAGGACCGGCTCAGCCTGCCCCTCTCTCATCCAGCTGTCTTATGGGTTCTTTGTGGAGAGGAGGGGAATGGCCTGGGCCGCCACCTCCATTAGACGTATCTTCACCCACTGTGCGCCCGTCTGTCAGAGATGCTCCTCTTGAGGGCTATTCGGCTAGCCCCAGAGTCAGCCAGGAGCTTCTAAAATATACACGTGAGGGGCCTTGCCTGCAACTGGCTGCATCAGGGAGGCAGACTCAAAATGGGGGCCACACACGCACCTCTCAGGTCACAGTAGAAGAGAGGAAGGCCAGGTCAAGACAGCCTCCCAGGCTTCTGTCTTGAGCAACTTGGAAGGCTGGGGCTGCGCCTCCCTGGATGGGGAAGAGCAGGGCCCGAGAGCAGGTTTGGGCTCCATCGTGAACATGTCAACTTGAGCTGCCGGGGAAGCAGATGTGAATCCCGAGTTCTGGGGTGAAGGACTGGAGATGGTTTTTATATCCACTAGAGACCACAAGGGAGGGAGTAGAGCCGGGGAGAAATGAGGGGTCTCAGGTGTGACCTCTGGAGCACAGGGGGATAGCAAAGGCCATGAAAGAGAGTCAAAGGGTGCGGTGCAGGGGAAGCCAAGAGAAAGTGACAAGCACAGGCTGGGGAAGAAGGACACAACCGGGCACGGGGACCCCAGCATGCAAAGAGGGGAGCTGGGAAAGAATGCCTCCCACCCCTTGCGTGCTGGGCTATTAGTTACAGAATGCGCTGCACCTGGGTGCGGGGTGCACATCCTGCCTGAGCCCCCACGATCCAGACCACCCCGGAACCACTGGGGGACCCATTGAGAGTGTCCTACAAACTGAGGCTAAACACACCTTTCCACCTCGCAGGCAGTGGGGGTTGCTGGAGAAAATGGAAATGTGCCATTTTCTGCCTCCTAGTCATAGTAATGGGCACAGTTAGAATTTTTTTAAGAGCTTGCAAAGCTGGGGGCACCTGGGTGGCTCAGTCGGTTAAGCCGCTGCCTTTGACTCAGGTCATGATCCCAGGGTCCTGGGATCGAGCCCCGCATCGGGCTCCCTGCTCAGCGGGGAGCCTGCTTCTCCCTCTCCCTCTGCCTGCCTCTCTGCCTACTTGTTCTCTCTCTCTGTCAAATAAATAAATAAAATCTTAAAAAAAAAAAAAAAGAGCTTGCAAAGCTGGACACTGGGCTACCACACTTTCCATGGATTATCTTGTTTGATCCTCACAACCCTTTGAGGTAGGTACTAATTTTATGTCGATTCGACAGGTAAAGAAACCCACCAAGATTCAAGGCTGGCCAAGGAGGGTCTTAACCACTAAGCCACACTGCTCCTTGCTGGTCAGCATGACGCCGAGGGGTGCTCTGGAGGAAGTTTCCAGATGGCTGGCCATCTGATTGCCTTCCTCTTCACCCTTTCTATCGGTCACCTTCTTTCTGGGCGTCTCTGGATAGCGAGCTGTCCTAGCACCTGGCAGAAACCAGGGCATGGATCTTGTTAGGTTATTTTAAGGTTACTTGACTGTGTGCGCAGGCTGGTGGCAGGAAGGGACGTGATGCCCCGTGGAAATGTGGCGGGACCTCTGTCTGGACAGGATGCTGGAAAAGTCAGCAGGTGGCTGCCTTAAGAGGCTGTCCCTTTGGACATCCTTTTCCTTCTCGGCTGGGGTGAGGGGGAATCAGGTTTTATGGATGTTTATTCAACTTAAGGGGTCCTCCTAAAAAGAACTCAAAATTACCCAATCCAAACCAGATGAGAACACGTGTATTTGTTTAGAATGAGAACAAATAACAAATTACAAGGATGACAAATACAAAAACACGCCCCTGTGTGACCACATTGTCAGAGCTTCTCTTGGCCTCGGAAGGTCCCTGAGCTTCTGTTTCCTTCGTTTCCGGGTGGATCAGCTCTGTCCTTCACACACTGACCTTGATTGGAATCAGTGGAAGTCTCTGATCCTTATTCTAGGGCTTGGTGCAGCCCACCCAAACTGGGGAAGGGGGGGCAGTATTAGAGAAGGTTCCAGTCGTTCTGAACTGGGCCCACCCCAGTGGTTTGGCACAAGCATTCAGGGGCAAAGGCTCTGATCTGAACCCCAACTTTTATCTTCTCTGTAGACTACCCACAGGGATTTATTCACCCAACATATGTTTGCCACATACTTACTGCAAGCCTGGGGTGTATCACCGTGATGAACCACGCCAATATAGCCAAAAAGGTTTAGATTTGTTACATGGGCAGAGAGCCTGGCGCATATTAGTTGCTCATTAAATGTTGGTTTCCTTGCCTTCTTCCCATCTGGCAAACACCCTCCGAAGCCGAGGCCCAGGTCAGTGCAATGCATCCAGCAGCCCCCAGGCCAATGTCCCAGGAGACCAGGTCACTCCTACTTCCCATCTATCAAAGCAACACCTGCTCTTTTGGTGGACCTGGCTCGACACTCACACCCTGGAAGCAGGACTGCAGGGGCTATCCTGACCAGTCATCTCCTCCAAGCGACCCAGAAGCAGGCATCCAGTCGTTTGGGCCACTCAGCAGAGTAGAAACAGCCAGGACTAGCACTCAGTCAGGTCTCCTGACTCCCAGACCCTCCGCCCCCAGCGGCCCATCCAGAGGCCCTCCCCAAGCCTCTTCCTTTCCGCCTGGCCTGGCCCTGGCCCTCCTCCCTTAGGACAGTACTTCCCAACCCCACCGGGGGAGAATTACCTGTCATCGGAATTAGAAACAGAAAACACACCCAAACCAACAGCACAGTCATCCCCGGGCATCACTCACAGAGCCTCCACCCTAGTGGACTTCGGGTGAGACAGGGCGTGTGCACATGGTCGAAGCTTCCAAGCGTCTTTCTGGCAGGCTTCCGGCAGTCTGCTGGGAGACCCTACTCCACGGAGCGAGGCTGGTGCATCGGGAAGAAGTGTCCAGGGTGAAGGGCACTAATGCTGTCAAGTGGCCAGGACTCAAGTGCTAACATTTCTGGCCCTGACATGAGCTTGGCAGGACATGAGGTTTGAGGAGCAGGGGACAGGGACGGTGGTCCTTGGCGCCCCCTCTCTGGGGGTCATGGCCAGGACAGGAGTCCAAAGCGCCCCATCTAGACCGCGGCTCTGAGGACAAGGGTTCACAAATGTGCTGCCTCCCCAGATGTCCGCGGCGGGGGAAGGCGAGGAGCCTCCTCTTCGGGGACCGCGGCGAGGACAGAAGTCCGAGGCGTCCACTCTCGGGGGGCCATGGCGGCAGACAGGGTCCGAGGCTCCCTCCCGGAGGCGCGGAGCCGCGGACGCGCCCCCTGCTGGCGTCGGAGCGCGGGGCTCGAGCGGTCTGGTGGCGCCACCTGCTGGCCGTTCTGGGGAGCGCGGTCCAGCCGCCGGACACCGTCCTAGGGTCCTGGTGGGAGCGGTTCCTCCTTCGGTTTCTCCACCCTATGAAGCTCCGAGTCCCCACCCCACCTGGCAGCACCGGCCAGGACAGGTTGCCCTTCCCTGGGCAGCGCTCGCTCTCGCAGCGCCCAGGCTCCGCGGGAATTGGGCCTCTTTCATCGTTGACCTTCCCCCATGTCTTTGGCTGGGTCATCTTGAGAGAACTGCTTCACGTCCTAGAACAGAAGTTCAGTTTCTTCTTCTGTTAAAAAAAGCGGGGGGGGGGGGGGGGCTGGAATCTAACAATACCATGTGCTGGGCTGGTGCACAACTGGACAGGGCGACCTCCACGGCTGCTGGGGCAGCGCCTCCCAAAGGCTTTGGTCCAGGTGCCTGGAAGTCAGAGATGAGCTGTGCATCTGCACCGGGAGGTTCTGCCCCCTGAGTCAGAGATGCAGTAGGTGATCACCAAAATACTCCCTTCTGCCTCCAGTCCAAGAGCTTCCCGGCCACTTCCAAGTCCCCTAATTCCCCACGCTGACTCTAGCCAAGCTGAGACCCTGCAGCCATTCCTAGAGAGCCCAGTGCTGCTGGGGAGTTTGATCATGAGCCCGCAGGTGAGGCCCTGCCAGGCAGGAAGCAGCCTCCCCTGATCACCAAGACATAGCCTGAGTTTGGAGAAGACAGAGTGTTAGCTCTTTTTGGGACAGGGTCCATTCCATTCTGCAGGAGGCCTTCCTGGCCGGACTACCCCTGCAGTGTGCTTTCCCCATCCAGGAGACCTCAAGCCTTCCCCCAGGTGACTGTCCCCACCGGCTGGTGACACTCATGGAGGCTGTGAATACAGCAGTTAGAGCAGTGGTTTTCAAGCTTGAGAATGAAACTTTCTGAATCAAACATCAGAATCCTCTGGAAGGCTTGTGAAAACCGCCAAACTCACTGTCCAGCATTTTGGTCCAGGAGGTCTTGGATGGAGCCTGAGAATCTGCATTTCCAACAAGTTCCCAGGGGATGCTGATTCAGGTGGTCCACTGAGAACCACTTAGAGTCAGATTAGACCTGGGTGTGAATCCTAGCTTTGCCACTTCCTAGCGGTGAGTCCCTGAGCTAGTTACTTGGCCTCAGCTTCCTCACCTGTAAAATGGGCACCATTCTCTCAGCACTGCAGGGAGTGTTAGATAAGATGGTGCACATGAGGACTCCTCTCAGGCCTGGATGTGGTAGGTGTGCAGTAAGTGCCGGCAGACCTCCTTTGGCACCTAGTCCTGCCCTCGGTCCCCCTACATGTATGCGGCTGACACAGCAGAGCAGGGCTAGGAAGATGACAAGGGAGCAAGAACACTGATGATGGGGGACCCTGGGGGGCTCAGTCGGTTAACAGTCTGATTCTTGATCTCAGCTCAGGTCTTGATCTCAGGGTCATGAGATTGAGCCTCTCATTGGGCTCCATGCTGGGCGTAGAGCCTACTTAAGAAATAAGATAAAATTAAATTAAATTAAAATAAATTAAATAAAATCTAAAAAACAATGATGGAAAAAGACACCATCTTTAGCAGGGCAGACCTGAGTTTGGAGAGGGCCCAGCTACAGTACTGTAACTAAGGAAGGGATTAGAGTGGGTGCAGTGAGAGTGTGGGGGAGACTGTGGTGATCACTCCCAAGAGTCAGGGGTCACTACCCAGAGGAGGTGCCATGTGCACTGAACCTCAAAGATGAGTCTTCATCTATCCTGGTTGAGAGAAAGGCATTCAGGGCAAGAGAGCAGCTGGTTCTCAACTCCGACCACATACTCAATCACCCCAATACCCCACTACCCAGGTGGCACCCCAGACCAATGACTGAGTCTCTTGGAGAGGGGAGGGAGACACGTGAATTCTTTGAAGCCCCTTGGGTATTAGTGTACAGGCAAGGTTGAGAACCCCCTAGCAAATCCTTGGAGGAATGAATTCACATTCCTGCACGGGGATGCAGAAATAAATAGCTCAAGGTGGCTGGAATATGGGGTGCATATGGGCAAGAAATGAGGAGCAGGAAGGCATGATGGGCCATTTCCCCAGAACCGCAGAAGAACACCCACTAGCAAGTGCAATAAGCAAATGATCATGATGCTTAATTTACATAATATGTATCCCTGACAAACTGCATGTTTGCATTCGAACAGGACCTGCTATTGCCTCCAGAAGGAAGTGGCTGAGAAATTCGAAACCACCTGTAATTACCTCCATGCTTCTAGGATGTACCTGATTCATCTTTGGAATCCTCTTTGAGAGTGGAAAGTAACAATCACTCCATAAATGTTGGTAGAACTGAATGAACCTTGAATAGCCCTTTGGTCCAGTCATGTGCTCTCATTTGAGTGGCCGGTCTGGATTGACCTTTGAGTTCAAGGGGCTTTGCTGCACCCGGGCCGCTGTGATTTCAGGGAGGTCAAGAAACCCCATAAAAACCCTCATCCTGGTGAGCTGCTGCCTGAAATCCCACTTTCGGTGCTTTCTGTCTCTCAGTGGTTCTTGCTTACACCTTGCCAATTCCCTTTCCTGAGGCAGGTCTTAAAGTGTTGAAGGGGCAGGAACCTCATAGTTGTGGGGAGGAGGAGGAAAGATCCAGAAAAGAAGACCTGAGGCCCCCTGAGAGCTGGCCCCTTGGCAGTGACCTGAACCTAAGGCAGAATAGAAAAGGTTCAAAAGGTAGGTGCTTCCTTTCCTTTCTAATTGGAACCTCCTGGCGCTTTTTATTGGTTTTTGCAATTTTTGTGCTATACCCTGGAGCAAAGTTCACCACTTACCCAGGGACTCATTTTGTGAATCACCGGATTTCCAAGATTCTCTCAAAGAAGTTTTCCAGAAACGTTCATTCTCTTAAATAAGACATTTCTCATAACCAACCGAGGAACTAGGAAGACTCTTGTCCACACACTGATTTGTTACATCCTCTCCCTGGCTGGGCTTCCCAGGAGTGACTCTGAGACAAGGATTTGTGTGCAAGTGGGTCATTTGGGGGTGATCCCAAGAGGAATGGAGAAATGAAACTGAGATGAAGGAGACCAAGACAGGGGAAGCGGATGAGCAACTGAGGCTCCATTCCACTGGGGAGCTCGGCGAGAGAGTGCTGGATACGACCCAGAGTCAGCCCATGGGAGGGGCAAGCACCTAGGCACCATCCATCCACCTGTTCCTGTCAGTTGTTGATTGAGGGGTACGCCCAGGAGCACTCACCCCTTGGCACTTCTAGCCTGCCCCACAAGGCCCGTGCTTTAGTGACTAGGGACAGTTCTCAGGCAAAGGAAGCTGGAGTCCCAGGGCGTAAGAGTGGGCCATCTAAAGCATCTGCTACACAGCTCAGCTCATTCACGTGCCAACTCACTCAGGAACAGCTCAGGAGCGTATCCCCTTCACTGAGCACCAACCCTCTCTGTACCAACCATCCAGCCGGGCATCTGCATTTGCACACGCCTACTCTCTCAGGAGGCGCCAGCCCTCCACCCTAGTGACAACACTGGTCCGCACAGAATCTGGCTGTCGAAATAGCCCAGGCCCCTGAGAACACAGGTGACAATCCCACCCTGGCCTCAGTGCATTTTGGGTGGGCCGGGATTGCGCTGACCTTGCACACGTCCATGAATGCGCACATTCAAGAAAAGAGGTGGTTCAGACTCACCCTGTTTCATCAAGGGTGAACAGGGAGTAGCTCGGGAAGATGTTAATTGAGCTGAAAGTACAAATTGCAAGAGCAATGGTGATTTTTTTTCTGGTGACTCAAGAAAAGCTGTGACATTCATAAGGTGCTTTCATCTACATCAGGTGGGAGGTTTGAAAAATGAAGGCGGGGCTCCAATTAACCGGGCTTTGGAGGATGGTGATAGTTTTTTTCTGACGTCTTGATATGAAGGGCATTAGCCACGTTTCTGCAGGGCCTCAGGACCAAAATCAGCCCTCATGCAGGATTTGTCTCTAAGCCCCAAGGTCTCAGGGGACAGGCTGCAGGGACACCAGTTCCAACTACCCTGGCTCCCAAAAGACAACACGAGGAAACCAGCTCAGCTGGTGTTTGTCACACAAGAGATGGCGGAGATTTCACTTTTTAACAGGGTGGTAAAATACCCCTTTTGCAAAGAACAGCATGAGATTTTTGTAGATGTGAATCAGCCTGTTTTGCACCAACTTGAAAGCGATGCACACGATCTCCATCCCAATGATGATATAAATGGAGAAGAACAAGAAGAAGTGGGGGTGTTCTAAAACGGTATCCCCGAACCCAATGGTGGTCAGTGTGATGAAGCAGAAATAGAAGGCGTTCTCGAAGTCCAGCTTCTTCTCCCAGATGGGGAGGATGGCGGCCGCACAGGAGATGTAGGCGAACACAAGGAGGGCGATGACCAGGAGGGGCACGTCCAGCTTCTCCACCTGCCGTCCCACCTGGTCCAGATTGCTGAGGAGCGAGTAGGAGAGTCTCCCCGACACCAGCTCGGGACACGAGTTACTCCTCTCCACGGCCCGCGAGGGCAGGTGCAGCGTGTTCTGCTTCTCTCGTGCAAGAAGTCTCTCGAACAGATCCATGTTTCTGCTTGGGGTGGACGGACACGGGCCGGGGTTGGGGCCCGGAAGCTCTTGGGCATCTATGACGATCCTCGGGACAACCTCGCCCGCGGGCTTGGTGGCCGGCTTTCTGCAGAGCAGGCGGGAGCACCAGTAGGGGAGGGGAGGTGGGAAGAATGGGAGTTTTTGGAACCGATGATAAGACGTGGACAGGATGGTGGCCAGGATGTCACCCGTGTCCGTGAGGACTAGGAACATCAGCGGGATGCCAAAGAGGGCGTAGAGCATGCACAAGTATTTGCCGAGCCTGGTGACAGGGTAGATGTGGCCGTAACCTGAAAAAGAGGACAGAGCCCAGGGTGGTTGTCTGCTCTTCCCCTCCCCCAAAAGAGCTTTAAAAAGACCTGTCATTTCTCCTCCCTGGTATGATGGTTTACACAATGTGTTTGAAAATATTCAGCTTAAAGCATTCATCCGCCATCTGGCCTTGGGCTCGCTTTGGTGGCGGGAGTGACAGGTGGAACTCAGCTTCTCTTTAGGATGAGGAGCAATTCATGTCCAGATCTTTGACCCAAGATGTCCTTGGCAGGGGACAAGCATGTCTGGGAGTGAGCCGATCCCTTTTCATTTTGCTACGGTCATGTCTAAGCATCCACACGGCAGGATGAATGCAGGGCAGAGGCCATGGACGGCTTTGCCATCAGACCCACCTCCTCCTTCATCCTCCACGAAAGCACCTGTTGTTAAGAAGCCACTCTCATCCTCCCCAGGATGTCCGGCCCTCCTCGTTTATTTGTTCCTCTATAACAGGCTACTAGTATGAGCCATCAGTGTCCAGCAGTGCGCACAGCGTGAGGGGCAGTGGAAGGATAGAAGGAATGAAATACAGCTGCTGCCCTCAGAGCCACTGTGGTTTAGTAGATTGGACAGACCCGTTCACAAATGCTAGTGAAGTGGTGAGGACCCCAGCATCTAGAATCTTACCAACCTGAGTTCGAATCCCAGCTCTGCCATTTACTAGAACGTTATTTGATTTTGGCTCACATTTTCAAGTTTCTTGTCTATAAAATAGGGATGACCATCCTTGCTTGGTATACTGACCAGCTGGAAGGATTATGTGAGCCCAGGGCCTGACCCATAGTGGGCAGCTGAGAAATGTTGGCAGCCCTGCCCTCAGGCTGAGAATAGCTGCCAGTGGCGCTTACTCTGGGCTGGTATCGACCTACCGGCAGAGGTAGACATCGTTAGCACCATTCACAGGAGGGGAAACTGAGGCTTGGAGAAATGGAGCAACCCGGCCAAGAGCATTCAGGGACAAAGAGTGGAGTTGGCAGCCAAACCCCTAGGCCCACCCAGCTGCCATGCCAGCATTCATCCCCGCTGGGCCAGGAGCACCCAAGGGCAAGGAACCTGGCAATCCTTACGAGCCAGTCAGCCAAGCAAAGGGAGGGGTGGGCTGCAGCTTCTGTTCTCTTCAGGAGCCCCCCGTCCTTCCCACCCCAGCCCCAACCCTCCTGTCTACAGCAGGGCAGGAGCAGAGAGGCGTCAAACCCCACAACCCAGGTAGCTGGATCTTCTGGAGTAAGCGAGCTCAGTGATTTCAACAAAGTGAGGGAAAAACTTTTGTATTAAATGCCTGTGTTTAATTTTTGATGTCGTAAGGGATGATTAATACAGGAAAACCTAGGCCAATTATGTAAATTGATTTGAAGGCACTTGCTAGGCTGGCTAAGCCCCAGCCTCCTCCAGGGCTCCAGCTCCCTGTGGCCGACTCTGGCCTCAGGCTCTGCCTTCCAGGAGCACGCACGTGTTCAAGTTGCCCACCCTCACCAGGGTCCTGGAGAGGGCTGGGGACCTCAAAGGGTCTAATCAGTTGGCATCCACCACAAAGCACTCCACGCCACCCTTGATTCCACAAGGCACCATTTGGTGGCAGGGGCAGTTAAATCTGAATGTACATTCACAGCGTATGTGCATATTGAGCCCTTACTGCATGTGCTGGGGACACAGTGGTGAGGTATCCAACCTTGCTGAGCTTCTGGTTTAGGGGGAGAGGCAGATATGAATCAAATACCCACACTAGTGAGTATGCTATGGCAGATGGAGATCAATAACAGGACATAAAAGAGCAGACTGTTCCATGAGCAATTAGAACAAAGGCGCCCATCCTGGATTTGCATTTATTGAGCACCTACCTTATGCCAGGCACTTGTGGGTGGGGTTGGGGGTACAATGAGAAACAGGCAGAGATCCTGCCCTCTAGGAATCCTAGTTGAGAAGGAAGCAAGGCCTTGAGCTTAGTTCTCCACCATCAGCAGGATGTGGCGACAGGTGTATGTATGCACCAGGGGACAGGAATGGGAGCCGCATTGGTTAACCCTCCCATTAGAAACAGGTGTATGTATGCACCAGGGGACAGGAATGGGAGCCGCATTGGTTAACCCTCCCATTAGAAACCCAGGTTTGTTCCATGGGGCAGGACTTGTTGAGACAGTGCCAAGGGTTCCAAGTGCCTCTGTTTCCCCTCCCTGTTCCCTGAGGCTCACTAGCAGCTCCGGTCCTCCCCTCTGGGAGAGGAGATTGCAGAAGTGGCCTCAGCGCCTTGTCCAGGCTTAAGTAAAAGCCCAGAAGCACTGAGGCGATGAAGGTGGGGGTGGGGACTTAAAGGGGAAGGTAGAGAAGAGGAACAGAGGTGTGCCATGGTGGGATGACCACCTGCCCAGTTTGCCTAGGGCTGAGAGGTTTCCCAGAACACCCTATTTTCTGTGCTAAAACTGTGGCAGTCCCAGGCAAACTGGGCAGGTGGTCACTCCAGCCATGAAGAAAGGTGTGGAAAGAGACTCTGGAGCAGGGAAGATGAGGGAGGAGGGCACCTGGAGCCTCTCCTGGAGGGACAGGAGCTCAGAGAGGCCTGGCCACGGAGTCCTGGTAGAGCCCGGGCCCTGAATATCAGCAAAGATTCTTGTGCCAAAGCTTATCATGGGCCCCACACAGCCATCAGTCCTTAGGATGTCAGCAACAGCCATGAGGGCCCAGAGATGGGGACCACCCTGTTTTCTAGATGGTGGATGAGCCCCCTGGGTTCCTGTGCACCCCCCGGTGATTCAGGAGAGGCTCCACAGTAGAAACCTCTCAGCTTCCAGGAGAGGGTCCCAGGGTCAGATCTATTTTAAAGAAAAGAACATCCCATTTTTGGATAAAGTGTCTTTTAGAATGAAAATTCCCTGCATAGCGAAATCCCTAATGCCTGCAACCACCATTATCACCGCATTTAACGGACAAGGAACAGGGAAGTCAGGTGACCTGCTTGGGGTGGCACAGCTCATAGCCGACACGGGTGTGCACCCCTTACCTGAAGACTTCCCCTGTCCACCTGCCACCCCAGTGTTCTCCTTGGCAAAGGTGAATTTAGTGGATTTAAACTAGAGGTGGCTGCCTCTAGGTTGAACATGTTCAGAGCCCAGGAGATATGCCATATTCCAGAAAATGCATCAAGGAAGCAAATCTCAGAGAGCACACGGCCCCTGTGAAGGAAATTGTATTAACTGTACCAATTACTGAATGCTGAAATGCATAATGGAAAAATCCTATCATTTCTTATAACGTATTCATATATTCCAATACGGTCAGTCCACTCCACTTAGGCTGTGAGTATTTAATAGTCCATGCACTTTCTTTCTTTTTTTTAAGTAGGCTCCATGCTGGGCATGGAGCCCCCCAACGTGGGGCTTGAACTCATTACCCTGAGCTCAAGAGTCCGAGGCTTAACGGACTGAGCCTCCCAGGCACCCCCACGCGCTTTACTTTCTCATCCAGGGGGACTGCCCCAATTGGAAATGACTGGGGATTGACCAACCTCACACCTGCCAGGTGTCCCTTTTTCAGCATCAAGGCCAGGTGCATTAAGGGTGACCCAGAGATGTAGGGCAGGAAGCACTTCCAACACTGTTATTGATTACATGCGGTGGAGAACCTCCCCAACATCCTCTTCCAGTTGTAATTACTGGACGGCATGATATCCTAATTGATTTGATAGGAGCATCGCTTTCTTGGGATTTAAACCAAGATAATGCATTTCCATTAGATCAGTGGTTCACAGCCTGGACTCCCATTAGAATCACCTGGAGGGCTCTGAAAAATACTGAGGCCTGGGTTTGTCACTAGAGACTCTGACTTGATTGCCACGGGGTCCAGGCTTGGGAGCTTATAAAAGATAGCCAGATGATTGCAATGTGCAGCCAGGGCTGAGAACCCTCCACCGGGGTCAGTGCTTCGCAAACGTTAGTGTGCATCAGCATCACCTGGAGAACTTGTTAAATACAGGTGTCTGGGCCCCACATCCATAGTTTCCGGCTCAGTAGGTCTAGGATGGGGCCTGAGAATTAATTCTCACTTCTAACAAGTTCTCAGGTGATGCTCATGCATGCTAACAGGTCCAGGGACCACTGCATTAGATCAGTTCTCAACTGGGACAATTTTGCCCCTCCCCCCAGGGGACATTTGGCAATGTGGAGACAGCAGGGGAAGAGGTGGGGGCATCGGGTGGGTAGAGGCCAGGGATGCTGCTAATCATCCTACAATGCACAGGACAGCCCCCGCCACAAAGAATCATCTAGCTCGAGACGCCCACAGCGCCAGCCCAGAAAGCCTGCGTTACATTAATCCCCAGAAGTTCTGGAGGAAAAGGAAAACAAACTGAACCCCTTTGCTCATCTCCACTATCTTCCTTGGGGCTACCGTTTCCCAGGCACGGTTGCTACACTGAGCTGCAGGTTTCCCTGGAAAGGCCAGCTGCACCCTGCCCCTGCCTTGCTGGCCGTGACCTCCCTCTCCAGAGCCTCAGCTCGCTGCAGAAGGCCGCAGCGCCTACCCCACAGGACTGTCGTGTCATGAGGATTAGACAAGATCATGCATGTAAAGGCCGTGCGGGCCATGCCCAGTGCTGGCAACTGCTCGGCACTGCAGTAGTTGGTGGTATTCTTTCTGCGGGTTACCCGTACCTCCCCGCGGGCAGCAGCGACGGAGGGAAAGAGACCGGTTCCGAAAGGAGCCACATGGGGGCGCTCTTGGACACAAACACAGGCCCATTCATGAAGCCCGTTCGTTGCCACAACTCTGGTTGTCCCCCCAACAACCGTTCCTTCCTCTTTCCTGGGGTACCACTGCTCCCCCACCTGCTTTAGGGATAGAGCCAACCGGTCTAAGTCATTCTGGTGATCTAATCCGCTTGCCGGGACTGGCTTAGGGCTGGGAGTTTTCTGGGGAGAGTTTCTGTGCTGGTGGTGATGGCCATCCCTTTCTCTGTCTACGAGATGCAGTGAAGCCCCGACGGGAGTGGACGTTGGTGACCTGCTGAGCAGGATGGGAGAGAACCTGACGCTCAATGCCACGGCTGAGCTGCACACGGACCAGCCCCAGGGCTGTCTCCACCGGACTCCTTACTCCGGAGGGAACACGTTTTCCTTGCAGTTTAAGCCAGTTGGGTTGGATTTTCCGTTAGTGGCAGCTGAGAGGATCCTGGCTGCCACTTACATTTATCCTCACACTGATCTGAAAGGCAGACCTGGGAAGCGTTACAGATGAGGGGACGAGGCTCAGGAGGGCCACATTGCTCCCTGGTGCTCACACCGCTGACCCGAGGTGGCCAGCCTCCAGAGTCCACAGCTAACCAGTGTGCGCCACCCCCCACGTGGGAAGGAGCCTCAGCACGAGCACGCAGCCATGGCCAGGGCTCTGTGACCCTTGTTGGCCCATCCTCTCAGGGACTGGTACTCTCTTGAATGAAGACGGGGCCCCAGGCCTTTTCCCTGACCAAGAGGGGCAGGGGCTGAGCCATGGGCCCCACTCCCGGTGGGGATGCTGACCCAGGAGCTCCCGAGCCTTGGCGGAGGGCAGCCTCACCACCTCCGCTCCTGTGACCCCCATCCCCAGCAGGGGACACGCCGGCCAGCCCTGGCATGGCCCCTCCGACCTGGCCCTTCCTGCTGCACTGCTGCAGAGGGAAGCCAGGGGCTCTTAGTTACTCGAGCATCCTCAGAGGCAGACCCAGGGACACAGCGCCCAAGTTCAAGAACAGGCCCAGCCCCCCAGCTCAGGAGGCTACTGCTCTGCCATGTCCCCCCCACTCCTGTCCGCTCTCTGTTCGGTCACCCAGGAGCCCACACCTCGTGTGGCCCCTGAGAAGAGGATCTGGGGCCCCTTTAAATGAGCAAGTGGCCACTGCAGGGGGCAGCTGTGCCCCACACCCTCCCCTCTACCCTGGGCTCTGGAAGGGCTGCCCTGGGCCAGTGACTTGCACATAAGGGATCTTTGCTTTCTTTGGGGGCTGAAGACACACGTAAAGGAAGGGCAGGGAGTGGGGTCAGGCTGGCTCCTTCTCTCCAGGTGCCTTTCCTTCCACGCACCGGCATCAACTCCAGCCAGACACAAGGTCTCTCTGGGAATTGGAGCTGGCCCTGCCCCCCAGGCACAGGCAGGCTCTCCCTGGGGCTCCCTGGGCAGGGCTGGGCAGGGTCCCTGCAGCACCCCACAGACCTGCAAGGCTGGCAGGCTACTCTGGGGAAAGAGCACTGGACTTGAAGTCTTGAGGCCTATTCGTGGGCACCAGCTCTACTCACTGTGTGCCCTTGGCCCCTGGCAGCACCTCTCTGGGCTCAGGCTCCCCCAGCTGATTCATAAGACCTCACTGAGCTTTAAAGGAGGCAGCGTAGTACAACCCCGGGGTAACTGTTAGCTCCCATTACCATCGCGGTCCTTCCTCCCTCCAACCTCACTGTTAGTGCTCCCAGTCCTGCGCTGGCCCACCGGCCTCCCTCCCCACACCACACCCCCCACTTCGGTGCTCCCTTCTGTTCCCTGGGAGTCAATTGCCATCTATATGCTGGTGACTCTGAAACCCAGCTCCGCAGCCCTGCCCAGAGCCCTGAGCCCCAGACCCACATTTCCAGCAGTGCTGGGTGTCTCCCCTCGGAAGCTCCACTGGAGCCTTGACCTTGACTGGCCCTGAATCATCACTTCCATCCCCGGGCCCAACATCCTCACCACCCTCCCCGCAGCCTGCCGGTCCCACCCAGCAAAGCTAGAGACTGCCGTGCCTTCCTCATCCCCCAGGTATCCAACCACTGCCGACTTTCCTGCAGCCTTCCTCCAATCCACCCCTCTTCTCCGTCCTCATGACCATTGTCCTGGACGAGGCCATTGCCATCATCACTCACATAGGCTGCCACAGAAGCCGCCCTACCGCTCTCCCTGCTGCCAGTCTTACCCTCTCTGATCCCCCCACCCCCACGCTACAGCTGGGGTGATCCTTCTGGAATGCTGAGCTACCGTGTTCTTCCCTTGCTTAAAACCCTCTAGACATTCCCCACCGCCCTTAGGATGAACCCAACCTCTTTGCCCAGCTTGCAGGGCCTTCCCGTGGACTGGCCCCTCTTCTCCCTCCCACCCCTCGTCACCCCTAATTAACCTTACAGTGCCTGCCACTCCTTCTGCTACTGGGCCTTTGTCTTGACGCCCACCTTCCCCCACACTGGTGACTCCTGCTCTCCCTGCCTGACTCAGCGTGGCCGGCATCCCCTCCCGGGAACCTTTAAAATGTTCTTACCACTTAAGTCTTGCCTCTTGGACCACCCCAAGCCTGGGACAGCTGCCCCTACTCTGCGCTCCCACGATACCCCGAAGACTTCGTGTGCTGACCACATTCGATGCCCGGGAGCCTGGGCTGGCGGGCACCACTGGCAAGAGGTTGTCGTACGAGAACATTCAGCCAAGGGGCAGGAGGGGGCTGAAAGGCTTCCCCCACCTTGCTCCCTGGGGCCTCCACCCGGGCAAGGGGCTGCACCCACCAGAAGGAAGGGCACTCTTTCCAAATTCCCACCAGCAGGAGCCCCCACCTAGGAGCCAGCACAGCCCTGCTCACCCGCTTGGTGGACCCCGCACAGGGGCGGCCCCCATCACCATTTCTTGACCGAGTGAACCGAACATTCCACCTCCCCACCAAGGGGCCCCAGCCTCCCCCTTCTCCCTCTCGCTCCCCCACATCTCTCTCCCAGGCCTGCCTTTGCCCTCGGACTTACCCACAGTGCTGATCACTGTGCAGCAGAAAAAGAGTGAGCTCAGGAAGGACCAGTCTGCAAACTTGCTAAACCAGTGGGGCTTCACGTTCTGCAGCAGCGCCCCGAGGTCCCGTTTCCTGCCTTCCTCAACTGGGGAAAGGGAGGACCAGAGTGAGGCAGAGGGTTTTGCTCCAGACAGGTCCCACCACGTGCAGGGGTCTTCCCCAGGGACCAGCACGCCCCCTGCCTTGTGGCCCCTTAATGCCAAAACCTGGTTCTGCTTTTGCTGTCTCTGCACTTAGTTCCTGCATTTAGTGCCTTCAGAGGTGACGAGGCCACACCCCCCGTGAGAGGAACCCCCCAGGGAGAGGCCCACGGGGGTCCGGCCCAAGCTCAGCCACAGGATTGCTGTGTGGCCTGAGGGGGCTTCCTGAAACTTCTGAGCCTCCAAGTCTTTCGCTTTGCAAAGGGGCATTCTACTTCTGCTCAGTCTCTCTCAGAGGGTTCTTGAGAATTGAAAGCAAAATGGGTCTTATGAAATGCAAGCTCTTATATGGATACAAACCATCCCCACTCCCGGAGGTCATTACGCCTGATGGCATTTGGTACTCACACTGGGATCTGTGGGCATCGAGGCGCCTGAGGATTTCTGGGAAGCCTTGACGTTCACATCTGACCCAGGGCCAACAGAGCAGGACTGGGGCCCTGGTTCCTCAGGGAGGTTCCCAAATAGTTCTGTTGGCCTGGGTGGCCAGTGGGCTTTAGGATCCCAGAACCATCTTGGGACTCCGGCATGCAGGGGGAAGTCAGTACTTATGTGGAAGGGTGCCGACCTGGGAGTCCAGACATCCTAGACCCGGCTCTGACCCTGAGTAGCTCCCACAGCCGTGGACAAGACGCTTCTTTCCGAGCCTGTTTCCCCACCAGGGAGGCGGCATGACGTGGCAGTGACAAGTGGGCTCTAGAGTCCAAATGCCTGGGGTGGAATCCTTGGCTCCGCTTTGTAGTTTGCGACCTTAGCCATTTGCTTAACTCCCAGAGCCTCTGTTTCCTAATCTGTGAAAGGGGTCAATTCATACAGGCCCCTGGGGTTGGCATGAGGATTAAGTGGGATAACGCAGGACATGTTCAGCTTACTGAGCATTTTAATCTCCAACAAAAATCAGTACAAAATGGGGTTGGAGGGGCGCCTGGCTGGCTCAGTCAGAAGAGCATGCGCCTCTTGATCTCAGGGCCGTGAGTTTGAGCCCCACACTGGGTGTAGAGATTATTTAAAAAACAAAAACAAAATGGGGTTGGACCAGTGCTGTATTCCCCTTGTATTCCGTGCGTCAGAATCTTTAGAAACTTTAGAAATAAGATTCCCAACCCAGCTCTGGAAATCCTGATTTAGTGGGTTTGGAGAAGAGCCTGGAAATGTGTATTTCAGACAAGCTCCCTGGATGATTCTGATGTGTGGCCAGGGTTGGGAAGCTCTGAACTTGTTACCGTCTGGGCCAGGGGTGGCTCCAAGTCCAGGAGGTGGCAGTAGCAGAGGACACCTCCTGGGTCAGCCGAGCAGGCGTGTGTCTGCCTGGTACAGAGGCAGAGAGAAGGAGTAGGACCCTCCATGGAGGAGAGACTGCCTCCTGTGACCAGCCTCCCGCCGGCCTCAGCTGAAAGAACCTGCTCGAGAAGCAAGGTCAGGCCCAACGAAGGAGCCGTGAGCAGCCCAGCTGAGGACCTACCTGTCACACCAGGGACATCCTTCCCCTCACTTGTAGAGGCTGTTTTTCCTTTGTCTTTTATTTATTGACTCTCTATATTTTTATTCTGGTCTGTTAAATACATATTTGCAAGCTTTGGGGAACAAGGCAGAGCAGCAGTAAGTGACTGAAGATAAATGAAAGGCAGTAAGGAGATAGGTAAAGAGCCTGTGTCTATCCAGAGGCCTCGTGTGCTTTATCTGCTTCCCACAGGGTCCCTACGCTTGGCAGGCCTGAGACTGTGGGCCCCCACTGTCCAGCACACTGAGACCCAGAGAGGGCAACAGCTCTACCTCAGATCACACAGCAAGCTGGGGGAGCAACTGGGACTGAAACCAGGCCCCCAAGTTACCAATTCCCTTCCCCTGAGTCTGACGGTAGAAAAGGCCATTGGGAACAGGAAATGGGAGAGAAGGGGCCCAGGCTGCTCCTCCGAGGGGGCCAAGCCCAGTTTAATTGTCCCTTGAATCCTAGTTCCTGTAAACTGAGTCATGGGGCCAGGCAGGCATAATTCGGAGGACCAGCCTATGAACCCCCAGCCCCAACTCTAGTCACCCATGTCCCCCAACCAACCTCACCAAATCTCTAGCAATCCATCCTCCTTGGAGCCTGCCGGTCTGGGTGGGGCTGGGAACTGAGGCAAAGGGAAGGGAGCTGGTCCTTCCAGAGCATGTACTTGGTGCTCAGTGCTTTCCCTACATTCTTCATAGCAACACTAATAGGCTGCTGTTCTCCCTATTTTATGGAGGAGAAAACTGAGGCTCAGAGAGAAGGGGTTTGCCTGAGGTCCCACACAGAGATGGGGAGGATACAAACTGAGGGCTCTCAGACCCCCCCGCCCCCCAGCCTCCTGCAAGACAGCCCTCTGTTCTCCGGGGGCTGCCTCCACCCACGGAGAAAGGGCCCACCCCACCCAGGTGAGCCACCTACCTGTTCTGTTGCATTTCAAGATGCCACAGAGCTCCACCAAGAACTCCTCAAACTCCGGGTCATTTGGCCCCAGGTTCTGGCCGCCCTCGATGGCTGAGAAGAGGGCGGCACCCAGCAGTGCATAGGTCACCAGGGAGCAGAGGAAGCAGAGGCGAGGGAAAAGCTTCTCCAGGGCCTCCTGAAAGCACCTCCGGGCCGGGGGTAGCCCTGCAGCCTCCATCCTCCCAGGAGCGCTCAGAACAAGGAGGAACCAGTGGAAGAGGCAGAAGCAGGCCCCAGCTGGAGCAGGAGGAGGGACGGGGGAGGAATGGGAGTGCCCAGGGAATGGCCAGGCTCCAGCACTAAGTGGATGGTGCGGGTGCTTCCCCAAGGACTGGAAAGCAGCCGGTTCTCATCATGTTCAGTTACTTAGATGGCACCCCCCTAGCACCCCAAATTGCTATTGATCCATGGGCCCGGGAGCTGCCCTGCAGGGGATTTGGGTAGACGCTGTGGGGGTGGCTTTGTGCTTTGGCCTTTCCCATCCGGCAGCTGCAATTTTGACCTCCAGGTACCAAATCTGACTGTTGTCCTTCCTGAGGGTTGTCTGTGTACCTGGTTTCTCGGACTGGTAGTAATAACAGCAACGGCCGTGGCTGGAGCTCGACAGTCTACAACCTTTATCCTGCATGGATCTAATTATCGGTCCTAATTCTTCACTCCCCTGTAGCATAGCCCCCCCGCCCCCCTGCCCTGCCACCGCCTTCAGGTGGGCGGAGCTAGACCACGTGATTTGCTCTAACCAATCGGCTGTTAGCAGATATGACATAAGCAGGGCCTTGAAATGTCGGTCCCCTGTGCCCTGTCTCCCCCACAAGAAAAACATGGCCAGCCACAAGCACGGGGTTGTGGGCACATTCGGATTCCCCTTCATAAAAAGATCCTCTGCGCAGCTTCAAGGAACACGGTTCACGACAGCCTCCAGCTATTCATCCCTTCAGGGCGTGCCTCAACTTTCAAGCCCTCTTCTCTGGGAAGCCCTGTGCAATGGCTGAGCAAGGTGGGGGTTCAAGAGATTCCCTACACCTGCCCCCACCCCCAGGGACTCCTCCAACCTGCAACCTATGTTCCAGAACTCCCCGTTGGTCTGCCAGGGATTTTGTCAGCTCTGCATCATGATCAGAAGGCTTTCTCTGTCTCATCCTGCATCCCAGTACAGGTTTTGCAGTTCTTACCCTAGATCTCCATGTCTGCTTCGCAGAGGATCCAACCTGTGGTAGTTGACACCAAAAGCGTCCTGAGAGAGCAGACTCTAAGATGGGGGTTTGGAACTGGGTTGACCAATACCCAACTGGTGGGGAGATGGTGGACAGACAGCTCTTGGTTCCAGATGGCCTTCCAGCTGATAAACTTCCCCCAGTGGTGACTGGGATGGTGTGCAGGTGGAAGGTGTTGACCAGTGCAACAATTCAGGCATTGAAAACATATTGGAGAAATGATAAATGTAAGGACAACAAGTTTGGATGGTTACCATGAAGTTACATCGATCCCCTGAAGGCAAACTTAGAAGAGGGAGGTTAGTAGGACAGACCACAGCCTCTGCTGCAGTTGGCCTCGGGGCTGCAACTGATACTCATCATTCCCTTCTTGCACTACCCATTCTAAATTCCCCTTGCCCTCTGCCAACTCTTCTATTGTCTCAATGGCTTACCCCATGGCACGAGCCAAATCCTCATTCCTGGGGGGTCTGAGTCCATGGTAACCATATCCTCTTCAGGTTGGAGTTGCTTATGTTTGTCCATTCATAGACACAGTTGGGTAAGAAGTACCAAGATGTACCCACGTGGGTCACCTGAGTAACATTCATATTCCTTTCAGCCCCCATTGTGTGAAAGCAGCCCTACATCCTTCCGTTGACAAGGCAATTGCCCTCGACAAGATGGTCACCCCTTCTCTTGCTTTCTGGCTCCTGATTATGAAGATCCTAAAGTGCCCAGGCAGCAGCCATAGGGTGTAGTTCAATGGGCCCCTTACTAGGTTTCCTGGTGAATGTGTCCCCCTTGGGGATCAGGACCTCTACAGAGCCCAGAATTGTGGGGGGAAGACAGTAAAGGAATATGATCATGTAATTCTCAGTTTGAAATGGAAAGCAACCAGTGCTTCACTGCTTCTTTACAGTCCTGAAGAACGAGAAAATCTCCAAGCCTAGAACAAGCCAACAGTCTGCATCCCCACCCCCACTCTTACATCTGTATCCAGCCTCCTAGATGAGGTCAAGTTTAAGAACTCTTTGCCTAGCCCTAGATCCCAAAGATTTTCTTCTAAAAGTTTTATAGTTTTTCTGCTTATATTTAAGTCCGTGATCCATTTGAGTTAATTTTTGCAAAACATGTCATATGTAGGTCAAGGCTCATTTTTTTGCCTATGGATACTCAGTTGCTCCAGTGCCACTTATTGAAAAGTCTATCGTCACTCCATTGGATTGTTTTTTCACCTTTATGAAAAGTCTGTTGGGTGAATTTATGTAAATCTACTTCTGGGTTCTTTATTCTGGTCCATTGATCCAATGTCTATCCTTCTACTAATACCATACTGTCTGATTACTATAGCTATGTAGTAGGCCTTAATATCAGGTATAGTGATTTCTCCTACCTTATTCTTCTTTTTCAAGATTGTTTGAGCTATTTAAAGGACCTTCTATATAAGTTTTAAAATAATCGCATCTATGTCTACATAAAACCTAGCTGGGATTTTGCTAGGAATTGCATTAAACCCACAGACCAATGGGAAGACACTTGACATCTTCACTGTGTTAAGCCTTCCTGTCCATGAACATGGGATGCCTCTCCCGGCTGTTACTTTTGAACAACACCTTAGTTTGCTCCCATTGTTCTTTACTCAAGCCAAGAATCAACATTTTAAGATAAGAATGCATAAGTCATTTGTTATTAAGCGCTATTTACTGTGCTTGGGGGCAGTGTTACTAAGTGAAAGTATTAGATGGTGGAGGTCAGAGAGTGTATTTGCATTATCTTTTTAAGGCCTTTTTTTTTCTTTTAATACATAATTCAAGCATCTAGAATACTATAAAAAATAACGTAACAAGGGTGCCTGGGTGGCTCAGTCGGTTAAGCAGCTGCCTTCGGCTCAGGGCCCTGGAATTGAGCCCCACATTGGGCTCTCCGCTCAACGGGGAGCCTGCTTCTCCCTCTCCCTCTGCCTGCCACTCCCCCTGTTTGTGCTCTTTCTCTCTGTCAAATAAACAAATAAATAAATCTTTAAAAAAATAACATAACAAGTGCCATGTATCCATTACCCCTGATGCCATGCACCATCTGGAGGGAGATAGGGAGCTGGGTAGAGAAAGACCCTGTGATAGAACATGAACTGGAGACAGGTGAGCTCCGGCCTGTTAGCCACAAGATCTAGTTGTATGTGATTCAATGTTATGGTTTTTATCAGTATACAGGAGTTATCCACCCACATTTGGGCCAGTGGGATAGTGGTGGCAGGAATAGGTGAGAATCCACAAGAGAAGGGACTCTTGTGGATAAAGGCAGGCCATGAGATCCAGTCACCCCTCCCCACCTCTGAGAAGACCCAAGTTTCCTTCATTTTTAGGAGAGGGGAATTTTTCTGCTTCCTATACATTATCTAGTCCCTTTTCCTAGAGAGGAAGGGACAAAGATTAGCGAAAGACCTCCTCTTGCTGAAGTCTAAATCCCTCTGCTAATGAGGCATCAGATGGACATCAACCAGCCAAAAAAGCACTTCCTGGGAGCCCACTAGAGGCCAGATGATGTGAGGCCAACAAAGGTCCCCACCATCCATGGAAAGAGAGGATGCAGATAGATGGATTCATTCATTTCAATATAATGAGGGATGAATTAGGAAGGGAGATGCAAACACTCTGTGACTTATGGAGGCAGAAGAAAGAGGGATGCTGGGAGACCAAGCAGCCTAGGGTAGCCACACGGAAGAGAACAGCTCAGAAGATGTCCAAGGAGAAGGAAAATAATGGCCAGCTGAGAGCAGATCCATGGTCATAGGTCTGACTGAGGTAAAATTTCCTAGTTCTGGAGGTGGGGGTGGGTGGAAATACAGCAAGGGTTTTTGTTCCTCTAAATGAGCGGTGATTTTGCTGAGAACACAGGAACTCAAGGTACAGATAAAACAAAATCAAGGTTTAAGGCCACCTCCTGGTCTCCTGAGACCCAGTAGGGTACCTCACCTCAGGCAGGTACTGCGTACACAGACAGTGGAGAAGGGGGATGGTGTGATTCCAGCAGCCAAGGACGAGTCCTTCTAATCCAGGCAGAGTTGGAAGAGCGTCACCCAGGCTGGATTCCTCTGGTGCAGGAGCAGCAGTGTTGGCCGCGGGCAAACTCTCGCACCACAGCGTGCCCTGGAAGGAGACATGGCGCCATGCTTTCTGCCCATGGGTGTGTGTGTATGTGTGTGTGTTTCTGTTTCTCTCTCTTGAGAGAGGACAAGCATGGCGGGTGGGGTGGGCTTCTCGGTCACAATGAACCCACCAATTCTTTTAAAAATAATGAGGAGCCAATTACACTCCTACATTAAACACGGCATTGGTTCCTAAAATCAAATTGCTGTGTTACAATCAAGTTGTACAACCCACTTTATACTTACAACCTACAATCTTAACCTAAGGGAGAGTGTGGGAACTGAAGAAAGAAAGTCTTAATACAAACAGGTTGGTGGAGAGAAGGCAGGGAGGTGGGGGTGGGGTGTACAAACCAGACCTCCAAAGCTTGTTTGCTTTATCCAGCCCACATATGCCAGCCTAGGTGGGCACCTCTCAGGTCGGGTCTCCACCTCCGGTCCAGTCAGCTTTGCCCTGGGCAGAGGGCCCTGTGGCCTGCCATCTGCATGGTCAGGCTTATGGGGAAGGGCTGATTCCTTCAGAGAGAGCTGGACCTGCAGACCAAAGAAGAAGATTGAATGTGAGGGCTGTCACTGATCCAAAACCTGCCTAGAGATCACCATTCCCTACTGGGCAGTCACCTGTGTCCTTGATGGGGTGAAGGCAAAGTTGCTTGAACTATATACAGTGCTTAAAAAAAAAAAAAAGGAGGTATATTGATCTCTTACATAATAGTCCAAAAGCAAGATTTGCACATTGCTGGGGAAGCCCTGCTCCATCCTGACACTAAGTAGCCGGGGTCTTTCCATCTTTACCCTAGGGCAGCAATTTTCAAATTGTGGTCCCTAGACCAACAGCATGACCATTGTCTGGGAACTTGTTAGAAATGCAAGCTCGTGGGCCCTATCCCAGATCTATAGATTTCAAAATTCTGGGGGTGGGACACAGCAGTCTGACCAAGCCCCCCGGGGCAATTTCGAAGCACACTGAAGTCTGAGAAGCACTACCCTAGGGCACGTCCTCACCTACACGCTTAAAACTGGCCTCTGAGGCCCACCTCTGTTTTAGTAAAGGGAAGGGAAAGAGGGCATCAGGGCAATCTACTTTCTTTTAAGCCAGTGGGGTGGAAATAACACGCATCACTTTTTTTTTTAAGGTTTTATTAATTAATTAATTTATTTATTTATTTATTGGAGAGGGAGAGGGAGAGGGAGAGAGGAAGAGAGAGCAGGAGCGCAAGTGGGGGGAGGAAGAGGGACAAGCAGATTCTGTGCTGACCGCAGAGCCTGATCCCACGATCCTGAGATCATGACCGGAGCCAAAACCAAGAGTTGGACGCCCAACTAACCGAGCCTCCCAGGCGCCCCCACTTCTATTCACATTCAGTTGATGAGAACTTTGTCACAGCTACGTTCAGCCATAAGGTTGGCTAAAAAATGTAACCTCTAACAGGTGGCCATGGCCCAGGAAGATGGGGGTCATTGATTGTGAGGACATAACTGACCGCACCCCCACCAAGGGGCAGAGGGCATCCTGAGACTGTAGCCAGAGACACCGCCCTCACAGTCTTGGATGGAGATTCATGTCTCCAAGTCTCTGGCCAGGGCCTTCATAAAATCTCTTGGCAGAGATAACTTCTTCTTATAGTTATCCTGGTTGGTCGCAGGTAGAATGAGGAAAGTCAAAAGATACAATACATGGGAAGTGCTTTGGAAACTTTGAAGTACAGTTATTTTTATTATTCCAGAATGTTGGGGTCTGGAGTTTCCCACACTTCCCATCCTGAAGATTTAGCACACAATAAAAAACTTACAGACACACTGAGAGGAAAATGTGACCATAATCAAGTAGGGAAAGAAGCAGACCCATAGATGATCCAGATGAGAGAGTTAGCAGACAATTAGTTTAACATAGCTTCATATGTTAAAGAAAATAGAAGAAAAGGTTGACAAATGGATGAATGAAAAATTTTAACAATATCTACAAGTTATAAAAGACAATCAAGGGGTGCCTGGGTCACACAGTCAGTTTGGCATCTGCCTTCAGCTCAGGTCATGATCTCAGGGTCCTGGGATCGAGCCCCACATCAGGCTCCCTGCTCAGCGGGCAGTCTGCTTCTCCCTCTCCCTCTCCCTCTGCCCCTCCCCTGTTTGTGCTTGCTCACTCTCTAATAAAATCTTTAAAAAAAGACAATCAAAAGTATATTCTAAATTTAAAATTAAAACATATGAAATTTAAAACTTACTGGATGTCCAGTAAGAAAATATTTTCAAAAGACATATCTGATAAAGGATTGTTATCCACAATCTACGAAGAAGTTTTAAAACTCAATAAGAGGGCGCCTGGGTGGCTCAGTTGGTTAAGCGACTGCCTTCGGCTCAGGTCATGATCCTGGAGTCCCGGGATCGAGTCCCGCATTGGGCTCCCTGCTCAACGGGGAGTCTGCTTCTCCCTCTGACCCTCCCCCCTCTCATGTGCCCTCTCTCTCTCTCTCTCAAATAAATAAATAAAATCTTAAAAAAAAAAAAAGTAAAACTCAATAAGAGCAACCTCATTTTGCAATACATAACATTATCAAATCATACATTATATACCTTAAACTTACACAATGTTACATATCAATTACATCTCAATAAAGTTGTTACCAAACCCTGGAATCAGATTCATGGGTCTAACGCGTTGTAAGCCAATATCTGAGGCATCAGGTTGGAAGTAGAGAAAGTTTTACTATCCGAAGAGTAGCCCAGGGGCGCCTGGGTGGCTCAGTTGGTTGAGCGTCTGACTCTTGGTTTTTGCTCAGGTTGTGTCCAGCTCAGTGGGAAGTCTGCTTTTCTTCCTCTTCCTCTGCCACTCCCCCTGCTCACGTGCATGTTCTGTTTGAATGCAGCCTTCCTATTAGTAAGAAATTCTTAGTTTCGTTTTATGATCTTACAGATGTAGGAAACCTGTATTTGTCAAAAGTCCTTTCCACCTCTGAAACTAATAACACACTATATGTTAATTAATTGAATTTAAATAAAATAAATTTTTTAAAAAGTCCTTTCCATGAATCTCTTTGAAGCTGAAACCCATTTTCAAGAGCATCAGAATAAAACAATAACTGTAAATGACAAAGGACTCAAAAATGGCCATGGTTAAAGATCTAATGAGAGTTCATTATAATGCAGGTGACAGGGAAATTCAGTTATTTCTGTGACACACAACATTTTAATAATTAGGATTACAAGTGATGACATTATACTAGGACATATCAAAAGCTTAGGAACTGTATATAATTTCCGGAACAATTATAGCATTCACTCATAACATAAGAAGGTTTATCATCGCTTGTCTGACAATGCTTCCCATGTAATTTGACATACAAAATAAAGAAGCCTAATTAGGGGCGCCTGGGTGGCTCAGTCAGTTAAGCAGCTGCCTTCGGCTCAGGTCAGGATCCCAGAGTTCTGGATCAAGCCCCATGTTGGGCTCCCTGCTAGGTGGGGAGCCTACCTCTCCCCCTGCTTGTGCTCTCAATCTCTCTGTCAAATAAATAAAATCTTTAAAAAAAATTTACAAAGTCCATGCCTAAATAGGATCACAGATCATTATACAACTTAATACTTAATTATCTATTTAGTTAAGGTGGTAACCAAATATTCCAAAGGCAAATACAGAGGGTTATATAGTTGTTAGCAAAACTAGCTCTTTTAATACTGAGAAGATTCAACTTTTTTAAGTAATCAAAGACCTGATAAAGACAAAACAGAAACTTTGTTTTCCTAGGCGGGTATCTTTAAAGGTAAAGAAAAACCTTTGTTTACAATTTCTTATTGCTAGAAGGTGGAGGACGGTCAGTAATGTATCCTCCAGATGAAAAGGCAGCTTAAGACCAAAAAATGAAACAAGCCACTCCACACCATTTCCACGGAGCCTTATTCAAGGTGGCCTACTCACAGGAGCCGGTGGTCCAGGCTCTACGCATCTACTCTCCACCCCAGCCCGATCTTAATCCACACTTTTTATAGAGCAAGGGGCATGGTAGTGAGGTCATAGGGTAGTTATCTAAAGTGCTGCCTTCTGCGCACCAGAGGATCTCAACTAGTTATCTCAAGTGGAGCAACACTTTAGGGAAGGTCAGAACAAGCTTTCTGGCATTCCAGTCAGGGATACATTAACCTCCATAGGGCCTGGAACACGTAACACTGAGAGAGGCCATTGCGTGAGCACGGACAAGATGGAGAGCCAAAGGGGTGCCGGGGTGGCTCAGTCGTTAAGCGTCTGCCTTCGGCTCAGGTCATGATCCCAGGGTCCTGGGATCGAGCCCCACGTCTGGCTCCCTGCTCGGCAGGAAGCCTGCTTCTCCCTCTCCAACTCCCCCTGCTTGTGTTCCTGTTCTCGCTATCTCTCTGTCAAATAAATAAAATCTTTAAAAATAATAAAAAAAAAAAAAGGATAGAGAGCCAAAGATGGAGTTGGTGTTGTCAGCTCTCATACACTTATGAAGAGTAGACCAGTAATCTAAGAAAACTCTGTCATTTTAACAGAGAGAAAGACCAAATTTCAATTTTATACCAGTGTGCTCTTGATATTAAAACTCATAAATTCTAATAATTCTAACTCATAAATTCTAATAAATTCAAAAATGACTTCTCATGCATCCTGCCCATGCATAAAATTCTTTTAAAAAGATTTCCTTCTCATAAGCCTTCCACAACATTCTTTTTACATTTAGATATTGTCCTAAGCTTACCTTCTTTAAATAACCAGTCTCCTTTTAGGACAAAATTATTTTCTTGGGCGCCTGGGTGGCTCAGTTGGTTAAGCGACTGCCTTCGGCTCAGGTCATGATCCTGGAGTCCCGGGATCGAGTCCCGCATCGGGCTCCCTGCTCAACGGGGAGTCTGCTTCTCCCTCTGACCCTCCTCCCTCTCATGCTCTCTGTCTTTCATTCTCTCTCTCTCAAATAAATAAATAAAATCTTTAAAAAAAAAAAAAATTATTTTCTTTTCCCTAAATGAAAATACCTCTCCATTCCTCCAATCTTTCTTACCAACAATACATATCCTACTTTCCCTACACACAGAGCTGATTTCCTTATCATTTCCTGCAGTCTCAACTACACTTATTAGAATATTTAACTCTTAGAAACCTCAATCTCCAGTGAAAACTAAGTAGTCACCAACTGCAAAGCATCTGTTATACCAGAATTATTTAGACTGGCAAGTTTATGAATATATTTCATAATTTCTAGAAACGTGTTCTTTTATAGTATAACTTTTTAAATAAAGCATAAAACATGTTTACTAATGGACCCAAGTATCTTTAGTTTCTCTGCAATAGGAAGCCAGAAGCAGATAAACATATATTTAGTAATTATGTTTCAGGACTTTGTCTTATTTGGAAATGATCTAGACATTTAATGGTTATAACTTTTTTTTAAAGATTTTATTTATTTGAGAGAGAGAGAGCGTGCAGAGCGAGAAAGAGAGCAGGAATAGGGGGAAGGGCAGAGGGAGAAACAAACTCCCCAGTGAGCAGGGAGCCTGACGTGATCCTAGGACACTGGGATCATGACCTGAGCCAAAGGCAGACACTTAACTGACTGAGCCACCCAGATGCCCAGGTAATGGATTTAACTTTACTCACCATTTAACTTAGCAAAACTTTAAAGTTCATCTGTTTATCCTCAACAAGTATGTTGAGATAAATTTATGAAAATTTTATGACACTAAACAGCTAACCATTATTCTTAAGTTATCCTTTTTGTTGACAAATTCTGTAACAGGACAGCATGAGCTCATTTGACCTTTGGTAAACCTTGGTAGAATAAAAGTTTTATGTTTGATGCTGATAACTCTAAATACATGTCTGTTTTAATTAAACCAACAAACTTGAATTTGCTTTAATATCAAATAGTTTTCCAGACCATGTGAACTTGAAAAACATTTGGGTTAGTTATAATCAGAGTTTTAGAATGCCCAATTTTTACAAGTGCTTGTCTTTAAGCCAATTAAATAGAGCTTTTTACAAATTAATTTTTGCAATACCATCCGAGGTAGAGAAAATATCTCATATGTATAACACATATGGACATATATACACAAACAAGATGCAAACAAAATCTAGCCTTTGTTTTACTAATATTGGTGGAGAAGATATTAAAGGCCCAATTTCCAAATATCTCCCTTTTACAAAATAAATGTAACTATAAGATAGTATTATAACTTGTGGATCCATTAATTGGTCATTTTTTCTCCAGAATCTAATAAATATTATGGCCAAGCAGTGTCACAAAAGAATATCATCTTTTTCTTTTTCATAAATTCATAACTAAAACCAGTTTTGGAATATGCAGCCCAAAGTGTCCAGAACCAAATCAGCATTTCACATGTTTACGAGCAAGATAAATAAACAACACACAAAGACAACAATCAAGGCACTGTGGGAGGAAACATAATTGAATATGGGTAGTTAGACGATTTTTTCCATCTCATAAACTGTGGGGGTCCCTCTTACAGATGCCCAGACACAGATACAGCAGGAACAGTCCCCAAAAGGACCAAAAGCAAATGAGAGGAACAGTCTCTGGTTATGCACACCAGAAACTTACCCTTCAGTTGTAGAATGCCTCCCAGTGGCCAAATAGAGGTTGCTCTCCTCCAACTGTGGTTTGATGCTGAATGCAGCCGATGATGCTGGGGAGCTAGCCAGGAGAACTCCCATGGACTTGATACATGGTCCAAGCAGCTTCGGGGAATCCCCCATGTCACCCCACCGCTCAGGATGGCCCGCCCCTCAGGATGGCCCACCCCTCCTGGCTGGCTCACCAAATTGTTACTGAACCCTGAAATAAGATGAGTGTGTTTGATTTGCTGTAAACCAATCTCTGTGTCACTGGGTTTAAAGCAGAGAAAGAAAGCTTTATTATCAGAAGGGTAGCCCAATGAGAAGTCAGGGATCAGCCCCAAATCTGCCTTGTGTTTGTTGAACCTGGGGACAGTTTGTAGGGGCTAGCAAGGTATGTGAGGCTTAGGGCAAAAACTGGATGGGTCTTGAAACCTTCAAGGGGAGGCTGGAAACTTTTGAGACTGTGCCCTGTTTTGGACATCTGGGCTCCATTCACTGTGTTATGTGGTGTCCATAAGTCTGTAAAACAAAGATTATCAAGTAGCCTCTCTCCTTCGTTCCTGTATCTAGTACTGGGGAAAGAAGAGCAAAGAACAAGGTTAATAATTCTTGCAAGACTGTGGAGAAATGTGCCTATGAGCAGCATATGAGGTTATAAGGGAGAAAAAGCCTAGAGAAGGTTTACATGAATAGAGAAGCATTTACCTGGGTTCAAAGCTGAGGAATGAAAGAAAATAAATTTTTAAAAGATTGTTGTAAAAAGAAAAGTACAACTTGATTTAAAAATGGGCAAAATATCTGAACAGACACTTCAGAGAATATACACAGTTACAAACAGGCCCATGAAAAGATGCTCAGCCTCATGTGACATCAGGGAATTGCAAGTTAGAACAACAAGATACAACACACACCTATTACAATGGCCAAAATGTGGAACACCGACAACACCAAACCCTGGTGAGGACGTGGAGCAACAAGAACTCTCATTCGCTGATGGTGGGAATGCAAAACGGTAGAGCCACTTTGGAAGACAGCTTATAAAACTGAACATGCTCTTAACACACAATCCAGCAATTGCTCTCCTTGGTATTTACCCAAAGAAGTTGAAAACATATGTTCACAAAAAACCTGCATGTAGATGTTTATAGCAGCTTTTTTTCATAATATTCAAAACTTGGAAGCAACCAAGATGTCTTTCAGTAAGTGAATGGATAAATAAACTGTGGTACATCCAGACAATGGAATATTATTTGGTGCTAAAAATGAAATGAGCTCTCAAGCCACAAAAACACATACAAGAGTTTTAAATGCACATTACTAAGTGAAAGAAGCCAATTTGAAAAGGCTACACACTGTACAATGCCAATTATATGACATTCTGGAAAAGGCAAAACAATGGGGACAGGAAGAGATTCAGCGGTTGCCAGGGGCTAGGAGGCAGAGAGGGATTAATAGGCAGAGCACAGACAATTTTTAAGGCAATGCAATGATTCTGCATGATACTATATTGGTGGATACATGTCATTATACATTTATCAAAATCCATAGAATGTACAACATTAAGAGTGAACTCTAATGTAAACTATGGACTTTGGATGATAACGATGTGTCAACGTAGGCTCATTGATTATAACAAATGTACCACTCTGGTGCAGGATGTTGATAGTAGGGAAGGTTGTGTATGTGTCTGGGCAGGGGGTATATGGGAACTCTCTGAACTTTCTGCTCCATTTTGCTGTGAATCTAAAACTGCCCTAAAGAATGAAGTCTATTTTTTTTAGAAATGTATAGGTTTAACTAAATAGGTTTAACTCAAGACTTGGATACAACAGAAGATAGAATTAATGAACTCAAAGACAATCAATAGGTCCAGTCAAAATGGAATAACAGGGATAAGATATCCTTCTTACCAGAAAAAAAAGACAAATTATATAAAACAATGTTTAAAAAGATGGATATCAGACAACAAAGCACAGTGATCTATGAAGAAAAGAACAAATGAGACAAATGAAAATTAAATAGCAAGATGATAGACTGAAACCTAACCATAACAATATATCATTAAATATATATGGTTTAAACATCCCAATTAAATGGCATAGATTGTCAGATTGGATATAAAAGCAAAGCCTCCCATCCAAGTACTAACCAGGCCCCACCCAGCTTAGCTTCCAAGATCAGACGAGATCGGGCGCGTTCAGGGTGGGATGGCGGTCCTAGTTGCCGTCTATCGGAAACACACTTTAAATAGAAAGACACAAGTAGGTTAGGAGAATGGAGAAAGATATACCATGTTAAACCGGTCAGAAGATAGGGCTGTGGGGTGCCTGGGTGGTGCAGTTGGTTAAGCATCCAACTCTTGGTTTCAGCTCAGGTCCTGATCTCAGGGTCGTGAGATCGAGCCCCGCATGGGACTCCATGCTCAGTGGGGAGCCTCCTTGGGATCCTCTCTCTCTCCCTTTCTTTTTTTTTTTTTTTAAAGATTTTATTTATTCACTCGACAGAGAGAGACACAGGGAGAGAGGGAATACAGGCAGGGGGAATGGGAGAGGGAGAAGCAGGCTTCCCGCGGAGCAGGGAGCCCGATGCGGGGCTCAATCCCAGGACCCTGGGATCACGACCTGAGCCGAAGGCAGACGCTTAATGACTGAGCCACCCAGGCGTCCCTCTCTCCCTTTCAATGCTCCTCCCGCTGGTGCTTTCTCTCTCTCTAAAATAAATAAACAAATCTTTTTTTAAAAAGAAGAAGAAAAGGCCGTGATGACTATATTACTATCAGATAAAATAGATTTCAGAACAAAGAATACTACCAGAGATAATGAAGGTCATTTTGTAATGATAAATGAGTCAATTAATCAAAAAGACATAACAATCCTAAATGGCTTGCTCCTAATCATAGAGCTTCAAAATACATGAAATAAAAAGTGATAAAATTCAAGGAGAAATGAACAAATCCACAATTATATTTGGAAATGTCAATACCCCTCTCTAAAGAATTGATATAAGTAGGCAAAAAATCAGCAAGAATAGAGTAGACTTGAATGACACTCTCAACCAAAATTGAGTAACTGACATTTATAGAACATTCCCGTGCATGACTGCAGAATATACATTCTTCTCAGATGCACATGGAACATTTATGGGAATCAATCATATCTGAGGTCACAAAACAAGTCTCAATAGATGTAAAGGGATCCAAGTCGTACCAAGTATGTTTTTTGGGCACTGTGGAATTAAATTAAAAATCAGTAACACAAAGATATCTGGAAATCCCAAAATATTCGGAAACTAAATGTAACACACTTCTAACTAGCCCTTCTTCTTTCAAGGAAGAAATCATGAGGGAAATCAGAAAGCATTTTGAACTGAATGAAAATGAAAATAGAACAGATCAGAGAGAGCAGAATGCTGCTAACGCATTGCTTCAGTACTGTAATGAGCAGTTACGGGTTTTAAGTAGAGGAGTCATGGTCAGGATTTTCATTTTTAAAAGATCAGTCTAGCAGTCAGGTTCAGAAGGACAAAAGAGCAAGTAGGGAGTAGGGAACCAAGTACTTTGTCAATATTTATTGACTGCCTACTCTGTGCTAAGCCCAAAGGTGCTGAAGTAGGAGCAGAGAACAGAGTCCCTGCCCTCAAGAAGCTTACGTTTTAGTGACAGGAGAAAGAGAAATAAATGCATAAATCAGATACTGTTAGGTATTAAGTGACAGTGACTGGGAGGGGGACATAAGGGTGGAGAGGCAGCTTTAGTCCCTCCTCAGAAGTGACATTTGAGCTGACCCCTTACTGGTGGGAAGGAAGTATCTGTGCAAAGGCCCAGGACAAGAGTTTTTGAAGCAAACAGAATGGCAAATGCCAGAGCCCTGAGATGGAAATGAGCTCAGCGTGTCTGAGGCAGAGAAAAACGTGCAGGGAGCTGCGGCCCAGGGAGCAAGCTGACAAATGGAGAATGATGAACAGGTAGCCTGGCCATTAAATGTATTCCAAGTACAACTGGAAATCTCTGGAGAGTTTTGACATGAGGGGTGATGAGGTTGGCTTCCTCTTTAGAAAGATTCCTGTGGCTTGCTGGAGGAAGTGAGGAAACCGGTTATCTAGGCAAGAGACGGTGGGGCCTGGACGAGGGTCACAGAAGAGAAGTATGGAGACATCACTAGAATGCAGGTAGATTTTGGAGGTAAACAGGACTTGCTAGTGGATAAATGGGAGAAGAGAAGGCTTGAGGAGGAGTAAATATGAGGTCTGAAAGAGCATGCAGGAAGTCCAGATGGGAGAAGACTTATACTAGAACAGGAGTGACCGAGATGGAAACAGATGGACTTAAGGTTCTGTATTTCGTTGACTCGAAGATCCACATTCTTTCTCACATTTATGCTTCTCTGAAATCAGGATGTATCCTCCAGGGGTGCCTGGTCGGTTAAGCATCTGCCTTTGACTCAGGTCATGATCCCAGGGTCTTGGGATCCCAGGGCTCCCTCCTCAGCGGAGAGCCTGCTTCTCTCTCTCTCTCTCTCTCTCTCTGCTGCTCCCCCTGCTTGTGCTCACTCTCTCCCTCTCTCTCTCTGTCAAATGAATAAATAAAATCTTTTTAAAAAACAAGATGTATCCTCCAACCGATAGTATCTTTCGATTACTATCAACCATGGAACAATTATGAGGTAATTGTGTGGTGAAAACATTCCATTGACACATTTTGCTAAGATTTAAAAAGTCCTGGGGCATCTGGGTGGCTCAGTCGGTTGAGCATCTGACTCTTGATTTTGGCTCAGGTCATGATCTCAGGGTCGGGAGATCAAGCCCCGAGTCAGGTTCTGCCCTCAGCATGGAGTCTACCTGAGATTCTCTCTCTCCCCTCTGCCACTCTCCCGACTTGTACACTCTCTCTCTCTCTCAAAAAAAAAAAAAAGATTAAAAAAGTACCAGCAGCAACACATTTCAGATTTGATAAAATGTGCCTATTGTACTATGTGGTTATATTTGCAGGCCAGCTTGACAGGACAGGATTGAATGAGGGAAGCAAGGAAGAGGAAGATATCAAGTCACAATTCAGGAGGTAGAGGTCCTAATTCTGAGATGGAAGAGTAGTTGGTTTTGAAAGAGAGAGATCAACATCTTGATTTTGTTCAAAGTAAGTTTGGGGTTCCTGCAAGTCATTCAAGTGAGGCTGTCAGGAGGCAGTTGGGTATTCAGTTTGGAGCTCAGAAGACAGAAGGAGGCTGGAGATCCACCGTTGGGTGGATGGTACATGAGGATCGTAAAGGACTGAACAAGACTTCCTAATATGTATAGAGCGAGCAGAGAAGATGATCCAGAGACCCACAGAAGCCCCTGAGGCCGGCAGCCAGAGCACCAGGTGGAAAATCATGGGGAAGCCGTCTCAGAAGCCAGGACAACCCAGAGTAGCCAACCCAGTGAAATGTTGCTTATAAGTCAAGAAAGATATTAATACATGTATCAGTACAGAGAAAAATCTGCAGGATTATACACCATTACCAGAGATTGTCTCTGATGGCTGCGAAGCAAGGCACTCTTAATCTTTTTATTTATCTTGGGGCGATGATGCAACCATAATAGGTGTTTGATAAATGTTAGTTTACCTCCCCTTCCAAGTTTGGCTTTCTGAAAGAAGTCTTCCATTCCAAAGAGACAAAGCCCTCAGAATGAATTTTAGAGATGGAATGAATTTCTGGTATCTCAGCCGACAGGTAGAAAAGATCTTTTTGAACAGAGGCTAGATCCTTTCGACAGCCCAGAGGTCACCCCACAAGACTGAGCCTGCTTACTCACTCGTCTGACCCTCAGAAACTCGGAGTTGCGTGGAAATCTCCATATAAAGATTAGATTCATTCTTCCCTGAGATCTGAATTTTTAATTGTTAGAAATGTCCAGCCATTCAGAAGGTGAGGAAAGGTCCAAACACTGAAAAGGATGAATACCCTGTTGTTCATTTCTGAGAATGTTCCTTGAGGTGAATAATTTATGCCACTTATCGATTCCCATTTCTTAAGAGGCCTGGGTTAAAGGAGCCTGACGTTTTCCACCCAGCGCAAGCCCCGCTTCCCCAGAGGCCCATCCGGCAGCAGGATGCTTGCCACCCAGCGCTGCAATCTGAGGGTTCTCTACCAACAAACACCCCACAGTACAAATGCATTTACATCGAGATCATGAATGTCTTGGAGACAACGTAAATATGACACAGAAAAAGTAAATTAAGTATTTCACAGGACCCCAGCCCCTTACCAAGAGGGAACAAATACCCCAGGGGATGGTGGGGAATATAACTGCTTCTTGTCTGTGACACCCCGAGGCACCCACACCCTCAGCTGAGTGACATCACAGTGCCTTCTGATAGACCCAGCCAGCATTATATTTCCCTCTCCATTAAAACTGGGCTTGGCCCTGTGATCTTTGGCCAGTGAAGTGGTGGCTGATGGGAAGAGGCTTTTTAATGTGTTTGCACAGATTGGTTTGATCTCCTGCTATGCATCTTTTTTTTTTCTTAAAGATTTTCTTTATTTATTTGACAAAGAGAGAGAGAGGGAGAGCACAAGTAGGCAGAGAGGCAAGCAGAGGGTGAAGGAGAAGCAGGCTTCACACAGAGCAGGGAGCCCGATGTGGGGCTCGATCCCAGGACTCTGGGATCATGACCTGAGCCGAAGGCAGACACCTAACGACTGAGCCACCCAGGCGCCCCTCCTGCTATGCATCTTAAGAAGAACATTCTCTGGGAGCTATTAATCCCAGACGTGGAGAGCGGACCAGAACCCCCCCACCCCGAGCGAAACCACACCAACCAACCTGCAAACCAGAGACAGATCCTGGATTATAAACAAGGAGGTGCCCATCCTGGAGCGTGTCATCTTCCCTCCTAATGATACATCATTCTAAAGATTCAGTTCATCAAAAAGTTAAACACAGAATTACTATATGCCCCAGAAATTCCACTCCTAGATATATGCTCAAAAGAATTGAAAACAGGGTCTCAAACAAATACCATTCGCTCAGAGCAGCACTATTTACCATCACCGAAAGGTGGAAACAACCCCAATGCCCATCAATGGATGAGTAGATAAATAAAATATGGCTTGTGTATAATGGAGTATTACTGAGCCGTAAGAAGGAAGTGCTGGGACAGGCTACATGTATGAGCCTGAAGGTTTTATGGTAAGTGAAAGAAGCCAGAATGACAGATACCGTATATGATTCCATTCCAATGAAATATCTAGAATAAGTAGTTCCATAGAGGTAGAAAGCAACTTGGTGGTTTCCAGGTGTTGGGGCGGGGGGTGGGCATGGGGATTGGAGACTAACTATGTGGGTACAGGAGGTTTCTTTTAGGATTATCAAAGTGTTTTGGAGCTAGATGTTTTCATAAATTCCTCCAGGAAGCACTCCAATCGGCAGAGCCCCCTGCTAGATGCTGGAGGGAAGGGGGCATCCTTCAGGGATGGTTAAGACGCCATCATGAATGTACTAAATGCCACTGAATTGTTCATTTTAAAATGGTTGATTTTATGTTATGTAGATCTTACCTCAATAAAAAGAAAAAAGAAATGTTCGCACAAACAGATGTTTAATACCTACAAGTGCCATCTGGGCTTAGTGTCATTTCCCCCTTTAACAAATCCACTCGGGGCACCTGGGGGGCTCAGTCAGTTAAGCATCGGCCTTCAGCTCAGATCATGATCTCAGCGTCCTTGGATCAAGTCCCACATCGGGCTCCCTGCTCAGCAGAGAGTCTGCTTCTCTCTCTCCCTCTGCTGCTCCCCCTACTTATGCTCTCTCGCTCTCTGTCAAATAAATAAATAAAATCTTTAAAAAAAAAAAAAAAGATTAATGAATCTACTCTGAAGTAGGAGCATACCGGTTCTCAGAAGCTCGCAAATTTTTATCTGCAGCCAATTTTTATCTGGCTGTAAATTTATCTGGCTGTAAATCCAGACTGTCTCCAGGGACGCCTGGGTGGCTCAGTCGCTGGGCGTTTGCCTTCAGCTCGTGTCCTGGTCCCGGGGTCCCGGGGTCCTGGGATCCTGGGATCGAGCCCTGCGTCAGGCTCCCTGTTCAGCGGGAAGCCTGCTTCTCCCTCTCCCGCTCCCCCCGCTTGTGTTCCCGCTCTCGCTGTCTCTCTCTCTGTCAAATAATAAATAAATAAAATCTTTTTTAAAAAAATTAAAAAAAAATAAAGATTGCCTCTAAATTACTGTTTTGAAAAGTATGGAGTTTCCTCAGAAAGTTAAAAACAGAGCTACCCTACAATCCAGCAATTGCACTACTAGGTATTTAAACAAAGGATACAAAAATACAGATTTGAAGGGGCACATGCACCCCAATGTTTATAGTAACATTATCAACAATAGCTAATCTATGGAGAGAGCCCAAATGTCCATCAAGTGAGGAATGGGTAAAGAAGATGTGGTATATATATACAATGGAATATTATGCAGCCATCAAAAAGAATGAAATCTTGCCATTTGCAATGCTATGGATGGAGCTAGAGCGTATTATACTAAGTGAAATAAGTCAGTCGGAGAAAGACAGCATATAATCTCACTCATGTGGAATTTAAGAAACAAAGCAGATGAACATATGGGAAGGGGGAAAAGAAAAAAAAGAGAGAGGGAAACATAAGAGACTCTTAAAGATAGAGAAGAAACTGAGGGTTGATGGAGGGGAGGTGGGGGATGGGTTCGGTGATGGGTATTAAGGAGGGCACTCGTAGGGACGCCTGGGTGGCTCAGTCGTTAAGCGTCTGCCTTCGGCTCGGGTCATGATCCCAGGGTCCTGGGATCGAGCCCCGCATCGGGCTCCCTGCTCCGCGGGAGGCCTGCTTCTCCCTCTCCCCCTCCCCCTGCTTGTGTTCCCTCTCTCGCTGTGTCTCTCTGTGTCAAATAAATAAATAAAATCTTAAAAAAAAAAAAAAAAAAGGAGGGCACTTCTAATGAGCACTGGGTGTTATATGTAAGCGATGAATCACTGAATTCTAATCCCAAAACCAATATTGCACTGTATGTTAACGAACTAGAATTTAAAGAGGAATTTGAAAAGAAAAAATAAAAATAAAAAATATATATTAAAATAAAGTTTTGAGATAAGGGAAAGGCATTGAGGGGGTGAATGACTAAGGCATCTGATCTGGTTACAGGTATGCGTTCCTTCCAGGCATGAATAAAGCTTTGTGGACCTTCATTATCCAACCCTTTTATAAATCCAAGTTTATAAAGCCTTATGAACTGTTGAATTTCTGATCGCCACCCCACAAAATGAGACTCGCTGCCACAAGGGGGCAGTAGTGTCCAGGTAATGGCCTCACCAGCTAAGGAGGAAATTAGTAGAAATCCTGAGTTACAGATTCTTGAGTTTTCATCCTTGAAAGTGGTAGCACATAGCCACGGGTCACTGGACACATCCTCAGCCTTTTAAATACATATGTGTATTGAAGAGAGTATTGTACCTGGAAAAGAATCTTCGGAAAACATGTCCCACAAGGTTATTATACAAACACAGATGCTGCGTTAGGAGATGTTCAGTGACCAGCCCAGGACCACACAGCCAGGCCTGGAACCAGGTCTAGTGTTTTCCTGCCTGGGGCTCTTGGTGCCACCACTTCCTGCTCTCTGGAGCTTTTCCTGAGCGTTCCGTGCAGGTCATGCCCTTCTCAGATCTCCCTGCCAACCCCACTGCTGCCTTCAGGGTCCCGCCCGCTGCTCCCCCCCCATCTCCCCAGCTGCAAGCATTCTCGGAAAAGCCCGGCGCACCTGCAATCAGAGCTGGCAGTCGGAGCGCGGTGACCGGGGACAAGTGTCCACGTGGGGCTGACAAGCTGTCAAACCCACCACCATCTGTCAAGACCTATGAGAAGGCACACGGCATGGGGTAGGCGGTCAGTCAGCCAGCATCAGCCTCAGAGGTGACACCGCAGTTCCCCTTGTGACCTGTCCCGGGGCCCCAGTTCCTCCAGGAAGCACTCCGGTCAGCAAAGTCCCCTGCTAGGGGCTACAGGGAGGGAGGCATCCTTTAAAGATGATCCAGTTGCCATTTCGGTGCTAGAGAAGCTGCCAGGCTGGTGCGGAGGCTGGGACAGCTCTAAGAAAGGCCAGACTAGGGCATGAGCACCAAAGTGGCACAGAGCAGATTTCCAAGTCCTCTGCCCCGGTCACTCATCCCAGGACACCCGAGTATGGCAGCAGGGCCGGACACCTGCAGGATTTCCAATCCCTCAGAGTCCACACGGAGGGGCTACTGATCCTTAGCCCTGTCCCTGAAAGGGTAGAGGGTCCTCCCTCCTACTGCTTCCAACTGCACACCCAGGAGGCCTCGGCGTCACCAACCCCCTGCAAATCCCATAGAGCTGGATTATTTTTGACAGTTGTCACCAGAGGGAGCTCGAAGAACAAGTCTGGATTTTGCTTCCTGGGAGTTTAATGAAGGAAGTGGGAAGGAAAATGCTGTTCTCTGCTTCCAGCAAATCCAGAATCAGTTAAAAACCCCTTGACCCTTCGATTTCACTTCTAATTTGTGAAAAGTACACACGACAGAATGATGCTGCCCTGCAGGTTTAGAATAGCTGTCCTCCTCCGTGAGCTTCCCATAACTATTTTGGAGTCCACTGATCCCCCACAGAAGCCCCGCCTTCCACGCTTCCACCTGAGCCGGGATCCCGCATTATCCCTGCTGATGCACAGCAACCCCCCCCCCCCAACTGCTCTTCCAGCCAGAAAGAAACCCCCACTCTGTCTCCAGCAGTTATAGGAGCCCCAGCCCCACCCCTCAGGCTCCTTCCCCCACTGCCCTGGGCACAGGGGACAACACAGATGTGACAGACGAAAATTAAAGTGGAAATGACTTCCGGCTACTAGATTCCACGTGCCCTTCGTAGCGCACCTCATCTCAGTTTGGGAGAGGGATGCCCCAGTCGGTGTTCCGCTGCTAGCCCAAGTGCTGAGATTTTTCAGGGAAAAGATGCAGCCCCCGTATCCTAGAGCATGACAGATCCCACCTTAGATGGCTTGTTGATTAAAATAGTTGAAATTGGGGCGCCTGGGTGGCTCAGTTGGTTAAGCCTCTGCCTTCGGCTTAGTTCATGATCCCAGGGTCCTGGGATCCAGCCCCGCATCCGGGTCCCTGCTCAGTGGAGAGCCTGCTTCTCCCTCTCCCATTCCCCCAGCTTGTGCTCTCTTGCTCTCTGTCAAATAAATGGATAAAATCTTAAAAAAAAAAAAAAAAATAGTTGAAATTCACAAGGTCTCACCCTCATTACCATGTGAGGGTTTCATATCCATTGCTCTTTCCTTCTCAGGAATATTTTGCTCCTGCAGAAATTTCCTTTTTTTATGCATTTGGAGACAGAGCTATAAATAGGGATCTCCCTTGGGCCTGCAGGCCTCTGGTTTTCATGTAAAACTCAGGAGGCAATTTGGGGTGGAGCTGGGGGAGGGAGCAGAGGGAATGGCTCCTGACTTCCAGGTTCCAGGGTTCGGCAGGAATCGCTGTTGTGGACTTGAATGAGGCCAGCGGGCCAGTGGGGACGTGGACTTGTCAACATGGCCTCAGAAGACACCAGGGGAGTTCGTGAGCATTCAGTAGCGGCAGCTGCTCCTGGAGAAGGCTGGAAAGGCTTCCGAAGACAGGTATCTCCTAGGCTTCTCCTGGATGTGGTGACTGCAACCCCCCTCTGGGTTCACCCTTCAGCAGACCCCCCTGGCCTACACTGACAGGTGTCCCCAAGGGGCGCCTTCTGAGTGCGGGCCAACTCAGGTGACAGGACCAACAGGGGGCCGCTGCTGTCTTGCCTCTTATCTCCTGTCCCCAGGCTTCAGGTAACATTGATGTCTCACACCGGAGATGGATGGGTGATGCCCTCTGGGGCGTCTGGGTTCTAGCTCCATGAATGAAGTATGCATTTGACCTCCCTTTTTTCTCATGCTTGGTCAAACACTCAGACTTTCTTTGAGGTGGTGCACACCCAGGATTTTGGTTCAGAGAGGAGAAGACCCTTCAACTGTGGTTTTTACCCACACGTCAGCTGATGCTTCATCTGAAATGGTCTAGCACCTCCATGCTGTTGGCTTTGTGGCCATGGACCCTGCCCTCCCCAGCATCCCCAGCGTCCCCAGCCACCTTGTGTCCTCTGAGTGGTATGCTTTGTTTTGCAAAAAGCTTTCACTTCCGTGGTACTATCCCCATTAGACAGATGAGGAAACGGAGGCTTGCCAGCTTCCAAAGTCTATGGTGAAGCGGGAACCAGATTATAAATCTGCAGAATAGTCCTGAAATCAAACTAATGGTCTTATATAGCCCACGGAAGAGATAAGGCTGATCCAAGACACCTCATGTTGATCAAGTAGCTTTGCCTGAACTGGAGGGTTTGTATAACCACCTGTATTCCAGAGCTTGCATGGCCTGGGGCTGCCACTGGAAGGCTGATGCCCTAAATAATATCTTGTGCAAATAGAATAGAATAGAATAGAATAGAATAGAGTAAAATAAAACAAAATAAAACAAATAAAATAAAAATAAAATAAAATCTTGTATCCAACCTCACATCTATGGTGGACACCTTTGTTTTTGCCACCCAGCCCCCAGTCTGCTTTCTCCTGATACCTCAGTTTTCCTAAGAGAAATCAGTCTGCATGTTTCACCTGCATCAGAAATGGACATGTAATTCACACTTGACCATTGGGAGCATTGCTTTCTCTTGGCCACAGGGATGGTTTGAGGCATGAGTACATGGCCCAGTCAGAAGCACTGAGGCTCCCACTGTGAGCATTAAGAGATAGGCACTCTCTTTCACAGCGCTTAAATCTGGGAGGATGCAGGCCTGGAGTGTCTGGCAGCAATCTTGTCACCATGAGGAACCCGAAAGACAGCATGTGGCTAGCTGATGATATCACTGGTCTCTGGCTATAATACTGATTTCTGAAATCAGTATTCATCTGGACGTTTTTGGTATGTGGTCCAATAAAGGCCTTTATTTCTTGGGCCAGTTTGAGTTGGCTCAAGTGTCCTACCCAATGTAACATCTCTTCCACCAGAAGAAACACTAGTCATTCATTCCATTTCCATAAACACATTCACTCCATTTCTAGCCAGTGGACTTAATCCTTGTCTCTGTTCCTCTTGCCAAGCCACATGGAAGCTAATTGAAGATTCTGGTGATTTATCCCCGGGTCAGCTGAATTCATTCATAGAATGAATGAGGGCAAATTATCAATGCCCAGAAGAAAGCAGCCAGGCGTCTTGTTTGATACTGAGTCTGTCTTTTTTATTTACTCATATAAAGGTATATTGTACTTTCTGCCCAGCAACACCTTTGGTGGTTTCTAGTCTACACCGGGAGCCTGTTTCCTCCTCTACAAAATGAAAGAGATGGACCAAGCGATCTCTAAAAATCCTCTACAATTCTAACATTCTGTTATACATCCATAAAGAAAATAAAGAAAAATGGCCTTATCCAAGAAGCATGGCCTGTGATCCGAGGGCTTTGGCATTTGGGGAAAGCTGGAAGTTTCAGAGAAATGTCACTGATGGAGATCTGCTTGCCCACTCTTTATAGTGACCTGTGGCCCTAAAAATGTCTCGATTTGGGAGAAAATACAGAGGGATAAGTGAGAATAAGCCTGGAGGTGGGTCTGTGTGGGGCATTTTCTTCTTTGTCCAAGGCCTCAGATCTGTAAGCAAGCGCCATCCAAAAAGCAGCAGAGGTGGACCCCTTTCAGGAAAAACTTCTACTCATATGGAGGCTCTGCGAAAATTGCGTCTGGAGAGCTAAGAAGCTTGGCCGCGAGTAATTTGTTTTTTAAATAGCTCTGTTAGTTGGTCCACATTGTGTTTTTCATTCCACCAGAGCCAAAGGTGGTGTTTCTTTTGTTTATAGTATTAGTGTTATATTATTGGTGATCTCATTGTTCTTGTTTGTGACATGTTTACCTCGGTAGGACGGTTATTGTAGGAGGCAAGTTGGGGGCCAATCTACCCACCAAACCTGCAGAACTAAAGAAAAAGACGCCAATCTGTACTGCAGGGTGCATATTACTCCTCTCTTGGATTGTTAAAGTCTAATTATAGGCTGTTGATCCCAGTTAGAACCATTTATAAGCCTAAACACCATTCTGCAGTGTCTTGCCAATAGGTGTGTTTCGTTGTTATTGTTGTGTAAAACATAACATTTGCACATTTGGGGGACTAGAACAGGTTAGTGTTCCCTGGGAAAGTCAGATGGAAATTAGGCTAAATGACTCAAAACGGAAGGGGTGAAAGCAAGAGACCTTGATGTTTATTCATTAGGAATTTCTGAAACCCAAGACTATGGAACTCTTCTTTCAGATCTCCGCTCAAATGCTGCTTCCTCTGGGAAGCTGTCCCTGACTGCCCACCCCATATTCTCGGGACAGCAGTTTCTCTTGCCCCCACTTTCTGGCATTTATCATATGTCACAGGAGTGTGAGGATTATTTGACTGCGTCTTTCCACTAGATGGAAGGCTGCCTAGCATGATGCATAGCACATGGTGGGCATTTAATAAATGTGTAAAATGTGTGTGCAGCATTATCTGGGAATATGCAATCATGCTACAGAAGACAAGAAAAACAAACAAGATGGATTAAACTCATGAGAAGTGTGAGATGCAGATGGTAAGCAAGTCACTAGGTTGTGAAATATAAGCGAGATGCATAGGATGCGTTCAGGACAGAGGATGAGTAACCAGTAGCTTGTGGGACACAGAATTCACAGGGATAGTGAGTAAATCAGTAACCTGCATGGTATGTTAAAGATGGTTAGAATGAATGGAACATAGAATAGAACAAACCAGAGTGCTAAGTATGGAAAGAAATAGATAAAGGGACCAAGTTATAAGGTATGATCATGCCACCTCAGGGCTAGCAGCTATATTATCCCCTAAATCTGACACCCACTGGTGACATCCCTTGTGGTCCCAGTTGGGTTCTGCCTAAGAAGCACAGCTAAAACCAGAGCTGTTCAGCAGGCTAATGGATGAGCTCCTGCTGGGGCCAGGCAGACTCGCCAATGCAGCCCTCCTGTAGTGAAAGTGTAGGTCATGGCCTCGGGCACCTTCTGTCTATTGGGTCCTGTTACTCACTCTCAATTCTGGTCCTTGTAACCACATCATTAAGGGGGAAGGTTAATATGGAAAGAGGGAGAGAGACGTGTGAACATTGCATATTACATAAGCCAGGATTCAGGAGTGGTCCTCCCACCTGCTTACACCTTATCGTATTTGTGCTTCCCCATGTCTTTCCTCTTCCTTCTTGCTATGTGTATTCAGTCATCTGTGAGATCCGCGCATCTTAACTTGGTCTAAGAGGCTTCCTCTTCTGTCACCTCTAGAATAGCTTGCTTGGCAGTGATTTGAGAGGCTAAATTTCCTTTACAATACACTGAAATAGTATACTGTGAAGTACCTACTACGACTGCTGATTAGGGCAAGGGTAGGGTTAAAGTAGTTTTTGAACCTCTCTACAAAAAAACCCATTTCATAGCCACTCAACAAGTACCCCCTGCATTAAGTGATGAGGATACAGTGATAAGAAAACAGCCATGATCTCCGCCCTCATCGAGCTTAGAGCAGAGAAATGCAATCTGATGATCAAGTGAATAAACGCAGTTTTAACAGTGGTTAAGTCCTGTAACGAGAAGCCGCGTGGTCCTCTGAGAGCGTATGACAGGGGGAATTTGACCTATTCAGACAGGGTGGAGTTAATGAAGCAAAGAGGAAAGTATAAATGTCCCAGGAGAGGGAATAGCCTGTTTAAGGTCACAGAGTGGGATCATCAAATCAACTCTTTATTCAGCAGGTTGCACTGACCCCAGGGCCTGGCCCCATGCTGGGTTTGAGACTAAGGAGGGGATAGACCATAGAACTTGAACCAAGGCATGTTCAAGAAAACTGTTAGGCCTGGAAGGGTCCTTGGAGGGCCTTGGTATCCTAAGTCCCAGCACCTTCGCCTAAGTACTTACTGTCTGATGCTGACTCCCGCCATGCCTAACACTCCTTGTGAGTTCAGCTCTTCCAGGACTAAAAGCTGACCTCAAAATAACATCACTGGTTACAGTGTCATCCTCCAGCTATTTGCTGGAGGAAAACTTTTGATGCTCCAACTCAAACCCAATTGTCAAATCTTCATTAGCTAAAGCATCACTGACCTCCTGCTTTAGGAGAAATAACCAAGCTACCATTCCCTGGTCTATGCTAAACTCTTTCCATGCATTTCGTTTTATCTTTACAACAGCATTTGAGGTAACACCATTGCACTAGGAGAGAAAACTGATGCTCAGAGAGAAACTAAGCCTGACCCATTCAGCTCTTAAGTGACAAAATTAAGATTCAAATCCAGGTCGCTCTGACTCTCGAGCTGAAACCACCATTAACATGTGGAAGCCCTCTCTGGGAATGAAGTCTCCGCTGACTGGATGTTCCATGTTTAGGAAGGTGCCTGTTCTGGGAGTACCTTGGTACCACTGTCGCATTGATGGTATTGCGGTTTGGGAAATGTGGTCTTCGGGCAACACGTGCTGGAAATGTTTGCAGACTAAATACTGTGGTGTCTAGGCTTTGCTTCCAAATAATCTCTCTGAATGTGGGAGAGGGGCAGGGTAGAATTGGCTGGGAGGGGGAAGGAAACAGATTGGCCGAGAGTTGATTACTTGCAGATTGGGGATAGGTACATGGGGGAACATTATAAAACCGTCTCTTCTTTTGTGCACTTTTGACATTTTCCATACAACGTTTTACAAAACAAGTAAGTTGGGGGGTATGCTCCAGTGCCCACTCCTCATCTCCACATCCCACAGAATTTCCCAATTATATTTTCTTCCAGAATCAGGTGGTATAGAGCTGGTTCAAGAATCTGAATCACCAGGAAGGGGACCCTGGGTGTCCCAGTGGGTTAAGAGACCAACTCTTGGTTTTCACTCAGGTCATGGTATTGGGGTCTTGAGATCAAACCCCTAGTCTCCCCCCCTAGCTCAGCGGGGAGTCTGCTTGAGACTCTCTCCCTCTCCTTCTGCCCCTCCCCTCACACACACTCTCTCTCTATATATAATATATATATATATAGATAGATATAGATATAGATATAGATATAGATATAGATATAGATATATAGATATATAGATGTATTAAAGAATCTGAATCACCAAAGATATAATCAAGCCCCACCACCCAACTAGCTGGTGGAAGAAAAAAGCACCCAGTACATTCCACAGACACATGGACAGAAGCCTTTTCCTACATTGGGGTCAGAACAGCAAGCCAGATAAGAATCTGCTCAATTCAACTTCTTCTTCTTTTTTTTTTTTTTAAGATTTTATTTATTTTTTGACAGAGAGCATGGGGGGGGGTGGACGGGAGGACAGAGGGAGAAGGAGAAGCAGGCTCCCAGCTGGGCAGTGACCCCCTCGGAAGGGGGAGGGGGGCTTATCCCAGGACCCCAGATCCTGACCTCAGCCGAAGGAAGACTCTTAACCGACTGAGCCACCCAGGTGCCCCAGAATCTGCTCAATTCTGCTTCCAACTCCCTGACTTACTAACTGTGCAGTGAGGGGCGAGTTGATTTACCTCTCCTGGGCCCTCAGTCTCCTTCTATAAAAACCAGTGGGGAGGGGGGCGCGGTAAGGAGAACCCCAGCAAGGGTGGTTGGCAGAATGACCGAGCCCAGCGCCGGCGGCCGCTGGGTTTTTGAGGCGCCCTGAGCAACCTCTGCCTCCCCATTCGGTCCTCTACCACCGCTCTCCCTGGCGGGGGGTTTTGAGGGAGACAAACTGCTTCACACAGAGACCTGGGCACATGGCATCAGGGGACAGGCGTGTGACAGCCGAGAAAGTTGAGGCATATTTACCCTTCCTGTTCTTACGAGGTGGGCAAGGGGCAGGGACACCGTGTGGCTGGCGATGGGGGCGGGGGGGGATTTCTTTTTTAAAAATCCAGTTGTATGTAATTCTCCTTCACCTTTGAACTTGGGTGGGATTATCTGACATTGGTGGTCTCTAATCGGGGACGACCAGGCCCGCTGCTGGAAAACGTGGCGGGCTTGGAGCAGCCGCGCGCCCCAACCAGTCCTGGAAAGCCTTGAGCGACTCTCGGCCTGTCTCTGGGGACAAGGCTGGCCACCCCGGTGGGAGGACGCCTGGGGGTGCGCCGGCGGCGGGCGACCTTCCTGCCGCTCTGCTTCCTGCCGCCAGGGGGCGCCCAGCCCAGAGAGGCCCGCGGGCCGGGGCGACGGGGGCGGGGTGAAGGGTGAGGGGGTGGAGAGTGCGGATCTCCCCCGAATGCTCACTCCCCCCACCACTAGGGGAACCCTCAGCTGGGCCCCAGGGGAGGGCCGGGGTGAGGGCACAGTGTGGCGGCCCTGGGGTGGCCTGGAAGTTGACAGAGGCGGGGGGGGGGGAGGGCTGGATGCAGAAACTCGCACCCATTAGGTGCTGGTTAAATATTTTTTGACTGGGGAACTCCGGGACAGCTCTAGGGAGTCCAGGTGCGCTCCCTGGCGTCTAGGTAGCTGACAGCCTCCTAGCGATGGGCCCTGCACCGCGAGCCAGTACAGTGACTGGGGTCCATGTGAGCTTCCGTTTAGCGTAGGGGAGCGAGAGGCCCCTGCGCGGCGTGGGCACCACCTGGAGGGGGCCCGAAGTATCCCGGCTCCACGTCCCTTCCCGCCTCCCCGGGACTCAGCACGTGTGGCCTCAACTGCGAGTTCCTCCTCGACCGCGGCGCTGAGCCTCCAGGGAGGGGAGAGAAAAGATTTTTTCCCCGGGCACCTCTGTCCCGGCGCCGGGCCCTTGGTGCGTGAGCGGCTCATATGATCGGAGGCCTCCGACGGGACCAGAGACCGAAGGGGGCTGCACCAGAGAGTCTCGGGACGCCCCTGGCACTAACTGGGCGAGTGGAAATGCGCGCCGCGGCCCGCGATTCCCGGGAGCAATTCTTCCCCTCTGCTGGTGCCAAGGCAGGGAATAGGGCAGCTGAGAGAGTGGAAACCCAAGAGCAGAGGCTCCCCTTTCTAATGTCACACAACATAGTGGTTCGGAGCTTGACCTCGGAAGGAAGCCTCACTTCAGATCCCTACTCTACCCCTGATCAGCTGGGTGATCTTGGGCAAGTTACTTAATCTCTCTGAGCCTCGGTTTCCTGCTCTGTAAAATGGAGATTTAAAAACAAATAACTTATGTCATCTGGCTGGATATGTGACAGCTGTTAGGCCCAGGTTCTCATCGCTGCCAGAGCCAGACGGAATCATAAGGGAGGATGGTTAGCTTCCTAGAGCTGCAAGAAGTATGCCAAGTCCTCCCACGTGTATAGTGTGGGCCCTGCTCTAAGAGGCTGGGAAGTGGAAGCCTCCAGGTCCAGCTCTGCTCTGTACGCATTCCTCCTGAAACTGGAGATCCAGAGATGCCCCGGTGCAGTGCTGCCGGAGCCCACCCTCCCGGAGGCTTGCTGGAAAATTGTCTTGCTGTGGGTCACCTGCAAAAATAAGCAGTAACTGAGCGCCTGGGTGGCTCAGATGGTTAAGCGTCTGCCTTCGGCTCAGGTCATGATCTCAGGGTCCTGGGATCGAGTCCCGCATTGGGCTCCCTGCTCCTTGGGAGCCTGCTTCTCCCTCTGCCTCTCTCTCTCTGTCTCTAATGAATAAATAAATAAAATCTTTAAAAAAAAAAAAGCAGTAACTGAGCATATGCTGACACCACAAGGACATGACCTCAATTAATCCTCACAACATCCCTGAAAAACAAACGAGGAAACGGATGCACAGAGAGGCCAAGTCACTCACGCAAGGTCACACAGCCAAGTATGTGCCCAAGTTGGAATCCCAGCTCCATCTAATTCCAGAGCCTGAGCTCCTTCTTTAAGTCTAGTGGTCTAAACATCTACCTCCCCTTCAGCTCAGTCCCAAAGCCTGGGACCAACCACCCAGTTGGGATGGGACAGGATGACCAGTCCTGAGGCTTGGGCCCCTCTGTCCACCCTGGCATCTGGTGCCCAGAGTGGGTTGGAAAAGGTGGCAGGCTTCCTCCTGGCACCTTCAGGAAGTGAAGACAAGACTGGTGGGAAGGGAAGGAGTGGGCTGGGCCAGGGGCTCTGGGCCCCTCCCAGGTGGACCTCGGGGATTAGGCCCTAGCACCTCGGGATGAGTCAGCAGGTGCTTTGCTCACCTCTCCCAATCAGGGTGTGAGGAGGAACCAGGCCCTGCCATCCCTTCCTTTTTTCTCTGGAAAGCCCAGGTGCGAACCCAAGATGCCCTGGGAGCTGGTGTTCATTAAAGAATGAACATTCCCAACCTCAGATGAGTCTCTATGTAGACAAGCCTTCCCCGCTCCTCCTTGCCCGGGCCTCCTTGGGCCCCCCACATCTCTAGCCCCCTCCAGTAGACATCCGCCTGGACTTGGATGCCAGAGTCAACAAGGGCCGTGGGCCACGCTGGAGGCCTGGCTCAGGCAGCCGGCTCCCTGGGTCTCTTTGGGGCGGTGAGTGCTTGAGGAGGGGGGTGGAAGGCTTTGAGCAGGGCAGGAGGGCTCTCTTGAGGCCTCCGGGAACAGCTCTCGTGGGGCTTGTGGCCTAGAGGGGAGAAAAGGGCTGTCCCAGCAGCGCAGGAGAAAGCCCCGCCACCGGCGAGCGGGGCAGTTTCGACGGCCGATACCAGGGGGCAGTGCTGCGCAGCGAATGCGGCCGAGCGGCAGCTTGCAGCCCGGGCCGGCGTGCTCACTGACACCCCTCGCGTCTCCCAACGCCGCCAAGTTGCTCCCAGAGCGCTCCTGAGCCCAGCAGCCCTCCCGCCCGCTAACACGCTAAAGGGGGCACGCTCCTCGCCCTCCGCGCGCCGCCGTCAGTGCGGGCAGCGCGAACGTCTCCGCTCGGGGAAGCCCGCAGCCCGCTGGTTGGTGTTTGACCACCCACTTGGCCCTCCAGGAGCGCCAGCTGGGGCGGCGGGGTGCACCGTCGGGTCTTGCAGGCGGTGTGCGCCAGGGTGGGGTTACCTGGAAAACGGGGTTTGAGGGGACTTCCTCAGCCCGCGAAAATGCAGACGCGCCTTTGAAAGCGAAAGAGAGCGGGCGACGTGGGCCCTCTGCATTCGATAGACTTTCGGATTTACGTGGATATCCGTCCCGGGCAAGCTCGGCTGCAAGGCCGAGGCCCATCCCCGGCCAAGATGGGAGCGATCCCAGAGAGGCGGGGGTGGGAGGGTTGACCTTTTGCGCCTGCACCCAGCCCCAGGCCCACCCCCTGGAATCAGTGATGTGTTAGGGAAACGCCTTTCCTTCTAACGTAGACGCGGTTGTGTCGGGCTTTAAAATCCGCAGCCACAGTGGGCCGATCGGTGACACGCTCCGGGCTTCCCCCCCCCGCCCCCCAGCGGGTCTATGAACCCCACTGCCTTTCCCATCCCAGAGGGAGAGGTCGCGCCCTCCGGGTTCTGAGGCCAAGTGTGAGCACAGGGAGCTTGGTGAAATTTAAACAGGACATGATTCTCTTTGGGCACGGCCTGCTTTTACTAGAATTTTTGTTTTAGTTTTTTTTTTTTCCTAATAGCCGCTTTGCAAAAAATAATGCAGCTACATGTCGGCGTTTGAATACTGGTGGCTGTTTGTTCTTTGAAGAATTCACACCTTAAAATTGCTTTCTATGAGCCCAGAGGAAGAACTTATAAACCACCGTTATGTAATTTGAAACCATCAATAGCCCCTCTTTAAGGCTGTCTTTATTGTGGGAAGTCAAGGTAATGATTTTGTCGCTAATTTCATCCCAATGTACGGCGTCGCTTTTATAGCCTTTCAAAGGTAAGTGAAAGGCGTCAATCTGGGACCCTTTTTGTGGCCGATTAACAGTTTAAACTGGTTTTCTAACCCTGTCACAACTATTGGGCCGATAAACAGGATTTCTGGGGAGGCATTAGCAAGTCTGTAAATAGATCATTTTTTAAAAACTCCGGCAATTCTGCGCTCCTCTGGCAAAAATAAAACATAGGTTCACAGGGTGGTGTGTGTGTGTGTGTGTATTTCTCACCTCCAAGAAGAGGTAGTTAGCAACGACTTCTGAAGAGCTGTTTGTGTCCTGGTTATTATTATGATGATGATTATTATCATAATCTTAGGAGAAAGTGAACAACAAGCTGAGGACACAGGGATGGAAATCAATGGTTTGTAGGCACTGCACTGACTCTACCTTATGGTAGGAAATGTCCTCCCTTTAATCATTAGCAAAGCCGGCCGCTGCTGCAAATCTTTTTTGACATAGAACCATCCAAACAGAAAAATCCGATTTTTTTTTTTTTTTGCAAGGGTTCTACTGAAGATCTTTTAGGTGGACACTGCTAACACAACTTCGCGAGAGAGGAGGGAAATGAAGGCGAACTACACACCAACCTAGGATGACCCAACCATCATCTTTTATCTCCTCTGTAGCACTGAAAAATAGTTACTAATTTTTAAATTGAAGCAAAAAGGCAAACTGGGCAATTCGAGATCTTTTAAATTTGTTTTTAAATTAAATTTAGGCCCAGTCCTACTAGAAGTGTACTTTAAATGCCGCCGATTTTCTCTGATGGAACAGTAACCTCTAACTCCCGGTCCCCGTCGCGGACCGCCCCGCGGACTGCCCCGCTCCCCGGGTCACCTGAGAGTTACCTCCGGGTGCAGGCTCTCTCTCCAAGGGGAGGGCGCAGCTACCCCCGTGCAAAGCCAACGGGAAATTCTAAGTAGGCGTGAAACTGTCAAGAGGCCCAGCCTGGCGCCCACCCCCGCAAGGCACTGGGGAAGCCGACACCCCCGGGCCTGGAGCGCCACCGAGTTGCTGCTCTGAAGCCGTGGGCGGGAAAGCTTTGACTGTTTTGTCCTCCCTGCCCCCTCCCGCGCGGGGTTCTGGGGTTTAGGGCCCCGGCCCGGGAGGAAAGGGCGAGAAGGCGCTTCTGGGCTCGCTGGGGATGCGGCCGCTGAGGAGCCCGTGCCAGGCCCCCATCCTCGCTGCCCGAGGCGGGGCGGGACGCGGAGGTGAGGTCTCCGGGCGGGCGGGGACCCCAGCCCCGGGAGGGGCCTCTGCACTCGGAGCCGTCGGCGCGCGGGAAGTGGAGGCGCGGGGATCGCCTGCCTCCGCGCTCGGCTCCCGGGCCCCACGTGCGGGTCCGCGCCTGGACACGGAGAACGCCGCGACCCGGGACAGCGGGCACTCCCCCCGCGCCGAGGAAGGACTGCCGCGACGGAGGGGGCCCGGGGGCCCGCGCAATTGCCTTTTGAGCTCGGCCGCCACCAGCAAGAGGCACAACTGGGAACCCGTCTCATACCCTCACTCCGGTCCCCGAGCCCGGCCCGGCCTAGCCCGGCCCCCGGTGCTCAGGGAAGCTCTGATGGCCCTGTCTCCTCCCCTCCTGCAAATGCCACCTCCAGTAAAACGCGCCCACCGCATCCGGCCCCGGGGCTGGCCCTGCCGCCGCTCAGTCTCGCCGGGTGCGGATCCCCGGCGGAGGCGGCGGAGAGTGGCGGGCAGAGCACAGCGTCCCAGCGGCTCCCACCTTCCCCAGGCGGCCGCACGGGCTGGGGGTGGGGTGGGGTGGGGTGGGGACAGAGGCCAGCGGTCGGGCGAAGGGACCCAGCTCGGCTGCGGAGGGCGGCCCCGGGCTCGGTGGCGCCCTCCAATAGAGCCCAGTCCGGGCCCTCTCGCCCGGGACGCAGCTCGCGTCCCGCCCTACCTCTCCCAGCCCCCGTCTGGCTGCGCTCTCCGCCTCCGGCCTTTCCTTTCCCTCCCAGGGTTTCCACCCCCTGCTTAGCTCCCTGACTCTCCTCTTCTTCGCCGACTCCTTTTCTCCCCACCTCGTCCCCCGCCCTCTACTCTTCTGCAGTTTTACCGTAGAGAATAAACCCAATAAACCCCAAATGTAAGCACTGCCCAGATCCGGGTACGTATCCTGTCGCTTCTAGAAGGCAAATTGACACCGGGTGCATTTGGATCGGCTTCCTCAGAGAGGCCAGAAAGCTTTCAGACACTCTCTAAGTCAGGAGACAGCTGGCTGTTCTCTTAGCATCTCTGCAGCGGCTGAGGACTTTCTTCGTCCCCAGACATCCCCAGACCAGGGGCGTTAGCCCATTGCTCAGATGGAGGACGTGGAGCAGGGAGGTAACCCCGACTATTATCAACTTAATTTTTCTCATGTGGTGGATTTCAGTCCTTTGAATACTCTGCCTCCTGTTTCCCCTTCCTCTTACTTGCTTTCTTGACATTTTCTTGGATGGTTTAAGTAACAGGAGACAGACAAGGCAAAGACAACCTCATCCCTTTCAGTAGAGTGCAATAAATCGCAGCCTGGAATTACAGCCACAGAACTATCACAAATGAATCTGTGTTTGTGAAAATCTGTAACCCTAGCTATGTAATTTGGAGCTCATCATGAAAAAGGATATTGCACAGGTGAAAGTGATTTTACAATTGCTTCCATATTTTTAATATTTTTCTAAATTGTTGAGAGGACTTTTCTTGAATGCAAGGATGAATGTTTCAGCCTGGGAAGTTCCTTGTAGCCTTAGTCATGGGAGGAGGGCTACACTTAATCATAAATTGCCTTTAAAGTGTATATTAAAGTGATTGAAATTTGTTTCCTTAAAAAAAAAAAATAGTCTCTGAAGTTGAAAACGTTCTACCCTAGCCAAATAGACTTTTCTGAAACTTCAAAATAATTCCCATGAACTTTTTCTTAGAGAAATTTCACATTAAATGTAATGATTCTAGAACTCTTTTAAAAACAGGAGTTGAAACACAGCCTTCGAAACCACCAATTTCCTGGCCAGATTCTTTAAGCTGAGCCTTTCCCTGGGTGCCTGGACCTTGCTCTTATTGAAGCAGATTTTCATGGGGGAAATTTTGTGTTCCTGGAGAACTCTGCTCTGTGGCAAGTCCTGAAGTGATGCAGGTTGAGACGTCCCACACCCATCAGGGTGCACAGGATCTGGGACGTGGGATCAGTGTAATGCCCAGCAAATATTCTAGGTATGCTGACACATTGAGGGAGATGCAAAAGCAAAAACTCCTAGCCAGATTCATGAAAGATGAAGACAGAATTCAAAAAACACGTTCTTCATTTTGCACGACGCACTCAGATATTGAGGCAGAGGAGGCGCTGAGATCGGAATTGTCCAAAGCGTATATGTGCCTTCATGTTTATTACTAATTATCATCCCTTTTCCATAGCTCGTTTTGTTTGGCCAGCTCTGAGTACCTGGGGACTTACCGGAGAACTGTTTGCTTTGGTTTCTCCCCATACTGTTAGGAACAACTTGAGCTGAGTCTGCCTAATCCAAATCCTTATGTTTTAATTTTGTTCGTTAGCAACTAGATCATCAAATTAAAGTTTTTCTGTCCCTACATGATTTTTACCTTCCCCCCCTTACCTTTATGCTTGTACTTCAAACTAGTTCTTCTTGCTTATTATTCTCCCCATTTATTCTCTTGATCATTTGAGGTTTCTATGATGGTGATTTACATTACTGATCAAATTTCCGAAGCACCTTCAAAATTAACTGATGCCTTTTATCACCCACTGGAATATCTTTTCACCAAGGAGCTCTGGTGAACCCAGAAGGGTGAGGGAGAAAAATGAGAAAATCATATACAGGTAACTGAAGGCAAAAGCATCTCATCGCTGTTGTGGTTTCCCCTGCTCCCCCGCCCCCCCTCTGCCCCAAATGAATGTCTTTAAATTAGAAATAGCAGATTAATTACTGTAATAATAATGTAAATTGCCACCCTCCTTGGGGTTTGCAGGTCAGGATCCTTTTCTGCTGGCAAGACTATAAAGCACATAGAGTGGCCAAACAAAGCATCAAAAAGTTGTGTGTGTAACCCTGAACACCTAGCTCTTATTACTAGTGATCTATCAGGCATTCTTCTTTATGTAGAAAAGGAAAAGTCAGAGGGACACCCTGACAGCTGATATGAAATAATTCTCTTGTTGGAATACATGAAGGGAACTCCACCATCACAAATTGGTATTTCCAGGTCCTGTGTCAGCCCCAAGGAGAGAGAATTTGGAATGGGAGGGGAAATGGCAGTTATCAGGAAACGAAATGCTTGCCCAGAGAATTCTAAGCAAATCAATCACCAGTCCAGGCAGGAGGGGGTTGTTGGTTTTGTTTTTTGTTTTTTGGTTTTTTTTTAATATCCACTTCCCATTTGTTTTACCCAATTCAAAAAATTTTCCCAAGAAGAAAATACGCTTGTAAAATGTCTCATTAACAGCAAAGATGAATTGGACCTCAACTTTTGAATGCCATGCCACTTTAATGGAGATTGTAGAAGTTTGTGGAATGAAAGAATAGTGCCAGCTTGTATTCGGACTAGTTTCCATCTGTGTGGTAGAGTTTGAGCTGTGTGTTCCACAAAAGCTCCAGTTGGTTGAAGGATGACTTTGGTCCTGAATTTTCATTTATTTTTGTCTCAAATATGAAAAGATGTTTATTTTCCAAAGTTTCACATTTTAAATAATTTCTATTTAACTTTTTATCTGATTTAAATTTTTATCTGATTTGAGTTAGGTTTTGAGATACACATTAGAGAGTCTCTACATTTAGTATTATTTTACCAGGAAAAAAGAAAAAAAAATTGGAAGGTACTGATTTCTGTATCACATGAATGGATTACTGGTGTCATTCTTCAGGCATCCCCGATTCATACTTACAAAGTAAAGGTTTTTCTCCTCGACAGATGTGGAACTTTACCCATACAAAGTGTGTCAGTGTGATCAGCAGTCATAAAATGAATAGAGGTGAGGGTGGGATGTGGGGGTAGGGAGATCTCAGCCGGTCCTGAGGCATGATGCAGTGTTTTTATGGAAAGCCTGTTTTGTCCAAAAGCTGGTGAAATTCAAAATGGTCCCCAAAGCCTCTCCCTGAAGCCAGAGGTTCAGCCACAGTAGCTCAGTTAGCCTCTGTACCCCGCCCCCTCCCCAGCAACATCCCAGCCCAGAGCACCTCCAAATGCAAGACTTTTATTACAGAATGGAAGCCGCTGGGAGGGGCTCCGATCCAGGATCAACGGTTTTTGCTTTAAAAAGAAGGTAGCAGTTCAGCCCCCTGTTTGTTTTTGCTGAGCACCTCGGTTTTGCCTCCGCATTTCTCCACCAGCAGGAGACTATTACCCGGGACAATGTTCTATTCCATTGTCGTTATGTCCCACCGAACTAAAACAATGCTCTGTTTGGCCTCCCAGGCGAGAGGGATTTGTTCTGTTCTTCCTTAAGTAGAGTTTCCGACTGAGTTTCTGACCCAGTCACTTGATATCCAGCAGGGATACCTGGCGACATTTTTTTTTTTAAACCTGCTATCTTGTGTTTTGTAATTTCATTCTCTGAGAAATAGCCCAGAAACTCGATTCTCAATCAAGAAGAATCACACCATGGTTGGGGAAGAGGGTTTGCTCAAGCTGCATGAGTTCTATAATTTAAATCAGCTAGACAGGATTTATTTAGTTGTCTTATTTTTTTGTTTTGTTTTGTATTATTGAATAGCAAACCCTAACAGGTTTGTAATAATGTATTGTTGATTACCAAAACCTAAAAGGTTAGAAACCACAGGATCTCCGTTATTTTCCATTGGGCCATGGTGTTTCCTGTTTGCTTTTTGAAATACATAAGTAAATTTTATATGCGTATATATAATATTATATACATAATATTATGACATATCAAGATTTCTAACATTCATGACAAATATTGATGAACATCAACTCTTTAGAGCTATTTTGTCATACTTGTGATCTTCTATAAAAGCAGAACAAGCCCACAGAATAGAAAAAACCTGATCTGCCATAAGCATCTGTCTTTATATATAGTTACACAGGCTGCTATCCCTAAGTGTTTTCACTTGGAAAATGTTATGTAGCTTAACGCAGGTCTGGTGGCAGAAAAACTTGTTTGTCCTGGAGCTAAAGAGTCAGTAGGACACTTAGGACTGTGTTTTGCCCTTGGATGTGGGCAAACTAATTGTCAGTATCCCTCCAGCAGTTGCTATCACTTTACTGCTCAGGTTTAGCTATGAGTAACCTGGAAAGCACGGATGTAACAGCTGCTTATAATAAAAATGTAATTGACCAAGACGGGCTACCTGAGGAGATTAAGCCTCTTGCTAATGAGGTCATATGCTGATTTGCTTATCTTAGAGTTGGTAATAAATAGTCCCTATCGCTGGCAGTCCCAGTGGCTGGATCTGGGCAAACCCACCTTCACGAGGCTAGTAGAGAAACAGTTCACAGCCAGGTCTTCTTGGAGAACGAGAGAGCCATTGTAGGAGATGAGATGGAAAAGCATGTTAAGAGTTAGGGCTCCGGAGGCAGGCAGACCTGTGTTTGAATACGGACTCCCCCATTTGCTCTCTTGGTGACTCTGAGCAACTTACTAACCACTCTGAGCTTCTGCTGCCTTAGCTCTAAAAATAGAGGAAATAATAGTAATAGTGCCTATTATTTGTTAGGGAAGCTTAAATGACAAGATGCATGTAAAGCATTCAGTACTCGGCATTAGTGATCATAACCAAGGACCAGCCCTGCCCATCTAAGACCCAACCCTATATTTCTTGCCAGTCTTGCCCCTGTCACTAGGAAGAATGTCCACTCTGGAGATTGCAGTCACTTGTTTTACTCCTAGATCACAAGAGGCTTGTTGTCATGGACAAGTAAAACTTCATTTATTTTGCTTTTCAAATATCAGGGTGTTTGGCTTGCAAGAGCAAAATTGTGCCTAGCCTGCTCTGTCGTGGGTTCTGATCAATTACGCTCCTTCTCAATGGCTTCGTTGGGCACCACGTGTGCCGTTCCTCTCCTTAGATCCAATTCCTACGTCCCTTATCCTGTGTTACCTGTGGCTTTAGAAGCCTCCCCAACAGGTGGGCTGTTTTCCCTTCATCAGTTTCTTTGACTGAAGCCTGAGCCCTGTCACTTTACCACATTGGTCACAAGTTCAGGGGAGAGATCCCTGCTTTTGGAACTTAGTCTAGTTGTGGGTACAAATGTGCATGAAAAGAAGACCAGCAGTAGAAAGCAAGGCATGAAATGGGATGAAAATGTGGTCAAGATGGGAAGTGCCATGGCATATCACACTCTGAACCTTACTTTGCTCATCCGAAAAGCTGGAGCGAACCCTCCTCGGCCAGTGGCTCTCCTCGGACTTCAGTGGAAAACAGATGATGTGGTCTAAATGGAAGCGTCCTGTCAACTGCAAATCAACTATACAAAAAACAAAGTGAGAGGTATTGTGGAATCATAAGCTACAGGGAAAGAACAGAATTATCACTAACCCTTAAAAGGTGACTAGAGATGACAAAAGCCATATTCAAAGGCATGATGTCTGGTTTCATCTGAGGTGGGGGAGGAGGGGGGTGCAGTAGGAATGGGTATACCAACCAGGTGCTCGGAGAGCAGGAAGTTGCTCTGTATCTGCGTGTGTGGAGAGGGAGGTGTATATTCGTGCTTCTGCAAGGACTCTTCTATATAATGGGCATATACACTCCTCTCGTGTCCCTCAGGGTTGTGTCCGAGTCTCTAGTGGAACATCTCACTTTCTGGAGTGTGACAGATCCTCATGGGCCTGCCCTACCCTCCTTGCTAGCTGGAAATCCCCCCATGGTAGGAGCCCGAGCTGAGTCACCTTCACATACCTGTCCAGGCCGGGCCCGCAGGGACAGGGCATGTGCTCTGCTGACTAGGCGTTGAAGGGACCTTCATACAAAATAAGCCAGGGCTATTGCTGCCATGGTGCCCATTCCACGTGTGCGCCTTTCCTCCTGTCCCGGTGGATGGAAGGCACCCCCTTCTCTGGGACGCCCATCCTTCAACGCCAGGCTGGGTGTACACCTGCAGAGAAGCCGTGCTCCGCACAGCTCTCCTCACTCAGCCCTTCCTCACTTGCAGCCCGGGCCACAAAGCTCGGCCCTCAGGGATGTCTTGACTCATTTGACACTTTCATGGAAGGTTGAAAGCGCCCTGGGCAGGGGCCACCATGTCTGGGAGTCTCCTCCTACAACACAGGAGGCTCTTAGCTCCCTGGGGTGGTACCAGCACATTACCTGGCAGCTAGATGCTCAGTAAGTATTTACCAGTGAACAAATGAAGAACCTCTTTGGTGGGGTCCCTGCTTACACTCCTTACACTCCTATGAGTCATTCTTTACACCACTAAAGTGGTCTTTTGAAAGCATAAATCAGAACACAAATCTTCATATGGCTTCCCATTGCTCTTAGAATAAATACGAACTTCCTTTCCACAACGTATGAAGCTTTCTATGGATTGGCCCTGTCCTCCTTTCCAAACCCCTCTCCTACACTCTCCCTGACTCAACCAGGCCAGCCTTCCTTCTGCTCCTCTAATACACTACATATTTCTGCCTCAGGACCTTCACACTTATCTTTCCTCTGCCTGGGAAACTCTTCCCCTGGTTCTGTATGTGCTTGGCCAAAATAGTCCCAATAACACACCCTATCCCTTTTGCCTGAGTACTTCCCACGGTCTGAAGTGGGATTGAGTTTCCATGTTCCTTGTCTGTTGCCACCTTCTCCCCCTAGATGATGGGAGCTTATGGTCCCACAAGCAATGCCTTTGTTTGCCTTTTTCACTGCTGTGTCTCCAGCCACTTAACAAAACGTCTGGCAATTAATAGGTGCTCAGTAAATTAATGAATGAGAAAAAAAATTATATCACACTGTAATGGACTAAATTGGATTTCTGTTGTTTAAGTCTCCCAATCTGTAGTATTTTGTTATGGCTGAACTAGCAAACTAATACACACACCATCACCAATTAACTGGCCAGCCTTGGACAAGTTGATGTGCCTTAGTTTCCTCATCTATAAAATGGGACCAGTGGGCGCCTGGGTGGCTCAGATGGTTAAGCGTCTGCCTTCGGCTCAGGTCATGATCTCAGGGTCCTGGGATCGAGTCCCGCATCGGGTTCCCTGCTCAGTGCAGAGCCTGCTTCTCCCTCTCCCTCTGCTTGTGCTCTTCTATCTCTCTGTCAAATAAATAAATAAATAAATCTTTAAAAAAAAAATAAATAAATAAAAAATAAAAAAAAAATAAAATGGGACCAGTAATAGTCCCTATTTCATAGAGTTCTGATGAAGATAAAAGCAATTAATCTATGTAAGGCCCTTAGGATACTCTATTAGGGTCAGCGATTTGTATTAGTAATGGCAGGTTCAGTCAATTTCATGAGTAACAGCAATAATGCCGAATTTTAGAATCCCCAAGTAGGATAGGAAAAGAAAATGTCACCTGAGGAAAGAGATGGATTGGGAAGCCCTAGACAAATGCAGGTGCAAAGTGACAGGGGAGGAAGAGGAGATACTCCGGGGAGACAGGCTGGGAGGAGGGACTGTGTGATGTGTTCAGGGAGACAAACAGGTAGTCTAGCTTGGGCAGAATCTGGACAGGAAAGAGCCCAGGTTTTTAGATTTTTTTTTGGCATTTTGTTTTGTTTTGAGAGAGAGAGCATCTCCAACAGACTCCCTGATGAGCTCGGAGTCCAACGCAGGTTTCAGTCCCACGACCTGGAGATCATGACCTGAGCTGAAATCAAGAGTCAGGCACTTAACTGACTGAGCCAGCCAGGTGCCCTGAAAGCCCATTTTTATTTGCACAAAACATCAGTATTTTAAAGAGAGGAAGAAGTGAGCAGACATTCTGAGCATGTTTTTCAGGGCTGCTGATTCCATTCCCTTTACCAACAGCTGTCACTTCTCGTCCCCACCCCCACCCCAGGGCACCGTGCTCTTTCTCCAATTATCAGCATGCTCTGCGTCTCTCTTTCCTCAAGCACCGGCCAGAGGGACCATCCTGGGGCGCAGGGTGCCTCTCTCCATTTTTTAGGCCCTGTGCTATATCACCCCAAGTCTGCTATTGTGTCCCTCCCTCCCTTTCTGGCCTACAAAGATTTGTTCTGTAAAGAAAATTTCAACCAGAATGTTCCATTTACTGTCAAGTCAGTTCTGGGCAGACAGCCAGAATCATTTTTTGTTTGGGTTTATTGTTTTCAATTCTCCTTTCCCACACAACTGAAGCAAGCCTGGGGTCTGAGTGTTCAGGTCATTCATTGCCTATATCTTTCTTCTTTGCTCTTCTCCTAGGGCTCGTGAACTGGCCTTTGACCCATGGACACATCCCCGTGATCTCTTGCTGCTCCCTGTCTGGCAGTGTAAACACGTCTCCAGTCTCTGCCACAGGATCTCTGGGTGCGGGACAGAGAATGCAGGCCTTGGAGCAGAGAAGGCGGGCTGGTCTCCTGACTCTGTTTCTGCTTCCTAGTCACTCTTGGTTCCCTGAACCTCACCTGTAAAATAGCACAGGTCATGGGGAAGATTGATGCGAAGCTCTTGCCCACCCACAATGTGTTGGGTGGGTATGGTTGTTCTCACTGTTTTTGCCGCCTGACTATTCTGTTCTCTTACATTCTCTGGCTTCATGGTGCCTGGATCTCCAAATTGAGGAGGAAGAAGGGATAGGGCTCAGTTGGTTTTCAGGGCCCTTCTCCCCACTTGGGGTGTCCTTGATGTGACTCAGGGTTCTAACTACTCCACTGATGACCCTGATGGGCAGATTTGTGAGATGTTTTTCAGGAAGAGCAAGCAGTGAGGACCTGAGACTCACCCTGGGGCTCTCCAATTTTGCTAGCTCTTCAGAGAAATGGCAGCCTGCACCCCCAGCTTCTGGTGCAGCCCAATTTAGCAGATACGTCTGGAGCACCTGTTCCCTACAGCATCATTTTAGATCCAGAAGTCTCCAGGACCAAGCCGGTGATGCGAATGAAAGGGGCAAACTGGTGGGGAAGTGGGGAGCATGGGCCGCTTCCAGTAGGGCAGACACTTATCTCCAGCTCATTAATGATGTGAAAAAATGAGTCCAGTGCAACCCAGGTCCTCTAATTTTTCAAGGGAGACTTGGAGTTCAAGAGTTTAGGTAAAATCCCTTTATTTTTAAGACATTGAAAATTAACTCAAATTGAAAAAAAGAATACAATGTGGACCAAACAGAATATGAAACCACAGACTGGATTTGGCTCAGGTTTTCAGCCTCTGCTTTAAAGTAATCCACACTGGCGTATTGGTAGATGCTCAGCACAACTGTTCTCTGTGACTTACTAGCGTTTTCTTTGGGACCTTGTCTAAATACCCAGCAACAATCATAGAATTTGGACAGCCTGATGACTCTGCCATAAAGCAAGGTGTCTCTACCTAAGGACCCACCTGTGCTAGGCTGACCACATGTGGTCCCAGAATTTGAGAATGTTAGAGTTGGGATCACCAATGCCCGTTGGATCCCTGATCCCGTCCTGCTCTTCCTTCAGCAAAAAAAGAAAGTGAAGGCCAGATGGAGTAGGCTCTTGCCTGGGGTCACTCAGCCTCTTAGTGACCCAGTTGGAACAAATAGTACAGTCTCCCAACTCCTGGTCCTATTTTCTTCCTCTTTTTCTAGAGCTTCCATTTCTAGCTATAAAATGATGCTCTTTGCTTCAACCCCAAATACATTCTCCTGAGAAGTGGCATTCCTCTGAGCCACTGGGAGTTTAAGCCATTAAATAATGAAGGGCGGGTTGAGTCGACAGCCGACACTGTGGTCTGCTGTATACGGCTGAGGATCAGGACCAGTGGAGTGCAGAATCTTTATATGGCAAGCCAAAATGATCTTACGTGCACTTTCATCTGATTGCATCCTTTTTCTTCTAGAAAAACACAGCAAAATGTAGAAACAGGTAAAACAATTTCCCCAGGTTAAGAATACAGTAGGAGGGGCAGCCAGCTGGCTCAGTCGGTAGAGCAAGGGACTCTTGATCTCAGGGTTGTGAGTTTGAACCCCATGTTGGGGGTAGAGATTACTTAAAAAGAAAATGTTAAAAAAAAAAAAAAGAAGAAGAATGCAGTAGGAAAAGGTGCTGTAGAGTCTCGAAACTGAACATTTTGAAGTGTTTGTGTCCTGGGCAGCAGCACCAGATATTTGAGCCTCTGGTAGGTGTGGGGTCCTGGAAGGGTGTCTGCTCCCTGCACCTCTTTATGCGGCCCCTTCTGTAGGGATGGTGGACAGAGCCTGGTCAGCCCAGGAGGCAGGCTCCTCCTCCTTCCATCTATCCAGGGTTTGGACAAGCCCCGCACAGAAAGAACCTTAAGGGGATGGGGCCACAACCAGCCACAGGCACCCAGGCTGTTTGCAGAAAGACCCTTTGTGGTGTCTGCACCTTGGTCCTCTGTTGGCGCTGTCATGGTTAGGGGCATCACGCTGCCCAAACAGCTTCTGAGGATATCAAATGCCACCACCAAACTTCGATATTTAATCCCTCACAAAAGCTGTTTACAGTTCTGTGTACTCCTCTTCATGAACATTGTATCTTACTTTTATTAGCTTTTTCAGATAATTCCAACAGACTGCAGAGGCTCAATTTTCCCTTCCAGAAGTCATGCTGGTTTAATTAGTTAATGTTTGTAAAGCACTTTTGAAGAGGGAAAGTGCTGTGGAAATCCTCAGCAGTAGTATTAGGAGTTCCTCAACACACCTTCTAATCTCTCTCCGGCACCAGTGTCATCCCTTCTATTGCGTTGGGTGCGTGTTAGTTCTGACTACTGCCTCACTTCACGGAGCATGTTTCTGCCCCCCTTTGGGCTCTAACACCAGTTATAGCCATCAGTGGCCCTGTGACCACACTTCCTCTGCTTCTGTTGTAGCGAGAGTCTTGGCAAACTCTGAGAACGAATGTTTCTCACAAATAACAGAGAGGCTTCCTATTTCCTTTCCTTCTTTTGCAAAATACTGACGAGCACCCACCAGGTACAAGGCATTCCCTTCCGCCTGGTCCCCTTTATTTGCCTGGGCTAATGGTTTTTGCTGAGTGACCTTGGTTGAGTCATTTCATCTTTCTGCATTCTTTGACCCCTCTGCCTGCTTTGCAGGAGATCTAACACAAAACATCTGGGGATAAGAATAAGCCCGTGCTCGGTTCTCTATTCCTGGGTTAAATAGCTCACCTCGGCCACCTTTATTTTTTTTAATGAATTCTTTTTTTTTTTTTTAGATTTTATTTATTTGACAGAGAGAATGCACAAGCAGGGGGAGCGGCAGGCAGAGGGAGAGGGAGAAGCAGGCTCCCTGCTGAGCAGAGAGCCTGGACATGGGGCTGGGTCCCAGGAGTCTGGGATCATGACCTGAGCCCAAGGCAGTAACCGACTGAGCTACCCAGGCGCCCCTCACCCACCTTTAAATAGTGAATAAAGGGAGGTCCTTATTACTTACACTGCTTCCATATGGGTATAGTTTTTGCCTTTCAAAATTACGGTGACTTCTTTCTTACTATAAACGAATAAAGTGTAACACATGTGATTTTTCTAAGTTTATTTTGTGTTAAAATGTTTCTCAAAGGTTTTATGTGCTTCTCTGCCTTCTTAAACAAAAATGCAATTTAATCTTTGAGGGTCATTTCCTTGATTATCCATTTCACATTGCATTCTGTGGTTTACATGCCCTCAAGAGCACTTGAGGTTGTAGGTAATTGTGTCCGAGCAAAGTCACCCCAGATTGTGAAATTGTTAACTTACTTGGTTTGTTTGCTCTCTCTCTCCAAGATTCCTGCCTCAAGCAGTACTTTACTTTCCCATTTGATGCCTCTAATCTTTTGCAAGCTAGGAAATAGAAGAGTTAGGCTTGTTAGAATTAGATATAAAATAAGAGTAAATAGCCTTTGAATGAGGCACGGAGAAGATCTCCTAAGAGCAAAGAATCCAGTTGTAATTTACAGACCCGGTGATACATCATCTTAACTGCTCAATGGTCTTGTCTTCATCCCTTTTCAGTTGTGGCTCTCTTCTGGGTGGGGTGAGGTTTAAAGGGTATGTGCCTTCTGGGCAAATGTTCCTGCACATTGAAACAAAAACACTTTCTGGTTTTGATACAAGGAGTTCTTAAAGACCCGCACAGAGTAGGTGTCACCTGCTTGTTGAATAAATGGCTCCAGCAGCTTTTCAGGCAATAAGGAACTTTAGAAAATGATGGGTTTAAAGATGCTTTGAAACCCAAATGTACTCCTGTTAGAAAGATACAGACTTATAAGCCAGTTTTCCTGGAAAACCTCAAAGTTCTCTGTGACCCAGAAAATGTAATAAAATCAACCTTTCTTTTCCTTCTCTCAGAATGCTTCACCTAGGGGCGCCTGGGTGGCTCAGTTGGTTAAGCGACTGCCTTCGGCTCAGGTCATGATCTCAGGGTCCTGGGATCGAGCCCCGCATCGGGCTCCCTGCTCAGCGGGAAGCCTGCTTCTCCCTCTCCCACTCTCCCTGCTTGTGTTCCCTCTCTCGCTGTCTCTCTCCCTCTGTCAAATAAATAAATAAAATCTTTAAAAAAAAAAAAAAGAATGCTTCACCTAGAGAATTTCAGAGCCAAACAACCACCTGTCCTCATTCTCTATTCACCACCCTAAGTGTTAACGTGGCTCTGAGCTCCTAAAGGTGAGAAGAGAACATGTTCATTTGCATCTTTGTTTTTTATTTTATTTTATTTTATTTTTAATTTTATTACGTTATGTTAGTCACCATACAATACATCATTAGTTTTTGATGTGGTGATCCACGATGATGGGTATTAAGGAGGGCACGTACTGCATGGAGCACTGGGTGTTATGCATCTTTGTTTTTTAAAAAGAGAATGAAATTCAGGGCTCTGTCCCCACATCCCAGTGAGGCGGTCCCATTTGATTTTCCAAAAGTGATGAGGATCTTGGCAAAGACTACCTTTGTTCCATTTCCTATTCTAACACTTTTATTTTCTATGGTCATAAGAGTGACATGCTATGTAGGGATGTGATTAAGGATCCAACTCTTGATTTCAGCTCAGGTCATGATCTCAGGGTCGTGAGATCAAGCTCCACGACTGGCTCCATGAATGGCTCCAAGCTCAGTGAGGAGTCTGTTTGAGAGTCTCTCCTTCTGCCCCTCACCCACCCTCTCTCTCAAAAATAAATAAATACATAAATAAATAAATAAATAAATCCTTAAAAAAAAAAAAAGAGTGACATGCTATGTCTTTTATTTATGTAGCCTCCCTTCCCCACCCTGTGTGATGTCTAAATAGAGAAAGAACAAAAATGAACAGATGAGTTATTCTTTAGAATTTGTTCATTTCGTAGGAGACACTATATAGTTCCTTGGTCAAGGTCATGGAATTGGATATGGGATGGTCCTGGGTTGGAATCCAATCTGTGCCACTCCCTAGCTGTGAGACCATGGACAAGTTGCTTAGCCTTTCCAGCTCTCGGTTTCTTATCTGTAATATGAGTGTTTCAGTTACTTACTGCTTCATAGCAAATGCACCCAAAGCTTAGTAGCTTAGGGGTGTGTGCGTGGCTTTGTTGGTAGAGCATGAGACTCTTGATCTCAGGATTGTGAGTTCGAGTCTCACATTGGGTGCGGAGCCTACTCAAGAAAGACAGAAAGAAAGAGAGAGAGAGAGACAGAGAGGGAGCGAGGAAGAAAGAAGGAAAGAAAGGAAAAACAACAAACATATTTTTTCAAGATTCTGCCATTTGAACAAGGTTCACAATGGATGGCTGATACCTGCCTCACATGATGTTGTTAGGTTGCATTCAGCTGGAAGGTCAGCTGGGCTGGAACATCTAAGATGGCTTCACTCATCTGACTGGAAGTTGGTGCTGTCATCGGGGGCACCTCAATTTTCTAGAAGGACTCTTTTCCTCTAGCAGACTAGACTCATTTCCAGATAACATGACAGCTGGGTTCTAAGAAAGCAAGAACAGAAGGTGCCAGGGCTCTTCAAGACCTAGCCCCAGAACTGGCCCAGTGTCACTTCCACATCATTCTATTGATCAAAGCATGTCACAAAGCCAGCCAAATTCAGCAAAGTGGAAATAGACTCCACCTCTTGAAGGGAGAAATGGCAAACAATTTATGGCCATTTGTAATCCAACACAATGGGTACACATAGAGTTGTTATGAAAATTAAATGAGATAATAGCAGTCAGTAAGTCCTTAATAAGTAGTATTTGCTTATTACTGTTTAGATGTGGGGCTTGATCCCAAGATGCTGGGATCATAACCTGAGCCGCCCAGGTGCCCCAGCACTTTACTTCTGTTACATAATAACCCTATAGATACTAGGGCTTACCTTATTTTGCAGATAGGCTACTGGGTCACGGAGAAGCAAAGTAACCAGTCTAACGTCACACACCTAGTAAGTGGTAGAACAGAGATAGGAACATATAAATATGGATCAGACCTAGCGTACTCCAGAATCCTTTTGTTACTTCACTCTAAGCTCCCTTCATACTCAAAACTTGTATGTTGCTTCTATGTACAAAATATATAAAGGAACTGAAGAAACTAGTTTTTTGGTACAAAATGAAAACTTGAGAAGTGGAGCTTGTCAATCCCAGTGGGATTGTCTGCTTGAAACCTGGTCAGAGTAATTCAGAACTTAGCTCTCTGCACATTGGTTAATACTCTATCTTTAGTTAAAATGGGGAAGAAATATCTAGATGTATGGATACATTTTCCAGTTTGGATATTTAGTATCAGTTCTTTTTCTTTCCATTTTTTAAGTTTTTATTGAAATTCCAGTTAGCATACAGTGTAATACTAGTTTCACATGTACAATATAGAGATTCAGTACTTCCATACAACACTTGGTACTCATCACAAGTACACTCCTTAATCCCATCACCTGTTTCACCCATTCCCCTGCCCACCTCCCCTCTGGTAACCACCAGTTTGTTCTCTATAGTCAAGAGCCTGTTTCTTGGTTTGCCTCTCTCTTTTTTTTTTTTCCCCTTTGCTCATTTGCTTCTTAAATTCCACATATGAGTGAAATCATATGGTATTTGTCTTTCCCTGACTAACATATTTCAATTAGCATTATAATCTCTAATTTCGTTCATGTTGTTGCAAATGGCAAGACTTCATTCTTTTCGATGGCTGATGTAATATCACATCTTCTTTATCCATTCATCAGCCAATGGACATCTGGGCTGTTTCCATCATTTGGCTAATGTTGATAATGCTGCTATACACATCGGGGTACATATATCCCTTTGAATTGGTATTTTTTTGTTCTTTGGGTAAATAGCTAGTAATGCAATTGCTGGATCATAGAGTGGTTCTGTTTTTAACTTTTTGAGGAGCTTCTATCCTGTTTTCCGGAGTGGTTGCACCAGATTTCAACATCAGTCCTTAATTCATTCGCTCCTCCTGTGCCTTGACCTCCTCCTATGAAATGGGGATAGTGGCAATTAGATAACATTGAATTCATCACCACATGCAACTTTGGTTGGGATGACAATATCTGTATAAGTGCTAGGTGTTCTTGTTTTTAATTAGTCATTATTATCAAGTGTCCTGATTCATTGTCCCAGAAACTTAATTTCTGGTTGCATCATCTCCTCTGAAGCAGTGGCTTTTAAAATGATGTCTCAGACATGAAGTTATGCTGTCCCCAAACCACTCATAATCTAAGAAGAGCTCAGATTTTCTGCCAGCATGTTTTCCCCTCCTACATCTTTCTGAAATAAAAAATGAAGCAGGAGAAGGAAAGGGCTGTGTACTATCTCTGATCCCACTTTCTGATGTGGTGACAGGGCGGAGGCCGAGCATGTGAAAAGCACCCTCAAGGCTCTGATTGCGATTTAGTTCATTTATACGGCATCATTTCACCCAATCCCAGAGAGAGCATTCATCTTGTTCAGGCTCTGGGAAGACTGGGTGCTGGTGGGAGTGTAGCTTTAAGTCAGGAGACCAGGAGTGTCGTGCAGATGCCCCCACTAACTAGTTGTCTAATCCTTAACAAGTTGCTTTGTCTTTCCAGGCTCATTTTCCTCATCTGTCAAGTCAAATGAAGGTTATGGAATAGATGATCTCTAAAAAATCCTTCCAGCTCTACAGTTCTATTCTGGGTCTGTCTGCACCTGCAGACAGTGATGTGGGGTTAGGAAGGGCACTGGGGAGGGAGGCAAATTCTGTCATGAGGATAAACACTTTTACCTGGAGCAGTCCTGCGTCCTCATGTGTTCTGTGGTACAGGCTGGTCTCAGATTATCCAAATAATTGATTGAGTTCTCTCCTTTCTCCGTTCTCTCTGTGAGTGGACACACAGCTTTAGCTTCTGGGAGCAGCAACTGCTTCTCTGAAATTTTCATCCCAGGGCTTCCGTCCTCCACTGTGTCCTCTCAGAAACCTGTCATGGTTTTTCTGGATGGATGCCCACAGAATTTTAATCCAGTCTCTCCCTCTCTCTCTCTCTCTCTCTCTCTCTCTCTCTCTCTCTCACACACACACACACACACACACACACACACACACACACACAGGGAAAGTACTATGCATAACAAAAAGCAAAACCAGGTTATGGGTTGGATGTTTCTTTATTGAATTCGGTTACTTCAAGGACTCAGAATGGAGAGAGGCAAAGAGAGCCATCGATGAACAGCCCTGCTTGGGCTGCCAACCCCAAGCCCTGAGCAGCTAGGGCCATGAGTTCTCTTAGTTAAAGGGTTTGCTGAGGACGTTGTAGAGAAGAAGCCTATATGCATTAGCGTCCATCCTGGATCCAGCCCCAGGTCCTGACACCTCTAGACTCTTGGTAAATAGGCTGCTTAATGAAACTGGGTGTCTTCACATAATATCCCCATTTCTTCCCTTCTCCAATAAACATTTGCATTTCCAGTGAGGGAGAGGCAGAAAGAGGTCCCTGCTCTCATGAAATTTAGCAGAGTCCTCCAACTTTACTCAACTTTAAAAGGTACAGTTCTCCCACTTTAACCTGTGGAAAGATCCCCCAGGAGGCAGCGAAAAAGGCACACTCCGGAACACAGCTCTCAGACATTCGTTCAGTAGGTGTGGATCCAGGAAACTATTTTATTCACTCCAGGGCAGCTTGAGGTAGGAGGGTGATAGACTCCTAAGAAATGCTCATGGCTAGAAATAAATTACATTATCACAAACAAGAAGTCCATGTTTCCATTTGTATTTCATGTTGTTTCGATAAATCCCATGAAAACTGATGCCTAATAATCAGGATTCCTGGCATTAATGTTAAGGTCATTCATTGCCCTGCATCCTGGATACATGTCATGATCACACAGAGATTTGGAAAACTCAAAGCAGGAATAAAAGGGCAAAGCCCTGTAGGGTTGCTAAAGAAGAGTATAAATACCTTTGAGTTCAAATTCTGCACTTGCCCACTGGGTGACTGGGGCTAGTAATGGAACTTCTCTGAGTCTCTGGGTTTGTTTGTTTTTTCATTTATAAAACTGGGAGATTGCTAACCTTGCTGATGGAGGGGTTAAGAAAATTAGTTTATGCACCCCTAAAGTGCTCAATAAATAGTTCTCACTTAAAATACACCACTGCTATTCCCCTGCAGGGAGAGGCAAGTGTCTCTGAGGCCCAACTTCAAATCGGTATTTGGGATTTGGCCAGAGTTTGGCCTATCCTCTAGCGCTGGATATACGCCCGGGACCTCTCTGGGCTCCTACTGCCCACCGCGCTAGTCTTTTCTAAGGGCTGCAGTTCGCTCCCTGGCCGGTTCCCCTCCTCCATCTAAAAGAAGAGGTGGTAGGTTGGGTGATTTTATTTTAAAAGACTCTTTCCTGGGCCTTTGACTGGCGCTGCAGGTTATCAGCGTGGGTTTCAAGGGCCTCGGTAGCCTTGGCGGACAGGAGGAGGCGGCTGAGCTGGGTGCCACTAGGAACCCGGAGCCACCCCCAGATGGCCCCATTGGGGCCAAGGCTTGGGTCTGGGACTCTCCAGGGCCAGCAGGTCTCCTGAGATGGGCAGGGGGAGGGGGCAAATCCTCCTGCGCAAGGACGCTGAGCTGTTGGGGAGAGGCCCTGGGCCGGGCCAGCTGTCCGAGAGTAGGACATCGTCCCACGCACGGCCAGGTGGCAGGGCAGGGCCATGGGGCCGGCCATTTGGGACCCCATGGCCTCCCCGCCTAAGGACGCCCCGGGAATTGGCTCTGGCCCAGCTCTACAGGAAAATGAGGACCTCATCCACCGCCCGGATCCCCTTCGAGAGGACCCAAATCCCAGGGACCTGCACTGGCTACGCGGGGATGGGAGCCAGGACCCGGCGGTGGCGCTTTTCTACCTCTCAACCCGCAAAGGAGTGGAGCCCTCGGGGCGCCAACCTGGGCGTTTGCGCGTGGCGGGAAGTAACTGGCCAGTTTGCTGGATTTTGTCTCCATCCCACTCTGCATCTTCAGACCAGGGCGGCCACAAGGACACTTCCCCCGCTCCATTCCCACCCAGGCCCACCGAACGGCCCAGCCGAGCGGGGAACCAAAGGCACCGTCCACGCGGAGGCCCAGCTGGCGACAGCCCGAGAGGACTGACAGGCCACCGGTCCGCCGGGGACCCGGGAAACCCGCCTCCCTGCGGAGAGTAGCTCAGGACAATCACACACAATCACACACACACACACACACACACACACACACACACTCAAATAAAGTAAAAGCCCAAGGTCTGCCTCCACGGCCAGAGGCGGCCTCCGGAACCGGACGGAGCGTGGGCTCTCCGATGGGCCCGGAGGGGGTCGGGGGCGGCAGGGGGAGGGGAGAGCGCGAAGGCCCCGGCTCGGCGGCCCCTCCCGCTCGCCGACGTTCCACGGGGTCGAGGGGGTGCTGGCGGGGCGGCGGGACGGCGGCGCGGGCGGAGCGCGCCTGGCAGCGGGCGGGAGCCCTTCGGAGCCCACCACACACATTCGCACCCCCTCGCCCTCCCTCTCTCCCCCCCACTCGCCGGCACCCCCGCCCCCAGCCCCCTCCTCTTCCCCGCCCGCCTCCGCCCCCATTCTGGGAATTGTGTGGAAAAATTCTCAGCCAAACCTCCCACCTCTCCTCTCCCCCCACCCCACCCCACTCCCTTTAAAAAACCCCCTTTCCTCCCCGGCCCCTGCACTCTTTGTGAATGAGGGCAGGGAACACGGCCCTTCCCCCGCCCAGGAGCAACGCCAGACCGCCGCACTCAGAGCACTGTTTGTTAATAGTCCAATTAGATAATTGCCATCTTTCACTCCTTTTGCTCCGCATTTCCCATAAAGGAATGAATGGGGAGAGCGGCGTGGAGAGGGCTTCTGCCCCGGCAAGGTGACGAGAAGGGCTGGAGCATGCTCCTTGCACAAGGCCATGCGCTTGAATTGAATCATTGTAGCCTAATCAATGCTCTTATTGGATTACTGGCTGTTGCTTTTCTCAAAGATATTGTAGCAGAGACAATGAAATAGCTAGGGGAAAACTTTTTTTTTTTTTTTTTTTTTTGAAGCAGATCTCACAGTTGAGATTTTCTCGGCTCTCTCTCCCTCTCCCCCTCTCTCTCCTGCTGGACTCTGAGTACAAAGCTGCCCTTTGAATGGGCTGCCTCAGGGCTGCTGGAGGTGCAGGCAGGAAAAAATCCAACTGGAACTAAACGAAGAGAGGTGGCCGTTTAACATGGCTGTCAGCGTCGAGGTGTGTTAAGAAAGAGTTATTTGGGACGAAAGCTTGGCTTTTAGAGTTCGGGGGAGATACTTTTTGGGAAAACTTTTACTCCACCCCCCGCTTTTTTTTCCCTAGAGGCAACTGCTTTCTTCTGCTGCAGGGTGTGTAAGCGTTTTTGTTGGTTTCTTTTTCCCTCGCCCTCCCCCCTCATTCAGCTCTATCTGTCGAGTGTGGAGAAAACCCCTCTAGCCAGTATGTGAGCAGGAGGGTCAAAGGCAAAGGGAAAGTTAATAATGCCTGCTCATGGTACTAACAATTCAGGATGAATCTTGTCAAAAGTTTTTCTGGAAGTGTGGGTCTTTGATTGTGTGTTTCCTGAAAGCAAGACCAATCATTTCCGTTTATTCACTGGCTAAACCCCTACTTGATTGGGGACAAGGACAGAAACCATCCATTACGATCTGATATATTATCCAAACAATTTAGTGTATTCATGAGGTAACCGAAACGTGGGGGCTGCGAAATTACCCGTAATCAATTGCAACAGCGAGTGTACGTCCCCGCGGGTGTCGGACAACTACAACTCGCTGTGGCAGTAACGGGCGGGAGCCGCAGCATTTCGGAGTTGCTCTGCTTGCTACCTGATCGTCAGGCTGGGGACACTGGACGTGCTCAGAGAACGCGGACGCTGACGAGGCGGCCTCGCCGCTGCTCCATCGGGATCCTGGATCAGACCCGCCGCCTCTCCGAGAGCGCGCCACTCGCCGGTCGCCGCTGACCCGCCCGCGGTCGCCGCAGCCGCCCCGCGGGGACATTCATTCTTGCCGCTTTGCCTCTCTCTGGGCAGGGCTCAGAGGAGCTCCATTGTAGGGTTTTGTCCCCGCAGTGCCTCTTTTTTGTTTCTTTTTTCTTTTTTTGTTTCTTTTTTCTTTTCTTTTGTTTTTTTTTTTTTCTTTCTTTTCTTTTTCTTTTCTTCTTCTTCTTCTTCTTCTTTTTTTCCTATGTTCGGGAAACCAGACAAAATGGACGTTCGGTGCCACTCGGACGCAGAGGCTGCCCGGGTCTCGAAGAACGCGCACAAGGAGAGCCGGGAGAGCAAGGGTGCGGAGGGGAACCTCCCTGCCGCCTTCCTCAAGGAGCCGCAGGGCGCCTTCTCCGCGTCGGGTGCCGCGGACGATTTTAACAAAAGTAAATCCAATTCGGCCGCCGACCCGGATTATTGCCGCCGGATCCTGGTCCGAGGTAGGGATGGGGCAGGGCTGCAGGGCGCGTTCCTTGGGGGAGGACTCGGGGGCCCTAGCAGCGCGGCGCCCCAGACCCAGGCCCGCAGGGAGGAGGTGCCGGCTGGGACTTCGGAGAAAGTTAGTGGCCTTTCCCCACCCCCGCCCCCGGGGTCTGGCCGGCCGCTGGGCACTAGCACCTGGGGCGCGCACTCTCCAGGAGCCTTGACTCTCCAAACCCCGAGGGGCCCCGCCTACAGGGTTGCTGGGGAGCCTCGGGGCTGCGCGGGCGGGCCCAGGCTGCAGGCTGCGGCCTCTGACTCGGGGAAGAAGCAGGACACTATGGAGGACGAGTGCGCGCTGTGCGAGCCGGAGGACCTGCCGGGAGCCTGCCTTCGGGCTCCGGCGCCCTGACCGGCTGAGTGCACCCAAGGGGAGTGCGGGCGCCGGAGAACAGCAGCCGATCGCCGGCTACGGCCAGGCCAGTTGGCGCGCTGGGCCGAGGGCCCCGGCACCGCGCTCGGGGCTGGCCGCCGCCGCCAGGAGAAGCGGCTGGGCTGGGTTGCCGGGCCGCGGATGTTGCCTTGGTGCTCGGCTCGGCCCCGTAGTTGCTGCGCGTTGTGCGGGGGGCTCTGGCGTTGGCTGTCGTGAGGCCCGGCCCCGGCCCGGCGCCGCCCCCGCTAGCAGATCGCCAGGCCCCGCCGGCCCCCACTCCGTCCCTCCTCCTTCCGCCGCCCGGGCTCGGGAGGGAAGGAGACCCTGGGGTGGGGCGTTGAGACCGCCGGAGCGGGGTCTGGTCAAGGCTCTCCAGAGCTGGGGCCGATGCGACCCGGCCTGGTCAGTTGGGAGACCCTCAGGCTACAGGGGACCCAGACCGCGCAACCGAGGCTTCCAGGCCGAAGGAACATCACCGATTTGGATTTTTTTTTTTTTTTCCTCCTATGTCCAAAGGGCTCTATAAAGGCAAAGTCTGGTTCCCCTTTCCGTCAGCGGTGTGGAGTTAGCCCCTTCGCTCCCCAGAACACACCGTGTCTTTGCCCCCCGGCTGTGGCCGCAGCTCTCCGCCCCCGCCCCCCACTCCCGACCGCAGGCAGCTGGCGACCCTGTCCTCCAGCCAGCTCCGGCCAGGGAGGTGGAGGGAGACGGGAGGGTTCCGGCGACTGACATCTCCCCTTCCTCAGATGCCAAGGGTTCCATCCGAGAGATCATCCTGCCCAAGGGCCTGGACCTGGACCGGCCCAAGAGGACGCGCACGTCCTTCACCGCTGAGCAGCTCTACCGGCTGGAGATGGAGTTCCAGCGCTGTCAGTACGTGGTGGGCCGAGAGAGGACCGAGCTCGCCCGGCAGCTTAACCTCTCCGAGACCCAGGTACCAGGTGGCCAGGCCTGCACAGCTCTGCACAAGCCTGCCTCCCTGCCCCCCCCCCCCCACCACCACTCTAGCCAGCTCTTCCCAGTACTTAGCCTGGCTCTGGACAGAGACTCCCAGGGGAGGTGGAGGAGACTGGGAGGATGGAGTGAAAGACTCACGATTTCTTCCCTTCCATAAAACATTCCTTTCCCTCCATGCCCCCAAAATCTTCCAGGGCCCATGCTCTGCCCACCTTGGCCTAGCCCAGGAGGCCCAAAATTCTGTCCTTTGGAATACCGTTTTGGATCACAGTCTTGAGAATTCCTTCCTTGCCTCTGTTCTACAAGGAACCAATGTTTGCCCCTGTCTTGGTCACCCCATTTTGGCCAGATTTCCAGGCACCACCCCCTTTGAGGACCCCAGCCTTATACAACACCCAGGCCTGTTTTGCAAGAATGGGGCTGGGGCCCAAGCCACCCTCTAGTTGTGCTGAGGCTAACAACTAGATTGGAAAGGTGCACATTCCTGAGATTACCCCATGCAGGCCAGGCTACCCTGCCCCTTAAGGCTTCCCCTGGCTCTGAGCTGGACCCAGACCCATTCCTGGCCCTGAGCACCCACTGGGCACCTATTAGGCCCTGTCTTCAGTGCCAATGATATGTGAAGTATGGGATCAGAGGCAGATCTGGGGCCCTGGGAGCCAGCCCAGCCAACTGTGCTTTAGGTCTTTTCCTTTACATGAAATCCACATGATGTTACTGGAATTAGCCCCGTAGACTCTGGGCCCAGGCTTTTCAGGGCCTGGGAGCTTTGCCTTATGGAAGGAGGCCCTTTTGGGCCTAGTGAGGGCATGACACCAGCTTGGCCTAGGTAAGGCAGACTTCTTTCTAAGGGCCAGTCTCCTTCCCTGTCCCAGCCCTGAAGCAGGTAGGGAGCATGTTAGGTCTGGGATCTGGGCAGAAGGCTGAGAACTGAAGACAGATCATATTGGATGTTCGTTTTGAGTTTGAGTTGGCATGATAGCTTTTTCCTATTCTCTCTACTGCCACTCCTCTTTTACAAAATCTAGACCTTTCCATATAGCTGCTAAACTCCATTCTGGGCCACCAGCTAGGCTTGAAGAGGGGCAAAAGGAGATGAGAAAATGAGAGGGAGGTTGGTAGAGAGCATTTAGTTCACCCCAGCCTCTTGATTTCCTCCCATGATTCCAAAGTTCATGATGGAGAGCAGGGGAGTGATAAATTAAGAGTATCACTCAGAGCCTCCAATCCAGCTGGCAGAGAGAGGAGGTGGAGAAAGCTTGGCCCACAGACCATCCTGCACAAATTATTCCTTCTACAGCCACCTTTCCTGCTTGCTGCTAGTTGATGGTCAAGTCTGAGCCTAAAAAGCAAGAAACAGCTTTTTGAAGCCTTGGACAGGACTAATGCCGCAGAGGCTAAATTCGAGCTTGTTTGTCGGGCAATGGGCCTGGGTCCAGAAAGGTAGAGCAACACTCCTCCCCACCCACTCCCACTTCCTACACAGCAGCCTTTGGGTCTTACCCCTCTTCCGGAAATGTGAGCTCACAAGCCAGGGTGATCCACGTCTGGCTGCAGGTAGTGAGGCAGCCCAGTGAAATCCCTTCTGGTCTTCCTTGGAGTTAGGGTCATGGACATCTTTATTGCTCTAGTTATAATCTCCCACAGCCTGGGCCTGCTTCCATGACCCGGAAGCGCAGCCTAGTGGAGCTGTGTCCAACTCAAGGTGGCCCAGGCAGCTCCCGGGCTCGCACCTCTCCCGGTGCAGGATGGGGCTGGGACTGGGGCTAGGGCTGGGGTTGGAGAGGGCCCCGAACCGAGCCCTCGCGTCCTCGCTCCCTCTTGACGGCCCGTCTCTCCCTGCCCCTCTTTCCCGCCCTCCCCGCGCCCCTGCGCCCAGGTGAAAGTCTGGTTCCAGAACCGGCGCACGAAGCAGAAGAAGGACCAGGGCAAGGACTCGGAGCTGCGCTCGGTGGTGTCGGAGACGGCGGCCACGTGCAGCGTGCTGCGGCTGCTGGAGCAGGGCCGCCTGCTGTCGCCGCCCGGCCTGCCCGCGCTGCTGCCGCCTTGCGCCACCGGCGCGCTCGGCTCCGCGTTACGCGGGCCCAGCCTGCCGGCCCTGGGCGCCGGAGCCGCTGCGGGCTCGGCCGCCGCCGCCGCGGCCGCCGCACCGGGTCCCACCGGCGCCGCGTCCCCGCACCCGCCGGCCGTGGGCGGCGCTCCGGGCCCCGGGCCCGCTGGGCCAGGGGGACTGCATGCGGGCGCGCCGGCTGCCGGCCACGGCCTCTTCAGCCTACCGGTACCATCGCTGCTCGGCTCGGTCGCCAGCCGCCTATCCTCCGCCCCGTTGACAATGGCCGGTTCGCTGGCCGGGAATTTGCAAGAACTCTCCGCCCGATACCTGAGCTCCTCGGCCTTCGAGCCTTACTCCCGGACCAACAATAAAGAAGGGGCCGAGAAAAAAGCGCTGGACTGATTTTAAGTGTTTGCTTGTATTTATATTTATAGTATCTATTGTGGTGATATTTATGGACTCGCGTATTCGGCGCCCGAGGCTCCTGTGCTGGGCTTCCGGCCCCCAAGAGGCCTCTTGACAGCTCTCCTTCCCCACTAGTCTCTGCTACCAGTCATATTTTGGGCTACTTTTTTCTACCTTTTCTCCGTGCTCCCCCCGCCCCCCAGCTTACTTCTGAATCCAGGAGAATCCAAAGAATTGGGGGAAATATCCGAATTAGACAACTGATGCCCCAACCAATGCCTGGCCCTGGAGGGCAAAAGACTGGTTCTAAGTCAAAGCCCAGGACACCTGCTCTAGATCGGGCCGCCGCTGCATTTGATCATTCTTATGAATATTGAAAGGGCAAAGCTGCACGCAGACCCCAGGGCCTGAAAAGGCTGGTAGGTTTCCTTAGACCAAAAAGGAAGACGCTCCTTCTTCTCGCCAGAGAAACCAGGGCTTCGGGGAGCCCCTGGGCCCCACTTTGCGGACCGCTTGGGAGAGCCGGTGCACACGCAGCTTTCTGGCTGGACAAATCCTGCCGATTTTTTTCCCCCTTTAGAGAAACAACAATCACCACCACCCCCGACCCCAGGAGATAAACCAAACATCACGGTAGGCATCGGTGGTAATACATTTGATCTAATCAGCAATAAAGCAAGAGTCATAACTACCACATAAAACCAGATGAAGTGAAACCAGTGTTTAAATATTCCGAACAACCGAGTTTGGAAGGTTTAAGAGAATTCAGGATAGAGATTGCTCCACAGGGCGATGAAAAACTCAAGTTCTGGGTGTTATGACTTTAAACAGGAATTTAAAAGGAAAAAGCAAAAGAAAAAAAAAGCCAACGCCGCTAAAGAAAGAAAATTCAGAACCTTTTCTCCGAGGCTGTTCAGGGCGGTGGCCGACAGCTTCACGCTCCTCTGGGAGCGAGAGCAGGACGGCTGCCGACGCTTCTCCCCACCGTCTCCCTGACCCGTGGCCTCTGGGCAGAATTGCTGGGTTTGGAAACGAATCAGTGCCCTTTGCCTCGTCTTCCCCACACCCAGATTCACCAAACCCTTCCCAGCACGCTGGAAACGCCTGGATTTCTTCGAGGACCGGGCGGCAGGGACCAAGCCCCGGACAGCAGGGCTGCCCGGCCTCCTGCGCCGTGGTCTCTGTATTACGATCAGCTCCCTGCGTGGATAGGAAAGACATCCCTCCCCACACCCCTCCCCTCAAAAACCCCAGGGTTTCCACGGTCCCAAGTCAGAAACCCAGACGGCGACACCATCACAGCCTCATCCCTTATCGGAGCAACAACCACTGTCCCCGCAGCCACGGCCACCTGCATTTTAACCAAAACCACAGACCTAGACGGCGAGGTGCCGCGGTGTCTAGAATGTATTCCTTCATCCGAAGCGAGCGCAGAGCATTTTTAAAATAGTAATTTTATTGTAAATTATTTACGTCGGAAGCTTTTTTTTTTCCTTTTTTTTTTTTTTTTTCTTTTAGGAAATAGTGAAGAAAATAATGAACGATTCAAACGCGGGTAGGTGTCACTGAATTCTGGCTACTAACTCTGTTCTGAATGTTTTGGATATTTGGATGTTTTGTATTTATGTGGTGAGAGTGAAATATATATATATATATCTAAGATGATAAATGAGGTGCATTTTTTGTCTTGTGTTTGAAGGATAAATACAAAAACAAAAACAAAAAGGAAGAAGAAGAAGAAAAGGAAGAAAGACCCAGCAAATGATGAGTCTCGGCGCGGGGAATCCTGGGGCGGAGGGTGGCGGCCCGGGGAGCGCGCGCGGGGGCCCAGCCGTTGGTACCGTGAGCTCCTGGGAGGAGGTTTGGGGGCGGACCTTGGTCCCCAGAGACGCAGCCGCCTGGCTACAATGTTCGTTTCACTTCTTTGAGTCTGTCTCCCTCTCTGGTTCTCTATCCCAGTGGTGTTGGACCTTCAGGCCCTCCCCCCTGGATCTCCCACTTCCTGTTTCTTGGTTTGTTTAGGAACTTGTCTCGGGACACCCTAAAGTTCCTACCTCCTAACACTCCTAGTTACTAGAGTTTTCCGGCCACAGCTCGGTGCCGGCCGGCAGTTATTTTGGATTTGTGCAATCACAGGGCCCGAAACAGGCAAGATTGTCCTTTCTTCTCATTTAGAGTAAGTCTCTCTGCTGTCAAAAAGAAACTTGAGGGAGCAGAATGGAATAGATATTAATTCCTGCACAGACCCCTCCTCCCACCCCACCCCAGTCTGTATGCGGTGGTGACGGATGTACATGTTGCAGACGGAACTCGGGGAAGCTAGGGAGGCTGAGGGGGTGCTCCTAGACACTCTCCTAAAGCCGGCGGCCCGGGGTCGCAGGCACAGCGGCCCCAGCGACCTCTTCTTGGCACCCATATACCTGGGTGATGGGGGGAGGGAGTTCCCTTGGGGCACCCACACAGGCCGGGCCCCTCAAGAGGGTACTGTGCCTGAACCACAAGTTTGCCGCACTGGAAATGAGGTGGGGGCACGGTGTGGGAGGCTGAGTTCCTGAGCTGAGCGTGGGTTGGATCTCTGAGCGGTTTAGGGCCTACCTCCAGAGCTGGGTGTTTTGCTGGGAGCAACCACAACCCCCCAGACAGTCCACTTTTGTTTCTCAAAATCGCTACACACCCCTTAGCTTGCTACCTCTGGGCTCCTCCCCTCCCTGTCCTTCTCCCCTGCTTGCTTTCTTTCTCTGGGAGGCTGCTGTCTGTTTTCTACCCCTCTAAGGATCCCTCTCCCCTGGTGCTCTGGGTCTCTGTCCCCTAGTCTCTCCTCTCTTCCCTCACTTCTCCCCAGTCAGTCTCTGTCTCTCTGCTTCTCTCTCATAGTCATTCTCTCTCTCTCCCTCTGATTCCTCCGCCTGCCCGGGTGGCCCCAAGGCCAAGGCGTGGGTGGCTCTGCTGCGGTTTCCTGGCTGGTGGCATGGGGCCAGAGAAGGGAGTGAGAAGGTGGCATAATTTTATGGAACAAAAGAAAACACAAAATCCTAGCTTCAGGGTCCCCGACAAGCTGAGCCCCCTCCCCTAAGAGCCTCAGCCTGGGGAGTCACCAAGCAGATCCTTTAGCCGCTTTCCCTCCTTTCTCTTTCTGCTTGCTTATCCCTAAAAGGGAAAAGAGCCACTTACCCCATTTCTCTGCTCTCACCTCCCTTCCCTGGCTTTGGGAAGAGCTGCTGAGCTCTTCTCCTGCCACTCAGGGAGTGCAATTGTTCTTAACGAGACTCTTCTGCATAGAACATGAATCACAATTTTAATTAAAAAACGTTTATAGACAATTCATATAATTTTAGTGTCTGTCTTGTTTCCCCTCCTCCCCCAAGGGCCTCCAGCAAGCCGCCTGGGTCCCTGGAGGCCTCTGGGGAGGCCTCTAGCCTCCAACTAGTGACTCACAGGCCAGGGAGGAGGCAGGTGGCTTCTGTGACAGCAGCTGGCCCTGCCTGCAAGAAGGTGGAAGGGACTCCTGGAGGTCAAGGAGAACAGCTGGAGGTGGGGCGCTGAAAGGCATCTCACGCAGAGGCCTGCACAAAGCGACATCCAAGTCCGCTCAGAGCGGAAGAGAAAAAGAAAGAAAACCTCTCACCAAACTCCTATGACTTTGGTGGACAGGTGTGGGGACGATGTGGAAAGTAACATGGGGAGTGGAACTAGGACGCATGCTCACATTCATACTCGCAGTTGGCCTACCCCAGAGCACAGTGTCTTCATAATAAATAGCATTTAGCAGCCCTTTATAGTTTACAAATTGCCTTTCACATATACCACATATACTGACTCCTTGCGTTCAGAGGTGCAGCCCCATTTTAAAGGGCCACATCAGGCTTGGAGCAGTCAAGTGAAGACCACATAGCTAGTCAGAGCCACAAGACTGACAGCTGCCCACAGGGCCAGGGCCCTCTTTTTCCTGTTTGTTGGTGTTTTTCTCCTTCTTTCCTTCATTCCCTCCCTCTCCCGGCTCTCTCCTTCCCTCCCTCCCTTAGTTCTTCTCTTCCCTTTTTTCTTTCCTTCCTTTTGTGCCCAAAGTCTCTGGCTCATGGTACCTGAATTCTTCAGCCTGTTTACACCCACATCTGCAGACTCCTATTTCCAGCCCTCTCTTTGCCACACCAGCTGCTAAGGATTTACTTGGTGCCTTCATCAAGAGGTTTAAATTTTCCCCTTCTTCCTGTTTTCTTTCTTGCCAGTATCCAGCTCCTTCCCCCTACTTCTCTCTAGAGTGACATCTTTAAACCCATCTCTACCTTTACCATCTCTACCTCATACTTCTGTAAACCAATTTCTTTAAATTGAGATCTAATATTCATACAGTAAACATCTATATGGTAAAGTACACAAAGCTTAAGCGTACAGTTGATGAATCTTTACATACACACACACACACATACTTCTTGAATTGTTTCAGTGATATTCTTTCAACCTCTCCTTTTAGGTCATATGATGATAAATGTCATTCTCCTGTTTGAAAAGAAATGGTATCATATCAGTGTGCTGCTATTACACAGAAAACCTTTCCAGGAAGTCTTTCTAAGGCTTCTTCAAAGAATTAGAAATCATGTATTTCTTCCAATCTCCTGCAGTTCTGAGTTTAAGTGACTTAAGTCAAACATCTGATCAGAACTTAAAATGTGCTAAGTCAGGGTTTCTCAAGAAACGAGGGAAGACCACCTGCCTCTGAATCACCTGGAGACTGGTTAAAATGCAGATTCCTAAACCTAGCC